>NC_090834.1:51330400-51955400 GCF_028021215.1 Eschrichtius robustus
AGGGGGCATTGTGGCCACAGCAGGCAGATAGTGAAAGGCAAGGAGGGAACCCAGGAGCATGGAATGCTCAGGAGTCAGAGTCATGGAAGTCTGTCAGGGATTAGCAGGGTCCTGGCCACCTGCCTGGGTTCATGGGCAGGGCAGAGATTAAAAAGGGAGAAAGGGGAGGGGGATAAGAGCAAGACAGAGCTCCAGGCTTGGCCAGCCTGACATATTAGGCAGGTCTCCAAAAGGGAGATTGCAGAGAGAGGGGCAAGACAGAAGGCGAATTCTCAGAACTGGGCCACCATGTGGGGACTGAGTTGCAGAAGCCCAGTTATAAGAACTGGGACAAAAGGGCAGGGCTAGATTAATAGAAGGAAGGTTACTGCTGAAGCCTCAAGTTTTAGAATTTGGGATACTGTGAGGTCTCTTCTAATCCACAGCTTTTAGGAAGCAGTGATTTCTCCTATCTTTTAGCTGCCCGTCTTCTACGACGGACTGACAGTCTCCTTTCCCTTCCCCACCCTCTCCTCTCCCCTCAGTATCTCTGCCCTCATCAGTTTCATTGAGAATTTACTAAATGCAAAGTATGTAGGAGTAAGGAATGCTCTCGGGAAAGAGAGCTAGGAACAGGAAAATGTAAAATCAAAACACAACGTGATAAATGCAGCAGAGAGATATGTGCAAGGTACAGAGAGCACTGAGGAGTTAGAAGCCAATTCCATCCAGAGGAAGTGAGGACCATGTCCCAGAGGAAGCACTCTGAACAGAGCCTTGAAGGGCAGGTAGCAGTTTGCCAGGTAGAAAGGTGGAGAATGGGCAGAGGGAACTGGCTTTGTGTGTAGGCATGGAATGGACATGTTCAGAGAATATAAGGGGTTAAGCATGGTGATAGCAGGCGGGAGGCGGGGTGTTCTCAGAGATCAATGAGGGAAGTAAATGGGGAATTTTCCAAAAGCAAGTGTACTAGAGTTGATTACAAGGAAGATAACATTCTTAGCAGAAAAGAGAACAAGATGGAATATGGAGAAGGTGGTAACAGTGAGACCAAGAAGGAGGCCATTACTTATGGTCCTGGCAAGAGACAACAGGGATGGAACCATGACTATAGCAGTGAAAATGAACAAAAACATCAGATTTAAAGGAAAGAAGCAAGGGGCCCACAAAGCTGCAACTAAGCTAAGTCATAAGCAATTGCTAGGAGCCGGGAGCAAGCAGCTAGGAAACAGGATTGAGTCTTTCCTTAAATGTCACTCTCCTAGTGAAATCTTCTCTGGCTACTTGTTCAATACATCCTCACCACATTCCCAGTCTCCCTTCCTGACTTCTTTTCTCCTTAGTACTTTGTAGTACCTGTCATACCACATATTTTATTTATCTTGTTTGTTTTGTATCTCCTCCCATTAGAAGGTAGCTCTCTGAGGGCAAAGCTTTTGTCATTTAAGATCACTGTTTTACCCTTATATCCCTAGAACTTAGAACACTCCCTGGCATATAGTAGACAGTAAACGTTGAATGAAATCAAGGCACCAGCAGCCATGGACCAAAACTTATAACACAGAAAGACATACAGTCATAGGATATTTGACATTAGAGGAACACTAGAGACCAGACTAGACACTTTATTTTACAGAAGGCAGAAGTGATTGGCCCAAGGTGGCACACCGAGCACGTCAAGCAGAGAAAATAGGAAGTGAAGGGTCTGCGGTGTGTGGCGCCTGGTCTCCCAGGGGCTGATTGACATGCAAGAGAGGAAATAAGGGTGAAGGTGTCATGGCCTGGCTGGTGAAGAGACACTGCAGCTACAGGTCATTCCTGATGTCAATAAACGGAAACTTACCAACATAAAACAGATAAATCATTAGATTTCCTTTTGTAACTGAAACATACTGAAACAATTGTTTCCTTCTTCCAAGGACTATTCTCATCCATTTTGTCCTTTGCTGTCCCTGTTTGTGAATCCCACCCCCCCCCACACACACACACACACACATCAGGCATTATTACAAGAATAAAGGATCCTCTGAATTTGGGCATCATATATCAATACTGCCTCTTTTCCATAGTATAATAGTGTTTCTGTTTCCTTTCTTTTTTCCTTTTTCCCTTTTCCCTCAATAAACATCAGTTCTCAGTAAATACCAAGCCATTTGGCCTGTAAAATGTGAATGGCTTGGTTATTTTTCATATCTAGAAATGATAAAAGATTCTAAAAGGTATGAGAATTTGAAAATTTTGTGAAGAGTTAGGTTACTACTTTATTTTTCATCTGTTCATTTGTCCATTTTCCCCCTTCATTCACTTATTCTCTTGTTCAGCACATATTTCCTTTGCATTTACTAGCTATAAAGGGTTGGGTTGTTGGGAGTACAGAACTAAATCAAGGAGTTTACTGCCTGGTAAGAGAGAGAGGAAATCAGGCAAAACCATACTTTCAATAATTTAATAGATATTCATATCTAATTTGTGTTCTACCTATTTATGTTTAAGTCACTTAACAAATATTTGCCCAATATCTATGTATCCAGGCACTGTGTTAGGCAATGCGGATCCAGTAGGGAGTAAGACAAACCCAAGTCCCTGCCCTTATAGAAATTACATGCTAGCTGAGGGCACAAACACTAAATGTTTGTGGTATGTACTACAATGAAAAATTGCATGTGGGGTGCTTGCTTTGCCTAGGTAGTAAGAGAAGCTTCTTCAGAGAGGTGATATTTGAGTTGAACTCTAAAGGCTGAATAAAAATGAACTAGGTAAGGAGAGGTGGAGTTGGAGAGGAGAGGTCTAAGTAGAGGGAACGGCATGTTTGGAGGCCCCGAGACAGGAAGGGCATGTCTCATTAAAAGATTAAAAGAAGGCCAGCATGGATGAGAGCTGCAAGGGGAAGGTTAGACTAGAACAGTATACAAAGACCACATTGTGTAGAATGCTATAAACCACATCAAGGATTTTGCTCTTCTGCCTCAGAGCGATGGAAAATCAATACAGGTTATAAACACAGGAAAGTATGATAAAATTTTATATTTGGAGGATTGGAGTGAGGCAAAAGTCAGTGAGATGGGAAAAATAAAAGGGATGCATACATAATACAATAAAAATTCAGAAGAGTAAGATTACTTCCTCTGAGAACATTGAAGAAGTATTAATGGAAGAGGTGCCTTTGGAACTGAGCTTTGAAGAAGGAATAGGATTAAGGCATGTAGGAATGGGAACTGTGAGTCATCAAGGACATTTTCGACAGAAGGCCAACATTGGGAAGGTTAGGGAGATATGAAAGCACAGGTGATATATGGGAAATGGCAAGCCAATAATTCTGGCTAGAGTATAAGACAGACACCTGAATTACATGAGTGAGAAATAGATCGAAAAGCGGAAGTGAGGGTAGAAAGGTTTGAATATCCAGCTATTTAAATTTTATTATGTAAGTAAACAGGAGTCATTGAAGGATTCCAAGCTGACAAGTGCATGATCATATCTGTTTTCAGGGAGATTAATCACACAGCAAAGTGTAAGGGGGATTGGAAAGAATAGAGGTTGGTGGGAATGAGAACTGTTGGGAGTCTGGCACAAAAGAATAGGCTGGAGTCAATAAAGGCTTGAATGAGGGTGGTGGTAGTGGGAATGGAAAGGATGCAAAAGATATTATGGTGGTAAAATGAACAGGACTAGGCAACTGATTGGCTGCTACAGAACATGGAAGAGGTTTAAAGACTTCATGACATTGTCAACACCTCATTTTATTTGGTCTTCTGTACAAACCTTTGAGGTAGGTTATACATGTGGTGTCCTGGAGTACAGACTGATAACCACATGATATCTTGCCCACATGCCGCAAATAGCTGTGTTATTACTGTAGCAGTTTTTGGGTGACTCCCAAACGAACTGAGTTTTAAATGTTAACCTACTAACAATTATTTCCATGTCCTATTAGCAATCAACTGAACAGTCTAGTCCTACCAACAGAGGATATCTTCTGGAAAATGAATTTGGGAAATATTAGATGTTTAAAAAAACAGACTGAGAACATTATTTTGCAGCATTGCATGCTCTGGAAAAAAGATAGTTGGGGTGGGAAGGAATTTCTCCTTTTCTGTTATATAAAGCTTATGCTAAGACACATAAAATATATAACAAGTTCTAGGACTTATATTGCCAAGTTTTTTTTTTTTTTTAAATGAAAGACTAATCTTAAAATGATTCAAATGAGAAGGCAGTGCCACTAGTAGAAAAAGCCCTGGACTTGTAATAAAATGAGAAAGTTTTGAATTTATCTCTATTATTTATTAGAGATATAAGCTGTATTTTCACTTAAGGTCTCTAGGTCTTAGATTTCCCATCTGTAAAATGAAGATACCATTACCTGCCTTGCCTAAGTCATAGAGTTGTTACAAGGATCAAGTGAGTTGATGTATGTGAGTGATACAATCCTAATATCATCAGACCTAGCGAGGTACTTCAGTGTAAAAATTCAAACTGTCATGGACCAGATCTGTGAATCTCTAAACACATATCATTGGCCAATAGGGGAAAGGTGTTATATTAGATAATAAAGGTTGATAGACAAAAAAGCTTGATCACAAATTTGCCAGTTCTTCATTAGAATCCCAAAATAATTGGTCATATTTTGTGTTATGTCACAGAAAGGGTGCCACATCTGCACTGTGTAAAGTGATGGTTTTTAAAAAATGGTCCTTGGACTAGCAAAACTAGGGACTTTTTAAAAATACAAATGATCGGGCTCACCCTAGACATATACTGAGTCAGAAACTCTGAGGGTGATACTCAGTTTTGTGACTTAAAAGGCCCTTCAGGGAATTCTCATGAGCACTAAAACATGAGAACCATGGATACAGAGGAAAAAACCTGGACTCTGTGTTCAAACCCAGAGTCAAATTCAAGCTCTGACCTTTCATCATGCAATGACCTTGGACTTGTTCTTTATCAATAACTGCCCCAGAATTTCCCCACTGTGGCAGAAGATTAAGAGGGATAAGATAATATAGATACATTTTATCCTTCTTAAAACACTAGCCTACTGGCTAGGCTGACATAATATTTATTATTACTTCAGCCTACAAAAAGCTTTCCTTTCTTTTTTGCCTCCTCCTCCTTTTTTTGTAAAATTTCTTTGGGTGGAAATAATGTTCAAAGGATTGAGTTTTTGGTTAAGCTGTTGGACCATAGAGAGGAATGGGTTATCTGAAAACTCCAATAACCTAGGGAAAAGCAAGGACAATTTTTTTATTTCTGACATTTAAAAAATAATTTTCAAAGTGTCGAGGCTACTCCTTAGAAAAGTGCAATTTATGCTGTTAAAAATTCATATTAGTGTCTGCACCTTATGAAAGTTCATCTGCTCCAGATATACCGAACACGCAATTGAAAGATAGCTGCTATGAAAATGACTAGTTCTCTTCAAAATTGTGTCTACAGCTAAAGTATAGTAGTTAAGTTCTTTGGGGTCACCACCTAAAATTACCCTGTGGCTAAGCATAAAGATTAATAAGACATGAGGCCAGGTCAGGGTCCAGTGCGCTTTTTTCTTCTGCTAGAAATGAGCTCCATAGATATTTACGTTGAGTCCTAAAATATTAATTAAGAGCACGAAAGAAATCCCCAATGAAGCCACTTAGACACAGAGGCCAGAGGAGATTCATCTATTCAACAGCTATTTATAGAGTACCTACTATGCGTGAGGCAGTCTGCTAAGCACTGGGCAAACAGAAGTAAGCTTTTAGAACAGAAGCATTTCTTCTCCTCATTGAAGGAACAGCATAGCAGGAAGAAGGACATTAAACAAATGATCACAAAAATAAGTACATAATTATAAGCTGTGATAAGTCCTATGGAAAAAAAGAAAAAGTACAGGGTGTTTGGAAAGCATATAATAGGAGGATCTGTAAGTCTCTGCCCTTGAAGAGCTTACAGCCATCTTTAATGTGCTTTGCATCTTTTATGCTTGAAGTTGGTCTATGTTGCTTTTTATTGCTACTCAGAGGACGGATTGACCAGAGTTTTTACCTACCAAATAACTGTCCCGCTGCCTGACCTTAGGAAAATTACTTAATCTCACCAGGGTTCAGTTTTCTCAACCATAAAATGGAACAAAAATACCAACCTGGTACGATTGTTATGAGGATTAAATGAAGGGAAAAACAGAACTGCATGTGCTTGGCATGTAGTTAAGTGCTCAAAGAATATGAAGCATGTTAGACAAGAGTAGGAGAAGGAGGAGGGTGATGGTGTGGTGACAATGGTGATGATGATGTAGTAGTTGGGACAGTTAGTAATTTACAATTCTGTACTCTTGATACTCAGGCTAATATTTGTTCCTTAGAAAAAGATATATATAAAATAACCAAAATATTAGAGAAAATGCTTAAGTACACACACAAAAAAAAACAGTATCTAAAATCCCCTGCCTAGTCTCTTTTTTGACTATATGCTGACAGAGTCCAGAGAGTTTTAGCAAGAAAGAGTGAGAGGAAGACACTTAATTTCAAATTCTGGTCTGCTCTTTTGGTGATAAAGCAGTGGTGATCTTCAGGTTTCTAAGATAACTGTCAGTGAAGGATTTGGAGAGGAGGGCTTTCTTGTGAGAGTGGACACAGAAGCATAAGAAGGCACATCAGACAAATTCACTATCATTGAGGTCCTAGCACATTCTCAGGATAGTGGCGAAGTGAAAAGGGGACTAAACTGAAGGCTGCAGTCCTTGCTTCCGTTCCTGTCTCTACCTTTCCAATGAGCTGCGCGGTCTAGATCATGTCTGTGAGCCTCAGTTTCTCCTTTTGTAAAATAGCAATGAAACGCGACATATTTAGCCAATGAATTTCATGCTTCCTTTATGAATTACGTCTACTTTAGGTAGACCTAGTATCTTGTAAGGGATAGTGAGTATTGAATGAGATGATGTATGTGAATGTTTTTTGAAATTTTAAGGTAGTAGTTAAGCCTAAAATTATTTTTCATAATATTATTACCATCATTTGGACCTTATATTTTTACACATAAATTTTCTGTCTTCCCAAAACCATTTATAAGCCCCTGGAGTATCAAGAGGATGCCATATTTGTTTTAGTGTCTCCCAAATAGGTGACCAGAGCAAGATTTCCAAGCACATATTGACTGAGCTGTAGAGGATCTACCACGTTTGAAGAAATCAGAAAAGTTGCTTGGAGAGGCACAGGAGCACAACATTTCTAGTGGGTGACATGGTGACAAACCAAAGTATGTAGCTTTCTTAGATAAGCATACAGCCAAAGGTAGTGGGTGGGCCAGACCTGTTGAACAAAGTTTTCAGGTTTGTCAATGAAGCCAAACTTCAAGCAAAGACAAGCACCTTGGACATTTGCAGAATCACAAATCAAAGAATAGTCATTCTCCACTTACTTATATTCACTAAGTAAACTTTTATTGAGTGCAAGAAAGGACAAAAATACCAGCATGGCTCCTACCCTCAAGGAGCCCACCACCTAGTGGGGTAGGAGAGATACATGCATGTAGTACAATTTGAGAAGCTCTGAGATGGAATTATCTATAAAGGACTAGGAAATTAGAAAGGAGCCCCCTGGGCAGGCCAGGGAAGGCTTCTCAGGAGGGGTAAGGCTTGAGTGTAGGAGAAGGAACACCGTCAGGGCACCGAAGGAGAGAAGGGCATTCCAGGCATTTTCAGTCCCTATTTTCATGTGGTGAACAGCCTAAGGGAGGCTCAGGTTCTTGTTTAAGCCAAGAGATATGTATCCCTCATGAGAGACATAATTAAGACCCCAATTAGTTAATTTGTTAGTGGTTCCTCCCTTTTTATGCATACCAGCCCTAATTTATTCTTTACCTATAATATACGTATTAAAAGGTGGAAATGTGAAGCTGTAACTGAGAAAGTGTCATAGAGTTCTGAAAATGAATTCACTGTAGAAGTCTAAATACAAAATAAATATCAGCTCTTTAAGCTGCTTCTTTACTGAGTGTTTTGAGTCAGCAGTAATTCTGGGTATAGAACACATAACGTGCTTCAAAAATTGGGCTGACCCAGAATATTGCAGCTGATGTTACATCATAAATCATACAGACTCTTATTTTGCACAGTAAGAATTGTGTAAACCCACTGCCAGCTCTGTCCCTTACTGAGGTGTGAGTAATGTTTGTGGGTTATTTTGTTTGATTTACCTTTGCTCTTACCTAAAACATCTAGGAATATCGGCTACATTGCATTGCTTAACATACCCTTAAAATGAAAATATGAAAAGAAGTTTTAACCAACCAGGATAAGGTTAGGGGCCTTAAAATTCTCATTCCCATTGGTACCTGGTTTGAGGGATGGAAGTAGATACGGAACAGCAGTCCTTCCTGGCTTGCAGGTCATAATTAATCCTCCAATCTAGCATGAGCTCCACTCTCTTTCTTTATAGTACCACAAGTATCTGTCTTCTCTTTCTCCTATTCCTTGACATTTTTGCCCTCTGCTTTCCTCCCTGTTCTCCCATACCTCTGGTTCTGTCCGCACACTCCCTTTTAAGAGTTTTCAAACATACTACTTGGCTGACACTCCCTCTACAGGTGATCTGATGAATCCACTACGATTACCGTAGCACCGTTATATTCCTTTCAATTCCTGTTATACGTCATCAAAGCTCTGTGTATCATCTGGTTAAAAGAACTGTAGCAAAAGTGAAAGGAAAGCTTTCAGATCTGAGACATTTTAAGTAGGAGAAGCACTTGGATTCTTATAGTCTATTTTTTTCTAGATAAAATTCATTGTTATAAAAATAAAGCATTGTGAAGAAAGAATTCACGTATAATTGATTTCTGCATCAAAGCAAATTATGGTTCATTTGTCCCAGATGAAAACAGAACCATTGTTAATTTTCATATACTGACAAAAGCATTTTCTCCTAAACTAGACTAGTAGTTATTACAACTTGCAAAACCTAGTAATAAGCCTGAGTCCTTAGAAGTAGAGAAGAAATTGAAAACGTCAGCATGACATTAGTGGCTTTACTGAATATTTTTTCTCATGGTTAAAAGGTAGTATATGCGGCAATGTAAGCTAACTTCTGTAACAGACAGTGGTGACTTAATGCAATGCAATCCTATAGATCTCACATCAGAGTCCCGTGCAGTTGGTGATAGACCTCTGGACCACAGAGCCCTATTCCTTCCAACTTCGTCACTGCCACTTTCATCACTTGACCTCCAAGATTGTCAAATAATAGAAAAAGAGGGCTTGGAGAATTGTATAAGAGGTTTCATGACAAGGCCTGCATTGGCCCATATCATCTCTGCCCACATTCTACTGGACAGAACACAATCAATGACACCAATCTCCTATCAAGCAAGGCTGGGAAAAGTCATCAGCTTGTGGGTCCAGGAAAAAAGATAGCAATTTGGTGAATACATAGGAGTGTCTCTGAAAGACTTTTATAATTTATAATGAAGTGATTATTTTATAATTTATCAGTATAATTCCCACTCCTTTTTCCTGTTTCAAAAATAATTCTTCCTCAAGAAGCTCTAATAAAGAGAGGCAGTATATATAACAGTTAAAAGCACAGACTTTGGAGTCATGTCAACTTTAGTACAAAGTTTTCTTTACTTTTGTTGACCTGTTGCCTTCTCTGAGGTCTTTTTCTTTATTCTTGAATTTTCTCATTCAATCGTTGGGAATCAAGATACCTAACAAGAAGATGCTGTGATGATAAAATGAGATAATGTATGCAAAATAGGAAGTAGTCAATAAATGATAATGTTATTATTATTTGTATGATTAGTAAAAACAGTGTGAAGAATATTAATACAGGTGACATTTACAATTAAACCTCTTTCAGTCCTTTGCATTTAGGACATTTTCTTTCATTCAAACCACACTTTTGCTCCCAATCCCTTAAGCCACCCTCGGACAAAATGTACTGCAGTCATAAAATAAAGGAACTGGGTGAGGGAAGGAATGTCCCTAGTTGTGGTAGTTCACAGACTTTACAGATTTTTCATTTTGTTGGGGTAGGGGTTGTTAGCTGCCCAGTCCATGGGAATGTGATGACTGTCATCCTGATGGCATTAGGACAACTCACTAGAGAGCTTGTTTTCACCAACTCTCTTGTCTCATCTGCACTAGGGAGGAGTCCCCATTGTACTTCTTAGGCAGAATGGCTTACTGAGGTTTTTCTCTCCCTAATTTCTGTGAAGTGCACTTTCTCCTTGATGTATACCCATAAATCACAGACATTTGCAAAATAAGTAAAATATTAAGTCTAAAGCTCAAGTGAATTTATCACAAATAATTTAAGTAGGAGAGTTCTCAGTCAGTGCCCATGCAGGAAAGCAACTGTCCTGGTACAGGATGTTTCTTTCCTATGGTTAAAAAAAAAAAAAAAAAAAAAAAAAAATCAGCGTACAATTCCACCATTTATTGGTCCTAAGCATCTTTTATGAGAACTTTCTCTGAAGAGATATGGTTAAAGACTTTTGTTGCTAATGTTTTTCGTTTTGCAGTGAAAACCAACTATGAAGATATTTAGCTCATGTAAACTTAGTACACTGAATTATTCAGTCCCTCCTGGGAACTCTTCACTTAGCTGAGAGAATTTTTATGGGAAAAATGGAACTGTAAGTGAAATATATTTTCATTCTGGTTCACAAGTGGGATAATTAAAGCATTAAGTAAATTAAATATGTTGCTAACATCACATGGTAGAATGTCAGTGGCCAAGAAAAACTCAGGTCTCTTAATTTCCAGGTGCATATGCTCATATTAAAACTTTGTCTTTTATTAGCCCTCTTATTGTTTGATATGCCATAATGATTCTATAAACATTATAGGAGAAGAATATGTGAAAGATTATTTAGCCTAGCCCAGTACCCTTGAGCAGCCGAGTGATTAAACAATTCAAAACAGGGATTTGTGTTTCTGGTAATATGTTGGATTACGTTATTTGGACCATCTTCCCCCTCTGACCACAACTAAAAATGTTGGATATAATAAATTAAAAAAACAAACAGACAAAACTTCTTAAAAGTACCAGGCAACTAACAAGATAGTAAAGAATTATCAGGCAGAAACCTAAGTGAAGACAGGAACCCAGAGAGTTGGTGTTGCACTAAAGCTACTTCTGCCCTGAAGGCATTTGCTGAACCAAGTGAACTTGAACTTTGAAACTAATCAACAAAGACTTCAGATTGGAGTTGTAAGATATAAATCTTAAAATACTTATCCTCACTGTTTAAATTAATTAAAGACAAGCTTGAGTGAATAGTACAGAAAACTATAGTACAGAAAACTATAAAAACAGTCCCGGCAGATTTGAAAAAAAAAAAAAATTAGAGAACTTCAATAAAAGAAACAAAATTGAAATTAAAGACAAAGTTGAGAAGTATAACAGCAGATTAGTCAAAGCTGGAGAAACAATGAGTAAACTAGAAGATCAGAAGAAATGATCTAGAATGCAGAGAGACAAAGCATTGGAAAATATGAGACGCTAAGAGACATTGACGATAGTTGAGAAGGACTGATCAGTATCTAATAGGAGTTGCAGGAGGAGAGGATATATAGAATGTGGCAGAGGCAATATTTGAAAAGAGAAATGGTCAAGAAGTTTCTGGAATTGATAAAATGCACAGATACACATATTTAAGGGGATTCATGTATCCCAAACAGATTTTTAAAGTCCATGCCAGATATTGCATGGTGAAAATGCAGAACACCAAAGATAAAAGCATATCTTAATAATAGCTGGGGATGAGAGACAGTGTATATCCCAACATATGCTGAGAAAATAAATCTCATTCTGTAATTTTATCTTTAAAAAGTAAAGGCTAAGTAAAGATATTTCAGAAAAACAGAACCTGAGTTTGTCACCAGCAGACCCTCACTAAAGGATTTTCTAAAAAATGCCTCCTAAGAAGAAGAAAAGTGATCCTAGATGGAAAATCTGAGCTGCTAAAAGAAGGGCAAACACAGTGCTATATATGTGAGTTAATCTAAATGAATATCCATTTTATAAAAAATATATATACATATATTTGTAGTAGAGTAAAAGTATTGAATAAGTTTAGATTTTTAAAAATTTATTTATTTTTAAAAATTTATTTATTTATTTATTTATTATATATTTTTTATAAATTTATTTATTTATTTTTGGCTGTGTTGGGTCTTCGTTTCTGTGTGAGGGCTTTCTCTGGTTGCGGCGAGCGGGGGCCACTCTTCATCGCGGTGCGCAGGCCTCTCACTGTCGTGGCCTCTCTTGTTGCGGAGCACAGGCTCCAGAGTGCAGGCTCAGCAGCTGTGGCACATGGGCCTAGTTGCTCCTCAGCATGTGGGATCTTCCCGGACCAGGGCTTGAACCCGTGTACCCTGCTTGGCAGGGGGACTCTCAACCACTGCGCCCCCAGGGAAGCCCAAAATTTATTTATTTTTAACATCTTTATTGGAGTATAATTGCTTTACAATGGTGTGTTTGTTTCTGCTTTATAACAAAGTGAATCAGTTATACATATACATATATTCCCCTATCTCTTCCCTCTTGCATCTCCCTCCCTCCCACCCTCCCTATCCCACCCCTCTAGGTGGTCACAGAGCACCGAGCTGATCTCCCTGTGCTATGCGGCTGCTTCCCACTAGCTATCTATTTTACGTTTAGTAGTGTATATATGTCCATGCCACTCTCTCACTTTGTCACATCTTACCCTTCCCCCTCCCCATATCCTCAAGTCCATTCTCTAGTAGGTCTGTGTCTTTATTCCCATCTTGCCACTAGGTTCTTCATGACCTTTTTTTTTTTTTTCCTTAGATTCCATATATATGTGTTAGCATACTGTGTTTGTTTTTCTCTTTCTGACTTACTTCACTCTGTATGACAGACTCTGACTCCATCCACCTCACTACAAATAACTCCATTTCGTTTCTTTTTATGACTGAGTAATATTCCATTGTATATACGTGCCACATCTTCTTTATCGATTCATCCAATGATGGACACTGAGGTTGCTTCCATGTCCTGGCTATTATAAATAGAGCTGCAATGAACATTTTGGTACATGACTCTTTTTGAATTATGGTTTTCTCAGGGTATATGCCCAGTAGTGGGATTGCTGGGTCGTATGGTAGTTCTATTTTTAGTTTTTTAAGAAACCTCCATACTGTCCTCCATAGTGGCTGTTTCAATTTACATTCCCACCAGCAGTGCAAGAGTGTTCCCTTTTCTCCACACCCTCTCCAGCATTTATTGTTTCTAGATGTTTTGATGATGGCCATTCTGACTGGTGTGAGATGATATCTCCTTGTAGTTTTGATTTGCATTTCTCTAATGATTAATGATATTGAGCATTCTTTCATCTGTTTGTTGGCAATCTGTATATCTTCTTTGGAGAAATGTCTATTTAGGTCTTCTGCCCATTTTTGGATTGGGTTGTTTGTTTTTTTGTTATTGAGCTGCATGAGCTGCTTGTAAATTTTGGAGATTAATCCTTTGTCTGTTGCTTCATTTGCAAATATTTTCTCCCATTCTGCGGGTTGTCTTTTGGTCTTGTTTAAGGTTTTCTTTGCTGTGCAAAAGCTCCCAAGTTTCACTAGGTCCCATTTGTTTGTCTTTATTTCCATTTCTCTAGGAGCTGGGTCAAAAAGGATCTTGCTGTGATTTATGTCATAGAGTGTTCTGCCTATGTTTTCCTCTAAGAGTTTGATAGTGTCTGGCCTTACATTTAGGTCTTTAATCCATTTTGAGTTTATTTTTGTGTATGGTGTTAGGGATTGTTCTAATTTCATACTTTTACGTGTACCTGTCCAGTTTTCCCAGCACCACTTATTGAAGAGGCTGTCTTTTCTCCACTGTATATGCTTGCCTCCTTTATCAAAGATAAGGTGACCATATGTGCGTGGGTTTATCTCTGGGCTTTCTATCCTGTTCCATTGATCTATGTTTCTAAGTTTAGATTTTGATAAGTATACATGTTATAATTTCAAGGGTCACCACTAAAAACCCAAAAATAAGTAGAGAGGAAAAATAAATCACATAATTAAAAAAATCAATACAAAATGGCAAAAAAGTGAGAACTATAGAAATAAAAAACAAGTGGGACAAATCCAAAGCAAAAATAAGAATGTAGCTAGAAAGCCAAATATGTCACTCATTACGTTAAATATTAATGAAATGACTGCTACATGAACCAGATAGCTGACTAAATGTCACAATAGAATGGTAAGAGGAACAGACAAGTCACCCAAGGAATACATTTTGTGTGATTCTATGTATTTCAAAATAGGTAAAACTATACTATATTGTCAAATAATACAGGGTGGTAAAATCTGTAAAGAAAAATAAGGAAATAATTATTAGAAGAGCCAGGGTAGTGGTTACCCATAAGCATTCAGAAAGGGGAGTATTTGGGGAGTGGCTCTTTATGATTGTTCCTTAAACTGTACACACATGTTGCATATACTTTTCTACAAATATATTTTATATACATATTTCTTCCAGTAAGAATGTTTCTAAAAGGTAGGCAAATAAATATACAAATGATTTTGTATACATCTTTGCTATGTAAGCATTTCCTTGTGTTTCTTTATTATTTCTTTTGAGCAGACTACCAGAAATGGAGATCAATGGGTCAAACCATTAGTAACAGTGATTCAAAGTCAACCCTGTCTGATTTTTGGCCATTTTCATAGAGTATACATTACATTCCACTCCACATACTGTTATTTTACCAAAAATTTTATGTCACCTTCTATTGCAACCAGGAATGCATGAGTACCAAAGCCTTTCTTTTGGCACCAAAACTGACCATTTAAAATATCCATTTCCAAGTTAACTTGGAATTACTTTGTATATTTTCAATGGTGCTTATGCTATGTTAAAAATAGTTTCTCATTATAAGAAGGTATAGTAGAGGAGCTAAGAATGTAGCCTCTGGACCCAAACTGCCTAAATCAATATCCTAGCTCTGCCAGCAGAAGCTATGGAAACATGGGCAACATATTTTACCTGTTTCTCAGTTTCCTCATCTGTAAAATGAGAACAATAACAGGATCGATCCCATGGGATTGTTGAGAGGATTAAATGTAAACTGTCTAAAACAATGTCTAGCACATATTAAGTGTTCAATATATGTTTACAAATACTTTATTATTACAAGCATAGAACAAAATGGATTTGACTTCACAAATCACATCCCTTGTAACATTATACCTATAATTAGTAAAATATGGTATGGCCAACGTAAAAAACAAATATTAACCTGCTCCTTCAGGAATATTGACTTACTAATCTCCTAGACATTCTTCTTCCCTGAGGAGTTCTGGTGGTTAGTGCTGACCATGGAGAAAGAGTGTGAATCAGAGGGAGGATCAAGAATTTCTTATAGTCACTCATTTAATTCAATAATGAATAATTGAGCTATATGCCTGTCTCTGCAGTAGACACTTGGAATACCGTATTTTGCAAGGCACTGCACACTAGCAGGAGAGAGGCAAAACAAACATTGAATCATTGGAAGAAGAAGCACAGGTGCAACGGGAGCAGGTTGACATCAGGTCCTAGTCTTATTTAAGACATCAAGAAGACCTTTCCGGAAAAATAATTGACAATTAGCCCTTCCCAGTGTACAAATCTCTGATAGACTATCTCATCATTGATTCTTCACAAAGACCCTGTTATGAAGATAGCCAACCCCTATTTTACAGGTAGGGAAGCTGAGGTGCAGACAGGATGGCTGGCTAGATGGGGTTGTTTCCCTCATTTCCAGAAATGCGCTGGGATTCTCCTGAAATGAAAAACCTACTTAGATGGCACTTAAGGTTCTCTTAGTTCTCCCTTAGCAGGCAAAGTCTGGAATCCACGGTGAGCCAAATTCTAGTACGCCAAACCGTAAACAGCAAACAGCTGCTTTGACTTTTTTTTTAAGCATTAACAGGAAATCCCAAGCTAAATTTAAATTGGTCTTTTAGAAAGACACAATTCAAGGAAAAGTAATCAGCATCTAGTTTTGTTTGCCTTCCATTAAGAAGTCTCAGAATACAAACCAGCTGTAGTTTCACTATTAAATGCTCAGAAAGTATCCAAACAAATCCACATCTCTGGTGGCATTCCACCATTGGTCTGTCTTGGAGTTTGTTACCTTGTAATTATGCTTGAATTCATTCGTTTTTAGATCATACTGAGACATACATTGTTTGACATTTCTTGATAAAATATAATGTAAGCATGGTTTGTATAATAGAAAAGGTAAAATACCAAACTCGTTTGTTTGAATTGGGTTATGGGTAAAAATAAAACCTAGGCTGTCTTTGAAGGGTGTTTTCACTCATTCAACCCCTTCTTTAAATAGGTAACCATTGTCATTGATTTCTTATGTATCCTTTCAGAGTTTCTTTATAATTCAATCAAGTATTTCAGAGTTGTTCCTTTTCACTGAAAGGTAAAGTAGTATACATACTTGTCTGCACTTCATTTTTTTTTTTTTTTCACTTGATGTATCTTCAAGACCTTCCCATATTAGTACTTGTTTTTAGCACTTTCCAATGTGTGCATGTAGCATAATTTATTAACTAGCTCCCAATTAACAAGTGTTTGGGTTGTTGTAATCTTTTACCCTTACAACTAAACCTGCTGACATTAGTGTTCCCTGAATATATGAGCGCTTCTAAATTTCTAGCCTTCTGTGTGGTTAGGATGGGGATATGTGCCTTGGTTATAGCCAGTGAGATAAGGGTAAAATTAATATAAGCCATTTCCAGGCCTGAACCTTAAAACTATTCTGTGTAACCCTCCAATACTCTCTTCTCACGTAAAGACCCCTTGAAAATCATGTGTTTCAGATGGTATCATTACAATATGAAGGAGTGCCGCCCCACTAGCATCTGACTGTGCTGTGACTGAGAGATAAACTGTCATCATGTTAGGCCCCTGAGATGTTGTGGTTACTACAGCATCACCTATTGTTTTTTAATACAAAACTATCTCTTCACATATGTACAAATATAGTTATGAAATAAAGTCCCCGAAGTGGAATTTCAGCTGTAACTTCTTCTCATAATCTCTAAGACTAGGTTTTCATCAGACCCTCTAATTCATCCCTGTGCTTCTCATCTCCAGCCCTGGCCTCACATGCCATTGACACAGCCCTAGTTTAGACCCTTTCTGTTTACCACCTGGCAATCCCTTTGCTGCTAATCTTGAACTCTAAGTGTCCATGCACATTGCTGCCAGATTAATCTTTCTCTCTGTTCTTAAAACACATGCATTTTCCCCTGACCCTGTAAAAAAAAAATCCTTTAAAGGTTACCAACTGCCTACAGGATCAGTTCTAGATGTTTTAGCCTGACATTCAAGCCTCCCCATACCAGCATACAGAAGATAGTTACCAGTACAATGTCTGGAGTAGGTATTCAATAAATGGTGGTAGATATTATATCTTATAGCCTCCAATGAAACATACCGTGGATATAGCTGATAGTCAGTAAATAATTGTTGGCCCGTGGATTCTATTAGGAAGAATTCATGTAAGTTACACACCATAGGATTCCTTGATTTTTTTTTTTCTCTAACAGCTTGGTTTTAAGGTTCATCTCTGAGGGTGCTGCTCAGTCAGAGAATTGGATGGCAGGGCTACAGAAAAGTAGCTCATATAATTTTCAGTTAAACATCCGGGGAATCATTCCTTTGTAACTGAGATGGATTGTGCAACAGGACATATGTCATCCAAGGATGACTGTGCCATTTAAGGCAATATTAAAAACAATGTATCACACTGAATATTCATATCGAACATCTAGACCTAAATGATGCCGCTAACTGATAATCAAGTCAGAATAACTTTTTTTAGCATTTTTAACCATAACATTCCAAGGCATAATTATTTGCATGTTGTTACCTCATGAATTTGAAGTGAGCCCATACATAATCTTGTGTTTAAAAATGTTCATGAGTTGAATGCGATATTCCTTCAGAGCTAGCTGCATTTTTATAAAATAGGGATTTTGAAATACAATTTTATTTCTGTTGATAAAGGCTAGATGCTTATTCAAAAAAGAAACAAGTATTCAAAACTGTTGGTTATTTTTCGTATTGATTTAACTAATTTAAGTGAAGAAAATGTGTGAAATTGTTCTGGAGGATAAATCTAGTTGTCTTGGAAATTTTGAAGAGCTAAAAAATGAAAATAAGATATTGTCATGCTTAAACTGCAAGGGCTAAGAAAATAAATCAACTCTAAATTTCTTTAAATTTTGTTTCAGTGTGAACAAACTCATTATTAAGAACCAAACAATATCAAGGACACAATGGATATAAAACAATACATATTATGTAATATATTTTTATTTATATTACTTGTACAAAAAATCTGAATTCAGCATTTTGTTATTGATTTGGGACAGGTTTTTTTGTGGTGGTTCAATTGAAGAACGGGAATAAAACAAAAGTCAGTCAGTCTCTCTCTCTCTCTCTCTCTTTCTCTCTTGCTTGCTAGTAATTTTACATTTGTCTCTGCTTTACAAAACTGTGCAAAGTAGCCACGTCCTAAAATCTCATTTAACAACTAGTCAGGTTACAAACTTTAAGTGACACAAAGAAATAATATACAGTGAAATACTACTTCTATTGGGCTTTGCGGAGGAAACCTCAAAAATATTAGCAGGTTCTTATCAAATTAATCTTCCAGCAACATTAGCTATAGAGATGCCCATGGTGCTCTCTAATACTTTGTAAAAAATAAAGTGCAAGTAAGGAGCTGATATGTTCTTTCACAAAGGCTTTTAGAAGCAACAACCTAGTCTATGTGAAAGCTGTAGAAATTGTCACCTCCTTTCGTGGATGCAAACTCTGTCTCTAAACTAAATATTCCAGGAAAAAAAAGTGGAAGCTCTGAGAGTCTAAAAATGGCATCAGGAATTTTTATGTTGTTAGCATAAAGAAGGATACACATTTAAGCAGAAGCAAGAATGACTTTATTATGATTATTAATAACGATTTCTATAACGATGAAACAAATGGTTTCTACACATTTCTGTTCCCAATCCCTGACATCCTCTTTTATTTTCGCCTACTTTTCCCTCCTTGCTCCTTTCCTTTCTTTCTTATCTCACATCACACACTCCTCTATTGTGAGGTTTTCTTTCCTTTTCTGCTTTCTCTAATAGCCACGAATGGGTTCTTCTAAACCGTGACATTTCTGGAAACATAGGGTATTGAAATAATTGCAGAGTTTTCTTTCCTTTTCTGCTTTTTCTAATAGCCACGAATGGGTTCTTCTAAACCGTGACATTTCTGGAAACATAGGGTATTGAAATAATTGCAATCTACAATGTATAGATTTTACATTTTCATAAATTAGGTAGTTATAAATTAAAAAGAAAAAGCTACCCTCTTTTCCATTACCTACCTCTTCTGAAAACAGCCCTCCCACTCACCCTTCCTACTTCACCAAAACACACACACACACACACACACACACACACACACACACACACACACACACACACACAGCAAACCAAAGAACAGTGGGAGGTATCCTGTTATTAGACCAGACTTTTAGATTCCCCCCTGAAGGCAACTTGGAAAATTATTAGAAGTGGAAGAGATGTGTCCTTGTTTGGATGGGTACTTTGGGATTGATGGTCTTTTAAGATTTTGTTTAGTTTGCATGATAGAATCTATAGCCTCTTAGTAATCAATGACATGGCCATCCAAACTGTATTCATAGTTCTTCACTCCCAGGCCCTGTTACTCTTGGCATTCTATCGCTAGGATAAATTGAATATATATTTGTCAGCAAAGCTGTTTTTCACTATATGTTCCTAATACGTGTTTGCACTTACGATGCAGTGTTTGACCATGGCAGGATAGAAAAGTGTAACATGAGTGGGCCAATAGGCAAAAAGTAGGACTTGAAAGTAAACTTTTTTTTTCTGACTTACAGTTATTTCTGGTTGAGAGTTGGAAGTTAGGCAGAGCTGGGTCCTAAATCTCTAAGATGGGATCAAATGAAGACATCTTAGAGTATAGCTTTAAGAAGTATACAAATCACAAATCAATTTTTCAGTCTCTTTAGCTGAAAGAGTTGAATAATAAAGGAATGTAACACCAAAAGTACAAAATATTTTGGGTAAATTTGAGAAATTGAGATTAGAAGAATTTTTTTCTTGGTTATAGTAATAGCCATAAGGGATTGCTGAAGGGAGGTGTCATTAATTCCAAGAAACAAATGAGATACTTTTGCAAGAGAAGAACACTTCCACACTAAAGATGATGACCCTGGAATTGGCTTCAGAGAGAATGTTCATGGGCTTTGTAATGGGGACAGTGGCAAGGCTCCAGTCACACAATCCGCCAGCCTTTCTGACTGTGTTGAGGCTTCACCAGAGTATAGAAGAGCAGACTGAAGAACCATGACTGTAGCTTGAGCTGGTTTTAGGTAATACATATCCTTCGGCCTTATGAGTAAAATTAAACAGTGGAAAGATACTTGAATTGTAAGCAAGGCAAAAGGATACTGTAGAGAGAAGACCTTCAATATGTTGGAGGAGTAAGACGTGGAGATCACCTTCCTCCCCACAAATACATCAAATACATCTACATGTGGAACAGGTCCTACAGAACACCTACTGAACGCTGGCAGAAGACCTCAGACTTCCCAAAAGGCAAGAAACTCCCCACGTACCTGGGTAGGGCAACAGAAAAAATTAAAAACAGAGACAAAAGAATAGGGACGGGACTTGCACCAGTGGGAGGGAGCTGTGAAGGAGGAAAAGTCTCCACACACTAGGAAGCCCCTTCACTGGCAGAGACGGGAGGTAGCAGGGGGGAAGCTTTGGAGCCACGGAGGACAGCACAGCAAGAGGGGTGCAGAGGGCAAAGCAGAGAGATTCCCACACAGAGGATCACTGCCGACCAGCACTCACCAGCCTGAGAGGCGTGTCTGCTCACCCGCCAGGGCAGGTGGGGGCTGGGAGCTGAGGCTTGGGCTTCGGAGGTCAGATCCCAGGGAGAGAACTGGAGTTGGCTGCGTGAACACAGCCTGAAGGGGGCTACTGCACCACAGCTAGCCAGGAGGGAGTCCAGGAAAAAGTCTGAAACTGCCTAAGAGGCAAGAGACCATTGTTTCAGTGTGCACAAGGACACAGGATTCAGAGCACTGCCTAAACGAGCTCCAGAGACGGGCATGAAATGCTAACGCTGCTGCTGCAGCCAGCAAGAAGCCTGTGTGCAAACACAGGTGACTATCCACACCTCCCCTCCTGGGGAGCCTGTGCCGCCCGCCACTGCCAGGGTCCCGTGATCCAGGGACAACTTGCCCGGGAGAACACACAGCGCGCCTCAGGTTGTTGCAATGTCGTGCCAGCCTGTGCCTCCACAGGCTCCCCCTGCGTTCCATACCCCTCCCTCCCCCAAGCCTGAGTGAGCCAGAGCCCCCTAATCAGCTGCTCCATTAACCGCCTCCTGTCTGGGCGAAGAACAGATGCCAGAGGGTGACCTAAATGTAGAGGCGAGGCCAAATCCAAAGCTGAACCCCAGGAGCTGTGCGAACAAAGAAGAGAAAGGGAAATCTCTCTGTGCAGCCTCAGGAGCAGCGGATTAAATCTCCACAGTCAATTTGATGTACTCTGCATCTGTGGAATACCTGAATAGACAACGAATCATCCCAAAATTGACGTGGTAGACTTTGGGAGCAACTGTAGACTTGGGGTTTGCTGTATGCGACTGACTAGTTTCTGATTTTTAAGTTTATCTTAGTATAGATTTTAGCGCTTCTTATCATTGGTGGATTTCTTTATTGGTTTGGTTGCTCTCTTCTTTTTTTTAATTACTTTTTTAATTTTAATATTTTTTTTATTTTAATAACGTTATATATTTTATTTTATTTTATTTTATTTTTTCTTTCTTTTCTTTCTTCCTTTTCTTCTGAGCTGTGTGGCTGACAGGGTCTTGGTGCTCTGACCAGGTGTCAGGCCTGAGCCTCTGAGGTGGGAGAGCCGAGTTCAGGACATTGGACCTTCAGAGACCTCCCAGACCCACGTAATATCAATCAGCGAGGGCTCTCCCAGAGATCTCTGTCTCAACACTAAGACCCAGCTCCACTCAACGACCAGCAAGCTACAGTGCTGGACACCCCATGCCAAACAACTAGCAAGACAAGAACACAACCCCACCCATTAGCAGGGAGGCTGCCTAAAATTATAATAAGTTCACAGACACCCCAAAACACACCACTGGACGCAGTCCTGCCCACCAGAAAGACAAGAAACAGCCTCATCCACCAGAACACAGGCACCAGTCCCCTCCACCAGGAAGCCAACACAACCCACTGAACCAACCGTACCCACTGGGGGCAGACACCAAACAAAACAGGAACTACAAACCTGCAGCCTGTGAAAAGGAGACCCCAAACACAGTAAGTTAAGGAAAATGAGAAGACAGAGAAATATGCAGCAAATGAAGGAGCAAAGTAGAAATCCACCAGACCAAACAAATGAAGAAGAAATAGGCCGTCTACCTGAAAAAACTCAGAGTAATGATAGTAAAGATGATCTAAATTCTTGGATATAGAATGGAGAAAATATGAGAAATGTTTAACAAGAACATAGAAGAACTAAAGAGCAAACAAACAATGATGAACAACACAATAAATGAAATTAAAAATTCTCTAGAAGGAATCAATAGCAGAATAACTGAGGCAGAAGAACAGATAAGTGACCTGGAAGATAAAATAGTGGAAATAACTACCACAGAGCAGAATAAAAAAAAAAATAATGAAAAGAATTGAGGACACTCTCAGAGACCTCTGGGACAACATTAAACACATCAGCATTCAAATTATAGGGGTCCCAAAAGAAGAAGAGAAAAAGAAAGGGACTGAGAAAATATTTGAAGAGATTATAGTTGAAAATTTCCCTAACATGGGAAAGGAAATAGTCAATCAACTCCAGGAAGTGCAGAGAGTCCCATACAGGATAAATCCAAGGAGAAACACGCCAAGACACATATTAATCAAATTATCAAAAATTAAATACAAAGAAAAAATAATAAAAGCAGCAAGGGAAAAGCAAAAAATAAAATACAAGGGAATCCCCATAAGGTTAATAGCTGATCTTTCAGCAGAAGCTCTGTGAGAAAGAAGTGGCAGGACATATTGAAAGTGATGAAAGGGAAAAACCTACAATCAGGATTACTCTACCCAGCAAGGATCTCATTCAGGTTCGACAGAGAAATTAAAAACTTTACAGACAAGCAAAAGCTAAGAGAATTCAGCACCACCAAACCAGCTTTACAACAAATGCTAAATGAACTTCTCTAGGCAGGAAACACAAGAGAAGGAAAACACCTACAAAAACAAACCCAAAACAATTAAGAAAATGGTCATAGGAACGTACATATCGATAATTACCTTAAATGTAAATAGATTAAATGCTCCCACCAAAAGACATAGACTGGCTGAATGGATACAAAAACAAGACCCATATATATGCTGTCTACAAGAGACCCACTTCAGACCTAGGGACACATACAGACTGAAAGTGAGGGGATGGAAAAAGATATTCCATGCAAATGGAAATCAAAAGAAAGATGGAGTAGCAATTCTCATATCAGACAAAATAGACTTTAAAATAAAGACAATTACAAAGACAAAGAAGGACACTACATAATGATCAAGGGATCAATCCAAGAAGAAGATATAACAATTATAAATATTTATGCACCCAACATAGGAGCACCTCAATACATAAGGCAAATGCTAACAGCCATAAAAGGGGAAATCGACAGTAACACAATCATAGTAGGGGACTTTAACACCCCACTTTCACCAATGGACAGATCAACCAATATGAAAATAAACAGGGAAAAACAAGCTTTAAATGACACATTAAACAAGATGGACTTAACTGATATTTGTAGGACATTCTATCCAAAAACAACAGAAAACACTTTCTTCTCAAGTGCTCATGGAACATTCTCTAGGATAGATCATATCTTGGGTCACAAATCAAGCCTTGGTAAACTTAAGAAAATTGAGATGGTATCAAGTATCTTTTCTGACCACAGCACTATGAGACTAGATATCAGTTACAGGAAAAATCTGTAAAAAATACAAACACATGGAGGCTAAATAATACACTACTAAATAACCATGAGATCACTGAAGAACTCAAAGAGGAAATCAAAAAATACCTAGAAACGTATGACAATGAAAACACGATGACCCAAAACCTATGGAATGCAACAAAGGCAGTTCTAAGAGAGAAGTTGATAGCAATGCAATCCTACCTCAAGAAACAAGAAGCATCTCAAATAAACAACCTAACCTTACACCTAAAGCAATTAGAGAAAGAAGAACAAAAAAACCCCAAAGATAGCAAAAGGAAAGAAATCATAAAATCAGATCAGAAATAAATGAAAAAGAAATGAAGAAAACAGTAGCAAAGATCAATAAAACTAAAAGCTGGTTCTTTGAGAAGATAAACAAAATTAATAAATCATTAGACTCATCAAGAAAAAAAGGGAAAAGACTCAAATCAACAGAATCAGAAATGAAAAAGAAGTAACAACTGACACTACAGAAATACAAAGGATTGTGAGAGTTTACTACAAGCAACTCTATGCCAATAAAATGGACAACCTGGAAGAAATGGACAAATTCTTAGAGAAGCACAGTCTTCTGGGATTGAACCAGGAAGAAATAGAAAATATAAACAGACCAATCACAAGCACTGAAACTGAGACTGTGATTAAAAATCTTCCAACAAACAAAAGCCCAGGACCAGATGGCTTCACAGGTGAATTCTATCAAACATTTAGAGAAGAGCTACCACCTATCCTTCTCAAAGTCTTCCAAAATATAGCAGAGGCAGGAACACTCCCCAACTCATTCTACAAGGCCACCATCACCCTGATAACCAAAACCAGACAAAGATGTCACAATGAAAGAAAACTACAGACCAATATCACTGATGCACATAGATGCAAAAATCCTCAACAAAATACTAGCAAACAGAATCCAACAGCACATTAAAAGGATCATACACCATGATCAAGTGGGGTTTATCCCAGGAATGCAAGGAGTCTTCAATATATGCAAATCAATCAATGTGATACACCATATTAACAAACTGAAGGAGAAAAACCATATGATCATCTCAGTAGATGCAGAAGAAGCTTTTGACAAAATTCAACACCCATTTATGATAAAAACCCTCCAGAAAGTAGGCATAGAGGGAACTTACCTCAACATAATAAAGGCCATATATGACAAACCCACAGCAAACATCGTTCTCAATGGTGAAAAACTGAAACCATTTCCACTAAGATCAGGAACAAGACAAAGTTGCCCACTCTCACCACTATTATTCAACATAGTTTTGGAACTTTTAGCCACAGTAATCCGAGAAGAAAAAGAAATAAATGGAATCCAAATCAGAAAAGAAGTAAAACTGTCACTGTTTGCAGATGACATGATACTATACATAGAGAATCCTAAAGATGCTACCAGAAAACTACTAAAGCTAATCAATGAATTTGGTAAAGTAGCAGGATACAAAATTAATACACAGAAATCTCTTGCATTCCTATACACTAATGATGAAAAATCTGAAAGATAAATTAAGGAAACACTCCCATTTACTATTGCAACAAGAAGAATAAAATGCATAGGAATAAACCTACCTAAGGAGACAAAAGACCTGTTTGCAGAAAACTATAAGACACTGATGAAAGAAATTAAGGATGATACAAACAGATGAAGAGATGTACCATGTTCTTGGATTGGAAGAATCAACATTGTGGAAATGACTGTGCTACCCAAAGCAATATCCAGATTTGATCCAGTCCCTGTCGAATGGCCAATGGCGTTTTTCATGGAACTGGAGCAAAAAAATTCACAATTTGTAGGGAGACACAGAGGACCCTCAATGCCCGGGGCAGTCTTGGGAGGGAAGAATGGAGCTGGAGGAATCAGGCTCCCTGACTACAGACTGTGCTACACAGCTACAGTAAGCAAGACAGTATGGTACTGGCACAGAATCAGAAATATGGATCAGTAGAACAGGATAGAGAGCCCAGAGATAAACCCACGCACATATGGTCACCTTATCTTTGATAAAGGAGGCAGAAGTTTACAGAGAGAAGATGACCTCTTCAATAAGTGGTGCTGGGAAAACTGGATAGCTACATGTAAAAGAATGAAATTGGAACACTCCCTAACACCATACACAAAAATAAACTCAAAATGGATTAGAGACCTAAATGTAAGGCCAGACACTATCAAACTCTTAGAGGAAAACATAGGCAGAACACTCTATGACATAAATCACAGCAAGATCCTTTTTGACCCACCTCCTAGAGAAATGGAAATAAAGACAAACAAATGGGACCTAGTGAAACTTGGGAGCTTTTGCACAGCAAAGAAAACCTTAAACAAGACGAAAAGACAACCCTCAGGATAGGAGAAAATATTTGCAAATGAAGCAACTGACAAAGGATTAATCTCCAAAATATACAAGCAGCTCATGCAACTCAATATCAAAAAAACAATCCAATCCAAAAATGGGCAGAAGACCTAAACAGACATTTCTCCAAAGAAGATATACAGATTGCCAACAAACTCATGAAAGGATGCTCAACATCACTAATCATTAGAGAAAAGCAAATCGAAACCACAATGAGGTATCACTTCACACTGGTCAGAATGGCCATCATCAAAAAATCTACAAACAATAAATGCTGGAGAGGGTGTGGAGAAAAGGGAACCCTCTTGCACTGTTGGTGGGAATGTAAATTGATACAGCCACTATGGAGAACAGTATGGAGGTTCCTTAAAAAACTAAAAATAGAACTACCATATGACCCAGCAATCCCACTACTGGGCATATACCCTGAGAAAACCATAATTCAAAAAGAGTCATGTACCACAATGTTCATTGCAGCTCTATTTACAATAGCCAGGACATGGAAGCAACCTAAGTGTCCATCGACAGATGAATAGATAAAGAAGATGTGGCACATATATACAATGGGATATTACTCAGCCATAAAAAGAAACGAAATTGAGTTATTTGTAGTGAGGTGGATGGACCTAGAGTCTGTCATACAGAGTGAAGTAAGTCAGAAAGAGAAAAACCAATACTGTATGCTAACACATATATATGGAATATAAAAAAAAACAAAAACAAAAAAAAAACGGTTCTCAGGAACCTAGGGGCAGGACAGGAATAAAGACATAGACGTAGAAAATGGGCTTGAGGACACGGGGAAGGGGAAGGGGAAGCTGGGACAAAGTGCGAGAGTGGCACTGACATATATACACTACCAAATTTAGAACAGATAGCTAGTGGGAAGCAGCCGCATAGCACAGGGAGATCAGCTCTGTGCTTTGTGACCACCTAGAGCGGTGGGATAAGGAGGGTGGGAGGGAGACACAAGAGGATGGGGATATTGGGATATATGTATACGTATAGCTGATTCTGCTGATTCACAGCAGAAACTAACACAACATTGTAAAGCAATTATACTCCAATAAAGATGTTTAAAAAAAAAAAAAAGACATTGTAGACATAAATTCATAATATGGTATACAAATGTAATTCTGATATTTGATATTTATGGCACTTGTGGACTTTCTTGGGACAGGATTGGGGTCTTTTATTTATCTTTTGCATGTTCCACCACACCTAACCATGTCTTAGACATGGGCTTGCCATGTCTTAGTTGTGGTTCTTTGTCAAAGTAGCTTAAGGGGCTAGTCAACAAAGCAAATCATTGACCATAGCTGGTTATTTATTTTCTTATGGGGGAATTGTAGTATTTTTCTTTTTCTATATAACTAACTTCTTTGTTGCATTTTTGCACTTTTTGAGAAGTGTAAATGAGAAGTATCTCAACAAGGGGGGTTCATGCACAACCTGGAATAATCACTCATACAATCTAAAAATGAGTCATAGTATCATACCAGTCCAGCGTCACTTGGACTCAAAACTTATAGCACATAGAAGCTTACAGATAATACCTTGTATTTCCCATATTACACATACTTTTCAATATTTAGGTGTTTCCCATATTGAATGGATATAGGAAGTATATTCTTCTAAGAATACACTTAGTTTTATGTTGACAATGAAATATTAGACTAAGAAGGATACTCGGCATTTCTTGAATGGATTGAGGAAAGTTGCTACTAAAGTATTGTCAGGATTAAGATGTTCTTAATGATATTTTAATTGTAGTTCTAGTAATTTTTCTTTTGCTACTTAAAACAATTCTTTTATTTGGAAATGTTCCCATTTTATGGTTATGCTAAGTGCTTTGCAAGGTACTGGAGGTTTGTAGGTAAAGATGTTCATTAGGTTCATAGGTAAACTAACAAAATGCCATTATTTTTAAGAAAAGAAGTTCAGCAAAGTTCAGAACTTGAGAAAGTAGGCACTGTACTCTCAAAAACTTACCTACTGATTTTCATATTTAGCTTCCTTATCTGAAGAAATTAACCTAAATTCTAATGGTATTTAAAATGAAAGAGTCTAAGAAAATGAAAGACTAAGTCAAGTGAAAGGAAATGCTTTGTATTAAGACCATATATGATTTCAACCTTGGTTGAATTCTTAAAAAAAAAAAAAAAAAAAAAAAAAAAGGAGAATACATTCCAAACTCAAACTGTGGGCATGTATCATAGGGAAAAAAAAAAAGAAATGAGATGGGAAAATGCAAATGAAAAAATAGTTGAGAAAGAGATTAGCCATCTATAGCCAGGAATGGAATTGTTACAATAGCTTTTAACTTGAAGGAAATTCCAGGAGGTAATAGTGATGTGATAATTGATATCATTTTTTTAAATATCTTTTCCCACACTTTTTGTATTACGGTTATATTATTTAAATGATTAAAAATTTTAAATTCTATACTAGAGTTAGTATTTATAATGTTAAATTGAGATTATAGAATCTATTAGTTTGTTACATTTATTTAATTCGTTTTCAGTTTTTAAAGTTAAAAAACAACATCAACAGTAGTAGACCTCATATTATGATCTTAAAGGGAACAAACTAAAACTGTTTTCACTGATATACCTGTGTTAAGTTCTTTTTTTAAAATTTTTTTAACTTTTTATTTTATATTGGGGTATTAAGTTCTTACCTTTACTAGTGAGTGCTTGTATTACGTTGCTTAAAGCCACCTAACTTCTCTGTATCTCAGTTGACTTGCATGTCCTGCGGCTAGTTTGGTATTTTTCAGTCTTAGAAGTTGATTATTGCTTAGGCAGCTTGGTTCCACATAACCATGATGAATGAAATTATTATATGGATATATTTATTCTATTTAATCATGTTCTGATGAGTTCAGTTATCTGAATATAAAATAGATGGACTGTGTAATATAATCATTTTCATATAAGAAATCCAAAGAAATTACAGCTGTACTTGTAACACAGAGGCAGCAATAATACCTGCTTTGTAAGATAGTTGGGGGGATTAAATGAGTCAGTACATGTACGCGATTAGCGCAGTGCCTGTCATAGAATAAGCTTTCAGTACATATTGTATTTTTTTAATTATTGAGTTATTATTATTATTTTCCTTTTTTATCTAGGCAAGACTGGCAATTCTCAATTTTGATTGGAGATCATAGTATTTGAACTGATAAAGATGTTATGAGGAGAATTTTAATCATATATTCAAAGTGATTTGGCTTCGCTGGAAGAGAAAAGAGCTAGAAATTTAAGGTTTCATTATAGAAGTATATTTCGCAAACCTGTGGGTGTCGATATGGGATGGCATAAAGTTAAAGGCAGTGTGATAAGTGCATAAAACACGGAACCTACAGCAGGAAGGTGTGGAGGCATAACTCTTATTCACTACCTGTGTGACTCTAGACACATCACTTAGATGTTTCAGAGTCAAGCCTTAGTTTCCATATTTGTAAAATACAGATCATTTTGCAGTCCACAAACTCCTTCTGAGGTTCTAATAAAGGCAGTATGTGAACATTTCAAGTACGCTGTCTGGCATGCAGTAGGGGCTCACAAAGTAATTCATAATTTGTTTTTGTTAAATTAAACTTGTAATAGCTTAGTATTTGTTCTAATTGAAAGATAACGTAGTACAAGTTTTTAAAATAAAATATATACTGGTGATGGCCCTAAATACAACCATTTCCCTATAATTATATTTTCCCTATTGAGCACATTAAAATTAATCATTGATGTTTTGTAAAATTTTTAGTTTTCATTGTAGATGATTTGTTTGCTTTATATTGTGTGCAGTTTATTTTCCTTAAAAGTTACTGCAGTTTAAAAAGCATGTGGGTTTCCAGTCCTCCAGCCTCATTCCCTTGTCCCCTCAAGTGAAAGCTCCATCTACACCTTGTCTATACTTATACTAGAGAGAATAAATTGTTTTAAGGAACTTATTAAAAAGCTAATCAATTTGGGCAAAGTGATTGGTGTCCTTGCCGTTAACATCTTAAATTCACTTGTGAAAGGTCCACTCATAATTACCTAGCCCCCTTTTTACTTGCAGATGTGAAATAGTAACCAGACAAATCTGCCCTGGTGGCATAAAGAGTCAGCTGAACTTAGAAATAGTTACAGTGCCCTCCTCCATGCCCTACGCCACTCAAATTGATTATGCTGATGTTCAAGTTTAATGTCTAGATTTTAAGAGACACGCAACCACCACAGGTTGATCAAATGTCAAATAAAAATTAACATGTAAAAGAGCAAGAAAATTTCTGGGTTGTTAATTCACCTCATATTGAATGAGCTCCGCTATGTAGAGGATGATAGAGCAATGCTTTCACAATTCTGAGGGAAACTTTTCTTAATCTAGAATTCCATAACTAGCCAAAGTACCATAACTAGCCCAAGTACCAATCGAGTATAAGAATAAAGATATTTGTAATGGTTTGAGCACTTGGAAAGTCTGCATCACACACACTCTTGCACTGGAAGTTTCATGAGCTTGTACTCAATAAGGGAGTACACCCAGAGAGAGGAAGCCACAGGCGTAACGAACAGTGGTGTAAACTCAGAAGAGCAAGGAAGAGATAGTGGTGGGAAGTCTCAAAATGACGGATGTACAAATGGCCTGGAGAGCAGTTTAGATAAAAAAAGGTCAGGAGCTTCTGGAAGAAGCTCAGAGAAACAATGTCTTGATAGAATAAATGATATAATCAAGAGTCTGCAGATAACTGAAAGTATGATGGTGAAGGCAAATAATGTAAGAAAAAGACAAAGGCAGTTAGAAACTGTGGGGTGAGGGCTAAGGGAAGGACTATATTTTACAGGCCAGCTACGAAGCAAACTATACAAGAAAGTAATATTTTTTTAAAAAATGTAATACATTTTTAAATGCATGATTTGTGAAAGGAAAAAAATAATCCATTTAACCTTAATGTGAGGAACATTCTCCCATGAGTGATCCAAGACATAACATTGGATATGTAGAGAAAAAAATATTATATATAATGCTAACATATTACCTGGCTTGGCCCTGAACAATTATTTACAGAATAATTGCAATGCAAAAGCCATTTATTGATTTTTCAACTTTGAGAGATAACCTATGACAAAATATAGAAGGCATTGTTATAGTCATATGACAATATAAATATCAACAATCTTGAAAATACAAACGTTCAGCTGACAGGAGAGGAAGAATAGTAAAGTTGAAGGAAGAATAATGGGCAAATTGACACCTTAAAAATTGTGGAGTTGAGAAAGCCTACTGAAAAGTGATGAAATAAGGTATCAATTTTTAAGAAATTATTTCCAGTTACAGAGATAACTGTTAAAATGACTAAAATAATATTACAAATACCAAACATCTGAAGAGAAATTGGGAGTAGGAGAGTAGTGTAAGTGACTTAAATCCTCATCTTTCGTAAGAGGAGGTCAATAGACGTTAAAATGGACAAATAAAAAATTAGAGGTATATTCACATTGTATAGTAGTTCAGAGATAACCTAGGAAAGAATATAAAGTGGAAACAGTTTAAATTCCTACCAGAATGTCAGGAGTTAAAGAAGAATGTGTTGGGGTGGGAGATTCTAAGCTTTTCTAGACAGTTTGTATGAAAATATAAATAGGTGTATTTACATGTGTTACTTTAAAAGCAATAAGAATAAATGAAAAATAACACCGAAATTGGTTAAAGCAGAATGCTGCTCTTACTTGATTGCTTATTACCTCCTATGTTTCATCTCAGCCACAGTTAAATCCTTGGGGTTAGGCATTGAATTTCTTGAGGGTTACTCATAGAGTCAAACACAAGGATTACTCAATCAAAATGCATACATCTTGACTACTGGAGCTTTTATATCAATTTTTAAATAACAAACACAAATTTCTGTATACAGGTCTGTTCCTTGTTAATTCAACTAACATTTATTAGGAAACTACTATTTGCATGGCTCTCCATGGACTCAAGTTACGAAAGCACTTCAATTTGCTAAGAATACATGTAAAGTTTATTATTTTGTCAGTATTCTTTGAGTGTTTATTTTGTGTCAGGCACTATCTAGGCCTTGTAGATACAATGGCTACTATAAAAGAGTCCTTTTTCTCTTAGAGTCTACTAGTTCCCCCCAAAAGGCACCGTGTACCTACTGTGTACTATGTGGTTGACTTATTATGCTGTGACAGTACTCTAAATATCTGTAGAATGAAGGAACTTGTGGAATATTCCATTTCAAATACTATCAAAGAGTTCATGAACCCTGGAATAGACTCTACCTTTCAGAAGAAAAGAAATGAGTTTTATGGAAATGTGTCACGCAATGGAGGTCTCTAAGGCCTGATCTTGAAGAATGAGAAAAAGCTTCCCACCCTTGTTCATAGCACTGAAATAATATTCATTTGTGGCTGTGAGCTGTGGGAATGTACAGGAATAAACATAAGGGTATTCATTTTTTATTACTAAAGCCCTATTAAGACATCAAACAATTTTTGTTCCTTTAGATTTGGGGGATCTAAATGAGAGTTATGTATTTGTGAATTTGCACCAGTTTGTGTGGGAGGGTGAATGTTAACAGGAATAATTGGAGAAGGCAGTGATCAGGATAGATAGTGGTAATTTTGGGGTCACATGCAAATTGGGAGTAGTATCCACAAATAGTTTTTCTTTAAATATACATGATTTTACATCCTGCCGTCTCCGTTTTCTAGAGCCTCCAGATAGACATCTCAGTTCCTCCATCCAATCCTTGCATCTGGCACAATGGAAACAGATGGAAGAATCCAAAGTCTCAATTAAAGCTGCCTTTGAATGTATAACGAATTCCTGTTATGAAGTCTTCTGAATTAGAAACACTGTGCCAGCACTCTGCCACCATGTGGCTTCTGGAGTCATTGCAGCACATACAGAACTCAAAATCACCTGTTCCTTAAACTTTCATTGGGGCTGTGTGTATTAGGTTAGGTTTTATGGGCAGACGCTTTATTTAAAGGGATATGGTTATTCAAGATTCATGAGAATACATTAAGACTTAGTTTTCCAATATATATTTTGTGCAATGTAGATACCATATCATTGGCTGTAATTCTTTAGCTGCCACAAAATAATGACTTCCAAATTGCAATTTTAAGTATCATGGAATCTTAGAACTGGAAGAGTCCTCAGAGATTATCCAATCCAATATTAGAATGCCTCTTATTATCCTTCTAATAGGAGAGGCTGCTGTCTCAGCTTAACCATCTCTAGAAGAGCTTGTTTAATTTTGCAAAGTTGACTATCCTAATCACCTTTGACAATGTTTATCCAAAGAGTTACAAATCCAACGAACGCAGCTTGCATACAGCTCATGTTTTTACATATAAACCACACAAAAAAATTATAAAAGGGTCTTATTTCAACTGCCTTTTCCAAATCTATTAGGTCAGCACCAAGTACATAATAGGCACTTAATAAATAATAGCCCTATTCAGTTTTCCCATATTCAATTTTTTAAGATGCAGGCTCAGAGATTACAACTGTAAAGAAACTATATGCCCAATGGCAAAATGCTTTCAATAGTTTATTTAATATTCTTCCAGTTTTACACTTTTACTTTAGTCCTTTATTTTATTTGTTGCAACAAAGAGTCATGGAGTATATCCTGTGTTAGATGCCGGAGAGGCAAAATTTTAAATATATAATAAATGCTCTTACATTTTTATCTATTGGAAAACAATTTATTTGAACATAAAAATTTAAGTTGCTTGATGGAGATATGTGAAAAGTTCAGTCGGACCCCAATGAGAAGTATCTTGAGTTGCTAATGTATTCATTTTCTATGCTGTGTAATAAATTACTACAAGTTTAATAACTTAGAACACTACACCTTTATTACTTCACTGTTTCCATTGGTTGAGAGTCCAAACACAGCTTAACAGGATTCTCTGCTTCCGGGTCTCATTGGCTGCAATCCAGGTGTCATTTAGGGCTGTAGCCTCATCAGAAGCTCAACTGGGAAAAGATCCACTTTCAAGATTCCTCGGGTTGTTGGCAGAATTTATTTCCTTGTTGTTGTATGAATGAGGGCCCCGCCTTTTCATTGCCTGTTAGTTGGAGCCCACTTCGGGTATTAGAAGCCACCCATAGTTCCCTGCCATGTAACCCTCTCCAGAGGCAGTTTATAACATTGCTGTTTGCTTCTTCAAGGCCAGCGTGACAATCTCTCTCCAGTCTTCTAAGACAGAGTCTTCTATAATGTAAGGTAATCATGAGCATGATATTCCATCATCTTTGTCATTTAATGTAACCTAACGAAGAGAATGACAGCCTGTCATCTTCACCGTATTCTTTTACTTAGATACCAATCACCACTGCTTCTACCTGAACTCAAAGGGAGGAAGGTATTACACAAAGGCCTGGACACGAGGAGACAGGAATTATTGGAGGCCATCTTAGCATGAGTCTGTCAGAGCTGAAAAAAATTTATCCAGAGAGTCAGGGAAGACTTCTCAGTTAAGGAAGACTTCACCTCGAAGTGGACATTGTGATGAGATGTGTGATTTTTTTCCATGTAGATTAAAAAAAAACAGGAAAACAAACCAAGCTGAGAGAATAGCTTTGTTGACATATGGAAGAGTGAAGGAAGATTGGACAGGTGGGCCAGGGTCAGATCACAAAGGGGCTCACTTTGTGAGTTAAGGAGTACACCGAAAGAAATGGGGAAAATGGGTGAGTACCAGACAGGAAGTACAGTGGTCAGAGGTCCATGGTATACATGATGCATGCCATTCTGGCGGCAATATAGAGAACAGGTGGGAGGAGCATAAGAGGCAGGGAAATAAATGAGATGCTGTATTCAGTGTCACGTGGCAGACAGCTCAAGCAGTAGAGTAGCATCTGGATACAGAAAATATTTAGGAAGTACAGTCACAGTATATGATATCAATAGTATAGAGTTCGTGGTAAGAGAGAATTTAAGGGTATTTTTGTGTGCATTTAAAGCCAGTAGACTTCTTTCAGGTGAAATATGACTTTTAACGTTTAACGGTTTCATAACTGAAGGGCACTGATGTGTGTCTGTAAATGTGCTGAATCCATTATATAAAATCAGATGGGTATTTAAAGACAACTGGCTATGATTAAACAAAATCTGTAGGATGAATTCTCTCACCTGTAACCAGGTGCAGGGTCTACAACAGATAACCAATCCCTACCTTGAGTGAGTAAAGGAAGACCGGAATCTTCGTAATACTTCATCCTCTAATGTCCTATTTGAGAGGAGCCGCTCGGTTACTTTCACTTGAGTCCGATTTTAGAAGGAAGGTATAATCTTGGGTCATTTTGTCATCAGCAATAAGCAAACATTATATTCTGGCACAGGACTGGGGAGGCAGCTGGAAAAGTACTCCCATTAGCAGAGATTGGCTTGATACCTTTTTCACTGTCTCTAGAGGAGTTTGATGAGAGCCGCCTGGTGGTTTTACCTATATCTCTAAGCACTGAGAAAGGATCAGTTTGAGGAAAGAGATCTGGCACCCTTGTAGACATCTATATAGTGAGAAGAAGCTAAATTAGAGAGGCTTAAACTCATTTCTAGCAGAGAAGCTGATTTGTGGAAGCTATTTGTTCTGTTCCGTATCAGGCTGCTCCTAGCTAAACGTTGGAGTGGATATTTTTTGTCTTTTTGTCTGGCCAGCATTCATGTTTTCTCTTTCTAATTGCACTCCACTTTCTTCTGGGGAATCACCTCTCTACCACTGAGGGCAATTTTGTTGTGCCTCTAAATCAAGATACATGTCCCCATACTCCAGAAGCGGAAGCTAACCCCATACCCAGAGGCTGTAATCTGCCCCTTCTGCCAGATGGTGCCCTCTCTCAGGAGGCAGATAGACAATCTAAAATTCTGTTGGAATTTAATCATTCCAGCAGCTGCCTTTTCCATATCTTGTTCTTTTATCCTTTAGCTTTCCCACATCCTTCCAATTTCCTTTCTGATTAAGTCTGTCAGTTAGTTGTTTATAACCAAAGAAAATGATACAGTAGCTCATTAGCATTTCAGAAAGGAGGAGAAAATAGTGTTTATGAGCTTCTATCAGCTGTCAGACACTCTGTTAGATATTTTACATACCTTATTTTATCATCACCAAAGTGTCATGAAGTATATATAAACTTATCTTAATATTAATGGGTTGAATCACATTAATAAATTCTCTAATATTTAACTCAATTTGCATTTCTGGAATAGAGTCAGTTTGGTCATGGTGAATTTATATATTAAAATGTAGATTTATATATATATAGCTAGATTCAGTATGGCAAGATTTTGGTAAGGGTTTTTGTATCTATGATTATAGTGAGATTGCCTAATTTTAGTATCTATTAGTCTCAAAATTGAGTCGGTGAGCGTATCTCTTTGTTCTGTAAAAAGAGTTCCTATAAGTTTGAAATGTTCTCCCTCTTGATTGGTTGATAGAACTTATCTGCAAAACTGTCTAAGCCTAATGTTTTCCCCACAGAAATATTTAAATTTTTTATTTGCTATCTTTAATAGTTTTAAGATTATTCGGGCTTTCTGTTTCTTTTTGAGTCAAGTTTAGTAATGATTTTCAAGGAATTTGTCCATTTCTTTCAGATTTTTAAATTTATTGGGGAAAAGTTTTTCTTATTATCCTTTTAAATGTTCTGCTGCATCTATAGTTGTCTCTTTTCATTCCTAAATTGTTTATTTGTACGTTTTGTAATACTTACCTTTTGCATAACTTTAAGGGACATGATTAATATTGTATTATTCTATTTAAGTCAGATTCCCCTGATCATAATCCCAGGATACATCATTTATGTAGAGTATAACATATATGTGGCCCCTGGAGTTATGCAAAGTGTTGGTCTGGTCTTTTCTTTCTTTTTTCTTGAGAGATCTTTGCAAAATTTTGTCAGTTCTATTGGCTTTTGTTGATTCTCCTTATTGTATTTATTTTCTATTTTTAGTAATTCGTTCTTTTTTTAACTATCTTCTTCCTAAATGTATGTTGGATTTATTATTTTTTTCTAACTTCTTAATTTGGATACTTTGCTTATTGGTTTTCAGAGTTTCTTCTTTACTAATATGAACACCCAAGGCTCTAAATTTTTCTCTTTCAATCGTTTTAGCAGCATCCCACACATTTTGGTATATAGTATTATTATTGCTGTTTAGTTGTCTTAACTCCTAAGTTATTTAGAAATGAACTTTTAAAATTTCCAAATATATGTGTTTTCAAAGCTATTTATTCTTGATTTCTAGTTATTTAATGGTCAACAACATTGTCTTTGTGGTACAGATTATTGGACATTTGTTGAGACTTGATCTATGGCCCAGTGAGGGATAAATTTTTGTAAATGTTTCATGTTTTGAAGAATGTGTAGTCTCCTAACATATATTTACCTGGTATAAAATTTGAGTTAGTTTTTTCTGTGAACTCTGAAGATATAATTCTACTCTCTTACAGCTTCCATTTTACTCCCTATCAAGTTGTGTTACTTTGTAGGTAATCCACCTCTTCTTTCTAGCTGATTTTAAGACCTATTCTATATCTTTGGTGTTCTTTACTATGGCGCGTCTAGGTTTTTTGTTTATCTTTGTTTTGTTGAAAATAAATACTGGTGGGGCTTATTATGCTACCTAAATCTAGGGACTTGTATATTTCAATTCCAGAAAATTCACAGCCAACCTTTTTTGGAACAGTGCCTCTGTCCCCCTTCCTCACTATTGGAACTCTCATTAGAAGCATACTGGCAAGAGGCTTTGAATGCTCATACAAGTTCTGCTCTATACAAGGTGCCCAGGTGAAGGAAAAATTAAGGCCTGAATGTCAGCCCATGCTCTCCTTGCCAACTTGTGTGCCTGAGAATCTGTGTTTGTCCAGCTGTGCTGCCTCTTTTCTAATTTTCTCAAAGGTATTTTATGAGCTATCTGTGGTACTATATGCTGGGCCATTTTGTTCTATACTCCACTTTCTTAATTTTTCTGTCTCATTTCTCATCTTATAATCCTTAGTGATGTCTTCTAGGGAAACTTTCCCAAATCTATTTTCTAATTCTCTATTCAGTTGAGTCTAATCTGTTGTTTATTCTTTAAAGATTTATTTTAAATGGCTATTTTTTCATTTCTGGAAATTTTATTTGACTCTTTGTTTGGATCTGCTTGTTATTTTTAGTAGTCTTTAGTGATTAACTCATACCTTTGATTTTCTCTTTTATGTCTTTGAACATATTAACACATAGTTATTGTTTATTATTTATCCTGTGGTTTAAAGTGTTTGTATTTTACTCTGTTGTTTTCTTATGCTGACTGTCAATCATGATGATTTTCTTAAAACTTTTATTATTGTTTTTATTGTTTAATTTTGAGCTCACATTTTCTGGAGATTTATCTGTGCTAATTCTCTGAGGCCTAGGTTGAGGGTGATTTTGTAAAGAAAAAGCATGTATATTTTTCTTCCAGACATCTGGGGGACAATTTTCAGTTGTACTCTTATGTTGGTGCTTTTTTGTACACAGGTATTAGGAACTTGAGCCCCAAATCTGAAAAAAGGGCAAGGTTGTGATTACAGATTCTCAGGGGAGATTTTTCCCCCTTCCATTCACTGTCAATACCAAGATTGATAAACATCCTCACCATCTTTTTTGTGGATATATTGGTATGCTTGTGTTGCTGTAACAAAATACTACAGAATGGAAATTTATTTTCTCATAGCTCTGGAGGCTGAGAAGTCCAAATCAAAGTGTCAGCAAATTTGGTTTCTGGTAAAAGCATTCTTCCTAGCTTGTAAATGGCTGACTTTTTGCTATGCTCTCATATGGCCTTTCCTTGGTGATGTACATGGAGAGAGAGCTAGCCCTCTGGTGTCTCTTCTTATAAGGACACTAATTCTGTCAGATCAAGTTCCCACCCTTATGAGCTCATTTAACCTTAGTTACCTACTTAAAAGACCCATTTCCAAATTTAGCCACACTGAGGGTTAGGGATTCAACACATAAATTTTGAGAGAACACAAACATTCAATCCGTAACAGCTGGATAGATACTTTCTTAGTAGACTCTTTCATTTGAGGATATGAGCATCTGGGCTCCTAGTTTTATACAGGGATTTTTGCTCTGACCCCTCACCTTGTGTGTGCCCTAGGGTAAGTCTTCTGTTCTATGAGTTCATTAGAAGTGACTCTTTAGGCAATTGGGAATGACAAATGTCTCTAGGGAAGCTGGTGGCTTCAGTACTTAGTTCTACCTCTGGATTCATTTGTGGCTTCTGAGAATTTCCTGTGGTTTCTGTTCAGATTAGTTATACAATCAGTCAATCAATGTATGTATGTATTTATATTTCATACTATATTTTAAAACATTTTATCATAGAAGTGTTTGGACTTTTGTGATGCACAAAAGTAGATAAAATAGTAGAGAAGATATAACAAGCTCCCGTATACCTATCCCCTAGGTACAGTAAGCATCAACATTTTATCAAACTTACTATAGTATTTTAAAGCTACAATATCACACTATTTGACTAGACAATACTAATGTAACTCGACAAATAAAGATAATTTCTACATAATTAACTAGAAAGTTACCATAAGTCTTTAATGTTATCCAATACTTAGTCTATATTCAATTGACTCTTATTATTTAAAAATATTATTCTATAGTTGCTTTGTTTAAATCTGGATCCAAACAAGGTGTACGTCTTACCTTTTTTGTTTGTTTTTTTAACTTCCCTTTAATCTAGAGTGGTTACCCCCACTCCTACTTTTTAAAAAAATTCCAAAGACTCATTGAAAATTAAGTCAGTAAAATTTCTACTTATGGTGTATACAATGTTTCTCTATATATAATTCCTATAAACTAGAAAATAGATATAAAGACTGGATTACATTTGGATTCAGTTTCTTTAGCATACTTCATAGGTAGTGCTGTGTACTTTATATTGCATTAAATCAGAACGTACTATGTCTGGTAATCATAATTTTAGTGTTATTGAGACTTAATTGGTGGTGTAGTTTTTGTCACTCTGACCCTTTCATTGTGAAGATTCTCATTAACCTTTCATCCAATACTTTTACCATCTGTTGATGATTGTTACCTTCTTCAGTTTTTTCAAGAGGTTGCCAATTGGTGGTTTTCTAATTCTATAATTTTCTCTATATTTATTAGATGGAAATTTTCCAAAAAGAATTTTTGCTCACAAACTAGAGTTGTTAGTGGACTCTAAACTTAAGTTTGTATAGAAAAGAGAGGATAAATGTTTAATTTGTCTTCTTTACTTACCAATGATCATAGTAAATGGTTACTACCCTAGTGCCTCCAGTGCTGACCAGTGATTTTGTAAATTTTGTTTAGTTTTATGTCTCCTATAATGAGGCACTTCAAGTTGCTTTTACAAGACAGAATATAAATAGAAAATAAAAAAGCAAGAACACTTACTACGAAATTACTACACTTTGGATTAGTGTTTCTTGGGTTCATGAAAAGTTGCTGGACCTGCCATTTTCTGAGATATAAGCAAAAAACTTTATATTGACAAAAAAGTAGTTCTTACTTTGATAAGCATTCAATATTAAATTTCCCAGTCCTTTAAGTCTTTTTTGTCTAACACCTTTATTGGAGTATAATTGCTTTACAATGGTGTGTTAGTTTCTGCTTTATAACAAAGTGAATCTGCTATACATATACATATATCCTCATATCTCCTCCCTCTTACGTCTCCCTCCCACCCTCCCTATCCCACCCCTCTAGGTGGTCACAAAGCACCGAGCTGATCTCCCTGTGCTGTGTGGCTGCTTCCCACTAGCCATCTATTTCACATTTGGTAGTGTATATATGTCCGTGCCACTCTCTCACTTCGTCCCAGCTTACCCTTCCCCCTCCCTGTGTCCTCAAGTCCATTCTCTATGTCTGTGTCTTTGTTCCTGTCCTTCCCCTAGGTTCTTCAGAAACACTTTTTTTTTTTTTTAGATTCCATATATATGTGTTAGCATACAGTATTTGTTTTTCTCTTTCTGACTTACTTCACTCTGTCTGACAGTCTCTAGGGCCATCCACCTCACTACAAATAACTCAATTTTGTTTCTTTTTATGGCTGAGTAATATTCCATTGTATATATGTGCCACATCTTCTTTATCCATTCATCTGTCGATGGACACTTAGGTTGCTTCCATGTCCTGGCTATTGTAAATAGAGCTGCAATGAACATTGTGGTACATGACTCTTTTTGAATTATGGTTTTCTCAGGGTATATGCCCAGTAGTGGGATTGCTGGGTCATATGGTAGTTCTATTTTTAGCTTTTTAAGGAACCTCCATACTGTTTTCCATAGTGGCTGTATCAATTTACATTCCCACCAACAGTGAAAGACACTGTTCCCTAATGTCTATTTAGGTCTTCTGCCCATTTATGGATTAGGTTGTTTGTTTTTTTGATATTGAGCTGCATGAGCTGCTTGTAAATTTTGGAGATTAATCCTTTGTCCATTGCTTCATTTGCAAATATTTTCTCCCATTCTGAGGGTTGTCTTTTCATCTTGTTTAAGGTTTCCTTTGCTGTGCAAAAGCTTTTAAGTTTCATTAGGTCCCATTTGTTTATTTTTGTTTTTATTTCCATTCTCTAGGAGGTGGGTCAACAAGGATCTTGCTGTGATTTACGTCATAGAGTGTTCTGCCTATGTTTTCCTCTAAGAGTGTTACAGTGTCTGGCTTTACATTTAGGTCTTTAATCCATTTTGAGTTTATTTTTGTGTATGGTGTTAGGGAGTGTTCTAATTTCATTCTTTTACATGTGCCTGTCCAGTTTTACCAGCACCACTTATTGAAGAGGTTGTCTTTTCTCCATTGTATATTCTTGCCTCCTTTATCAAAAATAGGGTGACCATATGTGCATGGGTTGATCTCTGGGCTTTCTGTCCTGTTCCATTGATCTATATTTCTGTTATTGTGCCAGTACCATACTGTCTTGATTACTGTAGCTTTGTAGTATAATCTGAAGTCCAGGAGCCTGATTCCTCCAGCTCCATTTTTCTTTCTCAAGATTGCTTTGGCTATTCGGGGTCTTAAATGTTTCCATACAAATTGTGAAATTTTTTGTTCTAGTTTTGTAAAAAATGCCATTGGCAGTTTGATAGAGATTGCATTGAATCTGTAGATTGCTTTGGGTAGTATAGTCATTTTCACAATGTTGATACTTCCAACGCAAGAGCATGGTATATCTCTCCATCTGTTTGTATCAACTTTAATTTCTTTCATCAGTGTCTTATAGTTTTATGCATACAGGTCTTTTGTCTCCTTAGGTTGGTTTATTCCTAGGTATTTTTTTCTTTTTGTTGCAATGTAAATGGGAGTGTTTCCCTAATTTCTCTTTCAGATTTTTCATCATTAGAGTACAGGAATGCAAGAGATTTCTGTGCATTAATTTTGTATCCTGCTACTTTACCAAATTCATTGATTAACTCTAGTAGTTTTCTGGTAGCATCTTTAGGATTCTCTAGGTATAGTATCATGTCATCTGCAAACAGTGACAGCTATACTTCTTCTTTTCCAATTTGGATTCGTTTTATTTCTTTTTCTTCTCTGATTGCTGTGGCTAAAACTTCCAAAACTATGTTGAATAATAGTGGTGAGAGTGGACAACCTTGTCTTGTTCCTGACTTAGAGGAAAGTGTTTCAGTTTTTCACCATTGAGAACAATGTTTGCTATGGGTTTGTCATATATGGCCTTTATTATGTTGAGGTAAGTTCCCTCTATGCCTACTTTCTGGAGGGTTTTTATCATAAATGGGTGTTGAATTTTGTCAAAAGCTTCTTCTGCATCTACTGAGATGATCATATGGATTTTCTCCTTCAGTTTGTTAATATGGTGTATCAAATTGATTTATTTGCGTATATTGAAGACTCCTTGCATTCCTGGGATAAACCCCAGTTGATCATGGTGTATGATCCTTTTAATGTGCTGTTGGATTCTGTTTGCTAGTATTTTGTTGAGGATTTTTTCATCTATGTGCATCAGTGATATTGGCCTGTAGTTTTCTTTCTTTGTGACATCTTTGTCTGGTTTTGGTATCAGGGTGATGGTGGCCTCATAGAATGAGTTGGGGAGTGTTCCTCCCTCTATATTTTGGAAGAGTTTGAGAAGGATAGGTGTTAGCTCTTCTCTAAATGTTTGATACAATTCACCTGTGAAGCCATCTGGTCCTGGGCTTTTGTTTGTTGGAAGACTTTTCATCACAGTCTCATTTTCAGTGCTTGTGATTGGTCTGTTTATATTTTCTATTTCTTCCTGGTTCAGTCTTGGGAGGTTATACCTTTCTAAGAATTTGTCCATTTCTTCCAGGTTGTCCATTTTACTGGCATATAGTTGCTTGTAGTAATCTCTCATGATCCTTTGTATTTCTGCAGTGTCAGTTGTTGCTTATCCTTTTTCATTTCTAATTCTATTGATTTGAGTCTTCTCCCTTTTTTTCTTGATGAGTCTGGCTAATGGTTTGTCAATTTTGTTTATTTTCTCAAAGAACCAGCTTTTAGTTTTATTGATCTTTGCTATTGTTTCCATCACATGTTTTTCATTTAGTTCTGAGCTGATCTTTATGATTTCTTTCCTTCTGCTAACTTTGGGGTTTTTCTGTTTTTCTTTCGCTAATTGCTTTAGGTGTAAGTTTAGATTGTTTATTTGAGATGTTTCTTGTTTCTTGAAGTAAGATTATATTGCTATAAACTTTCCTCTTAGAACTGCTTTTGCTGCATCCCATAGGTTTTGGGTCATCGTGTTTTCATTGTCATTTGTTTTGAGGTATTTTTTGATTTCCTCTCTGATTTCTTCAGTGATCTCTTGGTTATTAAGTAGTGTATTGTTTAGCCTCCATGTGCTTGTATTTTTTACAGATTTTTTTCCTGTAATTGATATCTTGTCTCATAGCATTGTGGTTGAAAAAGATACTTGATACGATTTCAATTTTCATAAATTTACCAAGGCTTGGTTTGTGACCCAAGAGATGATCTATCCTGGAGAATGTTCAATAGCACTTGAGAAGGAAGTGTATTTTGTTGTTTTGGATGGAATGTCCTATAAATATCAATTAAGTCCATCTTGTTTAATGTATCATTTAAAGCTTGTGTTTCCTTATTTGTTTTCATTTTGGTTGATCTGTCCATTGGTGAAAGTGGGGTGTAAAGTCCCCTACTATGTTTATGTAACTGTTGATTTCCCCTTTTATGGCTGTTAGTATTTGCCTTATGTATTGAGGTGCTCCTATGTTGGGTGCATAAATATTTACAATTGTTATATCTTCTTCTTGGATTGATCCCTTGATCATTATGTAGTTTCCTGCTTTGTCTCTTGTAATAGTCTTTATTTTAAAGTCTGTTTTGTCTGATATGAGAATTGCTACTCCATCTTTCTTTTGATTTCCATTTGGAAATCAAATTTTGATATTCCATGGAATATCTTGTTCCATCCCCTCACTTTCAGTCTGTATGTGTCCGTAGATCTGAAATGGGTCTCTTGTAGACAGCATATATACGGGTCTTGTTTTTGTATCCATTCAGCCAGTCTGTGTCTTTTGGTGGGAGCATTTAATCCATTTACATTTAAGATAATTATCGATATGTCTGTTCCTGTTACCATTTTCTTAGTTGTTTTGTGTTTGTTATTTTAGGTCTTTTCCTTCTCTTGTGTTTCCTGCCTAGAGAAGTTCCTTTAGCATTTGTTGTAAAGCTGGTTTGGCGGTGCTGAATTCTGTTAGCTTTTGCTTGTCTGTAAAGGTTTTAATTTCTCTGTCAAATCTGAATGAGATCCTTGCTAGGTAGAGTAATCTTGATTTTAGGTTTTTCCCTTTCATCACTCTAAATATTTCTTGCCACTCCCTTCTGGCTTGCAGAATTTCTGCTGAAAGATCAGCTGTTCACCTTATGGGGATTCCCTTGTATGTTTTTTGTTGCTTTCCCTTGCTGCTTTTAATATTTTTTCTTTGTATTTAATTTTTGGTAGTTTGATTAATATGTGTCTTGGCGTGTTTCTCCTTGTATTTATCCTGTAGGGGACTCTCTGCGCTTCCTGGACTTGATTGACTCTCTCCTTTCCCATATTAAGGCAGTTTTCAACTATAATCTCTTCTAATATTTTCCCAGTCCCTTTGTTTTTGTCTTCTTCTTCTGGGACCCCTGTAATTCGAATATTGGTGCGTTTAATGTTGTCCCAGAGGTCTCTAATTCTGTCCTCAGTTCTTTTCATTCTTTTTTCTTTATTCTGCTCTCCAATAGTTATTTCCACTATTTTATTTTCCAGGTCACTTATCCGTTCTTCTGCCTCAGTTATTCTGCTATTGATTCCTTCTAGAGAATTTTTAATTTCGTTTATTGTGTTGTTCATCATTGTTTGTTTGCTCTTTAGTTCTTCTAGGCCCTTGTTAAATGTTTCTTGTATTTTTTCCATTCTATTTCCAAGATTTTGGATCATCTTTACTATCATTATTCTGAATTCTTTTTCAGGTAGACTGCCTATTTCCTCTTCATTTGTTTGGTCTGGTGGGTTTTGACCTTGCTCCTTCATCTGCTGTGTGTTTCTCTGTCTTCTCATTTTGCTTAACTTACTGTGTTTGGGGTCTCCATTTTGCAGGCTGCGGGTTTGTTGTTCCCATTGTTTTTGGTGTCTGCCCCCAGTGGCTAAGGTTGGTTCAGTGGGCTGTGTAGGCTCCCTGGTGGAGGGGACTAGTGCCTGTGTTCTGGTGGATGAGGCTGTATCTTGTCTTTCTGTGGTCAGGACCGTGTCCGGTGGTGTGCTTTGCGGTGTCTGTGACTTTATTATGATTTTAGGCAGCCTCTCTGCTAATGGGTGGGGTTGTGTTCCTGTCTTACTAGTTGTTTGGCATAGGGTGTCCAACACTGTAGCTTGTTGGTTGTTGAGGGGAGCTGGGTCTTAGCGTTGAGATGGAGATCTCTGGGAGAGTTTTTGCCGTTTGATATTGCGTGGAGCTAGGAGGTGTCTGGTGGACCAATATCCTGAACTCGGCTCTCCCATCTCAGAGGCACAGGCCTGACACCTGGCCGGAACACCAAGACCCTGTCAGCCACACAGCTGAATCACTGCAGAAACATTCTGGAAATGAAGCATGCTAGTCTCCTAAGCCCGTTTAGAAATACCTTGGAGAAGAATCATGGAGTCCCTCCAATCTGGTTTTCTTTTCTCCTTCTCTCTTTTGGTGCTCCAGCCAGTTTGCTCATCTACCTCTCACTAAGAGCCCTCTAAGTCTTATCCTTAGTATTTTCATTGTTTTTAAACTTCTTGTTTATCCTTTAAGGTCAATGTGATCCTACATTTCAATAATTATTTTTCTAATATTTTCTCTAGTATTTCATTCCCCTCAACCCCCTGCCCTCATCCATAGAATTTGGGTTGAGATAAATAAAAAGCCTATTCCTAATCTCCTTTACTCAGCAAAGGATTAATATGTGTAATAAAGCAGTCAAATAGTGATTTGTTTGTTAAGTTATGCTAATAAGAATTAAAAAGAGAGAGAGAATTAAAGCTTCTAGAAGTGAATTTCTTAGCCTCCAAAGAAAAGATTGATGGTACTTTAAGCAAACTTAGAAAGAATACTTTGTGAAAAAATTCATTAACATGCCTATTTCTCTTCCCGACCTTCATTTTATCCATATCTTATTATGTGGACAAAATGAAGACATCAACATAGTACAAAAAGCTTATTTAAAAGGCAAATGGGTCAAGTTTGTATGAAGTAGCAGTTATGGAAATAATCACAAACAAGTCACTGAACAAGATTTTACTAATTCGGTTATACCCAAAGAAAGGCTCTGCATTAATGTGTTTAACAACCAAGAAGGACACATTCTGGCTGGTCACAAACCATATATGATAATCTATAATGAATATGAGTAGTCTAATGAAAAGGTAAATGTATTATATAAATGACAAACTTAGGGCAGATATGTTGTTTTAGGTAGAAAGGATCTGGTCTCAATAATTATTAGTATTAAAATATGGGTAGCTAAGTCTATAATTAAAAAAAAAAATTCCATTAGTTCTTCCAAAGGTAACCTGTAGTTTAATATTAAACAAGGTGAAGCTGTGTGACAAAGTTGTAATATTCAGTATATAGACAGAAAGACATGAACGTAGTCTAATTTTAAATGCTGTATTGATAAAGTCTTCTTGTATATCTACATAAAATATATAAAAATGCAATGTGTTTTTTGTAAAATGAGATTAACACAGCATATCATGTCATCAGACAAAACAGCATTGTCACTTGGTGAGTTTTATATATGCTGTTTCAAAGAACCAATTGGTAAAGAAAAGCTGCCTGATAATTATGTCAGTCATTCACTCGGCAAACATATGTCTAATATTATGTGCCAGATACAGTTCCAAGCTCTAAGAAAATAAATATTAATAAGACAAGGACCCTTCGTTTATGAGCTCACAGTCTCTTTGGAGAATTATGCACAGAAACAGTAGTAGTTGACTATGAAAAATGTTACATTGGAAATATAGAGGCTGTGCCTTGGATGACTTGAAAAGAATGGGGGTCCTTTTGCTGGGTAAGCTAGAAAGAGCTTTTCCAAGGAAGTAACTTTAGATTTGGATGTTGGAAGGTTGAATACTAGTCCACCAACTAGAGAAATGGGGTATATCAATTCAAAAGTGGGGAATCAATTACATTTGTAGAAGTAGGAAAGTATAGAACAGTATGTGGGGGTCACAAGGAACACATAGTTCTGTGTGATTGGAGTAGAGAGTGCATGAGAGAGAATGGCAGGAGATGATACTCCATAGTATTGGGTGAAGATGAGGAAGATCGGGTGCCATGAGAAGAGGCTTGGGCTTAAGAAACTCCAGTGTTTATAGGCACCCAGCAAAGGTTTTGATGCAATTTTATGTAGTCACCACTTCTGTGGTTTGTGAGGGATCAGGTGAAGGTGGGGAAAGGTTATAGGCAGAAAAGTGAGTTTGGAGAGTATTGCCAGAGTTGAACCCAGGTAGTGGTAGTAAGAATACCCAAAAAGGTGACAATTTCAGGAGTGCTTTACAACATAGAATCATTTAGACTAGAGCAGCAACAGTTGAGCATCATGGGTTACGGAGAGAAATAATGAGGAATTATTCGAAAGTAGCCAAATTGGGTGGATTACAACGGCATTGAATCAAGAACAGTTGGAGGAACAGACTTTAGGGAAAAGCTACCTGAGCCTGGTTTGGGGCATGTTGAGGTTTAGGGAGCTGAAGAATACCCAGGAAGGGCTGTGAGGGATGGTGGCTTAGAGGTATCCTTGTCCCCATTAAACAGATAATTTTAGAAGGAAAGCGTCAAGCTATCTATTTGGGATTTGATTCAGCTTGGTGAACTTGTGTTAAAACAAAGGATACTTTCTCTGCCTGTAAAAGAAAAAAAAGAAAACAGGAGTCAAACCTTATGAATATGGAACAAATGTGTTCTTCTAAAGCAGCAAGAAGCTCACAGGACCTTTTGATGTAAATTTTCACAATGTTGGTATGTAAAAATTATCATCCTTGGGTTTCCATTTTGAATCCATATTGTGAGATTAGGCCCAGGGTTACCTTTGATCTTGATTCATAGAGATTTAATGGAAGGTACACATATTTTGTTCAAACTTTAGAGAAAGACAGAGAGTTGTAAGGAATTTTGGGGGATTTGGAGATTTTAAAGGCTTTTTAAAAACAAAAACCTCTTGAAAACAAAAACCTATCAAAAATAAGGTTTTTTTCGTTAAATTTAGTGACAATGTGACAATTCAACTATCGTTTACTTCTTGACAGTATGACAAGCAGTTTTCCTCCATTATTGTTTCAGAATTTTTCCTCACAAGCACCTTAATAGGTATTTTTAAAATTTCCCTCTTTCTTATTTGGGGTAAACAAAATTCAGAGAAATTAAGTGACATTATTGAGAACATCCAGAGTCAGTGAGCCAGAATTTAAGCATTGGTCTTGCATGAGTCTCCTCCACAACTGATAAAAGTTCACTTTGAGGCCTCAGTTGCTTCAATCTCTCTCCCTCCCTCCCTCCCTCCCTCTCTCTCTCTCTCTCTCTCTCTCTCTCTCTCTCTCTCCCCCTCCGTGTGTGTGTGTGTGTGTGTGTGTGTGTGTGTGTGTGTGTGTGTGTGTCTTCAGCTATTTTTCTGAAGTGTCCACCAAAGTGGAATCTGTAGTTATTAGCTCAGGTCATTGTTCAAATATGCTAGCAACTCTGTGGTTTCATCTTTTGCTACATGTTTGAGTACTCAGTAAGATTACTTATTATTTTGTAAAAGGCCAAAGTGTCTCTTCAATGAATGTGAATGACTTAGTGCTATCAAAATACTCGATCAGAAACATACTTGGAATCTAGGGAAATAAATTCTGCAGATAAATAACTGTAATTGCACAGGTCATTCAGCATAACTTTGCCTTTAGTAAAGCCTATGGAAGCTGAACACAGAAAAGGCTTTTTTATACGTGAATAAAGAATAGATTCCAAAGACACACCACTAACAGAACTTGATTTGTACGTTTGTGACTTTTTAGAGAAACATGTATTTATAACACTATTAAACAGAATAGCCTTAAATCAAAAGCATAAAGTGTGGTTAGACTAGTAGCATCTGGAAAGAATCAATCCTTTTTCCTATAATGTTTCTAAGCAACCACAAATTGAAGCAATGCAAGGATAGTTCATGGGAAGTTAAAGCTATAATTTTCAGATTTCTACAATTTTGAATCTGCTGTAAGGCAAAGGCAGTGAAAGCTAATTTACACATTCTGCTTTTATTAAATACAAATTTCATTTATTTAAATACAAAAATCACAGCTTTTTATAAGCAAATGGACCTTTTCAGGAAGTCCTATTTGAGCCATTCTTTGTTATGTATAGTTAAAATCTGCATATGTAGTCCAGCATAATTACTTTGTGAAATATAAAGCAACACTGAAATTATGGTATTATTATTATAAAGCTATGAATTTGCTAAACATACTTCAGATACTTTCTGAACTTTTAAAATTCTAATTGGATTGAATCCAATCATTATCAAACAATACTTCAGTGCACCTTTTTATAATATGAATCTAAATGTAAGTCATTAATTTTCCCCTATGTCCCCATTTGCATTTTATCAGATTAATTTAAATGTAAATATACTTTACACAAATTACCTCTTAAAATCCTTGAAGGTAAATCTCAAAGGTCTGCCACCTAAGAAGAGAGGAAAATACAGACTTTCCTGTAGCATTCTTCAATAAAGCCATTTTAGAACACTGATTTCTCAAAAGGTCTTCCTTTTTTCTACGAAATAGGGTTTCTTTGTAACAGTGCAAAATGAGAGTCTAGCTGGTAGGAAATGAAATAAATCTTCCCCATATATCATGCAGGAAAGATTATTTTCTAATATGTAAATTTATGGTACATTTACAAAAAATTTCCATACAATAGTACAAAATTTTAATATAGGCTATCAGGACTTTTATATTAGATAACTAGGTGAGTTGACCATAAGAAGTATAGGAATATTATTTACTCTTTTTTTTGGAGAGAGATACTGGCAAAACATGTTCAACCATAAATTAAAAATTAGTCATTGATCTTAGTAGTATATTGATTTTCACCAACAAATTAAGCAAAGTTTCTATGCTAGTATAAAAGATTGTGTGTGCTGCATGCAAATATATAGATATAGGTATGAATATAGATATAGATAGAATAGTCTCTTGACTAGGAGAAACATATTTTCTGAATTTTTTTTTATCTATAAATAATAAAGTGGTGCCATATTATAAAAGTAATGTGATGTTTTTCTTTTTAATGATGTGAACCAAGGGCTGAAAGAGACCAGTAGAAGTTAATTAGCCCCACATCATTAACCTCCTTAGAGCTAAAGCCATAGACTTTGGTTCTTTGGACATAAGGGGGCAAATGGATTTGTGAAACAGCCAGAATGGAAAATGTGAAGATTGACTGAGGATGCAGTGGGCACATTTCTCCATCAGCTGGCCTTCCATAAAATAGACTCCCAGATATCCTCTTTCTACCACCTGCCCACACATATTATTACAGCAGCCTTCATTAGCACTTACTAGCTAGGTCAAAGTCCAATATTTTGTTTTGTGTCTTGGTTCCCTTATTCTGCTACAGGAGCCTACTTCCTATAATTTCAATTCACCAATAATTTCTTGAACACTTATAGAGACCTAATAGGTGATTAAGATTTAGTCACTGCATTCCAGAATCTGATACTCTTGTAGGGGAGAGTGGATATATATGTTATTCATGCTAATAGAAAAGAACCCTGTCACCAAAGCAATCTTGAGAAAGAAGAAGACCCCTGATTTCAAACTATATTACAAAGCTATAGTAATTAAAACATTATAGTTTTGGCATAAAAACAGACATATAGATAAGTGGACCAGGGTAGAGAGCCCAGAAATAAACCCATGCATATATGGTCAATTAATTTAGGACAAAGGAGCCAAGAATATACAATGGGGAAAGGACAGTCTCTTCAATAAACGGTGTTGGGAAAATCAGACAGCCACATGAAAAAGAATGAAACTGGACCATTATCTTAAATCATCTACAAAAATTAATATGAATTAAAAACTTGACTGTAAGACCTGAAGCCATAAAACTCCTCGAAGAAAACATAAGCAGTAAGCTCCTTAACTAGGTCTTGCTGATGATTTTTTGGATCTGACTCCAAAAGCAAAAGCAAAAGTAAACAAGTAAGACTACATCAAAATAAAAATCTCCTGCACAGAAAAGGAAACCATCAATGGAATGAAAAGGCAACCTACTGAATAGGAGAAAATATTTGTAAAGCATTTATCTTATAAGGGGCTAGTATCCAAAACATATAAAGAACTCATACAACTCAACAGCAAAAAAAAAAAAAAAAAAAAAAAAAAAAAATCCAATTAAAAAATAGGCAGACTATCTGAATAGGCATTTTTCCAAAGAAGGCATATAGGTGACCAGCAGACACATGAAAAGATGCTCTACATAATTAATTATCAGGGAAATGCAAATAAAAACCACAATGAAATATCAACTCACACCTCTTAGAATGGCTATTATCAAAAAGACTAGAAATAGCAAGTGTTGGCAAGGAGAAAAGAACCCTTGCGCACTGTTGGTGGGATTGGAAATTGGTGCAGCCACTATGGAAAACAGTATGGAGGTTCCTCAAAAAATTAAAAATAGAGCTACCATATAATCCAGCAATTCAACGTCTGATATTTATTCAAAGAGCACAAAGACACTAATTCAAAAAGACATATGCACCCTCATGTTCATTGCAGCATTATTCACAATAGCCAAGATAATGGAAACAACCTAAGTGTCCATCGATAGATGAATGGATAAAAAAGTGATACACACACACACACACACACACACACACACACACACACTAGAATAATATTTGGCCATAAGAAAGAATGAAATCTTGCCATTTTTGACAATGTGGGTGGACCTGGAAGACATTATGCTTAGTGAAATAAGTCAGACAGAAAAACAAATTAGCATACAATCTCTTTCATATGTGGAATCTAAAAATTAAAAAACGAAACAGAACTAAGCTTAATAAGTAACAGAGAGCAGACTGGTGGTTGCCAGAGGCAGGGGACTGGGGTTAAGAGAAATGGGTGAACTATTTTTGAAATTAATTAACTAATTTAATTTAATGCACATGTTAAACTATTTTGACAAATTTACTCAAATTTTATTCAAATGTTATGCATATTTAATGCAAAGATACATGTGGTTCTCTTAACTATTTCCTATGCACCCCTTAGTAAAATGCTAATGGCTCAAAAAAAAGTAGTACAGAGGAGAAGAGGTGGTTTTCCAGGACCCCACAGTGTACCACACAATGGGGTAGGTATTCTGCCTTCCTTGTCACATCCAATTTTCCCAAAAATCTTATGTGGATAAGGGATTTCAGTAGTGTGCCAGAACTTAGACCCAGGTATGCCTGTCTGTCAATCTGACTCCACAAACACTGTACTATTACCTTGCTACTTTCTTTATTTCCAATCAGGCGAAACTGGGAAGGTTTCTCAGAGAGAGTGGATTATAAAGACGTAATTACATAGGTTTTTTTTTCTTCTTTTGAATGAATAACAATTCAAGTTTTCATTGGGATTCTAAGTACCTAATAAAGTTGAAAAAATACACCTCTCACCATGTAAGTGAGAGGCAACTCAGATCTATGAAATTGTTAAATAAGTCTTTGAATGGATTGTGTATTTCAAGCAGCTTCAACACGCATAAAAGGAAGTGCATGCTCACCAGGAAAGAGGAGTTTCCTCTTCCCAGTAAGAGTTTAGGTTCTTTTCTTGAAGGGAGGAGACAAAACCCTCCCTTCAGCATTATCATAGTTATTTATATTGTCCATTTGAAATTTTGTTTATAGTGTTTTAGCAAAAGCATGAAAAAAATTGGCCCTATCATTTACCAGCTGAGAAACTTAGAGCAAGTTAGATAGTTTCTCTGAATTTCAGTTCCCTTATAAGTAAGGTGAGGGGATAAAGTTTGCCTCACATGTTGTTATGAAGCTCATATGTACCTGCATATACCTGGCCCGTGGTAAACAATACATGTTCTGTTTCGTTTTATATGATTCTTAGCCCGGTAGAGTGGCCCTGTGATGTCTCGGTACAGGGTTGTATATGGCTGTCCCATCCAGCAGTCTTTATGTGACATTATCAAATTTGGGAAAGGCATGTTTCTAATGCTTCAACCATGTCTGTGGCATGAAGCCCTTTATTGCCTTGGCTAAATGCCTAATTGAAGAGAGAGACACTTTCCATAAAACAGTTAAAGTAAATGAGCCTGTTCTTTGTATGTTTTTTTTTTTTAATTCCCTGAAGAAAAGCAATGTATGACCTTAGGCAAGTTCCTTTGCTTAGTTAAGCCTCAGTTTCCTCATCTGAAAAATAGAATTATCATATCTGCCTTGAAATGTCATGACTCCTTAATAAATGAGATGTTTTAAATGCATGAGAAATAGGAACTTTTTCTTCCCCTTCTTGTTGAAATCATTAGCAGTTTGTAGGAACTTGTACTTATGAGAGATAAAACAGCACAGTGGTTTAAAAAATGAATTCCCAAACGTGTCAAACCTAAGTTTCAACCTAATTTTCCTGCATGGTGGCCTGGATAACTTCTCTGGAACTTATTTTTTCTCATTCTCATTTCTAAGTTAGAATAATAGTACCTAAGTTCAAGGGTTGAATAGTTAACTACACTTATATAAGTTATATGATATATATACAAAACATCTAACATATTACAGTATAAAAATATAAATTTAAGTGGAATCAAGTTGGAGATTTCAAATGACCCTCTTAGGTAATGAAAGTGATAAATTGTTTAACAAGGCAAAGCCATTATAATGTGGGCAAAGGTATCCCATATGCAGAGACTTCATTCATTTCAATTTCAGCAAACAGTATTTGAGTGCCTAGTGGTTATCAGACACAATACTAGACTCTGGAGGTTATAGAAAAAAAAGGCATGGTAAGGCATGTGTTCTAGGTTATGTACAAGTATATTTTTCTCTCTTACTTACTGAACACTTACTGTGTTTCAAGCACACAAAATAAAAATAATGCTAAACATGAATTGAATGCTCATGGATAAGCTTCATTATGAAACTCTGTGCTAAGCTTTTCATGCATTACTTCATTAAATCTCACATCACTCCTGATGAAGTATACCTTGTTTTTACCTTTAATAGATGAGAAAACAGAATCTTAAAGGCTAAATAACTTGTCTAGGGTTATACTGCAGCTAATAAAACACAGAATCAGAAATCTAAATCCTGAATTCCTAATCTGTACCTTAGACAGGCCTGTTGACACCAAATGTATAATTCTCCTTTATGAATCATACCATTTTTCCTGAATGAATAATTTGCCTTAAATAGAATTCATGTAATTTATTTGATACTGTGACAGTTTTGACAACATGCTCATTTTATTGACCAAATGGTCATTAATGGAACATTAAGTCTTTATTTTGTAAGAATGTTTACATAGAACACCACAAAGAGTAGGCAAACATAAAATACATCATTATTAGTAATTGTAAAATGATGAGAAAATTATCAAAAGGTAAGAAAGGAAGTTGTGACATGCTGAGCAAAAGGCCAATGCAAGGTATTTGGGAAAAACAAATTGAGCAGAGTATTGCAATGTGTATTACATATCCTGAATACAATTGATCAAACCTTCAACCTCACTGAAAATACAAATTGACAGTGGTGACTTTGGACACTTTTAACAGTTTAGGATTGTTTTCAAAGTTACTAGCTGTATAGGCTGTGACAATACAATGAAAGCACAAAACAGCTTTGAAGAGCTTAGATATAGGAAGTAAATTACCTGTCACTGTCTGAGATCTTGTCTTTTCTATTTGCATTAACCAAGGAAAGTAGATACAGGGTAAGTATAAGGAGATATGTGCATCTCCTACTGGCACTGATCAAAGCTTTCTAGAGTAGTGAAAAGTGCCTCATTCCAGGAATAGATAACACATAGCCACAGAGACTTTGAGCAATCATCCTGTGCTTAGAATGAGACTTAGCAATCTACAGTTCATAGGCCAAATCTGGCCTACTACTGGTTTTTGTAAATAAAGTTCCATCGGAACATGGCCATATAATTCGTTTAGGTAGTGTCTATGGCTGCTTTCTTTCTACAATGTCAGAGTTGAGTAGTTGCTACAGAGAATGTATGGCTCTCAAAGCCTGAAATATTTACCATCAGGCCCTTTACAGAAAAATTTTGCTAACACCTGACTTAGGAGATTAACCAAGTTCTGGAGTTTTCAGATGAAATAGATAAATTAACCATAAAACAATCAGAAATCATGCAATGTCCTCTTAAAATAAGTGTGTTTTTTAAGTAGTTGTCATAAAACCCGTTTTTATGAATCTATTAATATGGAGAAAGTGAATATTTCACCAAGGCTTTCCTGGAATTATCCTTGCATGTCTTATGAAATAAGAAGTTTTAAATACAAGCACTCTTTGAACAAATATTGTTGAGTAGATTTTGAGTACTAGTACCGAACTAGGCACTAGAAACACAAATTGAGTTAGATATAACCCATGTCCTTAAAGAGTTCACAGTTTATGGGGAGTTAATATTGTATCTTTTATTTAATTTCAGTTTCTTATAGATGTCATATAGTTGAATCTTGCTTTAGTCAGTCCATTAATCTCTGCCTTTTAATTGAAGAGTTTAAACTATTTACCTTTGATGTAATTATTTCTACAAGCTAGAGCTTCAATCTGCCATTTTGCTGTTTGCTTTCTATATTTATCCTCTGTTCTTTGCTCCTTTTTTCCCTTTCTCCTGCTGTTTTTTGGATTAATTTTGATCGTGAGGTGAATTGGTATTTTCTCTTATGTTCATTCTGCTTGGGGTTTGTTGTGCATCTTAGATCTGAGGATTTATAGTTATCATTAAGTTTGGAAAATTATTGGTCACTATCTTTTCAAATAATTTTTCTTCCCTCTCCCACTTTCTAGACTCCATTTGCACATGTGTTAGAGCAAACTTGATGTTATTCAGCATACCATTGATGCTCTGTTCTTTTTTTTTTTTTTTTTTTTCAGTCCTTTTAAATCTCTGTGTTTCACTCTGAATAGTTTCCATCACTATTTCTTCATGTTTACTGGTTGTCTTCTTCTGTAGCATCTTAATTTATGGTTACTCCAATCCAGTGCATTTTCACTTCAGGTATCTAATTTTTATTTTTATATATTCTGTTTCCTTCCTCTTTCTCCTCATCCTGCTCGTGTTTTTCTCTCCATTTTTAAGTATATGGAGCATATTTTTGTGTTAGCTTTTCAAACATCCCTCTAACTTCATCACCTCTATAATTTTGACTCTGTATCTATTAATTTTTTATCCTGATTATGGATCATCTTTTCCTGATTCTTTGCATGCTTGGTAATTTTTTTTTTTTTTGGATGCTAGACATTTTGTACTTAATGCTGTTGGTTTCTGAGGTCGCTGTATTCCTTCAGGCTATTGGATTCTCTCTGACAACTCTTAAGTTACATGGAATCGGTTTAGGGCTTTTGAGGCTTGCTTGTAATCTTTTTCTTTTTTTTAAGGTAAGGCTTTCCTAAATCTATGGTTAATTAGTGTTAATTTACCCTATAACTAGAGCAATATCCTTCTTTATCCTTTACCTGCTGCCCCAATAATATAAGGTCTCTCTACTCTGGCTGCTGGAAATGTGAAATAGTCCCAGCTCTATGTGAGCCCTGGGAATTGTTCAGTCTATTACTTTTCAGTGATTCTTTCTCTGGTCTCATGGACCCTCAACCTATGCATGCCTAGATTATTATACAATCAGAGAATTGGCCAGAACAAGGAGGGTGCTTTTCAGATCTCTGGGGTGTTCTTTCTCTTTCTATCTCTCTCTGGTATCCTGCCTGCAGATTCTACCTGCCTAGGTCACCCTAAACTCCATTTTCTATCTTCTCAATGTATGGAAGAAACTGAGCTCTGTTTGGGTTCCATATTTCTTCTCTCCTAGAAACTGCCTCCAGGCAATAAGCTGGGGCCATTGTTGAGCTCACCTCATTTATTTCCTTCCTTTCGGAGATCACAGGGATAGCTATTACCAAATGACTGAAAATTGTTGGTTTATATATTTTGTCTGATTTTCTAGTTATCTATGGTTGGAGGTAATTTCCCTAGTGACTAATTCTTCCTGGGTAGAGGTGGAAGTCACAGTTATTGTAAATTAGTTATGAGATATAATAGAAAATTGTACTATATTTTCTTTAGGTCTCCAGAGGCACAAACTACTAATTCCCTAGAGAAGGTAGGGAAGAATTTATAAGGAAGATGTGACATTTGAGTTGCCATTTGAGCCTGAAAGTATAGTTAGGAATTTGGTCCTTGAGCCTAAATTTTTTCATTTATTTGTATTTAGCCAACTTAATTCTCCATTCCTTTCATTGACTAATTACTGCAAACCTTTACTTTCCAAGCCTTCTACCAAAATAGTAACACCATACTCTTAAGAACTGGCCTTCCTTAAAATATTGAGATAATTTGTCTTAGAAGGCATTTCCTCCCTCATTTTCTTACCTTTCCTTAATAAGTTATCACCCTTCACAAGCATATTTACCCTCTTTCCTCCCGCTGAAAGTTCACCTGTTCACCAGTACTGTTGATTCCATCCCATTAATTGTTTGGGGTGACAGGGAGTGGATTATATTCCTAGGTTACCAATTATATTTTCTTTGAATAGGAGTTTAGAAACCCTGATTTTTTTTCCTCAGTCTTAAGAATTAACTTATCAAATATAGCAGGAAATTTACTGTGAAATATAAATTAACAAAATTTGATGGACCAAAATGCACAGATTTAAAATCAAATGTTTAATGTGGAAGAAGCGGAATAGGGTCTGTAATCTTGATGTATGGGGAGCCATGAAAAGCCCTAATAGCCCTAAGAAAAAAGGATGCCATTTTATTCCTCATTCAACCTTAGGGAAGGCTAGAGAAATTAGAGTAGGAGGCCAAAGTGTAATAAGCATTCCTTTTAACATCTTTTTAGAAAGAATCATTTGCAAGTGTCCTTGAGGATTTCATATAAGATGAAATTTCTTTTTCCTTAGTTCCATATACTCTCCAGAAGCCAGTGGACTTTCTCTAATTTAAAATATAAATTCCAGATGCCCTAGACAATCATTTTCAGGCAGCATAACCTTTATTAATACAAATAAGTATGTCTAGAAATGTATTAACTCTTTCAGATCTCCAGGACAACCTTAATGAAGTTTAAGTCAACAAATTCCTCAATAATCACTAGTAGCCTAAAAGAGTTAACACATCTAACAGAGATAGGGTGTTTAGACCTTGTTCTTGAGTCTGCATCGTTGAGATTTACTAAGCAGGAGGTTAACAGATTAGAACAATGCATAGTCATTCATTTCTGAGTTTTACCTTACCACTGTTTTAGAATATATATGTGCCTCAAATCAACTTGGGAAAAGTTTTTAATTCTCCAAAAGAGAGTATTTTTAAAGGTTTATTCACCCTAAGGAAACATGTCACTGAATTGGAAAGGGGATCATTTTGTTGGCAGTGGAAGGAACCTACAATTTGGAGTAAGCTATACCTGAGCTTAAATTATAATTCTTCTACTTATTATCATATATACTCAGATACCTATGTCTCCTAACAAAACCCCATATGTTCTATCTCTCCTTCAGGAAACTGACAAAGCACAAAGAACAATGTAAGAGAATTTACCTGGGTTCAAATCCCAGCTCTACTATCTTCCAGCTGTGTGGACTTGAATACGTTGCCTGATTTATCTGGTCTTCAGTCTTTTCTTTTTTTAATGTACATAGTAATGAGATTTAGGAGATAATAATATACATCTTATGGATTGTTCTTAGGATTAAATGAGTTACTGTATAGCAAGAGCAAAGCCATTTGTTTGGTGTATAGTAGGTGCCCAGTAAGTGACATTTAAAAAAAATATTATTAAACATAAATCATCCAGTTGTAAAATTGAGTATGTCCTAGTTGTCAGAGCTGGAATGGCACATTTGCTGACACTGTGCCTCATCTCTTCACCATGTCCTAGCAGCCCCACTGATGTGCTGTAATGTGATAATAGCCAAGTCTTGTTGCTGGAGGGTTGGTAGAGTTATTTTTCCAAACAACCTAGAGAGAAGTTACAACTTCAGAGTTATCACTAGCTTTCCCCAGGCTTAATTTCAGAGGTGTTAGAGTTAAGAACAGGGAATCATTTTCATCTACTTAGTATCTGGCCCCCAAAAGAGAAAATGAAAGCATGGAAATTGGTATCACATACCAATGAAAAGAGAAGCTAGTTTCTAGTTCCATCTCCCAAAAAGAAAGACTGGGACTTGCTGTTTGAAGATAGAAGGTATAAGAACAAGTGCCCTTACTGAGCTCAGCATCATCTGATAGTGCTTCAAACAATGCCAAGTCTTAATGGGGGCTGAATTTAATAAAATGTCACAGTCAGCTTTTATCAAGGCCACTGTAAAGGAGATCTCTGCAGAAATGATCCAGAAAGTGTGTGTGTGTGTGTGTGTGTGTGTGTGTGTGTGTGTAAGTGATGGATGAAACTTTGAGTACCTGCTGAATGAGCAATGAGATAATGTATGCAGCAGTTCTTTGGAGATTGGAAAGCACTATGCAAACATAGCAATTGCCTTTGCTAATATTATAGTAGTAATATTTTGAATTCTTTTCATTTCATTTATTGTCTGTTTCCAACACTGTAGATATACCACAGTCTTAATTCTTTGGCATGGCCAACTTTTAGAAAGTCATTAAAATAATGCTCCTGTACATTAAGAAGTTTGGGGAAAGATCTGCGTTTTGTTTAATGCCCTGATTTTTAAAACATGATTTAAAAAATAATTTTCAGAGTTTATATTTGCCTTGACTAACAAATACTTTTTAAATTTACTACTAATCATTTGAAAAATAATGCCTAGATTTTAAAAAAATGGCAGATACTCAGGTATAGTGGGTCTTTGTTGTTACTGTGTTAAATTTAATTTCTCATTTATTCATGTTGTTACCATATTTATTCACATGCTTCTCATTCTGCTCCCTCTACTTTAGTAGTACAATTTATTCATTCATTTAACAAATAATTCTTGAGCACCTGTTCTAGGTACTAAATAGACCCTGAGGACGAACTGGTATACACTGCCACTGCTCTTAGACATGAAACAAGTAATCACCCACCTAGTATAAAATCAGACTCTGATAGGTGCTGGAAAGGTGGGGAACATGCTGCCATGAGAAAATGTAGTGGACAATCTGACCGAGTCAGGGAGGCCCAGGAAGACTTTCCTGCAGAGTGAAAAACACACAGGGGTTTAGAGTCAAAATACCTGTGTGCCTTTTGATAAACTATTTCTGAACCTCATGTTGTTTACCATAAAATAGGAACATTGCTGTTTATCTGGCATGCTTGATGTATGGATTAAATGTACAGCAGGAATTGCCTGCTACCACCCTCGCCCCTCTGCAGTCCATTCTTTATACGTAGTCAGAGAGATCTTTTTTAAAATGACATCCAGATATGCGGTGTCTCTGCTTACAGCAGAGTGGCTTTAAATCTCAGTAAAAATCTCAGATCTTTCCAATGGTCCCTAAGGCCCCAAATGAATTCGCCATTTCTCCCTTCTCCTGCCTCACCTCCTACCATATCACCTCTGTTCCCTGCCTTGCTCACCACCTATTTCTAGTCACAGCAGTTTTCTTACTAGTCCTTAATCCCATCAAGCCAAACTGGTTTCTGCCCAATAGCACTTGCTCATTATGTATTTGCCCTTCTCTTTGTGAAATGCTCCCTCCAAATATTCACATGACGCACTGTCCCATTTCTTTCAGGTCTCTTGCTGAAATGTTATCTCCTCAGAATTACTTTTCCTGATCCCTTTATTTCAATTATTTCCTCCTAGTCCCATTTCCTACCCTTGCATTACCTGGTTCTCTTTTCCTTTACCCTACTTCGAGTTTTCTTCATAGAACTTATTGATAATGCTAATTGTTATAAGAAAACCACAATAATAATCTTTTCTACTAGCGATATTTACTATTTGCCAGGCTCTCTTCTAAATTCTTTATACCTGTTAACTCATTTAATACTCTGCATAACATAAAGACATACATAATTACTATTAACCTTATTTTACAGGTAAGGGAATAAGAGCAGTTATGTAACTTACCTAAGGTCACACAGCCACAGCCAAGTGGTCAAGCAAGAATTTAGGGCCAGAGAGTCTTAATTCCAAATATCATGCTCTTAACAATTATGCTCTGCTGTCTCTCAGCTTGGAAGTATGCTAAATAGTTATTGTTTTCCTTGTTTGTTCTCTGTCTTCTTGTTGGCACCTTAGCTCCATGACGGGGACTGTATCTGTGGGGCCTCAACACTGCCATACGTACAGTGAATGTTTGTGCCTGAAAGCACGTAGGGCGGTGCCTAGCTAAAGCTAGTCTTTATTATGTACATTTATGGTAATTACATTTACCATAAATGTACATAATGAAAATTGACATGAGGAGTTGGGAGTTATTGCCCCTAGAAAAATTATTGAGTCTGAAACATCTCAGGTGCCCTCATCCTCCCATTTCAACATCCTTCACCCTCTGCTTTTGCCTCCACTGTCAGGTCTTCAGTGCCCAACGCCCTCTCCTCCTTCCCCTGTTAACTTTCTCTTTATACATGACCGGAAATCTTTTACTTGTGGTATATAGACAGCTGAGTTATGACTTAGTGGTACCTCAATGAAACAAGCTTTTAAATGATTTCATTCAGAAAAAAACATTCAATACATATTTATCAAACACTGACTTATATTTGGCTGTGCAAGATGCTGGGGGAATAGGGTGAAAGTCCTGTTCTTCCCTTCCGGGTATCCTAACTCTTCTAATACATCCCCCAGCATAATTTTCATAAAGTGTCACATTTGCTTCAAAATTTTAGAGGCTTCAGGAAAAAGACCCTTTGTGATCTTTTTTTTTCTGTTTCTTTATCCAACCCCTCCCATATTCTAAATATACTACTGAGCCTCTAAAGCTATCACCACAGTGGATGCCTTGTGTGCCTTCACACCATCTCTTCTCTCCCTTTTGTGCTCCTGCATCACCTGACTCACTTACTTGCCCTTGAGATCCTAGCTCAATCATGACCACCTCCAAGAAGACTTTGCAGGTCAAGCTTCTCTGCTGCCAGAACATCCTGCTTATGCTTGTATCATCCTTATCCTTTTTGCCAGGAGGCCCTATAGATTATGAACTAAAGCAGAGTCTATGTATTTATCACTCATTGCCATGAAACATTACCTTGCACAGGGCAGAATTAACGCTTGCTATATAATAGATGCCCAAAAATTGTTTGTCAAAAGAAGGAAAAGAAAGTAAAGCCCCACTTAAATCAAATCGATGTAGTAAACCTAATGGTATAATCACCAGCTTCAGTGAAATTGGTGGGAGTAGAACTTTTCAGAGGAGTCCAGAATCTTCCCCACTGCTGGTAGGTACTACTAGTTCCTAGGGCTGACTCTGGGTTGCAGAAGTGGGTGACAGGTCATGATATGATAAACCTGGGGGGTTGACAGTTGGTTTTAAGGTCTGGAACTTAATTATCTGCTCCTGTTCTTCTAAAGACAACACTTCTAAGGTGTCAGTGAGAGTAATTTTCCACAGTTTATTCAATGCAATAAGAAATCTTTCTTTGCATTTCCAACAAATAGATTTTTTCTAATCTCTGAAAACAAAGTTATTCTGCCAGAAAGAAACTGTTTTGAGAGAAAAAGAAAAAGTGTATTTCCTTCTCAAAATTAGGGAAATAAAAATAAACAGAGGAGGAGAAAAGGAGACCAATATGCCAGCAAGTATGATTTGTTTGAGTTTAATGCAATTTCATTGCCTAAAAGATTATAAGTAAGCAGGCTAATACACCTTTATAATTCACATAGTTAACAAATATTTATTGAATATCTATAATGCATTGGGAACTTGGTTTTAGTGCAAAGACTTGGCTGCTAAAATCTTCCACTTTGAAACATTTTTGTATGTTTAATTTTATTTGGTATTACACTATTTTACTTGGATATTAAAGAGGAAAGTGTTTATATTTAAATACTTTATGGAGGAATTAGAATAATGATTGAATCAGGAAGTTCATCAATCCAAAAACTTATTGAGAACTTATATTGTTCTATTTGCTAATAATATAGTAGGGAATAAGCTGTACACAGCCTCTAACATCCTGGAAGTTATATTTGAGCTATATTTGAGCTATACATATAGCCCATATATATATATATATATTTGAGCTACATATATATATATATTTGGTTACTGTATCACAAAGGAGAAGTGCAATGAGTGTAAGGGATCTTCTATCAGAGATGTCTGACCTATCAGGGAGGTTGAGGAAGACAACCAAACTTAAATGTGAGAGCTAAAGGATTAGTGGGAAGTGGTTTGTAAACTGAATAATAAAATTATGGAAGAAAGCTGTTACAAACAGGGGAATCAACCTTTGCAAGCCTTCTGAGGTGAGAAAGAGCAAGGCTGGAGTGGCAGGAGAGCAGAGAGCCAAGCAGAGAGGAGAAAAATGAAGACAGAAACGTATCGTATACATTTTGAGGTCTGCATTAAGGATCTGAGATTTTCCTCAAAGAGCAATGATTGCCATTTGAAATTTATTTTAAAAATTGTGTTTAACGAAACTGTGGCTGGAAAAGTAACCCCCATGATCTGGAGAGGAAGTAATATGGCCCATAGATGAGGAGCCTTTTGATTTTGACTAGAAACTATTGTAGAAGCTAAGAAATGGAAACAACCAATTTCTTTCTTCCACCCTCCCTCAGATTTCTGGTTTTTGCAGCTGGGTGAATAGTAGTACTAGTCACCAACAGAAGAAACACTGGGGGAAGGCCAAATTTTTAGGGAGAAGAATGTGAATTTGGTTTGGGATATTTGAAGAGTGAGATATCTCTAAGGCTTTCAAATTGTATTGCTAAATAGATCCTAAAACTGTCCATTGAATTTGGTACCATGGAAATCTTCAATAGCCTTAAGGCAAGTATTGATAGTAGAAACCAGTTTGGAGTTAGTTGAGAAGCAAGTGGGAGATGACAAAATGGACAGAGTAGAGATAACTATCTTTAAGAAGTTTGGTTGTAAATAGAAGGAGGGAGACAGTGATAGCTGGAGAAAGAATGTTTTTAAAAATGGGACAGAGTTTTGAATACATTTAAATGCCCATGAAAAATATCTGGTATGATGGGAGAACTTGAATGTTCTGAAGCTAGAAAGAGGAACAGTGCATATTATGAGGAAGAGGATAGAATCCAGAGTACAGGAGAAAGGAGTAAAACTCTTCTGTTTTCTCTTTAGTCATTCCTGAAATTAAAAATATTTTTTGAGAACCAACTATCTACCAATCATTTTTATAAATATTTTGCTTTCCTCTTTCATAAAGTTCCATAAAAATCTGTTTTAAGGAACAGTTGCCAGGTGGAATATTACCCCTTCCCAGCATTTCAGGGAATATCTGAAATACTATTACCACAAAGTTATTTTGAGGCATTAAAAATATCTTAATGCCTTGGTCTAGCTGATGCCTATACCAGTGAGGTGAGCCAGCAGATTTGTGTTACAAAACGGCTGCTGCTTCGCTTGCACCCTAAGTCTCCCACAGAGTCTCTCCTGTGGTTCAGTCAACTGGAAATGTAAAAGAAATGGAATTCTGGGAAGTCTATTCAGTCTTTCCACATTAATACATTACCAAATCACTAAAACAACTGTATTATATAACTTGGTCTCACTATGTGATTTATTTTTCTATCATTTCCCTCTTTTACACATAGGCACTTGAGCACTGTATGCCAAACATTTTGCCACATGCTTGATGTATATTTCCTCATTTAATCGTCACAGCTACCCTGTGGGGTGTGTTTATCATTACCCCTATTTATAAACAAGGAAACATCCTGTCTTTCCCAAGGTCCATGGTCTAGACGATGGTAGAGCTGTAATAGAAGTCAAGGTTTCAGGACTTCTAGTTTGGTGCTTTTTAACCTAGTGGAAGAAAAACACATGTACTTCATGCTATAGGGGAAAAAAAAAAAAAAAAAAAAAAAGGTCTTCATTTGGTTTGGTGGAACCCTAACCTCCATATTTCTCAGATTGCATTGCCTCATTTGTTTAAAAAGATTCTATGAGTCAATACACCTTTCCAAAGGTAAAGTTCAGAGAAAGATGTTGTGTGGTTTAAGCGCAAAGATATGCACTATCTGCCTCAAGCAATTTGTTTGATAAAACTTCATCTGAATTCAACAATCCTAATATTTTGGCCCTAAAATCTTCTTGCCTAAGAGCTGTCATTATTGAGAATTACGACTACATTTTAATTACTATATGAATTTAGATATGAAGCACAGTGTGTCTGTTCTACCCCTCCCCCATCGTTACAGTCTGTTCTAATTAGCGTTTCAACCTAAATCTGCTGAGGCAAGGTCCTTTTCAGTCTTCACCTCATGCCAAGAACCAGAATGACCACTTTCCTAGGATTACTGGCAAATTAATATTTCTGCTGACTACCAATTTGTCAAAATTGCAAGTTCTTTAGAAGGACAGTAAAAGAACAAATACTGATGGAGTGCCCACTCTGTTCCAGACTCCTAATTAAAATATATCAATAAATCAAATGTTATTATATATATTACAGTCCTATGAAGTATCTACCATTAATATTTTTAAATTTAAAAGCAATGGGGCTTCCCTGGTGGCGCGGTGGTTGGGGGTCTGCCTGCCAATGCAGGGGACACGGGTTTGAGCCCTGGTCTGGGAGGATCCCACATGCCGCGGAGCAACTAGTCCCGTGAGCCACAATTACTGAGCCTGCGTGTCTGGAGCCTGTGCTCCGCAACAAGAGAGGCTGCGATAATGAGAGGCCCGCGCACCGCGATGAAGAGTGGCCCCCGCTTGCCGCAACTAGAGAAAGCCCTCACACAGAAACGAAGACCCAACACAGCCATAAATAAATAAATAAATAAATAAATAAAAATTAAAAAAAAAAAAAGTCCTGAGCCCCAATCTCAACCCTTCCATTAAAAAAAATAAATAAATAAAATAAAATAAAGTAAAAGCAATGAAGTTTAGAGAGGTTAATTACTTTGCCACAGTAGATGAGTTCCATGCATTATTTATTTATTTGCATATTCTTTATGTATTTATATATGTATACATGTATGTATATCCCCTCTTAAGAAGTTTAACTTGTATTATAAATATGAATATAAAACACAGTAAAGTACAAATAAAATTAGGGAAACAGAAATAGGATATAATAAGTGTTTAAAATAGGTGATGTCATCAGTAGCATTATATGTAGCATGTATGCCAAAGGGATCCTCTATATTTGTTAAAAGTAAATAAAAAACCTGACTCTGGGTCTTTTAGCAGCCAGTGAAAAGGAGAACAGATGATAAGAGTTATTATTTACAATGCCCTAAGATTTGAAATAAACTTTTTTTTTTTTCCTGGAGAAACATAATTTTTCCTGGAACTGAAAGCAAAGAGATATTTCCTGTTGTTCCTCACAAAAAGAGCTCTGTATAATAGAGTTTACAGTACCCTCAAAAATATCTTTATAACAAATACAATAATGAAATCTCTCGGGCTTAAAAAAATAAAATTCTTTAATAGATGTAGATGGGCTGATGCCAAAGCATGACTCTCTAAAAGTAATTCCTTGTCTTGAAAAGGGAGTGGGATGGGAATAGGAAAACATTGATTTCCAGATATGTTGCTCACTGATGGCCTAGAATTATCTCAAAGGTAGATTTTAGAGTGTCTAGAAGACCAGATGAAGGACAAATTATTCAGTAAATATTCCACAAAAACTGTTTTGTTTAATCAAATTTTGATAAATACGAAATGGACTGAGTAAGAGATTATACCTGCAGTATGAGTATTTTGCATGGTGGTAAAAGCAAAGCAATATGGCATCAGCCAAATTAGGAATGATAATACTAGAGAACATTTATTGAATGATTACTGTATGCTAGACTCTGTATTAAGTGTTCTACATGCATCATCTCATTCAATACTCTCCAGTCTTTTTGGAAGGTTTAGGAACCCAGTATTGACAAGGGCCTCTACCTCTGCATGGAGGTTGGCTGAAGTTGCATCTGTGGTCAGAGGCAGGTTCTCGAGAAGTCCTAGATTCACTCTCCCACATAGATATAGGTGAGTAAGGCCTCAAGGTTCTATACTATAGAGCAGTGGTTTTTAACCCATTTTGTGACACGTACCCCTTTGCATATCTGATGAAAGTTATGGAGTCATCCCTTGAAAAACACAAATGATTTATGAAGCCCCTGGAACACACCCATGAACTTTTTCAGGTTAAAAGCTATTGAAGAGCATAGCCCTAGTAATTTTAGCCTGGGTTTTTTGGGGTTTTTTTTAAAGCCTGAATAATCAAAGATCTATCTTGGCTATATACATTTTTTAGTAAACCACCCATAGAATTTAATGTTATTTTAATAAAGCAGCTACCTGGTATCCTCATTGAGACAAACTGACTGGAAAAATCATACCTAGTTAAATAAATGAGAAGATATTGTGTATAGCTCCCAATAAATTACATGTAGGGGGAATCTCTGCCAAAGGTAACCACATTGGCTTATATTTATCATTGTGAATCCCTTCTGCAGCAATTACATAATAGGGCTTTTTGTTAATTAAGTCTGATCAGAATTCATGAAGATAAAACCAAATCAACTACCTGTGGAGGATATCTATATTTGTGGTCACTATAACATGGCCATGTTAGAGCTGCCATGCATGCTTGTTCAGGTTGTACACTGCACAAGAGCTCCACAGCTAAGGGAGTATTACTCACAATATAGAGATCATACATTTTTATATTTTTTATGATAGCTTTTCAATAGCAGCATTTCTTTTTCTAACAAAATATGAGTATTCAGATAATTTTTTAAAAGATGGAAATAAAATGTAAAAGAAAGGATACATTTTTCAAATTTCATAAAAAATACTTTATGGGAAGTAATGCCCCTATACCTTAAATATCCAGAACTTTATCTGGTCATTCAAGTTTGAATCAAAAAGAGGGGACTTATAATACACCTGCTTTATACACCACCCCCTTGGAAACTATTTTTTTGATCCATCAATATTCTGTCTTCAATATCCCTATTCTGGCTTTATTAATAAGGTAAGGATCCTGTTTATATATTAGTAACTTGAGGTTTATAGTGAGCTCATGCATTTAGCTCATACTGCATGAGAAATGGCTATAGGAGCTTGGGTTGATAAACCTGAAGAAGAAAAATTCAGAGGTAATATAATCAAAAACCTTTTCCAAAAATTTTTTTTTCCATGTATATTAATTTGCTAGTCCTGCCATAACAAAGTATCACAAACCAAGTAGCTTAAGCAACAGCAATTTATTGTCTCACAGTTCTGTAGGCTAGAAGTCCAAGATCAAGGTGTCTGCAGGGCTAGTTCCTTCTGAGGCCTGTGAGAGAGAATCTGTTCCATATTTCTTTCCAAGCTTCTAGTGATTTGCTGACAATCTTTGGCATTCCTTGGGTTGTAGATACATTACTTCAATCTCTGTCTTTATCTTTACATGGCATCATCACTGTGTGTGTGTCTGTCTCTGTGTCCAAATTTCCTCTTTTTACGGATACTAGTCATATTTGATTACAGCCTTTATTAATGACCTCATCTTAACTTGACTACTTTTACAAAGACACTATTTCTAAATAAGTATGTTCTACAGTACTGGGTATTAGGATTTCAACACATCTTTTTAGAGGGACAAAATTCAACTCTTAACACCATGCATACCATAAAAATTGGAAACACTCATTATTATGACCCCCCTTGAAGATTCACCACATGTGTTAGTATATTAAAGGTTCTGAGAAATTCTACATTAAATCTGAGTTAATTTTATCCCAGAGTTCTCTAAATCTTACTCTCTTCAGCATACCTATGAACATCCTGTGGAATATCTTGGATGGAAGGAAAACACAGACATGGGAGAAAAATATAGGATTTAGAGTGAGGTATAGATAAAATTCCAATTCTGTCATTTGCTAGCTGTCTGATCTTTGGCAAATTACTTAACCTCTTTGAGATTCAGTTTTCTCACCCATTAAATGGATGCAGTTATTCCTACATAATAGCCATTTACCACATTTGTTTCTTTTACTAATCTCTGTGATGATTTAGTAAAATGACTATCCTAGGACACATCAGATGCTAGAGAAGAGGTCTTGAAAGGTATAACATAACATCCTTATTTTAGAGATAAAGTCACTAGAATCCATATTCTCAATAGCAGAACCAAAATGAAAACTCCAGTCTCCTGATTAGATGCAGCTAAATAAATGGACAAAATACTTGACTTATTTGCAGATCTGGGTTCAAATCCTAGCTTCATTACATGCTGGCTGTGTGACCTTAAGGAAGTTAATTTCTCAAGACTTCTGCTTACCTCTTTTTCTTCTTCAGCTAACTTCAACAGACATTCACTGAGCATCTATTATACAACAGGCAGTATGTAAGAGATGGATACAAAGCTTATTAAGACACTGTGCTTAATTGGGAGGAGCTTACAGGTTAGAAGGAAGGGTAGACTGTGAATAAATAAGTGAAATACTCTCTAATACTGGAATAAATGCGAGTACACATAGAAAAGAGTAGTTAGATCCATTTGTGAGTATTGAAGAAGGCTTTGCAGAATTGGATATGACTGAGCTGAGAATCTTGAAGGACAACATGACAGAATTCATCTTGGTGATTAGTTTCAAAAACAATACTCCAGCTGAGAAATAATATATAAACTCATGCAAATTTTTATAAAAAGAGATACTATAGACATCCAATGACTGCAGTGATAAATCAATAACACCTTCAGAAATGTCATTTTCTTACCTACTTCTTAACGCACTGCTTTTTCATCAACAGCAAAGGTCAACGCATTTTTTCTATAAAGTTTCAGGTGGTGCATATGTTTGGCTTTGTAGACCAAACTGTCTCTGATACAAATACTCAACTCCGCTGTTGCAGCACAAAAGCAGTCATTGACAAACAAATAGCATGGCTATATTTCAATAAATATTTGCAACCCCCCCCCAAAAAATAACAGGAGGTGAGCACGATTTGGCCCATAAGTTGCAGTTTGCCATCTCTTGTTCTGTACCATGAAGCCTCATGGCTAATCCAGCTCTGCTAGCTCTATGGATGAATCTCTTATCACAAAGTATCAGAGAAGGACTATGAAACCTAAGGGGAAAAAGACAACAGAAATATAGATTGTGACACCATCTTTACTTTCAACATGTGATTCTCACTCTAAGAGATAAAGTCTTCATGTGACTCTCTTGGAACTTTACACAATCATGATCAGTCCAAAAAAATATTTATTACAATTCTGTGGACAGTTCCAAAATCTAAGAGAATGGAAAATTATTAATAGTTTAGAAGCTTAGAAATAGGGTCAATGGCCTAAAAAGCTTAAACATCACAACCTGTATAAGAGTAAGATTTCAACGTGCTTTGTTGAGACTTAGTACTCACCTATGTATAGAACTATTGTTTTATTCCAAAATGCTATTTTCACATTCTCCAACTATGCTTGTTTCAAAATTTCCAAATCCACGTTTCACGTACAACTTCCTGCAGTAATTTTCCAAAGTTAGCATAAAAATTGTTCCTGCTTGTCTACATTTGGAAAGATAATCTATGGGAAAACAAATGATCTGGCCGACATTTCTTTTCTTTTCCTCTCCCTTAATTGCCTAACGTTGCATTTACAGCACCTCCTTCAAGGCACTTGCTAATGCAACTGGATGCTTCAGCCAAAGTGAGCTTTGGTCTCAAATATATACATAGCATTAGGATTGCTTTGCAAAGGATTGAAAAATAATATGATGAGGCTTGCCTCTTTTCTTCCACTTTGACTTTTATTAAATTTGCACGATTGGAATATCATATATTTCCAAATATACAAAATCTATGCATACTGTATAATCCAAATAAAAGGCTGTGTGTCCCATCCTAATCTTCCAGGAAGTGAAAGAAATAATAAATAGAAATGAAAAATATGGCAAAATGTGATATTGTCTTTCAGCCATCGAGTCATTTTTGGCTCTGAAATTTTGCTAACCTGAGTACTAATCTGGGTACCTCTCTTCTTCAGACAGACGACCTCAGGTGGAATAGAATCATTGGGAATGACTGGGAAGCCCTTTGGACAGATAAGTTACTGTGATTAAATTAGAAGATGGAGATTTTTTTCAGGTAGAAAAGAGTTTGAAATTGAACCTGTTCCCTTTAATAGATGAAAAAGACAAGTTTGTCAATGTCTGATTGCACTTCACTCAGCACTATCAATTCTTCAAATCCCTAAATGAGTTACCTTCTCTGCAAAGCTTTCTCCTCTCCAGACAGTTTGTTCCTCTTTATCTGAGCTCCCACATTACTTTCCGTTCACCTTTCTCATTCTTGTGTAGCACTGTATTGCCATTATTTCTAGGTATGTCTTTCTCATTAGATTAAAAGGTGCTACAGGGTAGAGCATTACATTTACCCAGGTGCCTGGCATGCTGCATGTATTATCAGGAAGGGATCTAAAGCATAACATTTATTCTGAATGAGTACAAATTCTAATTCACAGGAAGGACCCAGGTTAAGCTTTTTACGTGGCTTTGTCATTAACATGTGGCATTGTCAGTATTGGTGCCAAGTCCTATTATACTAGTTTATACCAAATGAATATAGTGTTGGTGCCCCCAAATTCCTTCTTTTCCTTGAGCCTGTTATCTGTAGGTGAATTGTTTTAGCAGTAAGATCTTTGTATTTACTTAAAAAGTAATCATGAACTAATAATAATAGCTATGGTTTGGAGTCATGTATGTGCTAAGTGCTTTATATACACCTTCCTGGTTAGTCTTCATTATAAAGTGGTAAATATTATCTACCCCAAGGCAGATATGAAAGTCTTCACCTTGGACTAAACGATTAATGTGCCATTGACCATTTCAATGAATAGTTACTCAAAAGTCAATCCATTTAGTAGTTCTTCTACCCTCTACCCTGCCTCTGATTCACAAATTCTTAAAAATCTAACACACAGACTCTGTAAAAGAGTGGAAATAAATAACAGTAGTTAAAAAATAAGCCCAGCTTCAAATCATAGCTTCTTTCAACAGGAGCCCTAGATCACACCTCTGCTGTATTATTACTTAATTTTACAAGTGAAATGGACATCCCATTCTGGCTGTGGTAAAATTGGAGCAACAAGCAAATAGAATCTACATTCATCCCTGATTGGGATCTGGAGCTTGATCATTAGTGATACTCAGGGCACTGCCTTCAGAGTTAACAGTTTGCTTGGTGTGCCCCCAATAACAGAACACACAGACAGCCCCTTGTGATGCACCAGGATTCTGGGCTCCGGGTGCTGATAGGAAAGTTCAGACTGAGACATCTGTATATGTTAGAATTTGGTAGAATGGAGGTGAACTAAGTAATTGAATGAGTAAACATGAATCCAGTTCTTTGGACTCCAAATGTCACACTTCCTCCACTAAAACGTTGTTTCTTTCAAAATCATGGCATGTTACTTTAAAAACATTGCTAATCTGATATGATTCTTTACTCTAGTGAATCTCAACATAGATTAATAAGACAATCACTAGCCATTTTTAAAAAGGGACACAGAGATTCTGTGGCTGTATGATTCCAGATTCTGCCTGATTGACACTCCACTATCACTCACTGCCCAAAGGCAAAACACAAGGCCGTATGGAAATGGATTTTTTCTTCAACCCTTACCTCTAGCAAGTGGGTTCACCCAGGGCTAAGATGCCTTGAGGTAGAGTCACCCTTGGACAGAGTTGTATTGTTCAACAGTGATTCTCAATCCTTTTTGCATATTGGACTTACTGAGGAGTTAAAAAAAAAAAACAACGGATGCCTGGGTACCTCCCCAGAATAATTAAATCAGAGTCACTGGAGAGGTGGGTGGAGAAGAAACATTTTATATATATCTTTTTTTATACAAAAAAATATACTTTTTTTTTTTTTTTTTTACAAGTTTTCTGATTCTCATGTGCAGCCAGGTTGAGATCCACTTTACTTACAGGAACTGAATGCCAACAAAAAGAGGCATACTTATTTATTTCAGTTTATTACCTATTTTCTCTTGCCATTTTTCTCTTTCATTAGAGTAATAGCCGTTTATATTCCAAAACCACAACTAGCACCACCACAATCATCGTCACGCACCTGTGATGCAACCAGGTTTTAATATATATCTCAGGAGCTAACAAGTCTTCAAGAATGGTATTATGATATCCAGCTTATAATGAGGAGATTGAAGCTCAGAGCAGTTAGGTAATAATCTCACAGCTACTGTGCAATGGATGGGGACCCCAAAGTCTGAGTTCCACTCTGTACTCTCCTTGCCAGCTACATGCTCCTTGAAGTTGGAGACCTGGCTTAGCAGTTGTTGGATTTCCCTTTGCCTTCCTATCCTGCTGAAAAATGTTGCTAATCGAAGATACTCTTCTTCTACTCATTTATCTGGATTGGATGCACTGTTCCTCTAGCCAGCTCGCCTTCAATCATGTGGACCCCACTACTCCCATTCCCAACCATCCCCTACCTCCCATCTCCCTCAAGCAGCTGTGAAGCTTTCCACCCCATTCCCAGAGTGGTCCCTCTGATACCAGCCCCACACCTTTGATTTTCCTTCTGCATCTTTTTGTCTTATACCTACCTCCTAATGTATGACTATTACCCAAAAGTTACCGCATAGCCAGGCTTCCCTGGAGGAAACAGGAAGAGTAACAGATATCAGAGTCAAGAGATGCTGTTCAGGTCCCTGTTCCACTATTTACCAGCTGAGTGTCCTTGTGATATTACTTAGTTTCTCTGAACCTGTGTCCTTGTTGGTAAAATGGATCATACTACCTGCTTTTCCGGAGATATATGTGCAAGTTTCCTGGCACATGGTCTGATTCATAGTAGGCTCTAGGCAAGTATTTATTTCCTTTTTTCTCTCCTTTCTACCTTTTACATCCCTGTCTGAATAGTCATAATTAATGACCACAACAAATATTACTGAGGTGTTGCAGATCTACTAACATTTGTCTAGTGTTATTTCCCCGCTTATTTCCCCGGAGGATCTTTGAATTGAATGTAAATATACGGTGCATGCAGACCTAGGCTTTATGTATCTGTCCAGTAGAAGACTGTTTTTCTCCTGAGGCAGTGTCGACAACGGAACCCTCGGAGATTAAGGCAACTGGTGGGACTTTGTGTTAAAAGCACTTTTAGATTATTGGCTGAGAAAATACTGCTAGTGTGGCTGCATTTTTCAGTATTGCCTTCTTTTGTTACTACCAGTTAGCAAATAAACCATACCCTCCTGAGAGATACCTCATTGTTTTCTTTACTTTTTCTCTGTGACCATATATCTGGCTGTGCTTACTGGGGGGCTTTCTATAATTGGGTTCAAGCAGCTCAGTGAGTATGGTAGTGCCCATGCACACACAAACCTAATCTCTAAGTGACCAGTGTAGCTCTTAGATGAGTGTATGGCCAGGAGATTTACTGATACCGAAGAAATTAAATTCCCCATAATTATTTTTCTGTACTTCATTCTCTGGAGAGCGAAAGCAAAGCTGCTCACACGTTGATAAAATATAGCTTATAATCTTCAGCTTCACATATACCAACAATGCCATATGCGTAAAAGTAAGGCCCTTCTCTAAAGGAGATTGTTTTAATGAGGGCTTCTTCCTTGAGGAGATGCTGGAACTCCAGGGTGCAGAGTTCAGCTCTGCTTTGTAAAGGGTGATCTTGATGGAGAGACTGAGCAAAGAACATCACACTGAAGTCCAGAATTGGAAAATCTGTATATCGTTGCATCACATGGAGGTGGGAGAGATGATGGCATAAGACATGTGCAGTCAGCTGAAAGCAGAAGGGATCATCTTTTAAAATTCTTTGCCCCAGGATGTCCTTAAAAATAAAGAGACAAGCAAAGAGAGGAACAAATATCAACATGAATTTATTGGATGTCCGCTGTGTCCACTATAGAGGATAAAAAATGGCAGGTAGTTAACCTTTCTAGGTCTCAGCTTGGACTGTAAAATGGAAATGATGAACAAGGTCCACTTCAAAAAGTTTCTTGAGGATTTAATGAAGTGATGGTTCTAATAGCAGTTGGCACATTAATACTTCATAAACACAGGTTCCTTTCACGCTTTTATTTTTGCTTTTAACACAGTCCTAAGAAGTTTTATCATCTGGTTGATTATCCCATAACCCTCCTTCCTCTCAGATTGATTGAAGTAGAGATAGAGAGTTAGGGAATCCAGTGCCAGCTGAAATGATGCTGTGATATAGAGGGGAAAAGAAATACTACAACCCTCTGTAATATGGGGGCATGGATGCTTAAGGTGTCATAGCAGCTTTTGGATATTAAACATAAGGGGAAATAAGCCACTATCGTCTGTGTAGATGACACTGTAATGTAATCCATTATAATAATAGATATTTGTAATTTATGATCCTAGTTAGCAAATCCATATCAATAACTAATAAAACAGTAACTACTTCTATACATGAAGGAATATGATAGCTACCATATATATATATAGATATATATATATAGATATATATATATCTATATATATATAATGTTATTTAATTCTCACATGAACATTTCAAAGTATGTATTACTGACACTTTACATGCAAGGAAACCAAGGCTCATAGTTGTTAAGGAACTTGTTCAAGACCACAGTACCAAGAATGTCACTAGGAAAATTTTAAACTATCTGGAAAATCCACTTACTGTAAATGCCTCTTTTTTGATATTCCAGAAGAAAGTGAGTTGCAAAATATTAAACCAGTGTTTAAACCCAATTACATAGAAAATTTTTCAGAGAAGAGGATAATCAGGTTGCTTTCTCATATTGGAATTCATTAAGGAAATAAGGCTTGGACTGACAATCCGAGTAGGTGATGAAGAGAAAGGGCATATCAGGTAGACAAACGGTCATAGACAGTTGCACCAAGGTGGGGGATTAAGATTCATGTGGGTGGAGCTTTGACCTGTACAAATTTGATACCTGGCTCAAACTTTGTTTTTGAAAAATTTATTCATGAATGAATGGATGAATTAATAAATGAATGAACGTCCCTCTTATTTACATTTTGGTTCTCAGATGCATGCTGCATATTGTGGTACTTCAGTAGACATATGCATCCGATGAGTTGTCCTTTTGACTTTCTATTTTCATATTTCTAAGTATGCTGATAAAGTTTCTTCCCTTCCTGCTTGGTCTATTGATATTTGTCTTCCATCCATGAGGAGCTCCTATGTGGGTTTTGTACCAGATGCTGACTAAATTGCCAGTTCTTAGTGAAAACCCTGGTCACTGTGCTGTAATAATATTTTACGAAGTGCTGTTTCTTTCTTAATATTTATGTGATGGAGAGAAAATCCCTTCGTTTCTGAGGTCTTATGTGTGCTGTGGCTTCTGTCAAGTAAGTTCTTTCATGAGTCAGTGAACTGGGGAACTTGCCCATAAGCCTCAGAGGCTATTTGTAAGGCTAAAACAATACAAGGAATATGGGTTTCAAGACCACTATCAGAGATGAGAGACCTAGTCAGAGATACCAGATCATCCAGTGACTTACACCAAATTTTTCTTAGTCCATAAAATCTACTGAAAAGATATTTATTGATGTGAAACAAATATCAACAATATATTAAACATAAAAGCAGATTAAAAACAGCAAGCATAGTATGATCCTACTTTTGGAGAAAAAAATTTATATCCAAAAAAGAATGGGAGGATAGTACCAAAATATTAAAAACTGTTATCTCTAAGAAAGGGACTGTGGGTAATTTTTCTTTTTGCTCATCTGAATTTTCACATTTTTTCCACAGTGAATGCAATAGTTGCAATAACAGTAGTAAGGATAGACAACTTTTATTGAGTTCTCATGATAGTGAGCTCACCATGGGCTCTGTCTGCTCTGAGGTCAGACCACCTGGGTTTGGATCCTGGGTTCCCCTTTTATTAGGTGTGTTAAGAAATAGGCTAGGCTAGGCGTGTCTCACGTGTATTGTCTCACAACATCTTTCTGGGTTAGATACTGCTATAAAGCCCAATTTTATACGTAAGAAAACTAAGGCTTATGGAGTTTAATACACTTGCCCATGTTCACATAAAATGTGAACATATGAAAGCAACAGAATAAAGGTGAAAGAAAATTATCCTAATAAAGATTGTCAGACTCAATCATGTTAATTACAGTGAAATCTCACAAATGGATTTTTATCAAGATCACAAAAAATTTAATATGTGTGTGTGTATGTGTGTGTGTGTAGAGAGGTAGTGAGAGAGCGGTGGGGGGGATGTGCTTTTGGAAATGAGAGGTACGAGGATAAGGACAGGAATATTCAGTTGGTATATACTCAGTTACATCTCCACTCAGCAAATTTATCTAGTCTGTGTTCTCCTCCTCCCCTCTTGCTGCAGTCATCCATGCTCTGCATCTCTCCAACCCAGAAGAGCTGCACAGCCATAGGCTTGCTCCAGGGTGGGAAGACTGGCTGTCTTCCCAGACTTGGCTCCTGGTGAGCCATGCTGGTCATTTAATATGGTTGCTGACTCAGGGCTTAGCACTAGAGATGATAACCCACCAGAGGGAGGGGGTGTGATGAGAGCCAAGAAAATGGGTCAAAAATCAGAAGCCAGGAGATGAAGTCGATCCACGTGACTATCCTGGGCCTCAATGGTCTTGATAAGATCAAACTGTCTGTGAACATAAGGGAGCAAACTTTATGAGTCGCTCATCACTCCATTGGTAGGTAGTCTTTTCTAGCATGACAAGCATGGCATTAGGTGAGGGTTGAAAATGGTTAGAAGGAACTGAATTGAATCAAGTACAAAAGACACTGGACTTGCAGTAGGAGATTGGGGAACAGGGAGAGATGGGGCTAAAGAAGTCAAATAGTTCTTCACCAAGAGGCTATAACAGCTATCCTCTGATTGCAGTAGCATTTAATCAGGGAAATCACCTTCTTTGATTTTCTTTTTTTAATGTCTCCCAATCATCGTGGTGTGCAATGTTGAATGACCAGACAGGCAAACTCAGGATGTGCTTAGGGAACTAGCAAAGCATGGGCATTAGAAACTGAGAAAAGTCCCTATTGGTAAATGCACCCCAAATTTTTCAATCAGAAAAATCTGGAAAGAAGCTATTTTAATTGCAGCATAAATATGAGTAACATTAATTAAAAGAGTTAAAATTTATTTTTAATTATATTAATGAGTCTGGTCATCTTTCCAGGGCCCAGAGTTATTAAACGTCTGAATCAAGCCCTGTCATCGCAGTGGGCTTCTTCATACTCATCTGTATCATTATCACCATCATCACAAAGAACCCTAAAATTTAAGCTCTTGCAATGCATCAGATAGTCAGAGCCCTCAGCGCGTTACAAGCTTTACCTCATTTAATCCTCACAACAATCCTAAAAGGTAAGCATCACCTTCACATCACAGATGACAGGACTGAGGCTGAGAGAGAGGTTAAGTGACTTGTCTGAGGTCCCACAGCTGATAGATGGTGGAGCTGAGATTCAAACCCATTTTTCTCTCCTCCAGGAGCTTTTAAGTATTCTGTGAGTCAAAGGTACATTATTAGCAATGTAAGGAATTGGAAATGACATACAAACTCCAGGTTTAAAGAGTTTGAAATGGTTGGAAAACCTAAATTTTCAGCATATCTATTTTGCTCTCAAAGGAGTGTCTCAGCTTGGATGTTTGGTCCAGAATTCGTCAGATCTGTCAGTAGTGCCACCCTCTTACTGAGCAGATATTTCAGTAATTCCCACCTGGGCATGTCCTTATTATCATAATAAGAGAAGTCTTAGTTTTTTGGCTTTTTTTGTTTTTTGGTTCTTTTTTAGTGTATCCAAACAGCACCGTGTTGCCACCAATGCAGTGGCCAACAGTGGTATCAACTTCTTTGTACTGTTTTTGAACCCATGTGAAAATTGTTGTCCACCTTTTCCTCCCTCCCTTTCTTCCTCCTTCCCCTTCCTTCCTCTCTTCCTCCTTCCTTCCTTTCTTCTCTTTCTTGCTTGCTTTTTTGCTTTATTCTTTTTTCTTTCTTTCTTTCTTTTTTTGTAGTAAAGGACTTTACTTAAAATATAAGGTCATGACTTGGTTCTGGCTAGCATCAGTTTTAAGTAATAAGGAGACATTTTAGGGGCTGTGAATTTTAGCTATTTGCATTTTGGAATGCATTTTTTTTTCATGTGGAGCTGTGTTCATTTCAGATTGTAAATTAACTTAACGCGTCCTGATTTGATTTGCCAAGCTGACCAAGAGTGCAACAGATTTTACTCTCATATCCACCATCTTTCTTGGTTGAGACGTTATTTCCTCAGGAAAGCTGCCCCTAAGGCCTCTCTTGCATACTCTCATAGTCTCTGAACTTCTCCTTTATCACCATTATCAAAGTTGTAGTTAAACAATCATGTATCTAGTTATTTATTCAAGGTCTCCCCCCTTAGTATGAAATCAACATGAGGGCAGGGACAATATCTACCTTATCCCCTGCTGTAAACTAAATGTCAAGCACAGTGTTGGATTATAGTAGTTATGCAATTAATATTTATTGAGTGAATGAACAAAATTCTCCATCCCTAATTATTTCTTGTATTTGATGTTTAATCTTGTGGACAAATAGGTTTCAGCTATGTCAATAGTTTGCTGCCTTTGAGAACTGAAAAGGTCAACAGGCAATGGTGGCTTGAAAGTGAACAGAGACTGAGAAAACTATGTCATGTGTCCCTTCTCTCTGGTAAATTAACACCTCTGTATCTGCTAGTGAGTGAGAATAGCAATTAAGTTGTGTGGAAGAAGTAGCAGAATGCACAGAAGCATTCCCCGCAGACTTCTATAATGTGTATGGTCACTAATGCAGGTCAGACCTCAGAAGTCCTAGGGTTTATCTCTGGAAAAAATATGAGCATTGTTTACATAAAAGCCAAACATTTCAGGATTTCGACAGCAAAAGCTTTCCTCTATCCTGACTTTCTGTGAGATTCCAGGAGACTGAAACATAAGATTAACAGTATCTTAAGGAAGGAGATTTTGAGAATAATTTCCAATTTAAATATTGATTTTGTGAAGGTCCCAGAGCGTGTTGCTCTGGGAAACTGTGTTTAACAAATATTTCAGTATCGTGGCAGATGCCAGCCTGCAGGGCATGTGGAAGCATCCCATGCGAAAGTGTGATAGCAGATACCTCTGGGCATCACCTCTTTCTTCGCCCCGGCCCCCATCCTCACCTCCAACATACTCACACTCACACAACTCAGCTTATTTTCTCTGAACCCTACCATTCTTCTTAAGAGTGTCATTGTATTTGTGACAGTGACATCCTCAGGTACTTGTAAGCTTTAAATTATTTGTCTAAGACCTTATATGCTTAGACTAAGGTAATTCCCAGTGTGTGTGATTATTATGGGGATTAGAGATCTAAAGGCTCACAGAACTGACTTTCAGAGAACTGAAATGTAAAATTAAGTATTATGGATTTTAACGTTAAGATAACGGTGGTATCATTACTGTCATCCTTTTTTGTTTAGAGACAGATTTATTTTATTGTGAATGCTGTTCGCATGTGGCTTTCTTCATTCTCAAAGAGCTTGGCTTTAAGAAAAAAGTGTAAATAGCCTTTTACTTTCCTGTAACTGAATTGTACACATTAACTGCCAAAGTTACTAGGAAACAGAAGTGATTGCTTTAGATTACCTTTGAAAGGGGGCCAGCTCCTTTCTGGTCCAGTGGAAGGATATCGCAAAGATCAGCAATGTCACAAAGAAGAAACTGTCAACTGAATGCCAAGTCAGTCATGGACCAAACCCAAGTGTTGACACGGCCCTAGATCATAAAAGAACATATTTTAATCTGAGCCTAATTTAAAGCAAAAGCAGTTGCATTTTTCACTAGTTGGGGAACCATTTGGAATGCAGATGCTTAACAGCACAGTTTAATTTCCAGAGACCCTTTGGGCAATTTTCAGAAGACCTTTTCTTGGACCAAGGCAACAGAGGAGTATCAGTCCTTCCCATTTATCCTTGTAGAATTCTTTGTAAAGAAACAGGGGCTTCGATGTGAATAGCCAAAAGACAGTGGATAGGAAAAGTCATGCGGATATCTGAAAAGTGGGCAAGGATGCAAATGGCACATGTAGATGATGTTCAAGTGTGCAAAACCCCTACTTAGCCACTCACCTGGATACTACTGGGTCTCATCAAGAGCCTGCACTGAAACTTTATAATCGAGACTTCCTGTTGGATCCTCCAACCTGGAACGATTTACTTTACTGCTTTTAATTCATTTTCTTTTCTACCTTGAATGAGATTGATTTCTATCCTGAATAGTCTTGTGCTTTCTGGAGCTAAAAGGGGGCCTTCCCACCATGGCACAGTAACCATATCAGTGGAGAGGAGATGACCATTCATATCAAGGTCCTACTTAGGTTGACTAGTAATTTGGTCCAGGTGGAATGAGGTGCTCTTTCTGATGTGCTGCCTGCCTAGTTGAAAAAGGCCACCTAGCAGATTGGATACAGGCAATAAGTTCCCTATTGCCCTCCAGACAGATTACACATTACCTACTTAAAGGAGGGCAAGCAATATTGTTGTCTTCAATGGGGAATTGTAAAAATATGGAAGGAGAAATATCAGATAATTGGTTTTATATTTTTCTTTAGAAACAGATGATTATTTAGGAAATTGAAAAGAAAGTGATATACAATCTTTGCTGCACAAATTACACCAAAAGAACATATTCTAAGAGTGAAATCAGTGACCTTTCTGCAGGAAAGAAAATATTTTATCGTTAACTGCATGGTAATAAATTTGTACCAGATGAATCCTCCCACATGTATTTTCAGTGTTGGTGCTTGGGCTCCAACTGGGGTGTCTTAAGCCCAACACCAATTCTGCAGAACCCAACCCACAAATACTTTGCGTGTCGTGTTTCCTTTGTTGGCTCATGAGTGAGATCTAGAATAAAGATTTGCTCAAAAGGTCTCACAGTGGGCACTTTGGCACCAAGTGTACAATACTACATTTCATTTAGCCCAGCAGGCCTAAATGAATACTCACTGTCAGGTGTCAAAGAACTCCACCCCAAAGAAGCTGATCACTCATTTCTGCTTGGACTTCTCACCAACATGGGTTTTATATAATCAGAGTTTGCATTGTTTTCCCAAAGCCCCCCACAGCTTGACTCAGAGTTTAACCTTTAAAGTACTTATATTAGCCAAAGTAAGGTAGAAGGCTCATATCACTTTTATTCACCTTTTTTGTTTGTTTTTGTTTGTTGTTTTCGGAGAAAAGCAACATGGTGGAACAGAAAGCACCAAGATTTGCAATCACACTAACTTGGGTTTGAATCATGACTTTACTATTTAATAGCTGTATGACCTTGAGCAATTACTTATCTTCTCTGAACCTCAATTTTTTGATCTATTAAAGGGAATAATATTTGCCTCTCAGGGCTGTTGAAAGAATTAGCTCTAGTTCTGTATATTTCTTGGCACATTCAGAGCAGATGATCAATAAATGGTAGCTGCAGCTGCTATGATTAAAGCTGTTCTACAGCCAGAAAGACAGGGGGTTTACATAAACTCAAGCCTCTTTCTCATGGCTGCAAGAAACCGCAGACGCTCCTGGACTTGTATGAGAAAATGTAATTAAGACAAAAACTTTATTTTCATTTCAGCCATTCTTCAGATCTCTCAAAATCCTGATGAATCCTTTCCTTAGGATTATAAATAGGAACCGAAAAGGCCAAATGCACATTTTATGCTAACACCAAACTTAAAACCTTAAATTCTAGGTTCACGAAATGTTCCTTATCTTTTACCCAATTTTTGATGCCAAAGGGAGTGACAAGATGCTATGTGTACATCCCTAAAAGGGAAGTGTTGTGTGGGAAAAGAGGATGGAATAGTGGACAGATTTTGGACTGAACACTGAGTTTTGAATTGTGGTTCCAACAATATCACTTAACAGCTGTCTGACCCTTGACACACTATTTCACAGCAATGAGCTTCTGTTTTTCTCCTGCCCTGTCTACCATATGGAGCTATTTTGAAAATTAAGAGAAATAAAGGATATAATGGTACTTCTGGAAACCGAAGTCCAACAGAAAAATGAGACGCTATTTTGCACAATTTTTTTATTCACAGGCTCCAGTGTTGTGTGAATCTTGATTTTATTCCTGGTTCCATTCTTTACTAATACTGTGACCATGGGAACATTATAGAATCTGTCTAAGCCGATTTCTGTATTTAAATTGGCATCTCAGTGTTTACCATGTACGATTGTTAGGATCAAATGAAATACTTATGCTTGGGACACATTGTAAGTACTCAATAAATGGTAGATATGTTGTTGTTATTGATGATGTTATTTAGCACCTGGCCCAAGGGCAGAATGCCCTGGCCAAAAATAGGAGTTGGAAAGAAGTTTAGGACCAATATGGGATTCTGACATTCAGTTAAAATCAGTTGACCATTTTTGAGTGTCTCTATATAGGCACTGCAGAATTTTTAAATGTCAGTATCTGCTACTTATTATAATTGGAGTAGGGAGGGGGGCAAGGATAATGAGGAGGAGGAGGAGGGGGATAGATAAAGCTTGTTGTATATTATTATGTGCCAGGCGCTGTACTAAGTACTTTACAGAAATTAATCCATCTTATCCTCACATCAATCCTATGAGATAGGAACTATTGATATTATCAATCTTATTCTTTAGATGAGGAAACTGGGACACAGAGAGGTTAAGTAACTTGCTCAAGTCCTAAGCTAATGATGATCAGAGTTGGGACGTTTACTCAGAAGTCTGATTCTAGAACTCATGCTTTGTCTACTATGAATGAGAGAAAAGAAGTACATAAATGTTGTACAAAACTTTATCACATTATGTAAAAATATAGAAAAAATGTTCGAAATCAGGAGGAAGTTCCAGCACACTTCAGATATTTATGCAGCAATGAAAATGTGCTCAGCTGTGACTTCAGAGGCCATGCTTCTAGCCACTATATCATACCATCTCCCTATTTGGCAAAATCTTATTGAAAGAGTGAAATTGAGAAAATAAGCCAAAAAATTCACCATGCCATACCCCTTAATCATCTTGCTATGTGTTAAAAATAATAATAAACCTACATGTTTACAATAATAATATATTAAATCTGTATTTCTATAGTCAATTGGGAGGCATTATGATTAAACCTAGAGTTGTCGACAGGTCATCACTCGCCAGCTCTGCTTGTCTTTCAGCAACCACTAAATATGGACGCATAGACACTTTAGTCCACCCCCTTAATTTCACAAATGGGGTCATTAAAACTTAACAAGTTTCAATAAATTGCCCAAGGTGAGATAGCTAGTTAGTGGCAGAGCTGGAACTAGAGCACATTTCCTAAACCCAAGTCCCATAGTTTCCAAGTTTAATTCAACAAATATTTACTGAGCAATAATAATTATATTGTGAGGCAATGACAAGGAGGGTGTGAGTTTACAAATAAAAGATGGCCCTTGCTCTTGAGAAGCTTATAATCTAGTAGGAAAGGCAAACATGCCCACATATAATTATAAAACTCACCATAATGGAATGACTTCAATAGCAGGGAAGATCCCACATGCTGTCACTGTATGTCTCCCTTTCATCACTCAGCACATTTGTTTGTTCAAGGAGTTCTGCCCTGCTAAATTGTTAGCTATAGTTCGCTAATTTATCCCTAGCATAGTTCCTGGTACAGCATAGGAACTCAATAAATATTTATTGAACAAAGTGAAAAGGCACAAGAGCAAAATAATGTGGAATCACAGAGGAGGGAATGATTAATTAAATGTGAATTTGAAATGTACAGGCCAAAGCAAAGCCAATTAGGTAAAACTTTACTGAAATGTCAAGTCTCTAAGGAGAGGAGATCATTGAGCTGGAAGAGGGCCTGTCATTTCTATTAATCCATACCCCTGCCTTTAGGCCAATCCACAGATAAATTACCTCTGACAAGTCAGAATCTGGTTTATTTTTAACTGAGAAGTTTTGTTTTTTTTTTTTTTAACCTTTTGATAAATTTAGAAAATATTTATTACAAATCATTCATCAGAAAAATAAGAGCATGTAAAACTTAGACCAGAGAAAGGCTGATTCCAGTTTATGGTTCTTTCTCAAATCCTGAGTGTCACAGCCCCCAAACTCCAGGTAGATTGCTTCAGGGGGATCTCAGTGGTATGTGTCAGACTGTCCCACAGTCAGAGGAAGGTCCATTTTATATTTGTTCCAGTTTGCTTCTGTGCATAGCATCATTCAACCTGACTCTTGTGTTTTATCTTTTCTGAGATTTATTTCCTCAGTTTGTGACTGTTTCCTCCCTCCTTTGCTTTCTTCTTTTTGCCCTTCCTTCCTTCCTTCCTTCCTTCCTTCCTTCCTTCCTTCCTCTCTTCCTTTCTTCCTCACTTCCTTCCTCCCTTCCTTCTTCCTCCCCTTCCTCTCTCTCTCTTTTTTTCAGTCATGAGTCAATACCATAATATTAGTTTTGCACATTTTATTTTTCATACATTTCCTCTCTCATGAAACTCAGCACAGGGGATGGCACATGCCTGTGCCCTGCCTAGGAACCCCACACTACTTTGCCTGTTCCTAGAAACCAGGAGAGAGTCAGTAGAGCATCTAGCATTGGAAGAATGAGACCAGCACTTGGAAATAACACACTCAGAATGTTACACATGTTAGACTCCCAAGAGTCTGATCAAAAGCCAAGAGTTCCCCCCACCCATTTAAATCAATATACTTTATTTAAATTAACTTTCAAGTTTATTAAGGCTTGGACAAGCGCACATTGTTGTCTTGTACGCAATAAGCTCAGTGATAAGTGCTGTAGTTACTGTATTAAGAACTAAGGAAGGTAAAGACGAGTATAAAAAATAACTATGAGTACAAAATTATGTTAATGGATACACACTACAAAAAGATGTAATTTGCGACATTGATGACAAAGTGTGGGAGAGAAGTAAAAATGTAGAGTATTTATATACACTTGAAGTTAAATTGTTATCAGCTTATCAGGTTAAAATAGATTGTTATAACTGTAAGATATTTCATGTAAGCCACGTGGTAACCACAGAGAAAATACCTATAGAAGATACACAAAAGAAAATGAGAAAGGAATCAAATCATGTCACTACAAAAAGAAAAAAAAAGTCAATGAAACACAAAGGAAGATAGCAAGAGTAGAAAAGAGGTACAAGAAAGCTACAAGACAGACAGAAAACAATTAACAAAATGACAATAGTTAGTCCTTCCCTATCAATAATTACTTTAAATGTAAATGGGTTAAACTTCACAGTCCAAAGACATAGAGTGGCTGAAAAAAAAAAAAAAAAAAAGATTAAACTATGCACTGTCTATAAGAGAGGCACTTTAGACTTAAGGATACATATGGGCTGAAAGTAAAAGGATGGAAAAAGATATTCCAGGCAAATGGTAACCAAAAGTAAGCAGGGGTAACCATACTTATATCAGACAAAATAGACTAAGTCAGGAACTGTCAAGAGAGACATTATATAATCATAAAAGGGTCAATTCACCAAGAAGATATAACAGTTATAAATATATATGCAACATCAGAGCATCCAAATACAAATCTTCCTTGACTTACAGTGGAATTAAAATATATTGAAAATGTCATCAGCCAAAAATGCATTTAATATACCTGACCTACCAAACATCATGGCTTAGCCTAGCCTACCTTAAACATGCTGAGAACATTTACATTAGCCTACAGTTGGACAAAATCATCTAACACAAAGCCTATTTTATAACAAAGTGTTGAATATCTCATGTGATTTATTGAATACTGTACTGAACATGAAAAACAGAATGGTTGTATGGGTACAGAATGTTTGTAAGTGTATTAGTTATTTACCCTTGTGATCACACGACTGACTGGGAGCTGTGGATTGCTCCTGTTGCCGAGTGTCATACTGCATATCACTAGCCTGTGAAAAGATCAAAAATCAAAATTTGAAGTACAGTTCCTACTAATGTGTATCACTTTCACATCATAGTAAAGTAGAAAAATTATAAATTGAACCATTGCAAGTCAGAGATAGTCTGTATATGAAGCAAACATTGACAGAACTGAAGGGAGAAATGAACAGCAACACAATACTAGAGGATTTCAAAACCCCACTTTCAACAACAGATAGAACACCCAGACAGAAGATCAATAAGGAAACAGAGGAGTCAAACAATACTACAGTTCAAAAGAACCTAACAAACATATACAGAGCATTCCACCCGATAGCAGCAGGATACACATTCTTCTCAAGTGTTCAAGGAACATTCTACAGGATAGATCACATGTTAGATTACAAAATAAGGCTTAGCAGTTTTAAGAAGATGGAAATCATACCAAGTATATTTCCAACCACATGGAATGAAACTAAAAATCAGTGACAGAAGGAAAACTAGAAAATTCACAAATATTTGGAACTTAAACAACACATTCTTGAACAATCAGTGGGTCAAAGAACAAAGCAAATGAGAAATTTAAAAATATCTTGAGAAACAAAAACAAAACACAACATACCAAAACTTGTGGAATGAGGCAAATGCGGTACTAAGAGGGTAGTTTATAGTGATAAATGACTATATTTAAATAAGAGAAAAGGTCTGAAATAAACAACCTAACTTTACACCTCAAGGAACTAGAAAAAGAAGAACAAACTAAATCCAAAGTTAGCAGAAGGAAGAAAATGGTTAAGATTAGGACAGAAGTAAATGAAGTAGAGAATAGAGAAACAAAAGAAAAAAAACAACAAAATTAAGAGCTATTTTTAAAAAGATAAACAAAATTGACAAACCTTTAGCTACATTAACTAAGGAAAAAAGAAAAGACTCAAATGAATAAAATAAAGAATGAAAGAGGAGAGTTACATTTGATGCCACAGAAATTAAAAGGATTGGGACTACTATGAACAATTATATACCAACAAGTTGGATAACTTAGAAGAAATGGGTAAACTCTTAGAAACATACAACCTACAAAGACTGTATCATGAAGAAATAAAAAATCTGAACAGACCTATAAATAGTAAGGAGATTAAATCAATAATCAAAAACCTTCCAAAATGAAAAAGCTCAGGACCAGATGGCTTCACTGGTGAAATCTACCAAACATTTAACAGGAAAACATATCAATCCTTCTCAAACTCTTCCAAAAAATTGAAAATTCAGAAATACTTCTCATGAGCCCACATTAATATGATACCAAAGCCAGAAAAAGACACAACAAAAAAACTTCAGGCCAATATTCCTAATGAATGAATGCAAAATCCTTCACAAAATAGCAAACTGAATTCAACAACACATTAAAAAGATCACACACCATGACCAAGTGTGATTTATCCTTGGGATGCAAAGATGGTTCAACATATGAAAAACAATCAATGTGATCACATTAGCAGAACAAAGGATAAACATCAGTGATCATCTCAACAGATGCAGAGACACACTGACAAATCTCAACATTCTTTCATGATAAAAATACTCAATAAACTAGGAATAGAGGGAAATGACTTTAACCTAATAAAGGCCATAGATGAAAGGCCTATAGCTAACATCATACTCAATGGTGAAAAACTGAAAGCTTTTCTCTAGGATCAGGACCAAGATAAAGATGCCCACTGTCACCATTTCTATTCAATGTTGTATCGCAAGTTCTAACCAGAGCAATTAGGCAAGGAAAACAAATAAACGTCTTACAAATCAGAAAGGGAGAAGTTAAATTATCTCTGTTCACAGAAAACATTATTTCATGTTTAAAAAGCCCTAAAGATTCCACACATACATGCACACAAAAAAATACTGTTAGAACTAATAAATGAATTCAGCAAAGTTTCAGTATGCAAAATCAATATACAAAAATTAGTTGTCTTTCTACATACTAACAATGAACAATTTCAATAGATAATTAAGAAAACAAACTTGTTTACAATAACGACAAAAAGAATAAAATAGGAATAAACTTAACCAAGGGAGTGAAAGACCTGTACACTGTAAACTACAAAACATGGATGAAAGACATGAAAAAAAGACACAAATGTTCAAAGATTGGAAGACAACATTTTAAAATATACTACTCAAAGCAATCTACAGGTTCAGTGTGATCCCTGCAAATGTCTCAATGGCATTCTTTCAGAAATAGAAAAAAAAAATCCTAAAATTCTTGTGGAAACACAAAAGACTCTGGATAGATAAAACAATTTTGAGAAAGGAAGACAAAGCTCACATCTGTTAGTATGACCAATATCAAAAGCAATGACAACAACAACAACAAAACCTAGAAAATGCATTAGTGAGAATGTGGAGAAAATTGGAACCCTGTGCACTGTTGGTGGTAAGTGGGAATGTAAAATGGCTCAGCTGCTGAGGAAAACAGTATGGAGGTTCCTCAAAAAATTAAAAATAAAAGTACCGTATGATCCAGCAACCCTACTTCTGGGTATTTGTCCAGATGAATTGAAATTGGGATCTTAAAGAGATATTTGCACTCCTGTGTTCACTGAGGCATTATTCACATTAGCCAAGAGGTGGAAGCAGCCTAATTCTCCACTGACGGATTAATAGATAAAGAAAATGTGGTATATACGTACAGTGGAATATTATTCAGCCATAGAAAGAGGAAATCCAGTCATGTGCTATAATATGGATGAACCTTGAGGACATTATATGAAATGAAATAAGCCAGTCACAGAAAGACAAATACTTCATGATTCCATTTATACTATATGAGGTATGCAAAAGTAGTGAAATTCATAAAGGCAGGAAGTAGAGTGGTGGTTGGCAGGGGCTGGGAGGAGGGAAATGAAGAGTCACTGTGCAATGGGAATAGAATTTTAGTCATGCAAGATGGAACAGTTCTAGAGATCTGCTATGCAACATTGTGCTTTATAGTTAACAATATTGTACTGTACACTCAAACCTTCGTTTGGAGGGTAGATCTAATATTACGTATTTTTTAACCACAACTTTTTAAAAGGAACTAAAGGGGATGACTATTATGGATAATAATGCTGTTTAATTTTTTAACTTTCTAACTTGGTGGAGAGGAAGAGATGTCATCGTGCCTTTCTGCTCCCTAATACATACTTGTAATATACTGTGAAATCAGTACACCTTTTGGACTATATCATTTTAAGAGGAACGTGCCTTTGGTGGCTGGAGTTTGGGATTCTCTCCCTGCTTTACCACTGACTGGCTTCTGACTCGGGGAACCACTCCCCGTTTTGTACCATCTAGCTATAAAGGGAGAACAGCCTGAAAACACTTGAGAGAAAAACACAGCTGTCAGGAAGAGCAGCTTTTATGAATGAAGATCTGGCTAAAATAAACAGAAGGCATTTCTATGTTTTAGTATTATAAGACCACTAGCAAATTTCTTCAAAAAGATAAATTTGTACACTTACACCACTCAGCCACTGAAATGTTTTACATAATGAATGACCTTAAGAACACATTGCTATTTTGTGTTTAAATTCAAAATGCTTATTTGTTCATTTTACACTAAGATGTAGAACATAGACCCAGATACCTATGTTGGAATAACCACTGAAGAACAATTTTATCTTCTTTCTTGCTTAATTTATTTTAATAAACACTAAACGCCTTTTGTGCTTGGTTCAGAGGATGCAAATGCAAAAAAAGAGCCGTCTCCCTTCCCTAATGGCTGTTACTTACATTCTGTTTGAGGAGAATGGCACAAAACAAGTAATAGTGTAATTCTTGTTTTAATTGCAGTTGTCGTAAGTATCATAATAGAGGAGCACAGGTGCTAAATGAATGTTTAATGGGGGGATGACTTAATCTGTTCTGGAAGGGGGTGGGGCAGTGTCCAGGGAATGCTCTCTTAAAAGGTGACATTTGAGTTGAGCTCTGGAATGCAAGGAGGACTCCAGAATTTCTGAATAGAAGGGGCTTTGAGATGGCAATCTGGTAGGAAGTAAGCTCTGGTAGACTTGTTTTGGAGCTGTATTTCATAATGAGCCCACTCTTTTTAGATTGTATTGTGTGTTTCCTTGAGATAACTTTTGGGAGGTTGTATCTTGATGCACCCTACAGAAGGGTGAGTAGGAATGAATTATGTGGAGGTGTGAAGAGGGGAAGAGAACACGATAGTTGGAGGGTTAAACAAGGGAGTGAGGGATGGGTGAGACTGGGGAAAGCAGTAGAGGCTGGGTCACACAGGGCAGGATTAAGGACCGTGCAAGCCACTTTAAAGATTGTATTCTCTGTGGGGATAAAGATTCCCAGAAAACGAGACTTTATTGACAGTTATCAAGCAGGGTAGAACCTAATCAGATTCTCACCTTGGAAGAAGTCACTCTGGCCACTACATGAGCATGAATTGGAGTAAAGGTGTTGCCAGAGGCCAGTTACGAAGCTGTTTCACAAGTTTTACGGAGAAGTGAATGGTAGCTTAGACTAGGATGGTCATCATGGTGATTGAGAGGAATAGACAAAAGTAGAAGACACTTACACAGACAAATACTGTAGAGTATAACTGAATATGCCAGGTGGATCTGGAAAGAGTCACAGGAGGCGTGACATTACTTTAATCCGGAAGGCTGAGAACAACTTTCTTGTAATACTGTGGTTCATCATTTAGGTTAAATTGTTAAAATATGTAAATTATAAATGATTATTACCATTTATCAATATTCCTTTCAGATTCTCTAAGAAATGTCATATAACCTGTACTCTTATTTCTCTAATAGTGTTACAGAGTTGGTTAGAATAGAATAAATATGCATTTCCTGAAAACCATTTGACAATTTGGCCTTTTCAATTCAGATTAATCCCCTCCCCACCAGCATCCACCCAAATCCAAGTATATTAGTGAGAATTTGGGACCTTTAAAATTTTTTTTCTACTCCCTATTAAATCCTCTGTCCAAGTTAAATCTCTGTAGCAATAAGGATGTGTCCTTGCACACTGTTAATTCATGCTTACTTTTGCCTCATACGATTTATCATTAAACTGGTATAAGTATTTTGGAAATAATTTTAGAACCTAAATTACCTTAAATATTCTGGGTTCTCTCTTATTTTAGAAGGTAATTGTGCTTAGTTCTGGAGATTGCCTAGGCTGAAGGTTTTAGATGTAGAAGAATATTAATTTGTTAGCATTTGTAACATCTCTAGTCTTTGCGGTCACAGGAATTCATTGTACATACTTTTCAAATCAAGAGAAATTGTGTCTAATGCTTTATACCATTTTTTGATTATCTAACACATTACTTGTGGCTGCTAAAGGGCTTTTCTGCTACCCAGCCATCCTTTAGCAAGCACTTAGCTCTTCTTTCGTAATTAATATTTTCATTTCTCATATGCATAGAGCGCCTGAAGGAAATTTTATCTGGAAAAGAATCTGCATAGTGTTTTAGTACAGTACAATTTATTTAGTAATTCATCTTTTCTATTTATTTTTTATTAAACAAATCAAGCCAGGATTTTAGTTTTAAGCCCTTGCTTTAAAATGGGATTATATGAAATCGTGTGTGTGAAACTTTTGAAAATGGTAAAGCACTATAGAATTTAAAGAAACTTTCATTCAGTAAAAACAAATTTTAAATAAAATAAAATAAACAAAAACCTTCTAGTGGTTGTTCTATGGAGGCACTACCAGGTCAATGAGAGGTCAGTAAGATGTATCTCATCTAGGCATTGCTCTGTGCACCATATGCCCATGTTAAATCACAATGATAAGTAAGATGTGGACTTGTGCACCAGTAATTCTCGTTTTGCCAGACTTTCATGTCATCCTATGGTCATTACAATTGACCAATTACAGTTGATCAAATTGAATTATCTTTAATTAGTAGGTCTGTTTCATAGTACAGTGGGCTAGCAGGACATATTTATCTGTTTTAAGTGGTCTGTCCACAGACTTGGAAAGCCAAACGTCATTTTTGTAAAGAAAAAAATAACTGGGGGGGAGGGGGAGAGAGGAGGCTAGAATTATTTTATACGTATTAAAGGGAAAGTACAATTTCAATAGTTTTGAAGTACATTTAACGAAAGTGTGCTGTGGTCTTTAAGATCTTTGGAGGAAAGTCACATTAGTTAGGCAATATGTAATATTTATTTCTCTATATAGAAATGACATGCAAAGGTTATTAAAACAGCAATTCTCTTGTCTTTGTGATGGGAAGAAATAGCTGATTCCAAAGAACTCATTCGTAACAGATTTAGGTCCCTATGAAGATTTATAATATCTTTGAGTAGTGCCCAGCCAGGAAATTTTCTGTCTTGCTGCAAGCTGCACACACCATTACAAAATTATAACAAATTCACATTGACTCCTGCACAGATTGATTCTCATACTTGAGAGGCAAATGGATGAGAACAGGGCATGTATTCCCTGAAGATTCAATGGGCCTCTGAGCAATGAAATCTGCCTGAAAAACTGGAGACGCATCTATGGTTAGATAAGATTGGATAGAGCCAAACTTATCACTTCCTTACATTCTCATTTGGAGGGTGATGGATTGCCATCTCACATCAAGTCCTACTGTACAGCCATGCATCATGGTGACACCAGATAAATATGAAGTTCTCTAGGGCTTTATTTGACCCAGAAGGTCATTCAGCCATTATCCCTTGATTCAGCATAAAAAAATGAGGAGGTGGGGAGGGAGGGAGGAAGGAAGAGGAAGAAGAAGAGAAAAAGAAAGGGAGATAATTTTCTGCTCCTTTTCTCACTGCGTATCACATGATGATCTATTTGCCTCAATTTTATGTTTGTAGGTATTGATAGTGATTCCTTGTTCCTCTTTCAGAAAGAAATACCATTAATGCCATTGTTATATCTACCCAACAGTTCAAGTCTTCACGTTTTTGTGGCAAATTGCCTTAATATCTCAAAATCAACACTAAAGCCAACCTTAAAAAATAGTTTGTTTCTGGAGCACTGCTGAATCAAATATTATTTTCAAAAAGTGTTAGTCAACTCCGTCATTCTTCTACTCTTTACTTCTATTAGACATCCACCCAAGCATCTATTCATCCATCCAAAAATGTATTTATCATAAGCCTGCTATGATGTGCTGGGCAGGCAGTGGGCTAGGAGCTTGGGAAAAAATAGTCAATAACAGACCCAGGCCTGCCCTTTGAACTGACACATATGGGTCATTATTATTTAGCAAAGGTGTTTTGAATGCTTACTGTGCCAGGCAAGGTACTTATATCAACCCCTTGCACAGAATTTGGGAAAGGTCTCTTTCATGCAGATACACGAAAAGAGAAAATCCTGCTCCTCCCTTTCAGGACTTTTATATATAACAGTGATTTATCTAGGGAGTCCTAGTGTTGAAATGTAGAATATGTTGTAATCATGGCTTTTGAAACAAGAACCTTGTCAATTCAGATAGAAATGAGGTCTACACTGCCCCAGCACCTGGTTAGTCCACTGCGAAAGTGGGTCTGATGGCACCTGATGGTCTATAAATAGAATAACTATATCATGGGATTATATCACACTTGTTTGGTGCTGCATAGATGGCAGTTTGCTTCCCAATCAAACCAAAATTATTTCCTTAGGGATATGTGATAGGGATAGGCATTTTGGCAATAGATATGGAAAGTTTCAAACAGAATAAAAATTCTAAGTGCTGTAGTAATTAGCCTTTCCCTTTCCTGAAAACACTATGCATGTCTTCTGCAAACATACTAAAATTTAAAATTTAAAACAATCATGTCCTCTTTGGAAGGCAATTGCTTTAAATTGGATAGATTTCACTCGTTTTTTAGTGAAAGAATTTGAAAATTCTGTCTTTGGAAACCAAAATACTGGATGGCAGAATTAGATGTCTTTCACTTTAAAATGCAGACTCTCTCTGTGGTGAATGTATTTGTTGTGGTAAAGTATTTGAAAGGAAATCCTCAGAATAATTTGGGGTAAGGAAAAACACTGTGTTAAAATAAGCCAACCCATCAGTTTGGAACTTTGGAAATTGCTTTATTTTTGAATCAGAAAGAATTAATAATTGTTCATAGCATAAATAATATATGTCTGGACTATAATATATAATCATGTTCTAAAACAAACTTCCAAATTTTAAAGCACTCTGGTATAAGGCTGTGATCTAAGTGATTTTTCTGAATGAATCAATGTTCTTTAGAGTTAATACTGATGCTCTTATTTAGTTACCTCATGATTTGGTCTGTGTCTTGGCAAACCTCTCTCTAAATAAGTGATTCCTGTAAATGTTGGAAATTCTTTCACAGGTTAACGTCCCCATCATTTTGCATTGCTTACGCTATATTGTTTCAGCCTAGATATATTCTTTCTGGAAAGAAGGGTCCTGCTAGTCTGATAAGAAGCTCTCTTTCCTGAGGTCTGTATTTTGCGTGGGGATCAGCTAGAGAGGGAAAAGCCAGAATGCCAAATTGCGAAGAGTATGCTTTACTGTGGGGCTCCATCCAAAAAGGGTTTGTAACAGTGTACAGTCTTGTAGCCCAGCTGTGTGGAGCATTGATTGCTTCTGCCTAGAGCAGGGATACTGTCAAGTTGCTCTGTGAGTTGAGTCATCTATTGACAAAGAGCTACCAGCCCGCAGATAATGCTGTGCGGAGCTGCTCCCACGATGCACTGCTATAGCAGCTGTCAAAGATACTGAGGGAACCACGAGAGAGGAAAAAAAAAAAAAAAAAAAAAAGACTTTTACAACTGCCTGGAAGAAAGGGGTGTGAGGGGAGGAGACATTCCTGTGCAGAGCTGACCAAAGGCAAGAGTAGGCATCAGTGCAGTATGAATGCATACCTCACCAAGCAACACAGCTGCAGCCGGGGGTCCGATGGGATGGATGCCGGCAGGAACGCACCCACACTGATCAGGGATGCCCACTGCGCTTGTGGCTGGCAGAGGAGTCCTCAGGGGCTCGGGTACAGTTCTCAGACTATGCCCTCCTCGGGACCTGGGGGCCCAGCTTCAAACAGGACCAAGCTGGTCACCTTGTGGGACAGTGTGCGGAAAAGCTCCCACAAGACGAGCACCAAGGGCAAAGGGACTTGTGGGGAGCATTGTGCCTGCCCACATGGCTGGTTCAGCCCAGCACAGGTGAGCCTTTTCCTTGTGACTTTCCCGTGAGTATTGGAAGAAACTGAGAGCATGCTGGGGAAGGCTAGTATGGTTTGGAAACTTTGCTGAGTCCTCCTTGCTGACTGGGTACGCCTGTTTGGTAAATGGTAGGCCAGGAAATCCTGTAATTTTCACAGGTGTTTGTGGGCTCACACCTCTGTGTGGCCTGTGAAAGTCAAGGGATGCTGTGCTCAGTTTCTTTCAGTGACTTTTCCCCAAATTCAACTTCTCTAGTCCTCAGATGATTTTACTATTCTGTATCATAGACTTTAGCAGCACTTTTACTTCTAATCATTGTTAACTTTTTCTATTCTGCCTAGCCTAGAGTTTTGTCTTGTTTTTAAGGAAGAAAGAGAAAATGAACTTTAATCAGATACTTTCCATCTCTTTAAAGATAAAAAAAAACATTTATTTCTTCAGCTCTGGAAAGCAGCGATGTAAAGTATCCTATTCTAATTTTACTCTTATAATGCTGTGTACCTTTTCAGTGATGGAGAAGAAAATGTGTTTGTACTAAATAATTCATTTTATAAACAAAAGGAATACAATTGGAAGCAAGCTAGAGGACAATTACACTCAGAATAAAATAATGAAACCTTTCATTTATTCATAGAAGCAATAAGGTTATTTATATTAAAAAGTATAACTCGTATTCCCCTGTAACATATTTCTGAAGCAGATGTGCAGAGTCCCTTAATTTGATTCCTAGCTTATTCTTGCCCCAAACTACTAGCATTGTACCAGAAACGAAATTGGCTCATTTTTTCCTGTCTCCATCCAGAAGAGGGAAAACAACTTCCTGTAAATGCTATAAAATATAAATAAAAGGCACCTGTAATCATTGTCATAAATATAGAACTCCGTTCATAAAAATTCACTAAAAAGAGAAAAATCTGTGTTTGCAGAAAAAAATCCTCTCTTGCTTTTAATATGATTTTAGCATAATTAAGAAGTGGGTATTGATCATGAGTAAAATGTTATGATCTGAGAGGTGTAGAGAACATTCCAATTTTACTATTAGTTTTTTTTTTTAAGTACTTGTAAGTATATATCACTAGATCTTAATGCTACATATACATAACCTTATATATGGCTTTTGAGGCATTAATATCATGCATTTCAGCATCTTGATTTAAATCAAGACTGTATTGTCATTTTAGAATTAAACTAGTTCACCTTGAAGTGGAGCCTGATGTTTGGAAACTCAGTTATTTTTTAAAGTTAACATGAATTCCAAACTGAAGAAACAGTCAACAATTATGAAGTCCCTATTCTTTAACAAACACATGTGTTTAAACGTCTTTAGCCTATACCTCTTTATTGATTATGTTAAATTCTCAAGGCTTACATAGGCAGAGAAGGCAAACGCATCTAGCTTATGGATTTTGCACAGAGTAGAATATGCAAACATGCTTTATTTTTACAATTCTTTTTATCTAAGATGTAATAAACTTTTCATCATTGCTCAAACCAAAATCTCTAATACTATATTATAATAACTATGCTCAAAAAATCTTGGTACATTCTTCATCAACCAAGGGAAACTTTTCCCTTCCTTGCTTTTTAACAAAGTCAGCCTCCTACTTGCTTAAATTTATAGCCATTTAATGCTTTAAAGATTGAAATAGACTCTGCGCTGATAATTAAAGATCCAGTGACATATGAGAAGGCAATGAAATGAGGCAGCCACTATCTCCCATTATTCTTTTGTATACACATTTCTCTACATTTTTCTCTCTTATTCACATGTACTTTATTACTTGCTAAGAACAGTTACTCCCCAAATAACGGAGAACCAATACCATATCTTTTAGGATCTTCAGTGTTGTGACACTCTTCTGTCAACTGACTCTTCCACCCTTTTACCATCTTAGTCCTAAAAATGTGCTATACTAGATTGATCAATCTCTCTTCATTCCACTCCCGTGCCCTTTCAAATATATTATGTTGAATAATTTTTAATGTGTCTGTATATGCATATGTGCATATATATATATATATTTAAATATCTCTATATTAATATAGAGATATATATTTAAATATCTCTATATTAATATAGAGATATATATTTAAATATCTCTATAATATCTAACTACTTGCATGTATTAACATATTTTCATGTGTATATAACTATACATATATACATGCATATACATATACACATATAAAAATTAAAGTTCTATATTATTCTTTTCTCTCCTAGAAATTAGTAGCTGTTCTTATAATGTTTTTTCTCTCTGTAAAGTATGTTGCCTTTACTTCTGATAGGTACTCGAAAATGCTGTTCTATGTATATATATATCTGTATTCATTTACATATACATCTATAAAATATGTCTAATATTTGAAATATACAGATATGTGTATGTACTATATGCCCATGTAAACTATCACAGAAACAAGAGTGTGTGTGTATGAATATGTGTCCATTAAAACTAAGTCTGTTTTGAGAATTTTTGGATACCATTTTTATCCCTTAAATTAACTAAAGATATCCTGTGAAATATTGTAAAATAAAAGATAGAGGCTAATGATAGTAAACCTTAGACTCCTTGATAAAGCAGAAAGAAGGAAAGTGCATGTTTTAGAGTTGCCTAGGGACCCATATGTGGTACAGAACGTGCCTGAGGGCTATTAAGTGTCTGGGAGCTGGGATCTTGCCTTTGGAGATAGTTGCTGTGTTACGTGGAAATCAGCAGTGTGATTTCCGGCTGCTATAATACAGGGCCACGGTAATGACTTGAGTTCCTCCCAAGGCTCTTTGCCAAACTCCTGTTATTTGGGGGTGCTCTGTACTAACAAGACTTTGTCGTTATGTTATTCCTCAGCAGGAATAAAAAACAGCTCCTGTCCCTTCTCAAATAAGTTTTCATTCCATTTGGATCTGTAGAATTAATATAACCATAATAATAGGTAAGAAAATGGAAAATTATAGTGTCCAGAAGTGAGTTCTAGAATGCACATCCAAGATAATAGTATCGGCCTTGGGGGAAAAAAAAAAAACCAAAAAAACATGTCCATCGCTGCTTATGCGGCATTTCTACCCAGTGCAGACGGGTCTGGGGAGGCAGCACAGAGAGTGAAGACTCGGAGACCAGGGTTCTATGCATTTGTTCTTCATTCATTCATTCATTCTTCATTTCTTTATTCAACTATCATTTCCTGAGTACCTACTATGTGCCACTCTGTCAGGCCCTGTGGATATAATAGGAAACAAAGTAGGTACCACCTCTACCGTTATGGAGCCTACGACCTACAATAGTATATGATACTTAGCAAATATATCATTATATACACAGAATAATAGCCTCATAAATCAAAATTTGGAAGTGAAACAAAGTTCCACGGAGTGCTGCAAATTCCATAGTAAATGTGTATTCAGGATATAAAGGGACCACAAAGGAGTAAGACAAAAATATCCTTTCTTTTTTTTTTTAAGAAAAGATACTGTATCTCTTTATGCCTACATTTCCTGTTTTGTAAAATTAGGATAAAAATAGTACTTAACTCATAGGATTATGGCGAGGAATGATTGACATAATACATATAAAGCAGTTAGCACAGTGCTTACATATAGTAGAGACTCAATAAATATTTGTGGAATGGATGAATGAATGAATCATAAATCCACAATAAAAGTTGGCTTCTGTTAACCTATTCCTTAATTCATTTTAACTGTTTTTCTGGGAAGAGAAGAGAGGTGAATTAGTGAAGACTTTGTAGAGGTAGTGTTACTTGGATGGAAGTGAATTGAATCTTGAAAAAATGTGTGTTTATCAAGTCGGCCAAGAGAGATAGGCTTTGGGGGCAAAAATAACAAAAACAGAAACACATGTAACACCCTGGTGTCTGTGTAGAGCTGCTCTTAGTTCTGTCTGCCCATGGAGAGAGGGGCAGGGGATCGGTCACAGAAAGCCTGGTGGGCCTTGGTGAAGACTGCTGAGTCAGCAGCACTGAGCCACCGTAGGATTCGAGGGTTCTGCCACACTCTGTGTTAGGCTTCATGGTTAAGGAACCCTTCTAGGCCTCAGTTTCTCTGTTTCTAAGAAAACTGATTTTCCTAAATGAACCTCTGTATCCCTTCCACAGCTAATATTCTGTGGCTCTGTCACCTGACATCCATTAATGAATGAGACACACTTTGGAAAGGATTTATGCTTTAGAGCCAGATAATCCAAAGTTTGAACTTACTAGCTCTGTGTGATCTCACTTGCTTAACCTCTTTAAGACTCATCTGCCCCTCTGTAAAACTTAGAATGATACAATCATGTTGCAGAAAAGTGTAATAAGAATTGAAAGTACTCTATCTAAAGAGCCAAGCATGGCACTTAGGACACAGGAATTGTTCAATTTAAAAAATGGTATTTATGATGACTAGTGATATCCAAATTGTGTTTTTTAACCTGAAGAACGTATTATCCATCGAATTAATTATCAGTATTGTGGTCCTTCATTAGAGTTTCTAGTTTGTCCACTGAATTTTCTGATGCCTCACTTAGAGTGATGAAGGTTAGGCCAGGCAACTGTTCAGAAACACTTGACACAGTACCACGTGATGGTGGGGTGTCATTTTCTCCTTCAGGGTTCTCAGAGGTTTACAATGGTGTACACTAAGGAAAAAAAAAAAATCATGTAAAATAGACTTGTATTGATAAACTAGCATTTTCATAAGCTTGCATTCAGAGGTGGGTGATGTTAGAGTTTCTCAGTACATACTGCTAGAAAAACTACATTTGAAGTATTTAGCCAAACTCTGTAAATCTTCCCTAACAGTCCCTCTACAGCTCCTCCAGAAATAGCAGTTTACAGGAACTTGAGTGCAGAGGACTTTTTAGTCCAAGAAGTAGGGTTGCCCTAGGCTGAAATCTCAGGCTCAGCGTTTGTCTGGTTAGAAAGATCTAACAGTTTGTTTTTAACTCTGTGGCTGCTTCTACTGATTCCTTCCATAGAGGGTCCCTTACTAAGGAAGAATAAGACTTTTTAGTCTCTGGAAAACACCAGCAGCCTCCAGGCAAGGGAAACATAAGAGAATAAGAGGTATCACAGAAGGAATAAAAGCACTGAGCATGCCTTGGGCAGATCTGAAGCCAGTCGGTCAACACTCCTGGCACCCCTGCTTCTGGATGCTGACATCGGCAGAGCCTTCTTTCTAAGGCAGGGCAGGAGAGACAAAGTACAGAGGGTGGAAAAGAAAAGAGCAAAGGTGACAGTATTTATCGAATACTCTCAACACCCACAATGTGTAAAGCCCTGTGCTAGGGTCTTTACATTAATCATTACTTGGAATTCTTCCAATAACAGTAAAAGAGTGATTAAATAATTCCCAATTTTTCAGGTATGGCAGCTGAGGCTAAGAGTAACTTGCTCACGAGGGCACAACTGATAAAGGCAGAACTAGTTTCAAATAAAGTTCTATCGGACTCCTGAACCTTTCCACCACATCTTACGGAAAGGCCTGTTTGAGGTACACTGGAAGGGAGAATACCCTCAGAGACCTCTTTAATTCTTTAATTTAACAGGAAATTTCCTTAAGGAATTGGAGTGTTTTACATGGTTGGGAGGACTGACGCCTCCTGGCAGAATCCCAGATTCCCCCGTTCTACTTCATTTTCTGGTCTCAGGAACCCTGAGTTGGTTGAGCCCTTAAAGAGCCCTTTGCTCTGTGATCGAGGTTAAGAACTACGCTGATCTGAAGCAGTGGGGTAGATTCCCACAGCACTGATGCCAGAATAAGATACTTGCTCTTAGAAAGACCCCATCATCGGTGGTTATTTGCAAATTGGATCTAATCTTGCAACATTTATGGTAAGGAAGCAGGAACCATGTATTTTAAACTTAATATAAGTACAAAATAAAAGTACAGGTAGAGTTTGTCTTTCGTAAGTCCAAGAGCATCATCTCACATTGCTGAATGGATGTGAATCTCATACACATTGTCTACCGACCTATGCATCTATTATGCCAAGAATCACATACCCCCCTTTAACACCACCATCTCCATTGGCCTTCTTCTTCGTTTTGATATTGTTTGATCTGTTACAAATGTAGCATCACCTGATTTTATTCTCCATTCTCTACTTTCATTCCTTTAATTTCCCAAAGGCATAGATAGATAGATAGATAGATAGATAGATAGATAGATATTTTATAATTATGTCAGAGCTGGATGGGAATTTAGAGGTCATCTAGTATATTTTCCAAAGGAGAACCTGAAGCCTAGAAAAGTTAAAAAGACTTGCCCAAGGCCATTCAAGGTCATTCAGTTTGTGGCAGAATTGGCCAGTGTCTTTGAACTCAGAATTCTTTTTACTGCTTCAGGCAGCTTTCCCTCTCTTCTCCCTTATGTGCGCCTCTTCACGAAGCGTGATTACCGACGAGAAAATTATTAAGCCTGCAATTTGTTGATAATGCAGTGTTGGGCATTATACAAAAAATTACATAAACCTTATTTCTATATTCCTATAATTCAGACCAGCAGTCCCCAAGGAGATAAGGAGAGAGACGAGCCATTAGAAATCATTTTACAAACGCATGGAGGGACTTATGTATTGATAATGACTGGGAGGTGATTCTGACATTAGGAGAAGGGGGCCAGGGATGCTGAATGCACTAGAATGTGCCGAGCAGTCCTGAACAATGAAGAACGACCCCATTAACTGCACAGTTTTTAACATTTCACTTCATATTCATGAAGGTTTTTTTTTTTTAAAGCACTTTATTTATTTATTTATTTATTTATTTATTTATTTATTTATTTATTTATTTATTTATTTATGGCTGTGTTGGGTCTTCGTTTCTGTGCGAGGGCTTTCTCTAGTTGCGGCAAGCGGGGGCCACTCTTCATCGCGGTGCACGGGCCTCTCACTATCGCGGCCTCTCTTGTTGCGGAGCACAGGCTCCAGACGCGCAGGCTCAGTAGTTGTGGCTCACGGGCCCAGTTGCTCCGCCGCATGTGGGATCTTCCCAGATCAGGGCTCGAACCCGTGTCCCCTGCATTGGCAGGCAGATTCTCAACCACTGCGCCACCAGGGAAGCCCCTCATGAAGGTTTTTTTTTTATTTTTAATTTTCTAAACCTAAAATAAAATTCAGTTTTATAAACAAAGTATTTTCTGTAAGGATTTAATAATCATTTAATATTCTAGAAATGTAACTCCTATGTAAATCAAGGGATCATTGTACTTTGTTCTGTTAGGAATTTTATCAGGAGTTGGTTCCCAGTTTGGAAAATCCCTATCTTGAGCAATATTGCTGCTCCTGGTATTTATGTCGTCGATACACCTCTCCTGTATCAGTTCACATTTGTAAATGTCACCTGCAAATATGTAACTGAAGAGACTTGAGGTCCTTTTAATAGACATAGAACCAAACATTTTAAATTGGTAGCAGCACTTGAAATACAAATAGTTCACCAAATTCCAATAAGATTGTTTTAAAAAATATTTTATTTGATTGCCATACCTTATATTTATTTTTAAAATGTTATCACACTATAAGAAATCTATTTTGTGAAAATTATGTGAAATTATTTATTTTAGAGTTTTCTGTTGTTTTCAGTATTACTCTGATATTGTTCCAAAGGTCATGTATACTCAGTTTCCCTGTAGGCTCTTAGGTGGCTGGGGTTCTCTAGTCCTCATTTTTTATCAAAGGACAGAGTCCCAAGATCTATTGAAGTGCTAGAAGTCAAATCAAATGTCTGTCTTTACATGAGGGGTAATTCCGAATAGGGATAGAGAGGTGATGATGATGATAGATAGATAGATAGATAGATAGATAGATAGATAGATAGATAGATAGATACATACATAGATACATAGATAGATACATAGATAGATAGATAAACTCCCTCACCGGTCTGCCCCATATAAAGCAGGGAATTATTTTGACACTAAGTTATAAGTAATTATTTTGACACTAAGTTATCAGTTTATTTGCAAAAATATGACACTTTTACTTTCTCCACTTTATCAGCAATCTTGTTAGATTATGTATATTTCAACTAAAGTATTTCCTTTGCTCTCTTATTATATACAAATGAACCATTATTACTTCTTCCAACACTTAATTTTCATATGTGTCTACTCTTCATATGTCTACTCTTTCACTTTTCCTGTGTCTCTTGCAGATGTGATATCTGGTCTCTTTATTCCACTTAAATCTAAATTTATTCGTTATAAGTACACGTAAGCATGTGACTACTTTATTACATTTTCTAGTATAGTTGGGCTCACAGATTGCCGTATTGAAAACATACTATCTTAACATAAAGTACTTTCTTTTTATTTCTTCTTTTACTTCAGTTAAGGCATTATTTTAAAATGTGTAGGCAGTTGTATTATCCATGAATTTCATTTCAGATGGAGAAAAGAGGGTATTACAAAACATGTATTATAAAATGGAAAGGCTGGGTAGAATTGAGAACACTGGTTAGATATTTGAAATTGTTATGTGTATTGTTATGTGTGTGTATTTAGCTTGCCTTCTAACTAGACCAGGAGTCAGCAAAGTATAGCCTACAGGTCAAATCCAACTTGCTACCTGTTTTTGTATAGCCTCTGAGCCAAGAATTTTTTTAAATATTTTTAATCGTTGAAGAAAATAAGAATAATAATATTTAATATAATTTTGTGAAAAATTATATGAAATCCCAATTATACTATTTATAAAGAAAGCTTTATTGGAGCACAGCCATGCTCATTTGTTTACACATTATCTATGGCTATTTTGGTACTGCAATTGCAAAGTTAAGTAGTTGTAATACAGACTGTAGGGCCAGAGAGTCCTAAAATATTTTCCTAAAATATTTTCTATCTGGCTCTTTACAGAAAAAGTTTGCCAACCTCTGCACTAGACTCTCAGCTTTCTATTTCCTTCTGATGGAATGTCCCATTCTGCTTAACAAAGCCTATATGTTACTTAAAAGTCTGGTTTAAGCACCCTCCTCTCTAATCCTTTCCAGTCCGTTTTAGCTCCTAAAACCTCTACTTAATGTGGTGTCCTGCACAGTTAGCACATTACCTGGCGTTGTGGTTAGTTGTTTCCTTCTCGGTCTCCTGATTAGAGAGTGAAAGATTCCTCATATGCCTAACTCATAGTCACCAGCTGTCCATTCATCTCTTTGTGACAATTTTGTAGTATCACTATTAAGTTCTGTTTTTGGACCCTGACTTCTCAGCTGCCCTGGTGGCTGTGGAGAGAAAAGACTATGTCTTGTCTACCTTTATGTCTAGCTGGGCACCATGCACAATTCACCTATCACATTGTATCACAGTTATGAATAAGTATCTATCTGCTTCTCTAAGCTGAATTCAATTAGAGCACAATCTGTTTATTTACCCTTGTTTTCCCAGTAACCCAGCATGTAGCAATCAGTCAACTAAGCGTTGTTGAATTCTGAATGAATATTAGCACGGGGCCTTGTACATAAAGGTACTTAAGTTTCGAATTTGATTTATTATTATTATTACTCATTATACAAGTGCCTTAAGATCAAGAGTGACATCTTCTGTCCTTAAAGTAGCTCTATTTAATAACAAACAGATTGTAATAAAAAGTTGTTAGCACAGATTTATTGCTTTGCATATTTGTCTTGTTTTTAGTTTGACTCAGATTCTTCTTTTTGGTGGTGCTGTTAAAATATGGGAATCACTGTTCAGAAATTATATTCTGCATTCAAGTGGGTCATGCTGTTCAGTGATGGAAGGTACTGAACTGCACTTTGAGAGGACAATCAGAAAAATAAAATCTGATTCTACACAGTTTCTTTGTCTAATTTAGGAGTCACTTGCTCTCTAGAAGGTTGAAATAATGTCGTGAACTATTATTTTATAATTAGTTTCTGTACAGTCTATTGTAGATTACATGACCTTTTTTCTCCTTCATTTTCGTCATTAAATATAAGTGCTCAGAGTATAGTAGTTGGCAGTACCACATTACAAATCCATAATTGAACACATTTGCACTTTATTCTGATAGGCTGTGCTATTTAGTTAGTGGTCAACATTGTTATAGTTCTTCAATAAGTAGTTCAAAAATGCACTAAGTTTAAAATTATATAAAAATTCCTAGATTTATATTACATTTTAGAGTGATTAGCAAATATATCTGCCTTTGCCAGACTGGGAAGGCAATCTTAGAAAATGCTTTTTGATTCTGTTTATATACTGATCATTCATTTCTCTGATCTATTTTATTTGTTTTCCATCACACATATTATTGCACTTCATTGCAATGTTTTGGGTTTTTTTTAAGACTTTATATTTTTAGAGCACTTTCACAGCAAAATTAAGAGGAAGATACTTGCAGTGTATATATTTTTTATTCTGTTCTCAACTTGAAGTTTTTTTAAATAAAAATAAAGTCTAAGTGGATAATCATAAATTCTCTTAGTTTAAAAGTGAGCATTTATATTACTTTTTAAAAATAATTTTATTGTTTGGTTTTGATGTAGAAATAATACAAGTTTATGGTAAAAAATATTATAAGCTAAAGATATGTTTGAAAAATATTAAAATAGCTATAATTCCACCTAGAGGTAACCACAGTTAGTATTTTGATACCTTTTTAGTTTCTTCAATTGTCTCTGCATATGTATCTTCAGAAAAAAAATGTAATATATTAACATGAGCTCACAGATGTACCTAAATATAAAGTATTGGTTATATGTGTCTGCTAGTGGGAAGTTAAGAATATAAAACTGTATTGCTTCTTTTACATTAACATTAATTATGAACATTTTTCTGTTAGTACAATATTTTTCTTTTTGACGTAATTTTAATGACTGCCAAAGATTACTGTTTCTACAAAAACTCATATTGTTGGACATTTAGGTTAAATAATTAATATAAACAATACTGAAGTAAGTTTTGGTGTACATTAACCTCTGATCAGTTTTCTCATTAGGATATATTTTCAGGAAAGGAATCAGTGAGTGAAGGGTGTAAATTTTTTTAGGCTTATAACGTTGTTGTTCAGTCGATTTTTATTCAACAATTAATTATTGAACAGTTCCCAGGTGCCAAAACACTGTGTTAATCAATGGGGACATAATGGAAAACAAAAGAGATTGATTCCTGCCCCATAGAGCTTAGAGTTAATTGCCAAATTGCTTCTAAAAGGACTTTACACATTTATAGTCCTCCCATTCCGGGAGTGTGTGAACATGTCTTTCCTCCTGTACTCTTGATGGTTCTTTCTTTATAAAAATCATTTATAAATTTGGTAAGCTAAAAATTGCATGCTGTTGCTTTCTAAATTTGCTTTTATTAGTTAATGAAGATGAATACTTTTCGTGTGATTGCAGCCAATTTTGGACACTATTATGGCATCTTCTATAACACCTAGCATAATGATAATACCCAGTTGGTAATTTAATACATGCTTAATTTGTTGACTGGATGGATGATAGGATGGATGCAAGGAAGGAAGGAAAGAAGGAAGGAAGGATATATACACAAATAAGTGAGTAGTTTCTGTTTAAAAGTTCTGATAAGGGACTTCCCTGGTGGCGCAGTGGTTAAGAATCCGCCTGCCAATGCAGGGGACACAGGTTCGATCCCTGGTCCGGGAAGATCCCACATACCGCAGAGCAGCTAAGCCCGTGTGCCACAACTACTGACCCTGTGCTCTAGAGCCTGTGTGCCACAACTACTGAAGTCTGCATGCCTAGAGCCCATGCTCCGCAACAAGAGAAGCCACCGTCATGAGAAGCCCGTGCACCACAACGAAGAGTACCCTCACTCACGGCAACTAGAGAAAGCCTGTGCACAGCAACGAAGACCCAATGCAACCAAAAATAAAATAAAATTAATAAAAGTCCTGGTAAGAGAAATTTCCACCTACCCTAAATATAGCAGTGTAGTTCTTAATCATCTTCATTAGTGATTTACGCCCCTTTTTCTCCTGTCACTGTAACTCTTCCTTGTGTCTGTTCTCTAGAAGGAAAAGAGCTGAATGCTCTTTTATTCACGTTGCTGTAGGTGAGCAAGATTGAATTGAATGACAGATGAAAAGGTAATTAGTACAACAGAGAGAAGTAGACAGACCATCTGACTGTGTAAACAGAGAATTTGCTGAGGAGTGCAGTGTGGTCATTAAATTGACAGGAAGAGATGTTGAAGAGGAAGAGTGATCTAACTGATCAGATGGAGAAGGGAAATATTCTGGAAATTTCCTGCCTATTTTATAGTATGTTTATATACGGTTAAGAATTTTATGAAATTTGTATATAGACATAGTCAAGGTTGAGTTGGATCCACATGTCTTAAAATGCAGGCAGGAAAATGCAGGTTGACTGCCCCTGAAAGTCAACCATAATATCTTAGAATGATTGTATGAAATTGTATCCTGTAAAACCACACCATTATTACATTGCTGATACCAATATTTAGAATTAAACTTCCATATGCAACAACTCTATGGACTCCCTTATCAAAACTAAGCACCTTCTGGCCATTCTAAAAAAAAAAAAAAAAAAAAAAAAAAAAAAATGTGAAGCCAACATATCAGTAATGTGAGGGCAGCTCTTTTCTAGTATAAGAGAGAACATCATTTTCAAAGGACTGAATGGAAAGGTGACAGAAAAATAGGTTGAGGATTGTAAGTAGACTAAGGACAGAAACTCTTGAGTTTATGAAAGAGCCTAGCATAATTGGAAGTTCCTTGTAGGCTTATAGTTATTATTTTTCCAAGAATTGAGTCAAAAACAGGTAACAGTTGACATTATGATCCTCATCCCTTTTTGTGCAGAAGCTTCAGCCCATTTTTCATTACTCTTCTTCTTTCCTACCCCGCACTGCTCTCAAACCTGTTTTACAATTCACTCAGTTTACCATGTTAGAGTATCAGGAAGTCATCGTCAGCTTCATCACCTTTCTACACCCAGGGCGATCACTAATTGATGACTAGTTGATATAGAATTCTATCTTAGAGTGTCTCAAATATTTTCCCATTTTACATTCACACTCTCGGTGCTTGAGTATAGATGTGCATTATCATTCACATAAGATATCTGCAAGCATCAGTGGCCTCCCAGATTCCTTTCATCCATTCTAAGTGTTTTTGTTGCCAAATTTATCTCTACACTCAGTTCCATTCGTAACATTCATTGATTTAAATAATTTAACAACTCCAGATCACTTAAAGGTAGTGCTTCACTTTAAATGTACTCTAACTTCTGGAGAAGGCTAGTATGTCTGGAAATGTTAATGGGTGGTTTATATTGGATAACATGTTAAGCAGTTGTTTATTTTTTATTATAGGATTTTTCAAAGCCTTTGGGGTTTTATATCTCCTGAAGGCAAGTAGAGTGTGCAGAGCATTTCTTAAATGTGTGTGATGATGAAATCTCTTTTTCACGGATTCATGTTTACCAGTATCTCACAAAACATAGTTAGCCAAACACTAGTTTACAAAATAAAACTTGTTTCCCTAGCAAAGCATTAGAAGTTGTCTTCAGTTTGGCCCCAACCTGCATTACCAACCCTATCTCCAGCCACTCCTATTGTATTCTGGTCACACCCCACCATTCACTATTCCCTGATTCCCTGAAGCCACCATGCAGTCTCCTGCCAAATCTTTTCTATGTCTCACTCTGTCTATAATGACCCTCCCTGTTTCTGTGTTTGGTAAAATTTCATTCATCATTCAAGGATCATCTCAAATGTTATCTTCTTTAAGCTTCTCTTTCTCTGTGCTCCTACTTTTCACTTAGCATTGTGATTGCTTACACTTCTGCTTCATTTACCATATTGGAAGCTTTGGGAGACCACAATTCATGCCTTATTTATTTCTGCATCTTTCCTGCTAGGATAGGGCCTGACATATTTTTTGAATCATTGAAAGAATGGTATCTTTAAAAATTGGTAAAGAGGAAATAGAGTCGTGTTAGGCAAGGCATGCTGGCGGGGTACTTCTTTAGGTAATACTGTGATCAGGTCCCTCTATCCTATTTTTGTCTCTCTTAAATCCCAGATAGCCATTCTGATAAGTATCCAGAGGGAATTGGGACTAAGAAGCTGACTCAGATTGGCTAAAATATACATGACATCACATTATGACAAAATCATTTATTTCAGTGAAAAATATAATTGTCAGATGAATTGAAACACCCATGTTCATAAAATTCATCTGTTTATTCATTCACAAAGATATATTGATCATCTGTTGATGTTCAGACCTAGCCTAGAAAGTTGAAAATATAGCAATAAGTACAGTTGGCAAGATTTGGAGCTTATATTGAGAAATACATAAAATTAACAAACAAATAAGACTACTTCAGATGGTGACATACTATAAAAAAATAAATAAACCAGAGCAATGTGATATGGCGGATAGGCTGGTGGAAGTGAGACTTCTTTGGATAAGACAGTAAAGTAAGAGAAGGCCTTAGTAAGGAGGAGACACTTGAATTGATATTTAAAAGATGAAGGTGGAAAGGGGACAATCTTCAGGTGATGTCACAAATAAAATAACAGCATGTTCAAGGACCCTAGGGTAGGAACAACTTTGATACGTTCCTGCAACAGAAGAAGCCTAGTGTGGTAAAAGAGAATATGGGGAAGAAGGACAGGAATGGAGGTTGGAGAATGAGGTAAGGCCAGGTCATGTAGACTTTGGAGACTGTGGAAGTGAGTCTGAATTTTATTCAAAGTTCAACAAGAAGCCATTGGGTTATTTTAAATAAGGACATGACATGATCTAATGTACATAGTGAGATGAGCTATGGAAGGAGGGGAAACTAGTTAGAATGCTATACAGCAGTACTTTCAAGGGAGAGACTGTGATGACTTGACGGAGCAGCAGTGGTTGTGGAGATCCACTGTATGAATTGATATATTTTGGATATAGAGCAAGAAGATGGATTAACTAGCGTGGGTTTATTTGAGCCAGAATATAACAAAATGAGGCAGATAAGAAGTCAAAGGTAACTTCCAGGTATTGGACTTCTTTCTTTGGGGGGTCAAACCATCTTCAAAATTTGTTAATTATTTTAACTCAGATGTCCAGATTCCTTCCCACCAGTAAGGTCCTAGATTGATGGACAAAGCTTGACTATCTGATTTCCCTTTTACTTTGCTTTCCTTCTTGACCCCAAACCTCATCCCAAACTTCTGGTTGATACAGTTTTTTCTTTAGAGAGGATAATGTAGTCATCAGTTCTGCTGGCCTGGATGTTCTTTCATTCCTTTAAGGTTACCTTGTGTGGCTGAGTTTTGATCTTATTAGGGAGATCATAATTTACCTCATGTTTAAGTTGGAAATTGGAAGGGTATCTTAATAAAGTCCCCAGATATTGACCACAAGGCAGTAGATCATGGCTCACCAAATATCTGATGTTGACCCTCCTCTTCCTCTTCAGCTCTGGCCTTGACCCCTCTCTCTAATACTTTCATGAGAAAGATATTTGAAATTTAATACAATTTAATATGTTGGATGATGAATATCATTTACCTAGGAAAGTCACCAGGTAAAGAGAGTTTGGATGGGATGCCAAGGAGGACATAAAGTAATCATTTGACCCTAAGGAAAACTATTTTAATTTCTTAGAGTATATGGTTGAAGCCTATGGTCTCCTTGCCCCCTTTAATTTCTTACTTTTCAGTTGAGCTATGAAATCATGAGTATATCCCTGGAACACCATTTATTGGGTTTATTAGAAATTGCCCCAAATATGAAGGAGAATTGATATAGGAAATTGAGACCATTTAAAATGGAATCCTCTCTCAGTTTCCTGCCGTGAAACTTCAAGTAACAAAATGATGCCATAGGTATGTGTCCCTTGTTCATTCTGAATCTTTTATTTTAAGAGTTGATGCTGGTTATTTTGCTGATTAAATTTCAAGAGTGTTTTTGGAAAACAAACAAACATTTTTCTAAGAGTTACTCTTTCTTTAAGCTTCAGTTTTATTTCAAGACAGTAATGAATGAGTTGTATTTGGGGGAATAAACTTCAGCCAGTGGGAACAGATAGTCCCTTCATATATTCCAGACCAATTGACTAAATTGATGTAGAAATTGATAAATCATATTTCATAGTATCTGAAAGTGTCCTCCTATTATGAGCTGCCTGTAGCTATCATGGCAGCAGCCTGTCATAATGTCCATTATCCCATCACTAAAATTACTGTATTGTCGACCCCATGATAGCACTGGCCTTGACAGAGTGCATGAATAGTCTGCTAAACAGTTCCTTGTTTCATATCAGTCTGTAACTGTATATTGCAAGGGCCGAGGTTTAATTCATACCTCAGCAGAAATCACATAGTGACAGGCTATGTTAAGTGATCTGTCTCTTCCAATTTGGACTCATACTTGAATTTCATAACTCAGAGGAGAGTGAGTGAGTGAGTGTGCTGCAGTGGAAAAATACAGAACTGGAGATCAGGAAACCTGGGTACTTGTAGCTGGGCTACTCTGGACTCTTTGAATCACCCTAGCCAAGGTTCAGAATGTTAGGGTCTATCTCTCAACTGGAGGAAGTTAGAATAGTTAAAAAAAAAAAAAAAAAAAAAACCATGATTTATACATTTGACTGCGTCAACTCAGATTGATTCACGATGGCGATATGGACCACGGTGCTGAGAAGGATGGTGAGGCCACATCAGGCCCCTCAGGAAAGAAGATGGTAAAAATTAGCACAGTCAGCCATGAATTAGAAAGAAAACAGTGTGACCCTACATCTCTAATTCCTTTGATAGCCCTGGCGTTCAATGTTGCCATGTGCTTCATGGGAATGACATAATTATAATAAATTATGATAATAGCTACCATTTGTGAAGCTTTTCTTATATACCATTATCTTAATTTAATTTAACCTTCAGAATAATGCAGGAAGGTAGGTCATCTCATCCCCATTTTATAGATGAACAAATGGACTTTTAGAAGCAAAGTAACTTGCCCTAGTTCATACCTCTAACAAGGACCAGATTTATGGTTGGAACTCAGGTCTGACCCCAAAGGGCCACTCCTTTCATTGTTCTCTACAGGTTCATATGTAAGCCTGCATTTGTTGATGTTGACTTGACTTATGAGAGGCTGATAAGCATGAATTTGTCAGAGAACTAAACTTATTTAAGTCATTACACAGCTGAAAAAATAATGATTATGGATCTCCGCAAATTGAATAAGTTTGAGAATGAAGTAGGAACAATGTAGTTTTTAAAATAATTTACTTACAGATATTCTGGAAGCTCTGTTTAATTTTTTTTTTAACTTTTTAAGACTTCATAATTTTTTTAATGGGAGTAAAGATGTCAAATTCTGGAATGAGGAAAACTTTTTAGCCTCCTTTGAAATTTGGAAGACAATTGAAGATGATTTAAGGATAACCCTCACTCCCAAGCTCAGGGTCCAGTGTGTCTGGTGCAGTTGTTCTCTCCAACAGAATGGGGGACGGATCTGTCCCTTATCCCACACAATAGATGACATTCAATAAGTCCTTCATAAATAATTGCTGAATAAAGAAATAGGATATTGCATTCCTAAGTTTCATCTCTGATTTCTACAGTAGAGAACAAGAGATGTTCTTCAAAAAGCTAGCTCAAGTTACCCACTTTTACTTATGCATAATAACTTTAAGATATAAACACGTACTACTCAATAAATTAAAAACAGAGTGCTTGTTTAGCAAAATGAACCTGGACCAGAGTTAGGCAGGCAGCTGTGATTTTTCAGGGCTGCTCTCTATCCACTAGAACTTGCCTCCTATCTGGTTACAGGATTACATCATTAGATGAATCATGTCATGTGGTATCTTTCTTGAACCCTTTATGTCCTAGTCTGTTATATAGGTGCTGTTATGTGCATATTCTTTTTCTGATGGTGATGATGTTGGTACAGGGAGGGAGGGAGAAGCTGGTATTTTACAGGAGGTTTGTATCTTTTTTTTCTGCAGAACATCTAACTATTGCATGACTGGTAAAATTTGGCTTGTCTCTTAGACAATGCTTTTTAAATTAGGTGTGATTATTTCTGATGAGTTCTAGATTGGTCACATAATCATCTCTTCATCTCAGCAACAGCTGAGCTTTAGCATATCCCTCTTATTGGAACTCTCATTGTGCACTGCTTCCCCCCAGCCCCCGGCCCTGGGCCTTTATGATGTTTTAAAGTTGTGATTTCAAAGTAAGGTATGTTGGCCTTCTGTCTTATATTTCTTAGATTATAAGGGAATTTAGAAATCAATAGTGAAGCAAGGACTAAATCTACTCACAAGGATCTTACCCGGAGTATTGGAACAGTCTTTAAACTGGCCTTTTGCCTCCAATGCACCACAAAACCCGTCCATTTCAAGCTGTCAGAATATTTCTAATACCCCCTCCTCCCACAAAATGTCTTGTCATTCTGCTTAAAGTCCTTCAGTGGCGCCACACTGCACATGGGATACAGTCCAAATTCCTTAAAGTGACAGAGAAGCCCCATAACCCACTGACTGACCAACTTTAAACCTTAAAACCAATTTCTCCTCCATTTTCCTTCCTAAGTACATTAGTCTCCTGAAAAAATAGTGTCACATTTTGAATACACTATGCACTCTCTTGTTTCCAAATTTCATTCTCTATCAAGTTTGAGGAGGCTTAGTAATTAGCACCTTTTAAGATTAAAACCAGATAAGACAGAGGTGCCGGATTCTGGTAGAGATGTTTTTTTTGAATCAAATTTATTATTGCTAAAAGCTAGGTTGGAGGAAATGGCTATGGCAGGCAGTAAAATGGGTTTACCAAAATCCTCTGAACTTGATTTACCCCCATACCCCAAACTGCCAACTTCTGCAAAGCCACAGTCTGCCTTGCTAAGCTTATCTTATAGCGAAAGAGAATGCAAGGCTCAGGCAGCTTGGCCGGTTCCCAAGAGGAATAAGTGAGCTGAGCATCCCCAGTTCCTTTTTACAAACTTAGCCAGCATAAAACTTCCTTCTCCTTCTGGGGATGGACAAGGAGATCCAGAGCATTACACTGGGGAAGTCTTTCTACTTGAAACCATTACTCTGAGCCTGGAAAATCCTTTACTCCCCTGTCTTTCTGTGGAATTCTGGCTACCCCTGCCCATCCAGCCTCAAGGATATTTCTTTTTGTCTGTAGCTTTTCCTGGTCTGCTTATTCCTCATCTCCCCTAGACTCCTAACCAACTTAACTATGTTGTTTTCCATTACACTCCACGTTCACTCCATTCTAGGATGTGATGTCAATTTAGTGAAATGATTAGCTGGTCTGTGAAATCCTGAAGGTCAGGAGCTGTGTTATGCTTCACCAATACCTAAGAGTGAGTTTAGAACCTTGTGGGCGCTTAATAAATAGAGATGTTTTCTAAAATACGTAAAAGGAAACTAAGTGAAAATTACTTACTTCGATGACTGCTTACTGGGTGCTAGCTGGGATGGAAAGTTCTTCCTATTAACTCGCCTAATCTACACAACAACTCTGAGAAACTGAAGATATTACTGTCATCTTTCAGATGAAGGGAGAGGTTCATAGAACTTTGCCTAACTATCAGTGTAGCCGATGTTCAAACCCAAGTTGGCCTGTTGTTCTTAGATGAACCCTTATACCTCCCTGATCCTTGGGTCATCTGTAAACTGAGATTGTTTTTCAGAATATAAATTAAACAGATATAAAAGTCATAACATAAGGACAAAAATCTCACACTCGTGTGTATTTAGCCTTTTAAAATAAGTTTTTTTTTGTTTTTTTTTAAAGTCTGATTTTTTTTTTTTTTTAATGAAAGGTTTCTCTTTTAAATTTATTTATTTATTTATTTATTTATGGCTGTGTTGGGTCTTCGTTTCTGTGCGAGGGCTTTCTCTAGTTGCGGCAAGCGGGGGCCACTCTTCATCGCGGTGCGCGGGCCTCTCACTATCGCGGCCTCTCTTGTTGCGGAGCGCAGGCTCCGGACGCGCAGGCTCAGTAGTTGTGGCTCACGGGCCCAGTTGCTCCGTGGCATGTGGGATCTTCCCAGACCAGGGCTTGAACCCGTGTCCCCTGCATTGGCAGGCAGATTCTCAACCGCTGCGCCACCAGGGAAGCCCTAAAACAAGTTTTTAAGTAGATAAGGGGGAGTATATATTTAGAAGTTAGCATTTTAATATTGACTTTTTAATGTTTTCATTGAGGAGACCTTATGTCTCATATCATTGAGAAGGTATAATGTAAGTCACACAACATATGAATGGGTAACCCAGGTAAGACTATAGGTTAAGCTGTCAGTCAACATATTTAATTTTAAGATTTATGCATTGCCCATTTAGTCTTATTTGGCAATATTCCTTCTTTTTTCCTGACCTCATTCATTCTGTATTATCTTTATCTTTTTCCCATATATCTTATTGGATTTATGTCTTTAATCTGATATATCTGAGCTCACCCAGCTGACCTCCAATCATTTTAGTCAATGTTTAGTTGTATGTGATAAAAATCTACCTCACCTTCAAAATACCCGGAGTAAATTATAAGGAATTATGAGATTTTCCTGGATCATTTACTGAGCTGGTTGCTAACACATTTTTCTTAAATGATAGAACAATAATAACTGATGTGTATTGAATGCTAATCCTGCGACGAGTATCCTGCTAAGTGCTATGTATGCATTTTTTTCTAGAAATCTTCACAACAACTGTGTGGGTTAGTCACTAGTCTTCCGCATTTTCAGATGAGACAACAAAACTTCAGAGAGAACTTAATCAACTTACCCCTGGCAACACTGACTGAGTGGCAGCGTTAGAGTTCAAGCTTTTGCTGACTCACTCTCAATTCTTGCATTTTTACACTGTGTTACCAGAAGCATAATTCTCACTTTCTGGAAGCTGAGCATTGTCTTCAGAGAGAGACAGAATTGAACTGAATTCTATCTTTACAAATAACAAGCTCTGCAACCCTAGCTCTGTTACTCAATCTCTCTACCACTTCCTTTATTTGCCTGTTGAATGGGCGTGACGCCTATATCATGGGGTTACTTTATTAAAAGCCCTGGTACAGAAGGAGCTTAGTGTTGTACCTGGTATTTGGTGGATGTTCAGTAAATGCTAAATCCCTTTTTCTTTCCCTCACAGAGAAAAATAATATTCCCTCTGTTTCCAAAGCTTTTCCGTATTTTTTTATTTGAGCCCCGAAGATCCCTGGTATCACAAGGATTATTATTTCTGTTTTACAGTAGAGAAAATAAGGGCTCAGAAAAGTCAAAGGGCTTAGTTTTGGTCATACACACCTCGTCAGGAACAGAGCAAGGGCTTTATGTTTCTCACTCCTTTTCAGTACACAATATTTACCTCTCGAAAAACAAGTACACTGAAGGCAGAAGGAAGGACATTGATAAAATCTGAAAGGTTCCCGTATGAAAAAATGTTCTGCAAAAAGATATTTGCTCAATCTTCTAACCCTCCTTTCCCTGAGAGGCAAAAATCTAGAAAGAACTCAGGAAGGAAGAGTAAGATCCATTAGGAAGATTGTTCCCTTTGCTCAGGGAAGGCCATAACTGAGTTGACATTTAATAGTATTTGCTTATTTCAGAGCTGCAGATACTCAGATTTTAGTGAGGACTGTTTTGGAATAGGTTAGAGGCTGCATTGCATATTATCAGAATGAGTAAACTTAGTTGCCAGGAGTGATCTTGCTGATCCTTGTTAATGAAAAGCAGGGAAGTCCCCTTATAAAATGCATTGCTAAATTATGGATCTGTTTACCATTACCTGTTGACCATCCAGCAAACGGCACTTTGAAACAGACTTTCTTTCTTTGATCACCACGTAGCACCCTAAAATACTTAGAACATATAAACTGGAAGTAGAAATGGTTAATGCAATCTGCTCATAATCCTGCAGTTTGCATTTAGGCTTTCCGAACCATTCCCATCCTCTTACTCATCAAGCAAGTGAGACAGTCATGTGTGGATGATCATCTCCCATAATTATCTAGGATTCTCTCCTTGCTTCTCCACTGGGCTCCGGAAAGGTGGAGGGTGATAGTAAAAGACTGCTTGTGAATCTGGACCTTAGAGTAAAGGCTCACTTATTTAGAATGATAATTTGCTCCTAGCTCTGGACCTCGAAAGATTACTTTTATTCATATGAAGGTAGTGAGTCACATCACATTCCCCATGAGCAGGGATGCAGAGCCCATTTTCATCTCTCCATTGTACAGGAGACTTAAATCACAGTTTCTTTTTCAATCCCCCACTGATGGTACAATATGGGATTTTTCTGTATTAAGAAACATAGGTCAACAAAGGCCACGGTTTGGTTGATTCTTGTAATTTTCCTAATTCCATCACAATAGCTTGGGCCAGTATTCTTTAATTCCAGTTCTGTGACTTTACCATAGAAGTAGTGTCACCTAATGGCTGTGCTTTTGTCTCCTGTTTTTGAAAGAGCAATTCTTTTGTTACATTTGAAAGGACTTAAAAATGAGAAACCTAAGGATTAACTTTTTAATTAGATATAATGATTAGAAACTCTTCATCACAGCAGTTTTCCTTTCATTATGAAAGGAAAGTTGACAGTGTCTGTTCAATTAATGTTCATTGAAATGTTTTTTAAATGAAATTATTGCTGAGTAAAAGGATATCAAAAAGCATACGACATGACTTTAGTATGGGGAAAGACTGCTGATTTAAAAAGAATCCTGAAGACAACAAAACATTGTATTTCTGCACGGGAGTAATATTTAAGTCTCAGTGCTTGTAAAACTGAATATCACAAAAGCTTCACCCCACTCGAAATGTTTGCAATCCCTATGCTAACTGACCTTTGATCACATCAACATAGTTCAGTGAAATCAAATTTGCAAGGCTTATTTTGGTGAAACCCATTATTTGTGATGATGGTGCTGGACTTTCAACTTTGGAATAGTTTACCTGTTACTGTCTTGACTTCACAGTATAATTTCAAATGATTTAGTTCATTTAATTGGGGGTTTTGCCATTGACGTATTAACATTCCATATACAACTTCATTTTGGGATGAATAGGCCTGAACCTCATGAGCGCTGAGAGTAAATGCTTTTCATGACTCTGAGACTTAGATTTATCTCTTGTTCTAGCCCAAAATCACCTGGTTCTTGTAAATAAATCCTACCTGAACTCCCTGCATCTGCAGTACTTACCTCTCTAGTCTCTTGACAAATAGCTATAAATATTCTTTCAATAAAAAATATTCTCTCCTTATAGATTTTTATTGCCTAAAGTATCAAACAGATATTTATCATTCTTACCCTGGAAGCCTTCTGTACTTTCTCCTTCTTGATAGCATTCATGATATTAATGATAATGATAATAATGTTGATGACACCCAACATTTATTTATTATTACTTATTCTAAGAAGTGTTAAGTATAAGTAATTCATTCAATCCTCACAATAATCCCAGGAGATTGATAACATTATTGTTCATTATTATTATTCCCAATTTACAAGGGGGGAAACTGAGGCTTGGCAAGGTTAACTAATTTTCCCAAATTTACTCAGTAAATAATTAATGCAGCAGACACAGACCCATTTATTGTCCCCCAGCAAGATTTTTTATTAATTGCTGTTGTTCCCTGCCTGTAAGCTTTACTAGAATCAAAGACTGTCTCCCTCTTCATACTATTTTTTTTAATCCAAACTCTATTCCTTTGCTTTTTCATCTAATCCTTGCCCCTTGCCTGCCCTAGTAATCCAGGCTTACCTCTTATTGGCTCTCACCTGACCCCAGTTGTCTCATCACATAAGTTGGAAACCTCAAAGTCATTATTAATACTACCCTCTCCTTCCATGTGAAATAGACCAATAAGATATTTCTGAGTGTGTGTGTGTGTGTGCGCGTGTGTGTGGGAGAGGGAGCGGGAGAGAAAGAGAGATGAGGGGGAAGACAGGAGAGAGGTGGAGATAAGGGAGAAAGAAAAGAGAAAAAAGAGATGGGAGGAGTGGGAGAGGTAGGGAAGGAGAGAGAGGCTGAGACAGAGAGACACTTATGCAAACAGACATGTTGCTACCCAGTGGAGATGTATCGATTAGAGGAAGGAAATGAGAGGGCAAACTTCCAGAGAGCTTTACTTTAGGGCCATTTTGATATCTTAAAAGAGTTGAGACAAGAAGTGAATCTGTAAAAAAATTCTTTGGTGTTAACAGAGCAAAAGAATATTCCGAAGAAGACCAATGCTTTAGTCCTGGCCCTGCCACTATCTAGTTGCATAATCAAAGGTACATCAGTCTGGGTCTCAGTTTCCTGTCTGTAAAATGGACACAACCATCCCAGCCTCATGGGATTGTTTTAAGAATCAAATGAAATACTTATATGATGAAGAAAATGTAATGGAGATCAGGTTCTTGAAGTGCTTATGAACTAGTGAAATGATAAATAGCTGACATATGGACAGAGCTTAGCATTACACAGAAATAAAGATATGTTTAGGTAAAGAAGAAAGTTAATAGCTAATGATTATTTATTGGGTGCTTATTTTATGTTAGTCACATAAGCCGACTCATTTAATCTTCACAACAACCACATGGCATAAATACCATTCTCAAACCCATTTTACAGAAGAGAAAACCGAGGTCCAGCATGTAGAGTAACCTGATCAAGGTCATGCAGTTAGTTAAAAAGCCGTCTAACGAGGATTCTAGCCCAGGAAATCTGACTCCAGATCTTATACTCTTAACTATCCTCTCTGCCTCTTCGATGAGATGGGAAAGAATAGGCATTGCTTGCAGAGGAGAAGCTCTTTGCTGCCAGTAAGGAGGTTCTACCACCACAAAGCCCACCAACACAGTTCCTCTGCATGGCTGAAGGGCACCTCTGTGTCATGTATACCTCTCAACAGTGTACCCTGCCCTCCCTTAGCTACTTCCATATTGGCTATCAAAGCACTTAGGCCATTAAAAAACGTTTGGAAAAAAAAATTGAGTAGCTGTGCTGTATAAATCCTGCTTTTCAAAACCTTGGAAAATAGAAGTGTATTAGGCATGTTGAAAGTGCAATTTAAAAGACTTTCTATTTCCAATTGAGATTTTTCTGCTTGGGTATGCTTAAGCAACATGGAAATAAGAGATTTCAATCAGGTGTACTTACAAGTTCTTTCACGTTCTAGTTAATTCGGCAATGCCTTCATTATGATCAGAGTATCTTAACCTGTCATGTGATTATTTTTCTCTAGGCTGTTTACTAGAGTGAACCACAAGGCTAAGAGTACCATAAAAGCAAATTCATTCCAGAGAGTTATTGATTTTTTTTCCCCTCTTGCATTCCTATTACAACACGGGAAGCCCTAACCCACCTCCCTCTTCTATTTAATATGCCGTGATTTTTTAAAAGCATCATAGTGAGGCATCACTGGAAGCCACTGTGAGACCCTGAGCATTTCAGCCTTTGAGACAGTGCTAGGTCTATATTACTACTGCACATACTGCAAGGACAAAATGCAGTGGAGAACTTGGAAGGGAGAGAGGTTAAGTAATCTGAGAAGGTTAGAAAATGGTAATGGTAGTAAACTGATCTATGCTGATAAGAACTGAGAGTGGTAAAACCTAAGTTCAAGTCCCGTATCAGCCATTTATTATAGTGTGATTTGCGTGCCTGTCATTTAACCATTCAGTGTATCTGTTACCTCAGTTTAAAGTGGCTGTGTTAATTCTGGCTATACATACACCATAAGGTTTTTGCAATAATCAAATTCATTCATTTATTCAACATACATTCGTTAAACACCTATCTCATTGCTGGACACTGTACGTACAGGTGTAAAATGATAAACAAAAGAACTCTTCTCTATCCATAATAGGGTAGTCCAACAATAATCTAGAAGTCACAGAAAAGATTTATAAACTAGGTTCTATGAAAATCTATGATGGTATAATCCTGATCAAGGTCTAGGGCAGACGTTCTTAACTGGGTATGATTTTGAACCCCCAGGGGACATTTGGCAACGTTTGGAGACCTATTTGGTTGTCACAACTGGGGGAGGGGAGGGCTACTGGCATCTAGTGGGTATAGGACAGGAATACTGCTAAGCCTCCTACAATGCACAGTAGAACTGAGATTTGAAGGATAAGTGGGAGATAATTCTGGAGAAGAGGTGGGAGAAAATTTGAGGCAGGGTAACTAGCACTGACATAAGAATGCACTTCATCATAGCCTAAGTACTAGGAGCAGGACAGTGGAGCTGGGGAAAAGAGTGGGGGGAGGTAGCAAAAGATGACATTGGTGAAAGACCAAGGGGTAAGGCCATGCAGGGCCTGGAGGGTCATGATGAAGTGGATATTGTGGGTTCCTGTGCATCTGTCTTGAGCGACTGAGTGAAAGAAGCTGGGATTTACCGGATGAGGAAATGAAAGAGAAGCAGATTTGAGGGGGAGGAAGGAGGATAAGAGCTCAGAGTTTGAAGGCGTTCAGTCTGAGATGTCTGTGAGATATTTGAGTGGAGATGACCAGCAGGCAGCAGGATATCCAATTCAGGAAAGAAATCTGGGCCAAGAATATAAATGAGGTATCCACTGGCATACTAATATTTAAATGAGTAGAAAGAGAGAGGGTAAAAAGTAAAAGGAAAGAGAATTCCTAGCTGTGAAAGGGCTTTGTCTTTCGAAACATGCTTTACAAATATAAGGAATTCCTGTTATTATAAACATCAAGTACAATGCTTTTAACATCCATCCATTTATTTAACAAACCTTTGCTCTCCTTCGTTATATGCTAGGTAATGTGCTAGGGCCTGGGGTAAAAAGATGAATAAGATTGACCTTGCTCTCAGAAGGAGTCAAGAAAGCAAGTGGGTGGAGGGGAGACAGAAAAGTCTTTCCTTTTTTTTAACCTTTTATTTTATATTGGAGTATAGGTGAAAAACAATGTTGTGTTAGTTTCAGGTGTACAGCAAAGTAACTCAGTTATACATACACATGTATCTATTCTTTTTCAAATTCTTTTCCTATTTATGTTGTTACATAATATTGAGCAGAATTCCCTGCGCTATACAGTAGGTCCTTGTTGGTTAGACAGTAAATTCTTAATACTGTCCTGTAAATGAGTTTGTGTAGCTTTCCTTCTGTCAGGAGAGTCCAGAGGAGAAGGGCTGGGGTCTCTTGAAGTGGGCAGAGATGAGGAAGACAGATTTGATCTGCCCAGTAGTTCCATCCTGGGTTGGCCCTAGCCTGAGGTCTACCTCTGGCCTGAGGTTTACATGCTGTGACCTAGCATTCGGTAGAACTACGTTCAGAGAAGACCTGTTGTCCTGCCTGCTTCAGTCAGCTTCTCTGGGATCCCCTGCTTCCTCTCCCTTATAGAACTGGGCTTATGATTCCAAAGACTGCAAAGTGTATGGAATAGCACTTTACCACAATGACTTGCATCTCTTAAGCACATACGAAATATACTGACTGATTGATCAAATATATAGCACACTTCTCTATTGTATGAAGTTTGGTATCCCACAGGTCATATCATGCCCTGTAGAACACTACTGCATACAGTAAAAGTTCATGCTCTCTTTTATTTTGGTAAAGTCGTGTGAGTCTTACCCCATCAAAAAAAGAAGTGTCACTCTTCTTAAATAGGAGAAAATGGGTCAGATATGCGCTTTTGATAAGAGCCATGGCCTAACTCACCAGAGATCTTTGGAAATACAGAAGATTTGGGTAAATATACTAACATATGTTTTTGAAGTTTTAATATGCTTTTATCTATTTTAGGCCCTATTAATAAAAATGATATCAAGTGAACCCTGAAAGAGTCTGTGATGTTCCAGGCTCTGTGCTGCCGCTGACTGTACACTGGCTTCTCTTTTTTGACCCTACAGTTTAGTTGGGGAGACTAGAGGTTAAAAGTAAATAAATCAATATATTCCAAATTAAGATAGGAACCATGAAGGAAAGAAACAGGCTTCAGGGAGAAAGAACATTAGGAGGATACACATTTAGACTGGGGTGTGGTTGTCAGAAAAGGTGAATCTGCAAGTACCTAAGTATTTACTGATCACTGGTCAAATGTGTGTTGAACAAAGAGCCAAAAAATATGAATTTATCTTAGGTCTTCTTTCTTTATTACTTACTTACTATTTAATTCTTACTTATTAAATAAGTTAAAATAAAGTTAATTTCACAAAGGATAACAGTGATAACTGTATGCTAGGCTCCGCTCTAAAGTTTTACAAATATTAACTCATTTAATCCTCAACAGTCCTATGAGATAAGTACTGTTATAATCTCTATTGTATAGATGAGCAACAGGAACACAGGAGAAACTAAGGAACTTGTCCAAGGTCACATGGCTGGTACATGGTGAAGCAAGTTACATTGGCCTCTGTGGACCTATTTATCTGTAAATTGAGAATAATACTTTCATGGGCATAAGATGGGTGCTGCATGGGAAAGTAGTTTTTTAAGAAGTACAATGGTAGATTTCTATCTTTATAATTTTAATACCAATTACAATGTCACTATTACAATGATGTAGACTCTGAACGTGAAATATTATGAGGAAACCAGAAATTTTAAGATGGAGGAGCCTAACCTCAAGAGTTTACTGTCTTACGAGAGAGATTATCAGCATGCACGATAATGTACAATTCAAAATTACATGGGATATTTTTGCTAAATTTAAGGCCATAGTTGTAAATGCTTAGTTGAGAGAAAAATGGGATTATTGAGGATTAAAATCTATCCATAGGTCGCTGAATTATAGCTCTGAAGGACACTTGAGAGATGGTTGAGTCTAACTTCTGTATTTTGTAGATGAGTAATTGAAGCTTGTCAAGGCAAAATGACTGAACCAAGATCTTACTGCTAATTAGGGCAAGAATCATAACTAAGAGTAAGACCCCTGGATATGAAATCTCAGCCCTTTCCTCTGGTTAAACTTTTTTATATTCTTTGCTTCCCTTCCTGTGGGAAGGTCAGTGCTTTCTAACCCCCTCTCCATCTCAGGCAGATGGATCGAACTACAAGATTATAACATTAAATGATAACAGAAATTGTCACTTTGGATAAAGTCCAGGAGATTGAGACTTTCTGATGGTTTCTCTAGGAACTTTTTAAGGAAATTTAAAAAATGGCTTCACTGAAGTCTATTGATATTCCATGAACTGCACATATTTAAGATGTACAAATTGATGTTTTGACATATGAAACCATCCATTCACGATAATGAACATAACATATCCTTCACCCTCAAAAGTTTCTTCATGCCTCTTTGTAATCTCTTCATCCAACTCCCTCCCCCTGCCCACTGTACCTCCCCATTCCCAGTTTCTCCTTTCTATCCCTATAGGTTAGCCTGCATTTTCTATAATTTTATATAAATGGGACCATATTATTATTTGGTCCATATTATTATATGGACCAAATATATTTGTATATTATTTCTCTTCTTTCATTCAGCATAATTATTTTTAGATTCATCCATGTGTTATGTGTATCAGTAGGTCATTCCTTTTTAGTGCTGTATAGTATTCCATTGTTTGGATATATCACAATTCACTTATCCACTCACCTGTGGTTTCCAGTTTTTTGCTATTACAAATAAAGCTGCTATAAATATTTGCATATAAGTCTTCGAATAAACATATACTTTCATTTCTCTTGGATAAATATCTAGGAGTAGAATGGTTAAATCATGGTAGGTGCATGTTTAACTTTTCAAGAACCCACTGAACTGTTTCCAAAGGGAAAGTAGCATTTATATTCCTACCAGCAGTGTATGAGAAGTCCAGTCTTCCACATCTTTACCAACTCTTGATATGGTCAGTCTTTTTTAATATCATTCATTCTAATAATTAGTGTGAGTATTTTAATTTTTATTTCTCTAATAAATCACAATGTTGATACTCTTTCACATGCTTGTTTGATACATATATATCTTCATTGATGGTGTCTGTTAAAATGTTTTGCTCATTTTTAATTGGATTGTTTTATTACTGAGTTTTGAGAGTTCTTTATATACTTGAGAAACAACTCCTATGTTAAATATATAGTTTATAAGTTTTGCTTTCATTCTATGACTTGTCTTTTCATTCTCTTAACAGTATTTCAAGAAACAAAATTTCCCATTTGTTGATGTCCAATTTTTCAATTTTTTTCTCTTATGGTTGTGCTTTTGGTGTTGTATCTAACCTTTAGATCACAAAGATTTTCTATGTTTTCTTTTAGAAGTTTTATTTAGGCTTTACATGTAGGTCTATAATCTATTTTGAGTTTATATGTAGTAAGAGGTATACATCAAAGTTTGTTATTTTGCATATGGATATCTAATTGTTTCAACATCATTTGTTGAAAAGATTACCTTTTCTTTATTGAACTGCCCTTGCACCTTTGTTGAAAATCAGTTGGCTATCGATGTGTGGGTTGATTCCTGGAGTCTCTATTCTGTTCCATTGACCTATTTATTTATCTTTACACCAGTGCCACACTGTTTTGATTACCTTAGCTTTATAATAAGTCTAGAAAACAGGTAGTATTTTTTTCTCCAATTTTATTTTTCCTTTTCAAAGTTGTTTTGGCTACTCTAAATTCTTTGAATTTCCATATGATTTTAGAATTGGCTTGTCAGTTTCTCTAAAACAAACAAATAAGCAAACAAACAAATAACCTTGTTGGGGTTTTGACTGGGTATGCATTGCACTGAACCTATAAATTAATTTTCAGTGTATGACATCTTAAAAATAGTGAGTCTTATTACCCAAGAACTTCATATCTCTCCATTTATATGTCTTTAATTTCACTGAGGAAAGATTTGTGGTTTGCAGTGCACATGGCTTACAAATGTTTTATAAATTTATCCCTAAGTATTTTATATTTTTTACCCTATGGTAAATAGTATTATCTTTGTTTCACCTTCCATTTATTTATTGCTAGTAAGGAGAAATACAGTTGGTCCTTGTATACTGATCTTGTATTCTGTAGCCTTGCTGAACTCATTTATAAATTCTAAAGTTTACTTTAGATCCTATGAGATTTTCTACATAGACAGTTATGTCAAATATAAAGAAAGATACTTTTTTTTTTTTCCTTTCCAATATTTATGTCTTTTTCTTGACTTGTTAACTGTCTAGAACCTTCTAGACAATGCTGAACGGAAGTGGTGAAAAGGGACATCCTTATCTTGTCCTGAGATTTTTTTTTTCTTATCCAGGAATTGATACTGGATTTCACAAAATGTTTTCTCTGTGCCTATTGACCATATGGTTGGTTGGTTGGTTGGTTATTTTCTTTAAATGTTTGTAATATGATGAATTATATTAAGTCGTTTTCAGAGGTTAAACCTACTTGATTATGATGCATTACCCCCTTTATATATTGGTGGCTTCAATTTGCTAAAATTTGTTTAGAACTTTTTTCATATATACTAATGAGGGCATATGAATATTTGCTTTTCTTGTAATGTCTTCATCTGGTTTGGTACCAGGGTAATGCTGTCCTCAAAAAACAAGTTGTAAAGTATTTTTTCCTTTTCAGCTCTCTGGAAGAATTTGTATAGAATTTTTTTTTTTTTTTTCCTTAAATAAAATTCATCAGAAGCCATCTGGGCCTGGAGTTTCCTGGTGGTTAGGTTTTTAATTAAAAATTCCATATCTTTAATAGATCTATGGTATGGCTATTTAGGGTACTTATTTTTCTTGAGTGACCTTTGGTAGTTTATATCTCTCAAGGAATTTGTCTGTTCCATATAAGGTGTCAAATTTATTGGCATAAAATTGTTTTTAAGATTTCTTTATTAGCCCTTTAATGGCTGTAGAATCCGTAGTGACGCAACCTCTCATTTCTGATTTTGATAATTTATTTCTTCTCTCTTTCCTCACTAGTCTTGCTAGAGGGTTATCAATTTTATTGATATTCTCAAAAAAACTAGCTGTTAGTTTTATTTATTTTCTCTATTTTCCCTTCTAATCTTTTAACTTTTCTGCTTTGTTTGATTTTAATTTGCTATATTTTTTTTATTTTAATAAGGTGCAAGCTGAGATCATTAATTTGAGACCTTCTTTCTTTTCAAATATATGTGTTTAGTGATATGCATGTTCCCTTAACTACTGCTTTAAAGACATCTAACAAATGTTGCTATGTAGTGGTTTTATTTCATTCAGTTCAAAATGCGTCCTAACTTACTTTTGATTTCTTCTTTGACCAATGGGTTATTTAAAAGTGTGTCATTTAGTTGTAAAATATTTTGGGAATTTTCAGAAATTGTTATATTGTTGATTTCTAACTTAATTTTACTATGATCAGAGAATATGTTTTCTTTGACCTGAATCTTTTTAAATTTATTAAAATTTGACTTATGGCTCAGAATATGTTCTACCTTGGTAAATGTTCGTGAGCACTTGAAAAGAATGCTGTTGTAGGGTGAAATGTTTATTAGAGGTATATTAGCCTAAATTGATGGATGTTTTTGTAAAGGTTTTCTATATCCTTATAGATTTTGCCTGCGTATTCTATCAATTATTCAGAGTAGGATAATAAAATCACCAACTATAATTATGAATTTCTCTATTTCTCCTTGTTGCTTTGGTTTCTCCGGAAAACCAATTTTATATCCTCAATTCTGCAAGTCCACTGGGTTTCAACTGGATCCACTCTCCTGCAATGTAGCCTAGACATTCAGGGTTGTAAATGGGGTAATCATAAGACTTATCTTGTTTCCTGTCTCTTAGAGTTTTTTTTGTTCTCTGATGTCCATTTTTGAAACTCATTGTTTCATATATTTTGTTCAGTTTTTTTTTTTCAGATAGGAATGTAAATCTAAGCCCTGTTACTCCATTTTTATTTCGTGAAGTTATATTTAAACCAGTCACCAGCAGAAAGCATTCAAATGTAGACCTTTTGAGCGTGGCAATAGTACTAACCATATAAAAAGTACTTTTAGACATTCTGAGGCCTGTAATCTAATTTAGAGCATGGCAGTATATTTAGATATGATGGACATATGGCCTAGTGACTAAGGGTTTAACAGAAAAATGGTAGCCATTACATATCAGACATTGTGCTAGCAGGAAAAAAAATACGTACAACATTCTACTTTGCGGGCAGAGGCAAATGCACACTGAGTGGTTCTTGAAAAGAAGCAGAGAATTGAAATTATATAATATTTATCTTTGTACTCTGTGTTTCTAGCACAGTGCTTAGCACATAGTAGAGCTCAATAAATGTTTGTTAAACTGAGCAAAATTGAAATATGTCAAATATTAGATCAGGTAAGGCTCATGGTGGACTCCATTTGAATACCAAAGGTAATAGACTTTAGAACTTATAAAAGTGATGGGGCATGAGTGCAAAACACGCTATATGTACCTAATAAAAACTAAATAATTAATTAAGCAATATGACCTAAATGACTGAGCCACCTAAAGCCTCTAAAAGTATATCAATGTTCCTATTTTAAAGAGTGAGGAATAAATATATGAAATTTACTGTCTCATGAGGTTTAGTTTCCCTGAATTTATGCACACTGATGCTCTAAGAATTAGTTAAAGCTAAAATTGATTAGCATTAGGAATAGGAAGCTACTGCCTTTTTATTCAAGAATAATAATTTTCTTTAATAATTGTTACTTGGCTCCAGTAACAATCCTGAGTATTAAGCTTTCTTAGTGTCATGTTCTTTCCAAAACACTAGTAATGATCTTTCTCACTCTGTGCCTTTGTTCTACCTTCTCTTACTCAGGAATGTCCCCTATCTATCTCTGCATGTCCAAATTTTACCCTAACTTCAAGCTCTAGCTAAGTGCTAAATCTTCTGGAAGCTGCCCTAATTTTCCCAGTTAATGTAATTTTTCTTTTTCATTGTTTTGTGAATAGTTTATACTACCTCTTTTATGGCACTTATCCTTTTTTAACTTGTCTTTTTGTTATTTGTGCCCATGTATCATCCCTTCAATTAAACTCTAAGTTCCTTAAAGACAAAATCAACATCTGATATCCATTTGCCCGTAATACAATGAAAAAGTATAGCACATGGGAGATGCTTGATATGCTTGTTGGATCAATAAATAAATGAATGAATGCATGACTCCAAGGGCATTTTTAATGTAGAGGTTCTACATGCAGAGACTGTGGATTCTCTATCCTTTTATCAAAGAGTAAGGAAAGAAGGATCTTTTAAAAGATGCTGCTTAAATGAAAAGCAGAAGGGATCTGATGAACGAGAGATAGAAGTAGTCGAAGGCATTACAGAAGACCTAGAGGTTGGGGTCTGGAATAATGATGAACATTTGCCCAAGGAATTCAGAAAGAATAGATTAGAATTTTGGAGGATAACTTAGAAAACAACTTTTATTTTCCTGTTGTTTGATAAGAAATACAGAACATCTAGTGAAGGAGTATTTTCTGGGAGTTGTGGGCTGGCTGGTTGACAGTGCATGAGGAAGAAGCATGTGGTTGGGGCAGATGGAAGAGTATAAGGGCAGGAATGAAGGCAGAGGAGGGTCTGTGGGTGTGAGTTGAACAGAACACCATGAATGAGAAAAAGAGAAGGTTGGTTGAATTGATATTGAAAAAGAAACTGTCTAATGGCAATAACCTTATGGTGTGTACTCATGAAATATTAAGGAAAAACAATCTCCTTACAAATTAGCCCAGGTAGAAATTTTGTAAGATCAGTTCTACTTGCAATTCCTTCAATCCCAAATTGAAAAGTAATTGAGATAAGGGGAAAACTTTGCCTTTGAGACTTTCACGCCACCAGGTCATTAGTATGAACTAATCCACCATCACCAGGGTACAAATGCAGAAAAACTAGGTAACCCAAATCATGAAGCTCTTCTAAAAATAATACAGCAAAAATCCTTCATTTATGTTATCACACTGTTTCCTACAGTTTGTACCTTGTTTTACACTCCTTGGATTTTCTAGGTCAATTAAAAGCACAATTTATTCATTATGCTGTGTGTTGCCCTCAGTTTACCCCTTACCTCTAGAAATACTTGAATAAATATCCCCATTGTTGGCTGCGTAACTAGCCCTGAGAGCATAGATTCCTTTGGAACTTCAAAGTGCTCGGTACCTTACAAGGTGCATTACCGCCTGCCTCAACGATCCCACAGAGTCTGTGGGGCAGGGGGGAGGGGGGAGGTTAGTGGACCCTTGCCTTGTAGGCTTAAGTTAAGGAACACTCAGAAGATGTTGCTATATTCTGTTGTTCAGATTTTATTTAGTGCTTATACCTTTTTTGTTAAAGTGTGCAAGCAATTTCTCTGGGATTAACACGTTCCAATCATGTGTAGCCCACTCTCAGTTCCCAAGAATATGTGAAGGTTCAATTATCCTGGCATTATTTATGTAAATTCTACCTAGAAGAAATAAATATGACTCTTACCTAATATATAAGACAACAGAAAGACCTTCTAATTACTCTTAAATTTTAAGATAAATAATTGACTGCATTTTATGCTCACGAACTTTCTGGCTAGTCTTTAGAAATAATCCCAGATAAATAACTCTGTAGTTAATAAAGACAGTAATACTCTGTAGATGGAAAACATATCACATCTAGATCATAACTAAACTGAGAGGAGAGTTGGACGTATTAAATGACACTGTGAGAAGGCATGTGTTTCACACAGAGCAGACAAGTGTACACACCTGCCTATGTACATATATGTGCATATGTAACCCACTCCCTTCAATTCTACTTTTCACAAGCTGCTCAAATTCTACCTCCATGGCCTGCCACCCAAATCTTCTGGTGGAAATATTTTTTTTACATCTCTCTCCCTCCTACTTCTTTCCCCCCACACACTTATGGTATGTGCAGTTTCGCCAGACCCATGTAAAGACAGGGGAACACTGATGGGATTGCTTTTCACAAGTGTGGGAACGAAAATCCTTCCCAATGAAAACATCTGTCTCTGTTCAAGTCATGCCCAGTTATCCCCCAAAAGAAATGTTCTGATTAACATTTTTTTTTAAGTCTTAAGATAGCAGTTTGTGTAGCAGATCTAATTAAGAAGTTTATGTAACAGATCTGCAGGGTTTTTTTTTCCTCCTTCAACTGGGTTCTTTGAGCTCAGTTTGAGTGTTACTAGCTTTCGCCATGCAACGGCAAAGTGCTTCCCGGGCTGAAAATTATCAGCTTCTGTGGGATACTATTGCTTCCTTAAAACAATGTGAACAAGCTATGCAACATGCATTTATACCGGTAAGGAAAATTTCCTTTTATTTTCCTAGGGATTCTTTTATTTTTCTCCTATTTTTTCCTTTACAGCTATAGATAAATGGCATGTATTCTATGTATTTAAAGATGTGGTATCTTCTCTGTAGTTCTTGTTTGGGATAAACATGTCTCTTTTTGCTCTGTGTGAAATCTGAATTATTAATATGGTCAAATATTGATCAGTGAGAAAGAGTAAACAGTGGTCCAAGCAAACTTATCCCACTGAAGATTGTAGGTTCTAATAGTAACATGTACTAAAGAAAGGGCACAAGATTGATATTCTTCATATTAATATATGAAACAGCTTACAGTGGGTATTTCCTGGTTGGTTCCCCCAAAGTACTTAGAATGGCTTGAATATCTTTTGCAGTGGGTTTGATACATAGATCAGGAAGCCAAAAGTTAGTTCTTACATTTTGATTCTTTGCTTATTCAAGTAAAATCTACCATAAAACCTCTCTTGAAAAGTGTGATTATTCCTTTAGTAGTAATGTACTACTTAGAGATATGTAAAAATGGCTTAGAAATTTGTAAAAAAAAAAAAAAGTGCATAGATATATAAGGTGAATTAATTGAGTCAGTGCCATCGTGTTTTCCATTGCAGATATAATATTTGGGCTTATAGTTATCCAACTAGAAGAACCAGGCTGGCTACATTTGATAGGCTGAGGTGGGGTAAATGGGACTTGGAAGAAGAATATAAAAATATTTGATTCTTTAAATAGATCTATTTTGAAGGATTGAGATAATCTGTTAGAAATAAGAGAACACTCTTAAAAATTAAGACCTGCAAAAAATTATTTGGAATTCCTTAAGAAAAAAACATTATTTCTGACATAGAAATAGTTGGATTCAATCTTCTTTGAAATTCAAGTTATTTTCAAGTGACTCAAGTCAGATGCCATATTTTTCTCTGTAACTTGGGAATCACCTGTTTCAAAGACTGTACTATGTTTAAAGTTCTTCTCATTGAATACTATTCTCTAATTGGATCTCTGTAAGTTGATCTTAATTGTTAAAGACATAAAACATATAATTTTTGCAAGGATTTAAAACACTAATGGTGGGAAGCTTTCTAAATCAGATTAAGTTATCATTATTCTACTCTGAACTGGAATCTGCTGTGTATAGTTTGCTTCTCCTATCTTTATTAAACTCTTCCTCCTTCGTTTTATCAGGAAGATTATGATACCCCTTGTGAAGCTCACGCGTCTCCTCCTTCGTAGAGCTTTCTCTGGCTAGGCAGAGTTATTTTCTTCTATCTCAGTTCCTTGCATGCACCTCTGATTTATCACCCAACATATTTTATTGTAAGTATTTTCTTTTCTGTCTCTCTAATTATATTGTAACTTCTTGGAGCTAAGGGGAAAAGGAAAGTAAGTTGGAGAAAGGAACTGATATTTGTTTGTTTCCTTATTTTCCTGTCTCGAACTCTTTGAATATAGGCAGCATCTATTCCTAGGGTCTAACACAGTGCTTGGCAAAGCAAAGAGTGCCTGGTGAACATGTGAGGAATGAATGAAATCAACTAACTAGAGTCTCCAGTTCCAGCATTTCTAGTTACTACATGGCAGTTTTCATCACCAGCTTTGTCTATACTGACCTCATAAAATTGTTTCTATTCAGATACATCTGGACATAACAATAAACCTTGACTAAAGCATTGCCATGGGGTGATGGTGGGAGTGGTAATGTGTTAGTGCAGGAGATAGACCTTTATGGGAAAAAGTAGCCTTGGATTCAATTCCCATAGTCCATGGGCTACTCTTCTATTCTCGTGTCTGTTTCCCCACACTGCAGGCATTCCCATAGACGTATTCAAGTTTTATTCAGGTTTGCTTCATTTTGACTGCTCTAAATCTTTTTTCAGCAGGTATTAGGAACTTGCCAGGCTCTCAACTCTTCTCAAATTTCTTCCAAGTCTTGCATTAAATGTATCATTATGTCATCATAATTTTACAAGGACTGCTTTTAGAAAACATAGACATTATTAAAATATTACTATCAGTTGAGAATAATTCTGCTTAAATTGAGCCTCAATTTATTTCATTGTTAGAGTATATAATTTAGATCTCAGGAAAAGGGCCTCATTTATTCCATATTCTATGTACGTTTTAAGCCCAGTGATATGTACTTCATACACACACACACACATATACATACATGAATATGTGGCATTCTTGGCTAATGATACCCTTCATTATTTAGGATATCCAAATAAATCCTTAAAATACATATCTTTACAATGATGCATTAAGCATGTTAAGGAAATGAAAAACTATATTGACTCAATCAGTTGCCTCCTTTAGAATAGACCTGGTTATCTTTTAAAATAAAGTACTTGGAAATGAATAGTATGTAGGAAGTATAGACATACATTGATGTAGCTGATCTTAGAAACGCTGACCTGAAAACTTCACAAGCCGTCTGTGCATCTCCTGTGAGTGTGGATTACTAACACATCGTTAGAATACAGAACCACCTAGATGGTCTGGACCATCTCTCATGTGCGCAATAAGCCATAGATCACAAGTGGTTTTTCAGTCAGTGCAGTTCCGTGTACTAATAATAAACCTGACATAAAATCTCAAGCTATAATACAGTCTTCCCCAGACAACCTCCACATACAGCCTAAAATATACATTGGAGAGGGGAAACTTAAAGCAGCTGTTACCTGGATAGTGTACTGTCCAAAACAGTCTGTAGAAAGAAGGAAGACAAACTATAGACTCTCGAAGTTTCAGTATTTGATTTCACATAACAGATCATGCCCTGTAATGATGAGGTGGAGATCAAATCTGGATTCTCAAGCAGGTTCGTCTACTTGACCCAAGAGCCTTGAGTATAAAACAGCAATGCAGAATTTCCCACATCTTTAGCATAAGTGCCAGCCAATGTAACCTAAATATTTATTGAATGAATGACTAAGAAAAAGCTCTCTCATGAAGTCCTATAAATTAGTTCCATCACTGGAGCTGTAAGAGCATCCTTCTAGATAGTCAGTATCTTTGTATATCAGCAAATCAAAGGCTTTGCTGTTTTATCACTCAAATGAACGGATACGCTTATAAAAAACTGTCCCATATTTAGTAGTTATTTTCATAGAGACTTGCCTGTGTTTCTATTTACTTATTAGTTCATTCACTTCACTCAGATTTTATTGAGCCCCTACTATGTTCTAGGCATGGTCCTAGGCACAGGATAAGGACCTGAAGGTGCACTTCAACTTCTTTGTGACACCATCACTTTGGAATAGAGACTGCATTACCCCTTGCCCAAATGGTACCTTACTGTCTTTTGTTGCCATGAACAAAGTTGATTTTCCCTACTCTGGAAGTCATCATGTTTGGATTTGGTCTAATGTGAGGGTCATGCAGCTTGCCAAGCATTGGTTCAAATACTAAAATGAATAAATCAGGAGAATCCCTGAAGATACTTACATGGAATTCTGCCCACTGGGAATTTTCAAATGGACACACAAATCACTCTAACACCAGATAAAAAGTGTTGGGTCCCTTAAGTACCCATGAATTACCATAAGAATTAAGAAAAGGGGTGCCAGGCTTCGTGGAATGGTATCTCAGCTGAGTTGTGAAGATCAAATAGAATTTTGATATGTAGTTATGATGGTGGAAGAGGGCATTCCCAGTAGAAAGGAATAGTAAAGGTACTTACTAATTGTGTACTCATGGTTCGTTTTCCAACTGATCATTCAGTTAACCAATATTTATCAGATGCCTTTTATGTATCAGAAACTGTGTAATATGCCTAGGCATATAGCAATAAATAGCACAAGTTCAAACCCTACCCTGAGGGCATTTACATTCAAATGGATGAGACAAACATTAAATGAATAGTTACATATACATCTGTACTGCACACTTGAATCCTATCCTGTGAAAGTTGTTCATAGCATTTCTCACAATTGTAATTTAATATTGCACATATACATACACAGATAAATATCTATTATCAGAATAGTATAGCAACTGTAGATATTTTGCAAAGCCACTACAAGCAAAACAAATAAATCATTCTTTCCCAAATATTCTGTAGTCTTAAAACACATGTTAATTTCTTTAGCAAACAGTTAGTACATCCTGTCTGACACATGCTGGACTTGGTACTTTAGTATAAAAGTGCTGGTATTTATTGAGCACCTATTGTGTGTCACGTACTGTTCTAAACCCTTCACATATTATTTCACTCAGTTCTGTCAACAACTCTCTGATGTGGGCACTATCATTTCCATTTTACAAAGTTTACAGAGGTTAAGTAACTCCCTCATGATCACATAGCTAATAAATGGAAAGGCCAGGCCTTGAAACTAGTTATCTGGCTCCAGAGCCCATTTTCTTAATAGGTTCACTAGAATAAGGAGAAAACCACTGAAACCAAAACAGCTGCAGCACAGCATGTTAAAAGCAGTAATCAAGGGATATACAAACCACAGTAAACGCAGCAAGGTGGGAGTGACCTATCTGCTTGGAATGGAGAGGAAAGATGACCAAGGAAGACTGAAAAGAGGAGAGAAGTCTTTGGATGGTTTTAAAATAGTGGTTTATCAGATGAAGGAGGAGAGTGAGGCTGCAACAGTAGGTGCAAAGGCACTTGGGCATGAAAGAACAGTATGGAGTGAGGGATATTTATCAACTTGCCTCAAGTCCTGATCTTCCTCTTTGAGCATTCGGAAGGAATGTCGGGAACAACAAGGATGAGAGTTGGGTCATTTATTTAAGGGAAAGATCCTGTAGGTCAATCAGAAAGGAAGAACTGAATACTTATGGAGCCTTAGAAGAAAATCTCCAGTGGACAAAGAGATGACTTTCAGACCTAGCTTTATTACCTCCACTACATATGGCCTGGCCCACAGGTTAACACCTGTCTATGCCTGGAACTGAGGAAATACATGTGGAGAAGCAGAAAAAGCTTGTGCACAAATATGAAAGAATGAAACAAATGTAGAAAGAGAAGAGAAAATAAGAAACCAAGGGGTCCCAAAGAAGGATAATGAGAGAGATGAGTCTGCCAGAAATAGTGAGAGGTTGGGGGAGGCTGGGCTGTGGCTTCCTGGGTCCCTCAGGACTCCCAGTTCTTAGTTCCTATCTATCAAGTGCCTAACTGCTGAGCTTCTTCCCCTTTTAACCAGATATGTTCACATTTTGCCTAAGCTAGTGCAAGTGGCTTTCTGTTCCCTGCAACCAGAGAACCTTAGTTACAACAGGGACTGGTTAGTGGCTAGTGGTCCAGGGACAGGATCCATCCCTACACGAAAGGGCAGAACAACAGCTGGAGAAAAGGTGAGCAAATCGACAGAGTACATTAAGCTTCAAGGTGAAGTTCCATCCTTCAAGACTTAACTCGCATCCCCTTCGGTGAGACTTGCCTCATACTATGTAACCAAATGATATGCCTTCTCCCTCATTATTTCAACCCTGATCAACACTCCTTGGAGAAAAATAAGAGTAGGAAACCTACTTCCACACAGCTTTAGTCTATACTTTCTCCTTTAATCATCACAATACCAATATGAAATGGCCCCAATATTATTGTCTCCATTATAGAGGATCAGTACCTTGTTTAAAATCATATAGATGCTAAGACCAGGAGAGAAACCAGGCCTTCTGACCCTAATCCCACCTGGCTTTCTCCTTCACACCCACCGTGGTACTTTGCCCTATTTCTCTTGTAATGTTTCTCTGCTTTCTATTAGAAGCATTCGGGGGGATTTCTCTTGTTTCTATAGGACACTGTAAACTCTTTGCAGAGCAAAACCATGTGTTTCCTCTTTAGATTCTGCAGTCCCAAGTACAGTGCCTTAAATATGATGTTTGCTAAACAAATCTGTATGGGCTGATTGATACTTAAAATGTAAGAACTTAGGCAGCAGTGAGATGATAATGAGGAAATAATCCTTCTTGTCTCAAACACATCCTTGAAACCTGCCTCCTCAGCTCAACCATCCCTTCCACAGACCCCGCCTCCAGCCCCTGGATGTCAAATTTGAACCATCATAAGCTTAGGTCAGCTCTAAATAGGATTTGTTCAGTGATGAGTTTCAGTCCTAGTTCATGGTGTTCCGAGTGTGTTTTGTCCTTTCTGGATTCTAAATATTACTTGACTCATCATCCTCAATCATGCCAGATGCCTTTTTCTATTTCATTCCTCTTAGCCTCACTTTGCACTTCTGTCTAGTAATACCCCAGTTTTTAGTCTATTTCCTTCCAAAGAATATGAACAAGGCTATTAATGGAATTTCTGTTAGTAAAGGAATAAAGATGACACTTAATCTATAGAGATGCTTAACGTAAAGGGGAAAGAAAGAACCATATCTGAAGCGACCTGGATAATTGCAACAGCCTGGATCTGAATGAACGTTTGCAGATTTGTGGTAAAATGGAATGAAATTGTCACTTTTGTTTTTGAACAAAAGACAGAACTTGCCGTCTTGTTATCTTCCTCTCTTGTGCAGTTTGCATTTCTTTGACTGCTGGTCTTGTGATTTCTGTGCATAGGTATCTGGAGTCCATGAAAAATTAACGCCCGGTGCAGGATGGCTTCTCTTTGTATCAGTATTTCTCATTGTAAAATGTTTGTGTTGACTCATCAAAATAGGGTATTAGTGCAGATATATGTTATGGTACAGCAGAGTAAGCCCATCCTCTGCTTCTCCCACTTTCCTCACCTACTCCAGAAATTACAAAAATAGGGCCCCAAACATATTTGTTACAGAACAGAAAAATAGACAGTTGTTCAGGGTTAATAATAGCAGTCCTCCTACAAGTAACAAAACAAAATTAAAACACACACATATCAAACCCTCAAAACCTTTAATAAGCTAATACTAGAAAAATAGTACTCTTTTAAGCTTCGTTTAGATATTTTTATTTAGCAGGAACATGCCTAAGAACAATGGAGTTTCTAATTTTTATCTTGTGTGGACACCAGAAAATATACTGTACTAATGTTTTTACTATTGCTGCTGCTGAGACCCCCCACTACACTATTACTACTACCTTATATTTTCCTTATCTTTTTTTATCTTATTGCGATTTTCAAAGCAGTGTAAACTAGATTCTCTCTCACTACAACTTTGTAAGGTAAGCAAGACAGGTTTTAATATCCCATATTGTTCATAAGAAAATTGAAGTTCAAAAAATTGAAGTGGCTGGGGTCAGAAGTGGTTAAGTAGTAAAACATAATGTAGTAGGGCTAGACTCTCAATCTACTGCATTTCTGCTCAGATTCAGAGTTTTAGCTTAAAATATCTAGGTCTGAATCCTGGCTCTACCACTTGCTATCTTGGGTAAATGCTTAACTTCTCTGTACCTCACTTTCATCCTCTGTAAAATTAGATATTATACAGATCTTTTTAGCTTTGTTTGTGGTTTAAATGACATAATGTGGGTTAAACCCTTAGCAAAACAGCTAAGCAAAGAAAGTGACCAGTAAGGATTGCCATTATTAATGTTGCTAAGTTTTAATATTAGCCCAAATATATCCTTTTACAAATTGTATAAGGTGTTTTGTTTGTTTGTTTTGCATAGGGTTTTTATATATGATCCCATCTGCTTCTTGAAGAAGCACATGAGGTTGACCAAATAATAATTTATAATCTCCATTTGTACATGAACAGAAATTTCAGAGAGGTTAAATTAATTGACTAAGACCATCATAAAAGTAAGAAGAAATGTCTTAAATCTTAGATGACCCAAACCCTAAACTCTTTTTATTACTGCTTTTATGATATTAAAAATTAGGTTAGTATAAAATCAGGAATCATCCAATTCTTATTTATATTAATAGTTGAATGTAGCCTTAGAAATAATTTAGGGAGTTAAGTGACCTGACCAAGTTCTGCAATGGTTCAGCCGTCCCTAGATGCGTCACCTGCTTACTCCAAGTATAGGGCTGGGAGGTGCTCTTCCTATAACATAAAAGCATAACATGCAAATGATGTTTGTCAAGTTAGAATGGGCAAGGGAAGGGGTCATGAGATGTAAGGTTACAAACATTACATCCGTAAGGAAGTCATCATCTCCTTTCCAGTTGGTTGGGGAAATCCTTTATAAAACGAATGAAGGTTCCGACGTGTCTGAGTTTATAATTCCAGTGGACAAAGTGGTCTGAGAGAACAGAGGAGAGTCAGCCTGGGAACCATCATTTTACTCTCCAACTTGTGACAGAGTCCCCATGTACCAGCGAACAACCTCCTTTCTGCCTTCTTTCTCTTCATTTCATTCTTCTCTCTCACTGCTACCCTCTTTCCTCTAGCCCACAGCAACAGATAATATCCCTTCGTCTTTCCTCTGATAGGCACAATTGTAGCATTATCCTCGGCCCAGGAGGAGGTAAATTGGCGAACAGAACCCTTGCTTGCAGAATAACAAAGGGTAAGAAAGCCACTGGAAAACTGAGAAACCCAAAGTAACATAGATATTGCCACTCTGGGAAGCTAAGGCAGCTGCAGCTCTAGGAACTGGGTGGCATTTTTGGACCTAGGGATTTGTAGGCTCTTGGCTGTGAAACAAAGAGTTCATTGCCTAGTCAATGACAGTGTACAAACACATCTGCAGAATATATTCTCTGGCACCAGCAAATGCTGGCAGTATTTAGCCAACCTCTCTTCTTCTAGTCGTCATTCACTTCTCCTTTTTATCTATTCTCTCCCCCATGTTTTTCCTCATTGAAAATGATTTCAAATAAGACATTAATTTTGAAGAAAAAGTGGATAGAAGGGAGATTAATAGACGTAAAGATGTTTTCAGAATTTAAAATAAGGGAAATTGATCTAAAATATTGTCTACTCTGTTTTCTCCACAACCCAGCCCAAGTGCCATCGTTTAAAAGCAGGTATTGAAAGATCTTCCAGGCCTAACATGAACATAAGAACATTATCTCTTACTACTGATGAAGTAGTAAACCAAACTCACACCTCCTTTTCATCCCTCTCCCTTACATTTCCTCTCATACACACCCTAGAAAAACATTCTAGATATGACATATTTTAAGACTTTCTCCATGGCTGTTATGTTTTAAACTTTGAGCATATTATCTAGTAGCAAATTATGATTGGTAGGGGGAAAAAAATCAAGCAGACCTTAGATGTTAAGAAACTTTTCCTGGAGTTAAGGCTTATAGAACATGGAGAAAGACAAGAATGGAAGAAAGAGCTTGGTGATAATTCTCTGTTTCACTTCAAATTTTTTTGGCTCTTTAATATGGAAGAGAATATTTTGCCACTAATTGCATGGTCTTGTGGCCAGAAAAGTAACTTATTCACAAGAAAAACAGAATACAGGCTCTAAACATGATCATACAAAATACAGATTATAAAAATGATCGTTAAGTGGATTTTTGAGGTGCCTTGTCTAAGACATCAGAACTTCATCCTTTATCCAGTTCATTAGAAGCCATTTTATATTATTGATCTTTTCCCAACTCGACTTTTGTCTTTTTTCTGCATGGCTTTCTTAATGTCATGTCTTCTGACTTTCTGTATCTGAATGATAAAAGCAGAGCTCATCACCATCCAGAAAGAAGACTTGTATAGCATCCCTGCCTTCTTTCCAGTATTTCCCAGCAGGTCCAAATTTATGATGAGTGAAATCAGATCCTTGATGAGACATAGACTCTTAGAGGTCATCCATTTCACTCTTTATTTCTCAAATATAAAAATAAATTGGGAGGCTCAGTGAATTGCCTTTTCACCATGAGCTACTAAACGTGATGGGTCTAAAACTAAGATCTCCTGATTACCAGTCAGCCATCTTTATGCCAGTGACATAATCCCTTGGCTGGATTGTGGTTATTGCCAGCGAGATAGAGTACCCAATTTTTGACAGCCATGCAGGACCTACCTGAGACGTCAGGTTGACTCCATTGTAAATAACTTGAAACATGTTTATATTAAAAAATAGATGGTTATGGAGTAAAATCTTTTTAAAACTACACAATTTTTTTAAAGATAAAACATGAAATGTCAAATAAATGTCCAGTTTGGGGTGGATCATTTGGGATATATCTTCACACTCATCTGAGAAGTTTAAGACATTCTGAGGATGCCATTTTACTTTTTTCACAATCTTTGAGTCCTTAGCTTTTTCACCAGACCCCAGGCCTCCTCTCACCTCTCCAACTTCTGAAATGTACAGCGGGGTAGTAAATTAGAGCAAGGAACATTTCCTTGCTCCACACAGGGTGGTGATACCACAGAAATATGGATTTGGAGTCAAAAATAGTGAGCTTTGGCTCCACTAATTTTTAGTCTAGTGACTTTGGGCAAGTTTTGTTACAGGTTCATGCCTCACTCTCCTTATCTGTATAATGAGCATAATTATAGCATGCAACTCATAGGCTTGTAATGAGAAGTAGAAAAGAATGAGTGTAAAGGAACAGCATATGGTAGACATTGAAGAATCTTTCTGTTTATAACTTTCCCTAACTTACATGCCATGGTTCCGAGTAGCATGGTCTGTCGTGCATGTCAGCTCCAGATGCTCAGATCAATAGCACCAGGCAGTGTGACACAACAGCTTATCACCAGAGGGCAGCGTGCAATTACCCCTTTCTACCCATTTCACCTAATCTGTTGCCTCACAGGTTTCTCATGAATCTTATCTCTTGTTGCTGTGGTTCTAGTTCCAAAGGTCTAAAAACTCATTAACATACATCTTTTGAGTATATTGTATGCCAAGCACTATTAGGAGTGTTGGTGGAAGTGGCTGGTGAAGAAATGAAGTAGGATGAGGGCCCTGCCCTCACAATGACTACAGTTTCATCGAGGAGGTACAAATGTCATACATGAGCCACTTAGCCACCAACATGTGTAAGAACAGAAAGAAACGTTCATTAAGAATGGCAGAAATTCAAGATTAAAAAAAAAAAAAAAAAAGAATGGTGGAACTTGGTGCTTTCACGTAATTTCTTTTCCTTTGTATTTATAATTTAATGTGAACTGAAGTAGTACAAATAATGAATGTTTTAACATTTGAGAGGGGCAGGATGGACAGATTGAGGCCTGCAGTGAGGATTGAGGAAGCTTTCATGGAGAGTCTGGGGCTTTAGATTGTCCTTGCAGAATGGAGGGAGTTTGGTTAGGAAGATAAGAGAGGGGACCATGGTTGGTTCAGGATGTGGGAGAAGGAAGAAATGTAAACAGTGACCTTATAGTAGGCATAAGCAAGGCGTAAGCTTGGAGAAGTGAGAGTCCTGGCCTGATGGAAGTAAAGGAGATGAGAGAAGGAAACTAAACAGCAATCATTGATGGATCACCCACTGTGTGCGAGGCCCTGATACAGGTACCACAGAAGAAACAGGCCACGCCTCAGCCTGATGAAGCGGCTTTGAGCAAGATTTGACAGCTTGCTCAGAATTCTGGTACCCTAAATCTGGAAAATACAACTGTACTGCTAAGATTATAGCTCTTCGGTGGCTTTGCAAAATGGAGCAGATGGTATGCACATGGCTCTTTCCAGGAATAGCACCACGTGGAGTGAAACAGTGAATTAAGTAGGTATGGTGATTGTGGCATGGGGCACATTGACTAAACCACATCTGAGACTCGAGCTAATGACTCCATTCTTCGTGCGAACTTCAGAGAACATTTGCACAAATGAAGCAGTTAGATCTGTAAATGCTCAGTGTGAATCAGCGGGACTTGTGGCATCATGGGCTACTAATGGGAAAAAGCAAGGGGCTTACAGTCAGAAGACCTAGGTTTGAATCTCAGCGTTGCTTTTCTCTAGATGTCTGACTTTGGGAAATACACCGAATCACTCTGGGGTTCTGTTTTACTTACCGATAGACAAGGGAAAGTTCCACCGGTCCCTCTGGGGTTCTGTGAAGAGCAGATAAGAAAGCAGAGGCGAAGAGCTTAGCATATTTCCTGACACACAGCGGGTATTGGTCAATGAATGTTAGTTCCCTTTCCTCTGCCTGTGGGAATGAAATGATCTAATGTGTGTGGACACACTTTATAAATTATGAAGCATGATATAGGTGGCCAATCTAATATAATTAACTATTTGAGTTTGAGTGATGATCTACAGACCTAGTTTTGGTGAGTCTTTTATTTTAGCCTTTTACACTAACTGCAAAGAGGTATGTGGAGAGGGTGTAGGATGGAGGTCTGAAGAGTCTTCATAACTAAGAGCTCAAGCAATTTATATCTGTTTCTGCAAGTGGGATTGATTCTAGAGAAAACTTATAAAGTAAGGAAAACTCTGTTTAGTTCTGGGTCTTTACTTTCTGTGCCTCATTCTCCAGGCTGCCCCATCTTTTCTGTACTAGGGATAAAGAGGTGCCCAACTCAGCCTAACTGAGGCCATTAGGATATCATTCATATTTTGCAAAATATTACAGTACCTTGTATTTTAAGGGAGGATCAAAGAGACATGTTATCACTTTAATCCAAAGGGAAGAAATACTAATGGTGTATTTTCAAAGATCAGTGAAAGAACTTGTGTTGACTAAAACAGACTTCTGGATACGTATCAAATTTTAATAGGGAACAGAAGCAAATATTTTGTATTTAAGTGTTACCTACTTTGGAACTAGGCTGATAGGTTTGACTCTTGACCTTGCTGTTACCAGCTGGATGACCTTGAACAAATTGCTTAACATCTCTGTGCCTCAGTTTTCTGTAGAGTGAGGATATTTTTTTTTTTATTATCATTAAGAGAGCTCAGGCAAGCAGAGATGAATCGAGTTCAAGCCAAACATAAATCTGACATTCTTTCTTCCCATTTTCTGAGCCAGTCTGGTGGTAAGCTAGGTAGGTAATGATCCCTGCATTTTATTAAGTGCTAGGGAGAGGAACCAGGGTATTAGCTTCCTCCAAAGTTGTTCCCTTGAGACATCCTGCCACGGCCATTAACCTGCAGTTATGCCTTGGCTAGCCAAGCCTTGGGCGCTCACGTTGTTCACTCACCCACTCACCTGTTATTGCCTCAGTGTCCTCACCTGTGAGGGTGGTTGCCCTATGTCACTGCAGGGTAAGGGCAAACCAGGTGACAGGCCAGAACCACCTGGTGCTACTCTTGGTGATGACTCAGATCAAATTGCACCCAACTGGCTGGTCTTGCGGAGAGGGAATATGAAAAGGGAGAGAAAATCCAGGAAAGCAAAAAATAACCACAGTAATAAATAATATAACCTTACATATATAGAGCACCTCTCTTTCTCACTTCACATGCATTATTTCCCTAGCTCACTTCTTGAGAAATAGGTTAACTGGAAAATAGCATTGTCCCATTTTTTAAGTGGGATTTTGAAAGAGATTAAGGGACCTAGAAACCCTCTGAGAATTGGGAATTGAATCTGAGTCAGTACGGTGAGAAATTTCTCTTCAGACTGGCGAAGAGAAACTAGCAACTTTCGGGGCAGAAAATAACTGCATTTTTCGGCCTTAACTGGAAAAACTCAGGAGAGGGAATCAGGAGATGTTGGTGGTTACGAGCATGGGTTCTGGGGCTGGAAAGGCCTGGGTTTGACACCTGGTTGTGGTACCTCTTAGACTTGTGACCTTAGGCAAGTGATTTAGCCACCTTGAGCCTCCCCTTCTTTCTTTTATCCTTTCTTCTTTTTTTAAATGAGAATGATAATGTTTTCCTTAGAACATCTTGGGAAGTAAATGCATCGATGTATCTATCTTAAGTATTTATCACAACCCTGGAACATAATATTCATTCAATAAATGCTTAATATTTTATTATTGTTATTCTTGTTGCTATTATCCTGTCTTCTGTTTTGATACTAAATAATTGTGAGCTCTGGGGCATGCCTCTTCCTTTCTCTGTCTCCATTTCATATTTGTAAAATGAAAGGTAGAATTAAATGATTCTTAAGGCCTCAGCTTCAAGTTTTATGATTCTATAGTAGATTTGTTCTTCCTGTTTTGTTTCCTCCTCTCTCATATAACCATCAATATGTCTTTAATCAGTCATTTACCAAAGAGTTTCTTTGGAGCTTACTCAAAGAAATCCTGATTGAGTCAGCCTGCATGTGCCTATGCTTAGCCTTCTCCCAAGTCATGGCAACTTCAGGCTTGTTCATACAATGCACTAGGGCCAGAGGGAGGAGGGGCGGGTTTTGGAACCATCCTGGATCAAGGTGGATGTCTAATCTGGCTTTCAGCTGGCCTCTGAGTTGTTGGTGAACAGTCAAAATTAGAATCTAAAGAGTTCTGGTAAAGTGTGATTCCATTCTGAAAGGCAGTAGAGCATGGTTGTCAAGAGCATGGCCTCGGGGTTGGGGGGAGGATAAATTAGGAGTCTGGGGTTAGCAGATACACACTACTATATATAAAATAGATAAACAACAAGCACCTACTGTATAGCACAGGGAACTCTATTCATTATCTTGTAATAACCTATAATGGAAAAGAATCTGAAAAAAATACATAAAAATGAATACATATATGTATGTGTAACTAAATCACTTTGCTGTATACCTAAAACTAACACAACATTGTAAATTAACTATACTTCAATTTAAAATATGGTCAAAAATAAATAAATAAAATAAAATTATATAGCTTAAAAAAAAAAAAAAAGAGCATGGACTCAGAGCCAGACTGTCAGATTGTTTGGGTTTGAAGACAATCTATTTACCAGATGTCTGACTTCGGGAAAGTTACCTAACCTCTATTTTCTCACCTGTAAATTGAGAATAACAGCGTCTCATTGGGTTATGTGAGGATTAAATAAGTTAATTGATGTAAATAAGTGCCGTGTGAGTATTTGCCTTTATTATTATCCATCCCAGTGTGAACATACCAGGAGATCTGTGTGCGGTGGGTCATGGTACCATGAGATTCCAGGTAGTCATGATGCTCAGCCAGTGATGATGATCAACCAGGCAACTACAGAGCCTTCAAGTAGGTAAATCCTGGTATCTCCTTCAAGTAAGAGTAGGACCCTGCCGACAACTACGGATGTGTGGCTCCACCCAACAGACTGTGGGAAAGAAGGAGAAGGAAGAAAGGGTTTCGGTCCAGAAGAGAACTACAGGCAGTAAATGGAGGCAGAAGTCCCCCCAACCACATCACAGTTTTCAATTTCCAGAATGGGCCAACACGATGGAGGATTAGGGAGAAAACTGAATAAAAGTAACGTTGTCCTGAGTTCAGTCTTTAGCATACCAGTTCAGTACTTAATGGGAGATACCTCATTTCAGACCTGATTGGGTATGTGGGTAGTAACCCCCATGTTCTACTTCCCTGGTTAGGATCGCGACATGGTCTGATTGGGGCTCACCCTGATGACAGCCCTCTGTGGGAATTGTGAAGCTAAAAGACTGTTAATATGGTATCCTGTAGCAGCCAATCTAAACCAGCTAATATTTATCTTGAGGTTCTGGGATCTCCACCTCTCTCAGTGAAATCATATGCACACACAAATGGACTCATTTTAAAACTTTCAGTGAGTTCCATTTTGTTTTAAGTTGTCATGCCACACTGTAGATAGAGCCTGTGTTACTTCTTGCATATTCAGGAGCCTTATCCTTTAAGAAGATAAGCCAAAGATTCTAGGCCCTCAAAACAGCTCACAAGTTATTCTTGCCATATTTACCTCCTGTTTAATTTGGCCTACTGTCAACTACCTGCCTTCTACTTGCATGTTCCAGGTCAGTTGAAATCCCTGCACAATTCCTAGCCCCATCAATGTTACTATTCAGTTCGTGCTGTATCTGGGTCACTTGGCTGTGTGGGTTTCTCTTCTTCTCTACTTCGCTTCTTAAAAGTTTAGGTATAGGCCTGGATTCAGTCTTTTGACCCTCCCACTAGTTAGCCTATACTTGTCGGACCTACGCCTCGCAGAGTATGTTCGTTGACTGACTAGCTGCTCTACCACCCCTGCCAATACCTTTGCTTGAAGAGTCTTCCTCTGGCTTGGTGACCACCTGCCCATTTATGTCAGAGCTATTTCACAGATCTGGCGCTTAACAAATATCACATCAGTTGGAATTAATGAACTTCTTTGAAAATTTGCATTCACTATATAAGATTCTTTATTAGTTACATTCTCCTAGTGGCAAGCAACAGAAGTTTAGTTTCTCTTTTACTATCATAAGCAAAGTTATTGATGTAATATTTGGGTATCCCATGGAACCCAAGGACAGGAAGGTGGCAGGAATTTACGAATAACTTGATCTAATAATTTAAATTGTATCAGGATTTTCTCTGCTTGCATCCGGCTTCTCTATGATTAGCTTTATTCTTCCCTCTTGCTATAAACTAGTTTTTTTTCCACATGGAAGAGAATGTAATATAAGAGGCAAACCATTTATATCTTATAGTTGGGTCGTGCAAGAGAGATGAATTTTCTTAAGCCTTTATATTTACATGAAGACAAGCCTTTAAGCTTCTGGTTTAAAGGAGAGTTTTTTGGGTTTGTTTTTTTTTTTGTATTTGGTACTGAAATCTCTTTCCAGTTAATGGAAATAAGCATATTGAAGGGGGATGCTGGAATCTGTTAAGTCATCCATTTGATTTAGGGGTTCAGTTAAAGAGAATATCCAATATGGAGAGAGAAGGTGTGTATGGCAAGGCAGTGTGAAGTGTGGAGATGGAGCTTAGAGGGAATTATCAAAGTAACCGGGGAACTGGTTTTCAGACTCAGAAACCACACTTGATCAAGCTACGCATGGACTCACATGATCTCAAAAGAGAGAAAAGAAACAGGAGTCAGGCTGAGCCAAGAGAAAATCTGAAATTAACAGCTGGAGAGAAAAACACATTCATGGGCCATACCTAGAATTCCACTGCACTCTGTGCTACTACAACTTGGGGCTTTTATTCTCTGCTATTATGTGCCATTGAGTACCTAAAAGATTCCAGGAAGCTTCTGGAAAAATGGTCTGGGGAGGGCTGTGGGGGTCCCGGAGCAGAGCAATGGGGAATCTTCAGAAAGTCTGATGTAGTGGGATATTGTGTTATTCAGAATAGCCCACCCTGGCATCTCCTTGGCACTCACATCAGGGAGTTGCCAATGTCAGATGTATGTGATGTATGTTTGTTCACACAATCCACACACGTTTGTTCATGCATTTTTAGTGACTTTTCTAGATGTAGGAATTAACTGTACTTCTGGATCTTTTTAACACCAAGAAGGAGCAATGAACTTTCCACATTACATAGATTGTATTTCAATGCATAAAAGCATAAATGCATAAATGCCTTTACAGCCTGCATTTATGATATAATTAATTATTATTTCAAAAAACTGGATAATTAAGTGTTGGTGCCTGGTTAAAGAAAGAAGGTGATAGTGGATATTGGAAAAGTCATCACAGTTTTGTTAGTAACATAAGATATTTTGAGGTTATCTCAGAAATGCTCTCCAAAGCTTTCAGTGAGATATTACTTTCCTTTGTACTATACTTTATAGCTACATTTAGTCAGTAATCCTAAGTATTTCCCGAGCTCCTTCTGTGTACCCAGATGCTGTGAAAAAATCTAAGAACATATACAATCCTTGTCATTGAGAGAGTCTCATTGGAAAGACCAAATTTACATACATGAAATGGAAAATAGCAGTAGAAACATACAAAAGTGATAAATGGCATTGTATAGGAACTGGGCCTATGCATAATATTTATTTCCAGACTACATTAATGCAATTTATAAGAAGGAAAACAAGAGTAAGATGAGTTGAAAGTCCCAAATCAAATCAATGCATATTTATTGATCAAAGTGTAGTAGATAATAAGGGGGAATACAAGTATTGCATATGATACTCAGAAAGTTTGAAGTCTAGTCAAGGAGACAAGACACAAATCTTTTGGGAGTCCTGGGAACCAATTAGAAAGCACAGAAGAAACATCATCAAAACTAAAGAACAAACAGCAACAACAAAAACTATTAAGGAATTACCAGGTTGCTTTCAACATCTAATATGCAAGATTCCTGTGGCATCTCTTACCTTCAGGGTGGTCTTTGCTTTGCCTGGGTCTTACTTGCTGCTCTTGCTAGAGATCTCAAATCACTGCAGGACTCTTGTGATGGAGACTCCTGGAAAATGGAATCATAGAACAACTCAGTGTGGAAAAAATGGATCAGAAAGGCTAGTGTGAAATCTCAGCTGTCATTTTCTCTGAGCCTCAGTTTTCTCATCTATAACATAGGGATAGTGACAATAACGCCTCATCTGTATGGTTTTGTGGAGATTAAATTAGGAGATATATATATATATATATATATATATATTCTTATAAATGGGCAAGTAATATGTGTTTAATAAATGGTAATTTTCTTGATCTAATCAGTTCTTTTTATTTCAACTGGGCCACTAACATAGCATTGAGATCTCTGGGGCATAAACAATTCACAAACCATCCAATGATATTTTATCCTTATGATAGTCCATCTTTAGGGGCATTAACTAATGATAGTATTTAACATTGATTCTGAAATTTATGTTTACAAAGCACATTCAAATATATCACCTCATTTATTCTTCAGACAACCTTTTTAGAAGGTGATTATTTCTATTTCCATTCTACAGAGAAGGAAAATGAGGCAAAGAGAGTTAGTGGGCTTGCCCCCAGATCAAATTACCAGGAAGTTGCTGAGCCCCCAAATCATATAATCAGGAAGTTGGCAAACCAAACTTGAGCCCAGGTCTTCTGACTCCAAACCTCATGTTCTTCTCCCTATACTACAGGCCTCTTAACAAACACTGTTTTTTGGTGAGGTCCAGTGGAAACTGTCTTTCTCCAGAGCCCCTATTTATCCACAAGGTACTTGATATTAGGAGTTAACAAATAAACCATGAATATTTAGTTGACCCACTATGCAGATATGTAGAACAGGGTCGTGTTTTCACTGACCAGTGATTTTAGTTAAAACATGGAATTTTGTTCTGTAAAATCTGCTGGATTGCCATTTGTTTTGCCATTAGATTAGGATTCCATAGGCACAGATTGACATTAAAAAGCTGTTAACTCTGTTAACTCCAGAGGGCATAGCTAATGAAATGTCCCCAAAGTTGAGTACTTGCGCAAACTACCGTGTCGTATAGGACAGCTCTCGATTAATCATGATGAGACTATTTCCTCTATCTAAATGAAATCTGCAGTTTGGGAAGGAGATTAAAGATCCTTCGGGGGATGAAGGAAACGTTGCTGTGAATATTCTAGAAACAGAAAATAAAGATAGATCTACTTAATATTCATGAAGTCAGATTGGTTGATGCAAATAGATTGCAATCTCTTATTTCCTAATGACTTGGCTTGTAACACTCCTGTATCAGTTTTACACAGATTCCTATTCAACTTTAAGAGGAATGGCTGTATTTTGTACAAATTTTTTTAAAGAAACTTTAGCATATCTAATATGATTTTCTGCCTCCTTTGACTAATTTTTAATTTTCTAAGGGTATCTAAAGTATATCGTCAAAGGTGCATAAATGACAAAGAAAAGGTATGACACAGCATGAAAAATAGGTAAATATATATAAGATGTCAATAAGTGAACCCTTCTATTTTGCTTTGTATACAACATGCTCTCAAAAGCCAGTTTAAAGAAAAGAGTTAGATTGTTTTAGGTTTAATTTTGCTTCCATGAGAGAGAAATCAAAATTCTTTAGCACAGCCATCTCATGAAGAAATTTTTAGGGCTTCCCTGGTGGCGCAGTGGTTGAGAATCTGCCTGCTAATGCAGGGGACACGGGTTCGAGCCCTGGTCTGGGAAGATCCCACATGCCGCGGAGCAACTGGGCCCGTGAGCCACAACTACTGAGCCTGCGCGTCTGGAGCCTGTGCCCCGCAACGGGAGGGGCCGCGATAGTGAGAGGCCCGCGCACCGCGATGAAGAGTGGCCCCCGCTTGCCGCAACTGGGGAAAGCCCTCGCGCAGAAACGAAGACCCAACATAGCAATCAATCAATCAATAAATCTTTAAAAAAAAAAAAAAAGAAAGAGAAAGAAATTTTTAACTCCTCGCCAAATTTATTAGAAGTCCTTGCCTCTTACACTGCACAAATCCTCACTTCCTCACCTTTGAGTTCTGTTGCTTACTTCATTTCATTATGTGGTCAATGTAGCAAACAAATATTTGAAGGGAAGAGGGTGAAGGGAACTCTGAGCCACTTCATTTATCCCCCCACATCACCTGACATAGTGCTTATACAGGTTCTCAAGAAATACTGTTGAGCTCTTGGTTAAATAAGTTAACAGATCCTATCTCAGAATAGACAACTTGTTATTTAAAACTTTTTTCTATTTCTCTTTTTTAGGCCAGCCCTGCTCCTATAATTGTCAACACAGATACTTTGGACACGATTCCTTATGTAAGTAACATTTTTATTAAGACTATCTTTAAAAACTGATAGAACTCAATCAGCTGAATTTAAAATTTTGTACATATTCCATTTTACCCAATCCAGATAATCTCATGAAATGATGTGTAGCATGAGTTTTGTGAGTTTTCTTTTGATATTTGCTAAGTCACAGCTTAGGCATGCTGACATTTTCCTCTTTGATTCATTGTTTTGTAAAGCACAAGGGCCTATCATGAGAAGAAAAAACCACAGCCAATTGTGATCAAATAATGTTAAGTTTCTTAAGTGGTTCCCTGAAAAGAGATTGAATAAACTTCTCTGGGTTTCTTAATAAAGGAATACTCAAATCAATTTATATGATAGAGTCTAGAACATAATAAGTGATCAATAAATATTTGATGGCTTTTGCTAGGCTTATAACAAGAATTGGAACAAAATTTTGGGAGGGTGAATTCTATCTATATATAATAAGATGTATGGTTTTATAAAAGCATGGGGCATGAGATAAAAGGTACAGGCAGATCAGTAAAGCCCAAAATTCTGTATCTGAAATATAACCACTATGATGGCCAAAATTCTTGATGACAGTCTGGCTGGGGAAGGGTGATTGGAGAGTGGTGCTGGGCCACAGTGGTATGAGTGGTTGACTTTATGGAGGTCCATAAAGTCGTAAAGCTTTGTGAGTCGCCCTAGCTGATGGATAGAGGAGAGTGATTTAGGAAGATGGGACACAGATGCATGCAGACAGAAGGTTTGAAGCAAAGAGAAGGGCTGCAGGCATAATGCACAAGAACAAACAGATCCCTGGTCTTTGATTAAATGAGTACAAAGTGCTTGGTAAGTATTGGCTATTCTCAGTCTTAGACCCCAACCTCAAATGCCTACAAGGACCAAGCAAGTCACAGAAATAGATGGAGCAGGAGGCATGGAGACAGTGGGGAATAGAGAGCACGTGATCTTCCAAAGTGGGAGCAGCTGCCCCTTGGCTCCAGTGGGTGGGTACCAAAGGGAAATGGGATCAAGAGTTGCCAGATCATTCAGTTTCTCAAGAGAAATCAGAAATTTGAATTTTTATACAATTTTACAGGCAACTAATTCTCAAAATTTCAAACACTCTGTGCCAAAGTGTGTCTAGTCTAAAGGCTTCCCTTTGGGAGATACCTGCCTCAGAGGAACTGGAGGTCCTGAGCAGGTTCTGCAAGCCGGGACTCGGCCACAGGGGAGCAGAATGCTAGAACTGGAATGCAAGTTGGGACTTGATTACAGGGACAAGTGATTAAAACTGGGACGCAGGGTCAGGACAAGAATAACAGCGAGCTTGACTTAATGCTGAATCACCTGAACTACTGAACTAGGGCTTCTTAAGTCTTTCTGAACAAGAGTCGTTTAGGGTCAGACTGGAAATGGGGTTAAGCTTACCAGTAGGAATCAAGTGGCCCCAGCTGTGGAAAGTAAACGACTCTGTTGGAAGGAAGCAAAGCAAATGTTAAAGACACATAGTATTCCCTATTCTATCTCTCACTCTTCCTATCCTCCTTTGTTTTTCAAACATTTATATTGGGATTATTGTATGCCTGACGCTGCTTTAAGCACTTATCAAATATTAACTCATTTAATCCTCGTAACAACCCTATGAGACAGGTACTATTAATTTCTCCATTTTACGGATGAGGAAACTGAGTCATAAAGAAGTTAAATAACTTTCTCAAAATTGCACAGTAACAGGCAGAGCCAAGAATGAATCTAGGTATCCTGGCTGTAGAGTTTGAGATCTTACTTAACTCTGATCTTGCTGCTGCTTGTGTTTCCTCCTTCCCTCCCTCCTTTTCTGCCTCTCAGCTTGAGAACAAAGTTTTGTTACTTACTCCTCAGCAATGTGTAGCTTTGGGTGGATGACAAGTTGTCACAGAAGCTTCAATACCCTTTAGGCAGGGATCCATATATATATTAAGGGATTCTATGTCTTTAATATAGTGAATCTCTTTACTATATCCATTGGCATCATCTAAAGCAGATGAGCAGTGCTTTGAAGTAGACATGGAGCACAGAGACTTGACCGTGTTAAGTAGGACTGCTTTCTTGTGATACACCTATATTTATTCAAAGCCTTCTATTAGGGTTCTCATGACTAACTTCCAGATTCCCTTATGTACAAATAATTTATGAATAAGAATCTAAGGATTTTGAATAGACATGCTTGATTGGTAGCCCAACTGATTAGCTAGTAAAATCAGCCAAGTATAACAAATTAATCAAATTGCTCTCATTCTCCTAAATATCAATTTTGTATCTGATTTTAAGTTCTTCAAAGGGATTTTTAAAAATTATCTTCAACTTTTTTGTACTTAATGCAAACCCTCTTTGAGCTTCCTTAAGAGTAGGATCTTTAGAGACATTTGCTAAGTATGATGAAACTGTCCTAATTCTCATGGCAGTGTGTTGTTGAGCTATTCATTTACTCCTTCTGGACCTAAATTGATATATAAGATAGGAATTATAATATCTACCTCAGAGGTGATAGTGAGGATCTAATAAGGTTATGTATGTGAAATCATGCTTCATTAACTTCCGGTTAATGGGAGTTTAGTTATTTATTATTTTATTCAATAAATACTTATGCAGTAACATGTGCTAGACCCTGAGAGAATATTAAATATTAATATCTTCCCCCATGTATAAGAAACATAATTATATTCTACATTGAAAAATGGCAGATTTAGCACACAAGCATTAATGTAGATGAATGTGCTTTGTGTCTGGACATAGGCCTAACCCTCCCTTTTGTTCCTGACTCACTGGGTGACCTCGAACAAATCACTGTTCCTTTTGCAGTCTATTTTCTCATTCCCTGGTGTTCTATACTTTGTTTTCCTATTTTCTGTCACATGTTCTAGTTGTTCACATAATTTCAGCTCTATTTAATGAAAAACCAATTTCAGAGTTCCCCAGAGCATTTCAGTCATGTTGCATAAGAACATTTCCTTCCTTAAAATATTACCTAAATGACAAATTTTAACTTATGTATTAAAGTCCTCCCCAAAAATAATTTCATTACAAGTAAATATATTAATTTGGCCAAATAGCAAGTTTGGTTTTAGAAATATATGGTCCTCTGTGAAGCCATCTGGTCCTGGGCTCTTGTTTGTTGGAAGATTTTTAAGCACAGTTTCAATTTCAGTGCTTGTGATTGGTCTGTTCATATTTTCTATTTCTTCCTGGTTCAGTCTCAGAAGCTTGTGCATTTCTAAGAATTTGTCCATTTCTTCCAGGTTGTCCATTTTATTGGCATATAGTTGCTTATAGAGTAATCTCTCATGATCCTTTGTATTTCTGCAGTGTCAGTTGTTACTTCTCCTTTTTTTTTTTTTTTAATTTTTATTTATTATTTATTTATTATGTTTATTTTTGGCTGTGTTGGGTCTTCGTTTCTGTGTGAGGGCTTTCTCCAGTTGCGGCGAGTGGGGGCCACTCTTCATCGCGGTGCGCGGGCCTCTCACTATCGCGGCCTCTCTTGTTGCGGAGCAGAGGCTCCAGACGCTCAGGCTCAGTAGTTGTGGCTCACGGGCCCAGTTGCTCCGCGGCATGTGGGATCTTCCCAGACCAGGGCTCGAACCCGTGTCCCCTGCATTGGCAGGCAGATTCTCAACCACTGCGCCACCAGGGAAGCCCTACTTCTCCTTTTTTATTTCTAATTCTATTGATTTGAGTCTTCTCCCTTTTTTCCTTGATAAGTCTGGCTAATGGTTTATCAATTTTGTTTATCTTCTCAAAGAACCAGCTTCCAGTTTTATTGATCTTTGCTATCATTTCCTTCATTTCTTTTTCATTTATTTATGATCTGATCTTTATGATTTCTTTCCTTCTGCTAACTTTGGGGTTCTTTTGTTCTTCTTTCTCTAATTGTTTTAGGTGTAAGGTTAGGTTGTTTATTTGAGATGTTTCTTGTTTCTTAAAGTAGGATTGTATTGCTATAAACTTCCCTCTTAGAACTGCTTTTGCTGCATCCCATAGGTTTTGGGTCGTCGTGTTTTCATTGTCCTTTGTTTCTAGGCATTTTTGGATTTCCTCTTTGATTTCTTCAGTGATCTCTTGGTTATTAAGTAGTGTATTGTTTAGCCTCCATGTGTTTGTATTTTTTACAGATTTTTTCCTGTAATTGATATCTAGTCTCATGGCGTTGTGGTCAGAAAAGATACTTGATACGATTTTAATTTTCTTAAATTTACCAAGGCTTGATTTGTGACCCAAGATATGATCTATCCTGGAGAATGCTCCATGAGCACTTGAGAAGAATGTGTATTCTGTTGTTTTTGGATGGAATGTCCTATAAATATCAAACAAGTCCATCTTGTTTAATGTATCATTTAAAGCTTGTGTTTCCGTATTTATTTTCATTTTGGATGATCTGTCCATTGGTGAAAGTGGGGTCTTAAAGTCCCCTACTATGATTTTGTTACTGTCGATTTCCCCTTTTATGGCTGTTAGTATTTGCCTTATGTATTGAGGTACTCCTATGTTGGGTGCATAAATATTTACAATTGTTATATCTTCTTCTTGGATTGATCCCTTGATCATTATGTAGTGTCCTTCTTTGTCTCTTGTCATAGTCTTTGTTTTAAAAAGCTTTACAGACAAGCAATAGCTAAAAGAATTCAGCACCACCAAACCAGCTTTACAACAAATGCTAAAGGAACTTCTCTAGGCAGGAAACACAAAAGAAGGAAAAGACCTACAATAACAAACCCAAAACAATTAAGAAAATGGTAATAGGAACATACATATCAATAATTACCTTAAATGTAAATGGATAAAATGCTCCAACCAAAAGACATAGATTGACTGAATGGATACAAAAACAAGACCCATATATATGCTGTCTACAAGACACCCACTTCAGACCTAGGGACACATACAGACTGAAAGTGAGGGGATGGAAAAAGATATTCCACACAAATGGAAATCAAAAGAAAGCTGGAGTAGCAATTCTCATGTCAGACAAAATAGACTTTAAAATAAAAAAGATATTTAAAGAGAATTCTGCTTTTTTTAAAAAAAGGCAGGTAAGTTAAGGGATCTTAGAGCTCTTTAAGTGTCTGTCATTAACAAAGGGGTCACTAAGTTTCTTAAGCATGAATGCTTCAAATAAACTCATTGTTGTAAGAGATCATGATATTTTAGAGTTGAGTAGCCTCTTACATATGGCACAGTCCAGCCTCTGATGCAAAGCAGGAATACCCTATATGAAGATTAAAATCACTGAGGGAAAAACAAGGAGAGAAGAAGAAAATCCCCATTTCAACACTCTGTAGTTTCCATTTTTGCTCAGTCTTTTTATTGTTCCCCATTATATATTGAATATTGTCTTATGACAGGTATTAAAAACACTCTCTTCTGGCAGAGTTTAGAATGAGAGAGCCTGTGTGTGATCTGTAAGTCCAGCTCCCCTGGGTTGACTTGGTGTAAAGGTAGCAGGCTCCCATCTTGGTACTCTGTAGCCAACTGGCATGGAAACCTCCTCTCTGGACATACTTCTTCCCTTCAGCAGACCCCTCAGACTTCTATATTGAACACCATCCAAATAAATCCCATTCTTTCTGCTTTAGAAAAATAAAGTTAGAGAGGTTCTAGAATGCCTTTTCTGTCCACCCTTCTCTAGCATTCATTTCATAGTGGTTATACTTTGACCTGTTTTCTGGAAATATACTGTGGGAAATGGTATACTCAAGAATCATGAGTTTTGAGAGACCTTCAAGACGGTGGAGGAGTAAGATGTGGAGATCACCTTCCTCCCCACAGATATATCAGAAATACATCTACACGTGGAACAACTCCTACAGAACACCTACTGAATGCTGGCAGAAGACCTCAGACTTCCCAAAAGGCAAGAAATTCCCCACATACCTGATGTGTGGCTGACAGGGTCTTGGTGCTCTGGCCGGGTGTCAAGCCTGTGCCTCTGAGATGGGAGAGCTGAGTTCAGGACATTGGTCCACCAGAGACCTCTCAGCTCCATGTAATATCAAACGGGAAAGGTCTCCCAGAGATCTCCATCTCAAAACTAAAACCCAACTCCACTCAACGACCAGCAAGCTACAGTGCTGGACACCCTATGCCAAACAACTAGCAATACAGGAACACAACCCACCGATTAGCAGAGAGCTGCCTAAACTCATAATAAGGTCACAGACACCCCAAAACACACCACCAGACGCGGTCCTGCCCACCAGAAAGACAAGATCCAGCCTCATCCACCAGAACACAGCCACCAGTCCCCTCCACCAGGAAGCCTACACAACCCACTGAACCCACCTTACCCACTGGGGGCAGACACCAAAAACAACGGGAACTACGAACCTGCAGCCTGTGAAAAGGAGACCCCAAACACAGTAAGTTAAGCAAAATGAGAAGACAGAGAAATACACAGCAGATGAAGGAGCAAGGTCAAAACCCACCAGACCAAACAAACGAAGAGGAAATAGGCAGTCTACCTGAAAAAGAATTCAGAGTAATGATAGTAAAGATGATCCAAAATCTTGGAAATAGAATGGAGAAAATACAAGAAACATTTAACAAGGACCCAGAAGAACTAAAGAGCAAACAAACAATGACAAACAACACAATAAATGAAATTTAAAATTCTGTAGAAGGAATCAATAGCAGAATAACTGAGACAGAAGAACAGATAAGTGACCTGGAAGATAAAATAGTGGAAATAACTACCGCAGAGCAGAATAAAGAAAAAAGAATGAAAAGAATTGAGGACAGTCTCAGAGACCTCTAGGACAACATTAAATGCAACAACATTCAAATTATAGTGGTCCCAGAAGAAGAAGAGAAAAAGAAAGGGACTGAGAGAATGTTTGAAGGGATTATAGTTGGAAACTTCCCTAACATGGGAATGGAAATAGTCAAACAAGTCCAGGAAGGACAGAGAGTCCCATACAGGATAAATCCAAGGAGAAACATGCCAAGACACATATTAATCAAACTATCAAACATTAAGTACAAAGAAAAAATATTAAAAGCAGCAAGGGAAAAACAACAAATAACATACAAGGGAATCCCCATAAGGTGAACAGCTGATCTTTCAGCAGAAACTCTGCAAGCCAGAAGGGAGTGGCAGGACATATTTAAAGTGATGAAAGGGAAAAACCTACAACCAAGACTACTCTACCCAGCAAGGATCTCATTCAGATTCGACGGAAAAATTAAATCCTTCACAGACAAGCAAAAGCTAAGAGAATTCAGCACCACCAAACCAGCTTTACAACAAATGCTAAAGGAACTTCTCTAGGCAGGAAACACAAGCGAAGGAAAAGACCTACAATAACAAACCCAAAGCAATTAAGAAAATGGTAATAGAAAAATACATACTGATAACTACCTTTAATGTAAATGGATTAAATGCTCCAACCAAAAGACATAGATTGGCTGAATGGATACAAAAACAAGACCCGTATATATGCTGTCTACAAGAGACCCACTTCAGACCTAGGGACAATACAGACTGAAAGTGAGGGGATGGAAAAAGGTATTCCATGCAAATTGAAATCAAAAGAAAGCTGGAGTAGCAATTCTTATATCAGACAAAATAGACTTTAATATAAAGACTATTACAAGAGAGAAAGAAGGACACTACATAATGATCAAGAGGTAATCCAAGAAGGTGTAACAGTTGTAAATATTTATGCACCCAACATAGGAGTACCTCAATACATAAGGAAAATGATAACAGCCATAAAATGGGAAATCGACAGTAACACAATCATAGTAGGGGACTTTAACACCCCACTTTCACCAATGGACAGATCAACCAAAATGAAAATAAATAAGGAAACACATGCTTTAAATGTTACATTAATCAAGATGATTTGATTGATATTTATAGGACATTCCATCCAAAAACAACAGAAAACACTTTCTTCTCAAGTGCTCAGGGAACATACATCATGTCTAGGGTCACAAATCAAGCCTTGGTAAATTTAAGAAAATTGAGATCATATCAAGTATCTTTTCTGACCACAACGCTATGAGACTAGATACCAATTACAGGGAAAAATCTGTAAAAAATACAAACACATGGAGGCTAAACAATACTCTACTAAATAACCAAGAGATCACTAAAGAAATCAAAGAGGAAATCAAAAAATACCTCGAAAAAAATGACAATGAAAACATTACGGGCCAAAACCTATGGAATGCAGCAAAAACAGTTCTAACAGGGAAGTTTATAGCAATACAATCCTACCTCAAGAAACAAGAAGCATCTCAAATAAACAACCTAACCTGACACCTAAAGCAATTAGAGAAAGAAGAACAAAAGAACCCCAAAGTTAGCAGAAGGAAAGAAATCATAAAGATCAGATCAGAAATAAATGAAAAAGAAATGAAGGAAACAATAGAAAAGATCAGTAAAAGTAAAAGCTCGTTCTTTGAAAAGATAAACGAAATTGATAAACCGCTAACCAGACACATCAAGAAAAAAAGGGAGAAGATTCAAATCAATAGAATTAGAAATGAAACAGGAGAAGTAACAACTGACACTGCAGAAATACAAAGGATCATGCGAGATTACTACAAGCAACTGTATGCCAATAAAATGGACAACCTGGAAGAAATGGACAAATTCTTAGAAAAGCACAACCTTCCAAGACTGAACCAGGAAGAAATAGAAAATATAAACAGACCAATCACAAGCACCAAAATTGAAACTGTGCTTAAAAATCTTCCAACAAACAAAAGCCCAGGACCAGATGGCTTCACAGGCAAAATCTATCAAACATTTAGAGAAGAGATAACATCTATCCTCAAACTCTTCCAAAATATAGCAGAGGGAGGAATACTCCCAAACTCAGTCTACAAGGCCACCATCACCCTGATACCAAAACCAGACTAAGATGTCACAAAGAAAGAAGACTACAGGCCAATATCAGTGATGAACATAGATGCAAAAATCCTCAACAAAATACTAGCAAACAGAATCCAACAGTACATTAAAAGGATCATACACCATGATCAAGTGGGGTTTATCCCAGGAATGCAAGGATTCTTCAGTATACGCAAATCAATCAATGTGATACACCATATCAACAAATTGAAGGAGAAAAACCATATGATCATCTCAATAGATGCAGAAAAATCTTTCAACAAAATTCAACACCCACTTATGATAAAAACCCTCCAGAAAGTAGGCATAGAGGGAACTTAGGTCAACATAATAAAGACCATATATGGCAAACCCACAGCCAACATCGTTCTCAATGGTGAAAAACTGAAAGCATTTCCTCTAAGATCAGGAACAAGACAAGGTTGTCCCCTCTCACCACTGTTATTCAACATAGTTTTGGAAGTTTTAGCCACAGCAATCAGAGAAGAAAACGAAAGAAAATGAATCCAAATCAGAAAAGAAGAAGTAAAGCTGTCACTGTTTGCAGGTGACGTGATACTAAACATAGATAATCCTAAGGATGCTACCAGAAAACTACTAGAGCTAATCAGTGAATTTGGTAAAGTAGCAGGATACAAAATTAATGCCCAGTAATCTCTTACATTCCTATACACTAATGATGAAAAATCTGAAAGAGAAATTAAAGAAACACTCCCATTCACCATTGGAACAAAAAGAATAAAATACCTAGGAATAAACCTACCTAAGGAGACAAAAGAGCTGTATGCAGAAAACTATAAGATACTGATGAAAGAAATTAAAGATGATACAAACAGTTGGAGAGATATACCATGTTCTTGGATTGGTAGAATCAACATTGTGAAAATCTACAGATTCAATGCAATCCCTATGAAACTACCAATGGCAATGTTCTAGTTCACAGAACTAGAAAAAAAAATTTCAGAATGTGTATGGAAACACAAAAGACTCCGAAAGGCCAAAGCAATCTTGAGAAAGAAAAACGGAGCTGGAGGAATCAAGCTCCCGGACTTTACACTATACTACAAAGCTACAGTAATCAAGACAGTATGTACTGGCACAAAAACAGAAATATAGATCAATGGAACAGGATAGAAAGCCCAGACGTAAACCCACACACATATGGGCACCTTATTTTCGATAAAGGAGGCAAGAATATACAAGCCCAGGACACAAGTTCAGTTAGAGCCTCTGCTCATATCTCATCTACTAACACCCCAGTGGCCAAAGTAAGTCATATTGCCAAATTCAAAGTGGAGGAAGGAGTGAATATTTGCTAAACAAGAAACTAATTTACCCCACCAAAGCCTTAAATAAAAGGACTAAGAATCTGTATATGTCCCATTGTAAGAAAAAATAGGTACAAAAGAAAGAATGTTACACTTTAAAAATATTGGTAGAAATAAACAAAGTGCCAAGGGGAACTGATTCAACTGGTATGGAGAGTGATTGTGTACATTATCAAGGATGTCTAAGGGAAAATATTGAAAATAAAAGGAACATCTAGCTAGTATTAGCAGTATAATGATTTTGCTTTCCTGTGAGACATTTTTTTGTCTGCCACTTTATTTCCAGAGGTAGAAATAACAGTGGAGACAAGGAGCTTTGTTCCAGAAATTCCAGGATGGTGTCTTGGAAAACCTCCCAAGAAAGTGAGAGAGAGAGAAAAGAGAGGAGAGTAGATGAGAGAAAAGAAGAAGGAAGAGTTAGGTTACAAAAATGTTGAGAGTCCTTACTACTATCACGCATTGTATTTGAGTGCCCAGAAGATCATTTATGTAAAAGCAATTTGAAAGCCATGATAATATTCTTATAATATTATCAGTGAGATTTTTATAGAGAGCTTTAAATGTGAAAGGTCACTGGATGAAAATAGAACTATGATTCTGGGGCAGAGGACAAGATAGTGATTTAAAAGGGATAAAACGACCCTAGGAAAGGCTGACAGTGTGAGTGAAAGATTGGTGAGAAGAGAGGGGGATGAGAGAAAATAAAAATGTGGATTCAGGGACATAGAGAAACAATCACATTAGCAGTGAGTTTCATTCGGAGCCAAAGAATGGGCTTGAGACCAAGAGGTGTTGTTAAACAAGATTTAAAATGCATTTCTGATTGATCCCAGCGGCAGGAAGCTGAGAATAAGAACTCTCTGAGGAGGAAGTTGCCATATTGCAGAAATGGGATGACCAAGCACTTGGTCATAGAGCTGGAGAGTTAGGCATTGATTTCTTTGAGTTACTTTGTACAAAAACAGACCCTTGTGATTTAGGCTACTATTCACTTTTAATTGGATGGTTTTCCAGAATTATCCATGAAGGGAGAGAAAGCAGAATTGTTTGTTTCTTTGAACAATTCTGGCAGTGATTAATAATGGAGATAGTTTGGAAGAATTTGCTGATTTTAGTACATTTATTTTTCAGCAAACACATTTGTTTCTTTTGGTGGTGTTTCCCATGAACACTGTTAAAACTATGTTGTTGATATTTTTATCTGTTGGATTTGTAGTATTATCCAGAAATGAAATATACTTACACGCCAGAAAACAGCTTAATATTGGCTTAACTATGCCCATGAGGCAATAGGAATTTAGCAATAGAGGCAGTGCTATCAATATTTGTTCCACAATCAAACCTAGCCAACCTAAATCCATTTCTCAACTGCCACAATCAGCAGATCCCTTTCCATTTGTTACTGTGCTCTACAAGGCAAAAAGTGGAACCTCTTTTAGTATTTCTCAAATATTAATGTACATAAGAATCACTTGGAGATCGTAAATGCAGATTCTGATTTAGTAGGTATAGGAAGCCTCCTGAGAGTATGCATTTCTAATAAGTTTCCAGGTGAAGCTGCTGCTCAATTGTGCATCACACATTGTGTTACAAGAGTCTAATGAGAGAGACTAGCCTTTGAATTCAGTGGCAACTGGGTTCTAAGCCCACCTCTGCCAGTTAGTACTTGCCTGAGGTAAGTCAGGCAAGTCAGGTTAAGTCAAATTATCCGTCTCAGCCTCTGTTTTATTATTTGTAAAACGAGAGTAATAATATTTGCCTTTCAGGGGTTGTTATAAATATTCTTCCTAGTATGTAGAAGATGCTTAATAAATGTTCATCATAAGATTGGGGGGGGGTGCCTTTGATAAAACAGAGCATGCCTTTGACTTAATCTTGAACTGTTGAGACAAGAATGCGGAAGTCATAGCTAGTTCAGCGGTAGGGCCAATAGCAGTTATGTAGGTTCGTGGGCTGACCTACATCTAGATCTTTACTTCTTAAAATGTGGCCCATTGACTAGCAGCATCATTATTACCTGGAAGTTTGTGAGCATAGAATCTCACTCAAGACCTACTAAATCAGAATCTGTGTTCTTAAGAAGAACCCCAGTTATTAGTATGCATATTAAATTTTGAGAAGTTTGGTCAATATGGCAGAAACTTCTTTTTTTCGGTTTGGATCCTGCTGTCTTTGTTCTTTCACCACACCTTTTGGTCTGCCCTTGGGGCAGCTGTCCTTTTCACTCGTTCACCTTAAATATATGCATATCTGTAGGAAAAAGGATCAATTCAGTTCAGCAAATAGACACATGTAATGGCCAACTAGTATGTTGTATAAGCTTTTAGACCTGTGCCCTCCAAGGCAGTAGCTTCAAGCCTCATGCGGTTATTTAAATTTAATTAAAATAATATAAAGTTTAAAATTCAGTTCCTTAGTTGTACTAGCCACATTTGAAGTGCTCAGTAGCCAGGATGGTTAGTGGGTGCCATATTCAACAATGCAGATATAGAATATGTTCATCATTCCAGGAAGTTCTATTGGACAGTGCTGTCCTATGTAATCATAAGGGAAAAATAGAAGGGGAAGGGAGCTAATATTTACTGAAGGACCACTTTATTCTAGGTGTTTTATATATATTACCTAATTAACGATAAAATTACCCTCCCAACTTTTGTGAGTTGGTTTCATTTCCTTCTTAGAATTAAGTATTTTCAAATCTTCTAAATAGTCATCACTCTCCTAGGAAATTGTTGGGTATGTTCATGCGGAAGACATGGTCCCTGTCCTCAAGGCCCTTAAGTGTTTGTCAAATTTAAAGGCTCTTATACATGACACACCCGGAAGCAAATGCAAGCAATTACTAAAAGCTTTCTTAAAAGTTCACTGATTCTCCCATCATTTTTTTTCCATGAAATTATAAAACTCCTATTTAGACTGGAATAATTCTTTTAATTATTCCAGTAGAAGACTTGATCTACTTATTCATTCACAAACCTACTTCAATCTTTTTTCCCTGTGGTTCCCTTATAGAGGGCACTTTGCTGCCTACTGTACTCATCACTCCTCATCCGCTGGGAAGCCTGTACGTAGGTTTGTCGTATTGGACCTAAGGTGAGAAGCAATGAGAAAATATAACAGTTGTCCAAGTGAAGAATGTGATTGATGGATGAGAGTCACACACAGGCCCTTCTTTCTGTAATGGTTCCTTTGAAGGCACATGCCCCATATACCTAGGCAAAGAAGCCACTGTTGCTCCAAGGAGCTCAGCCTGGCAGAACAGGTTAAGAACAAGGGTAAATAATCCTGGGAAGGATTTGTATAGTTTCTCTACAACATTGCTACTCAAGATGCAGTCTCTGGACTGGTAGCATCAGATTTTACCAGGAAGACTACTAGAATTTCTGAATCTCCAGCTCCGCCAGAGACCTAAAGAATCAGAATCTCTGAGGGTAGGGCCAAGGAATCTATGTTTTTACAAGCACTCCAGGTGATTCTTATGCACACTAAAATTTGAGAGATGCTAGTGGACACCCAAAGAAGCTTCTGGATGCTAGACTGAAGAAGGGGTGAAGGGTAGGGTAGGAAATACTGCATACAGGAAGAATGAAATAAAGCTATAGGGGCTCACTAAAGTACAGTGTAACACATTTAGAATTAATCTGAGCCAGCATTTAATCCTGGTGTTGTTGTTGTTTAATCATGTGGGATGCTTTTAAAAAGCACTGACTCTCATAGTCTAGTGGAATCCAGCAGATAATGCAGAGTGATAGCCTGGCTCACTCTTACTCATCCAAAAGGATGCAGCTTAAATAATGCTCCTTCTGGGAAGCTAAGGTTAGGTGTAGTGCTCCCTGTTGCATGCTTCCACTTCAGACTCTGATTTCCCTTCATAGAATTTATCACACTACCTTATAACTGTTTCTTTTATGGCTGATACTTCTTCCTAGAGTATAAACACCGTAAGCACAGAGAAAAATTGCTTCATCTTTCCCACCATTGTACCTTTATAACCTGGCACATTTTTACTGGACTGGCTGGCTGAATAAATGAATGAATGGAGATGTGTAGAAACTGCTTTAAGGGAATATGCTATAAGGAACCATCCCATTGGAGGAAGTCAGAGAAAGGTAGAATTTTAGCTGGCTCTTGAATAAGTAAGACGTATCCAGGCAAAGTACGGAAAAACATTTCAGGGAGAGGGAACTGTTTGGGCAATGATCAGACACCTGGAAACTCATATGTCCTGAGTTCTGTGTGGCTGAAGCATAGAGCAGTAGTATAACATGAGGCTGGGAAGGTAGGGCTGAGTCTGATTATGAAGACCTTGTTTGCTTGATATGAGATTTGGACTTTATCTGGTCCATTAGTATCATCTTGCCATATATTTGGGAATTTGTAGACATCTTTTTTCACTACTCTACCTCTTGGACCTTGTCTGTGCCTGCTATGTGGTTGGTACTCTGAAATATATGTTGAATAAATAAAGCCAAAAAGCAATAGTGATCATTTAACAACAATGAGGCACAAGGTTTTCTTGAGCCTTTGCCATACTTCCTTATCTCCCTGCCATTGTTCACTTTGTTCCATTAGCCCAGAAAGCTGTTTTCCTCCATACCCATATATTAAGATCCCATTAAATTGCCACCTCTATCAGCAAACCCTCATCAGTCCCTCTAGGCACAATTAATGTCTCCTTCCTCCTTGATTTTATAGTATTTTACTCACAGAAGGTTGCCTGCTTTAGTGGAAAGAGGATGAACTCTGGGCTCTTTTGATCCTACCATATACTAGCTGGCTAACCTTGGAAAATTAACTTTTCTGATACTTTCCCCTCATCTTTTCCCTCAAGTAGAGAGTAGTAACTGTCTTTCATGGTGTGTTATTTAGTATATATTTTCATTTACATTTAACAGAGACCAAAATAACAGTGCTTTTGCAAGACAGTAATGTATTTCTCCCACATATAACAGTCCATGAGTGAGTTGTCCAGAACTGAAATGTCTATTCTGCTCTACAGGGTCTTAAATAGACTAAAGCACCTTATCTTCTTGCTCTACCACCCTTGCACGTCACCTTTGTGCACATAGTCACCATGATGACATACCAAGAAGCAGGTGAGAAGAATTACAGAGAGGTATGCACGGTTCCTCCCTTTCAAAGCACCTCTGGGAAGTTGTAAACACAATTCCCATTGTATCCCAAGGGTTAGAACTTAGGCACAAAGCACACCTACCTGCAACGGAAGACGAAACATGTAATCTTTATTCTGAGCTGACTTGGGCCCAGGTAAAAATTGGGGATCCAATCACTATGGAAGGAAAAGATATTGAATATTTGGGGACTACCAGCGGTCTCTGCCACACAGCATAGTTAGCTGTATTCTCCGGTGTGAGAGCTTTCTCCCAGGAAATGCTAAAGATGATCTATGAAGTACTGGATGCTTTTTCTTTATATTTTCTCATCATTTCTAATCTCAACATTTGAATATATTTTATAATAAATATAACGTATTATCACAGTTGTACAAATATATACTTTACAGATTAGCACATATAGGGGATGCATGCTCACAAACATTTTACAGATAGAAACAATCAATAAAAAACTATCGCAATCACTGGTTGGAAGCATTAGAGACAACAGTTAGATATTGCCTGACTCATAATAAATGTTCAACAGTGATGACCATTGTTACTGTGCAGAATTAGTATTTACGACATTCTTCCTTGTTTAATGATCATCATCATTCGATATTAGCCAAAATATTTAGCTTATCTTTAAATCTCAGGGATTATCTAAACTCAAGTCCATGCATAGAGTAGGATTTCATTAAAACTTGAGTTGTTCACTGTTACATTCTGTTGTATTATTCAAATTTAATTGTTTTAATAAAGAATACATTTTTATTTCACAATGTAATTTGTCAGGTAAAATTGTGTTTTAGTTTGAGCCACATGATCACATGGATTGAGATACATGCTGCCATCCAAGAGTGGGGTGCCCAATTTATTGGCTTAATTTGCAGATGTTTAACATGTTCGTTCATAACAACTCCTTTCAAAGTAAAATGCTTTAAAAATGCTTTTTTTCTCACGTGCATTTTTGAAAGAAAATATAGGCAGTCATATATGATAAAGGAGATCATGGTTAGTTAGGTGAGCTCAAATAGAAGAAAGAGAAAAGAATGATAGTTGAGTAAAAAGCAAAATCAGTAAAGGAAATGATAGCAGAGTAATAAAGAGAAATGGCTTAAAATCTTTACATTATCTTCCATCAAATTTTAGAACATTATCATTGGAATGAAGTTAGAAACCCCTACTTCAAGCTTTTAAAAAAAAAAAAAGTAGAAATACTAAAAGATTATTTCCTAGCACCTCAGGAATTTTATATGATGCTTAGAGTAGTTTATAATCTTGCCTCTCCCTTGTTAAATTTTGTTGGACTTTTAAATGGACTTTTCTGCACTGATATTGTTCAGGAATCGGTTTTTGAAGGGTGACTACAGTTACTTATTCTCTGGAAAATTAGGCAAACCCCGTGTTTCTTTTGTGACTATTTTAATCTAAATCATTCTTTTGGTGCCCACACATCACTATTTGAATTTATGAAAATCTTCTTTCCATTGATGTTCATCCCCCTTTGGTTCATCCCCAGGATACAGGCCCTTTTTAAAAAAGAACAGTCTGTTTCTTAGTGGCAAGTTGTCTGTCTGAGAACTCTATAATATTGGCCATGGAGTTAGTTTGGTTTTCTTTTCTGGCAGGCATAAATTCATATCTTTCTTGGTTTACCTACTAGTCCTATAACACTGAGCAAGTTACCTAAAAGTTCTGCACTTCAGTTTCCTCACCTATAAAATGGGATAACATCACCTACCTCATAGATTCATTCGTTAAATGAAGTAATGAATACAAACCATCTAATATTGAACCTGGCACAGAGCAGTCAATTACCTCAGATCTATGATTTTTTGTAGAAGAAATCCATCTTTAACATAATTAACATTTTGAGCAAAAATATTTTTTGAAGATTTGGTTTTTAAAAGATGCAAGTGATTCAGTCTCCTATGTCTATAACAACAGTATCTAAGTCAAAGCGGCATTGTCGCACATGGATATATGCTGGAAGTCTTCTACCACATGGCTTTCAAAGGTTGACTTCCCCAACTGTCTTCTCTTTTCTCAGTGTATTATATCTCAGCCTAAATTATGTCTCCTCAATTGTCACTTAGGAGTTCCAGGTTTGTTTGAATATTTGATTAGCAAGATGAACTTTCATGAGCTTTTCCTTTGGTGAAAAAGCATAGTTGCTGCTTCACAAGCAGCTTTAATAGCAATATGTTTTGATTATCCTGATTTCCACCAAGTGATCCAAATGATGTTTTGCCCAGAGGTGGTTTTTTTTTGGAAACTCAGGAGCATAAAACTCAAAGAATAGCATTCTAATGAGGTATTACATGAAGGAAATGTAGTCAGGAAATAAAAAGCCAGATCATTCAAGCAGCATGCTGAGAGGAGCAGATAAACAATAGCCCATCATAATCAGTATCTCTTTAAAGACAATCTCAGGGAATTTTTATTTGTTTGTTGCTCTTAAACAAATTGCTAATACTTTTCCTGATCCCCTGAAGCAGTGATTCTCAACTTCAGCTTCACATTTTATCTGTTTGTGTGCTTTAAATATACTGATGCCTGGATTCCAGTGGCAGAGTCCTTATTGTGCCTGAGTGTAGCTGGGTATCAACACTGGGATATTGAAAACCTCTCCACGTGATTCCTTTGTGCAGCCAAGGTTGAGAACCACTGACTTAGAGTTGTTAAATGGAGAGTGTTGGAGGAGGGTGGAGACAAGATGGCAGAGTAGAAGGACTTGAGCTCAACTCCTCTCATGAAAACACTAAAATCACAACTGCTGAACAACCATCAACAAAACAGACTGGAACCTACCAAACAAGATAGTCTACATCCAACGATTCTATATCTAAAGGTATTCTACATCCAATGATATGGTAGGAGGCGTGCTTTCGTGATATAATCAAATCCCATACCTGCCAGATAGGCAACCCACAAACTGGAAAATAATTATATCGCAGAGGTTCTCCCATAGGGGTGAGAGTTCTGAGCCCCATGTCAGGCTCACCAGCCTGAGGGTCTGTCATCAGGAGGAGGGGCCCCCAAAGCATTTGGCTTTGAAGGCCAGTGAAGCTTGAGTGCAGGAGCTGCACAGGACTCGGGGAAACAGAGACTTCACTCTTGGAAGGCGCACACAAGATTTCACGTGCACTGGGACCCAGGGCAAAGCAGTGACTCCATAGGAGCCTGGGCCAAACCCACTTGCGGGTCTTGGAAGGTCCCCTGGGGAGATGGGGGTCAGCTCTGGCTCACTGTGGGGACAAGGACACTGCTGGCAGAGGCCCCAGGGAATATTCATCAGTGTGAGCTCTGCTGGAGGTTGCCATTTTGGCACCAAGACCTGGCACCCCCAACAGCCTGCAGGCTCCAGTGCTGGGACACCTCAGGCCAAACAACCAACAGGGTGAGAGCACAGCCCCACCCATCATCAGACAGGCTGCTTAAAGTCATCCTGAGTGTACCGCCTCCTCTAAACACACCCCTTGACATGACCCTGACCACCAGAGGGATAAGACCCAGCTCCACCCACAAGAGTGCAGGCACCAGTCCCTCCCACCAGGAAGCCTGCACAAGCCCCTGGACCTTATCCCCCAGGGGGTAAACACCAGAAGCAAGAGGAACTACAAACCTGGAGCCTGAGAAACAGAGACCATAAACACAGAAATTTAGACAAAATGAGATGGCAGAAAAATATGCTTCAGACTAAGGAACAAGATAAAATCCCAGGAGAACAACTAAGTGAGGTGGAGATAGGCAATCTGCTTGAAAAAGAATTCAGAATAATGAAAGTAAAGATGATCCAAGGTCTCAGAAAAAGAATGGAGGCACAGAGCAAGAAGATATAAGAAATGTTTAACAAAGAGCTAGAAGATTTAAAGAACAAACAAACAAAGATGAGCAATACAATAACTGAAATGAAAAATACAGTAGAAGGAATCAGTAGCAGAATAAGTGAGGCAGAAGAACAAAAAACTGAGCTGGAAGACAGATTGGTGGAAATCACTGCTGTGAAACAGAATAAAGAATGAAAAGAAATGAGGAGAGTCTAAGAGACCTCTAGGACAACATTAAATGCACAAATATTCACATTATAGGGGTCCCAGAAGGAGAAGAGAGAAAGAAAGGGCCTGAGAAAACATTTGAAGAGATAATAGACGAAAACTTCCATAACATGGGAAAGGAAACACTCACTCAAATCCAGGAAGTGCAGAGTCCCATACAGGATAAACCCAAGGTGGAACACACCAAGACATATATTAACCAAATTGACAAAAATTAAAGACGAAGAGAAATATTAAAAGCAACAAGGGAAAAGCAACAAATATCATAAAAGGGAATCCCCATATGGTTATCGGCTGATTTCTCAGCAGAAACTCTGCAAGCCAGAAGGGAGTGGCAGGATATATTTAAAGTGATGAAAGGGAAAAACCTACAACCAAGAATACTCTACCCAACAAGGGTCTCATGCAGATTTGACAGAGAAATCAAAAGCTTTACAGACAAGCAAAAGTTAAGAGAATTCAGCACCACCACACCAGCATTACAATAAATGCTAAAGGAATTTCTCTAGGTGGAAAATAAAAGGCCACAACTAGAAACAAGAAAATTGCAAATGAAAAAGCTCACCAGGAAAGGCAAACATACAGTAAAGGTAGGAAATCATCCCTACACAAATATGATATCAAAACCAACAATCATGAGAAGAGGAGAGTGCAAATGCAAGATATTGGAAATGCATTTGAAATTAAGAGACCAGCAACCTAAAACAATCTTGTATATATATAGACTGCTATATCAAAACCTCATGGTAACCACAAACCAAAAACCTACAATAGATACACACACACAAAAGAAAAAGTAATCCAAACTCAACTCTAAAGATAGTCATCAAATCACAAGAGAAGAGAACAAAAGAGAAAGGGAAGAAAAAAGACCTACAAAAGCAATTCAAAACAATTAACAAGATATAATAAGAATGTACATATAAATAATTACCTTAAATGTAAATGGATTAAATGCTCCAACCAAAAGACATACACTAGCTGAATGGATACGAAAACAAGACCTGTATATATGCTGTCTACAAGAGACCCACATCAGACCTAGGGACACATACAGACTGAAAGTGAGCAGATGGAAAAAGATATTCCATGCAAAAGGAAATCAAAAGAAAGCTGGAGTAGCAATACTCATATCAGATAAAATAGTCTTTAAAAAAAAGACTGTTACAAGAGACAAAGAAGGACACTACATTAGGATCAAGGGATCAATCCAAGTGGAAGATATAACAATCGTAAATATATATGCACCCAACATAGGAGCACCTCAATATATAAGGCAAATTCTAACAACCAAAAGAAGAGAAATCAACAGTAACAGAATAATAGTGGGGGACTTTAACACCTTACATCAAGGGACAGATCATCCATACAGAAAATCAATAAGGAAACACAGGCCTTAAATGACACATTAGACCAGATGAACTTAATTGATATTTATAGAACATTCGATCCAAAAGCAGCAGAATATACATTCTTCTCACATGCACATGGAACATTCTCCAGGATAGATCACATGCTGGGCCACAAAGTGAACTTCAGTAAATTTAAGAAAATTGAAATTATATCAAGCATCTTTTCTGACCACAATGCTATGAGATTAGAAATCAACTACAAGAAAAACTAAAAAATACAAACACATGGAGGCTAAACAATATGCTACTAAACAACAAACAGATCACCAAAGAAATTAAAGAGGAAATAAAAAAATACCTAATCTTAAAATAAACAACCTAACCTTACACCTAAAGTAACTAGAGAAAGAAGAACAAACAAAGCCCAGTGTTAGTAGAAGGAAAGAAATCATAAAGGTCAGAGCAGAAATAAATGAAATAAAGACACAGAAAAAAAAATAGAAAAGATCAATGAAACTAAAAGCTGGGTCTTTGAAAAGATAAACAAAATTGATAAACCTTTAGCCAGACTCATCAAGAAAAAGGGAAAGGGCTCAAATCAATAAAATTAGAAATGAAAAGGGAGAAGTTACAGTGGACACCAGAGAAATACAAAGAATCATAAGAGACTACTACAAGCAACTATATGCCAATACAATGGACAACCTAGAAGAAGTGGACAAATTCTTAGAAAAGTACAATCTTCCAAGGCTGAACCAGGAAGAAATAGAAAATATGAACAGACCAATCACAAGTACTGACATTGAAACCATGATTAAAAAACTTCCAACAAACAAAAGTCCAAGACCAGTTAGCTTACAAGGGAATGCTATCAAACTTTTAAAGGAGAGTTCACACCTATCCTTATGAAACTATTCCAAAAAATTACAGAGGGAGGAACACTACCAAACTCATTCTATGAGGCCACCATCACCTTGATACCAAAACCAGACAAAGATACCACAGAAAAAGAAAATTGCAGGCCAATATCACTGATGAAAATAGACGCAGAAATCCTCAACAAAGTACTAGCAGATCAAATCTGACAATACATTAAAAGGATCATACACCATGGTCAAGTGGGATTTATCCCAGGTATGGAAGGATTTTTCAATATCTGCAAATCAATCTGTGATACACCACATTAACAAACTGAAGAATAAAAACCATATGATCATCTCAGTACTTGCAAAAAAAGCTTTTGACAAAACTCAACACCGATTTGTGATAAAAACTCTCCAGAAAGTGGGCATAGATGGAATCTACCTCAACATAATAAAGGCCATATTTGACAAACCCTCAGCTAAACTCAACAGTGAACAGCTAAAAGCATTTCCTCTAAGATCAGGAACAAGATAAGGATGTCTACTCTCACCACTTTTATTCAACATGTTTTGGAAGTCCTAGCAATGTCAGTCAGAGAAGAAAAAGAAATAAAAGGAATACAAATTGGAAAAGAAGTAAAACTGTCACTGTTTGCAGATGACATGATACTATACATAGAAAATCCTAAAGAGACCACCAGAAAACTACTAGAGCTAATCAGTGAATTTGGTAAAGTTGCAGGATACAAAATTAATACACAGAGAGACTTCCCTGGTGGTTCAGTGGTTAAGACTCCACACTCCCAATGCTGGGGGCCTGGGTTCAATCCCTGGTCAGGGAACTAGATCCTGCATGCCACAACTAAAGATCCCGCACATGGCAATGAAGATCCTGTGTGCCACAATTAACACCCAGCGCAGCCAAATAAATAAATAAATATTTTTTCAAAAATTAATACACAGAAATCTCTTGCACTCCTATACACTAACAACAAAAGATCACAAAGAGAAATTAAGGAAACAATCCCATTTACCATCACATCAAAAAGAATAAAATAACTAGGAATAAACCTACCTAAGGGGACAAAAGACCTGTACTCTGAAAACTATAAGATGCTGATGAAAGAAATCAAAGATGACACAAACAGATGGAAAGATATACCATGTTCTTGGATTGGAAGAATCAATATTGTCAAAATGACTATACTACCCAAGGCAATCTACAGATTCAGTGTGATCCTTATCAAATTACCAATGGCATTTTTCACAGAACTAGAACAAAAAATTTTAAAATTTGTATGGAAATACAAAAGACCCCGAATAGCCAAAGTAATCCTGAGAAAGAAAAACGGTGCTGGAGGAATCAGGCTCCCTGACTTCAGACTATACTTCATAGCTACAGTAATCAAAACACACAAACAGAAATATAGGTCAGTGGAACAGGATAGAAAGCCCAGAAATAAACCCATGCACCTATGGTCAATTAATCTATGACGAAGGAGGCAAGAGTGTACAATGGAGAAAAGACAGTCTCTTCAATAAATGGTGCTGGGAAAACTGGACCACTACATGTAAAAGAATGAAATTAGAACATTCTCTAACACCATACAGAAAAATAAACTCAAAATGGATTAAAGACCTAAATGTAAGACTGGATACTATAAAACTCTTAGGGAAAACATAGGCAGAACACTCTTTGACATAAATTGCAGGAAGATCTTTTTCGATCCACCTCCTAGAGTAATGGAAACAAAAACAAAAATAAACAAATGGGACCCAATGAAACTTAAAAGCTTTTGCACAGCAAAGGAAATCATAAAGAAAGTGAAAAGACAACCCTCAGAATGGGAGAAAATGTTTGCAAATGAAGCAACTGATAAGGCATTAATCTCCAAAATATACAAACAGCTCATGCAGCTCAATATCAAGAAAACAAGAAAACAAAAAACAACCTAATCAAAAAATTGGCAGATCTAAATAGACATTTCTCCAAAGAAGACATAGAAATGGCCAGAGATCACATGAAAAGATGTTCAACATTGCTAATTATTAGAGAAATGCAAATTAAAACTACAATGAGGTATCACCTCACACCAGTCAGAATGGCCATCATCAAAAAGTCTACAAACAATAAATGCTGGAGAGGGTGTGGGGGAACCCTCTTGCACTGTTGGTGGGAATGTAAATTGGTACAACCGCTATGGAGAACAGTATGTGGGTTCCTTAAAAAAACTAAAAATAAAGCTACCGTATGATCCAGTCACCCCACTCCTGGGCATATATCTGGAGAAAAACCATGATTCGAAAAGACACATGCTCCCCAATGTTCACTGCAGCACTATTTACAATAGCCAAGACATGGAATCAACCGAAATGTCAATCAACAGATGAATGGATAAAGATGTGGTACATATATACAATGTAATATTACTCAGCCATAAAGAATGAAATAATGCCATTTGCAGAAACATGGATGGACCTAGAGATTATCATACTAAGTGAAGTAAGCCAGACAGAGAAAGACAAATGTCATATAATATCACTTATACGTGCAATCTAAAAAGATGATACAAGCGAACTTATTTACAAAACAGAAACAGACTCACAGAGTTTGAAAACAAACTTATGGTTACCAAAGGGGAAAGGTGGGGGGCAGGGATAAATCAAGAGTTTGGGATTAACATATACACAGTAATATATATAAAATAGATAATCAACAAGGACCTAACTGTATAGCACAGGGAACTCTGCTCAGTATTCTGTAATAACCTATATGGGAAAAGAATCTGAAAAAGAAGATATGTGTAAATATATGTATCACTGAACCACTTTGCTGTACACCTGAAACTAACACAACATTGTAAATCAACGGTACCCCAATATAAAATAAAAGTTAAATTAAAAAAAAAGAAGATACCAAAAAAAAAAGGAAAGCTTTGACCTATATTGAAATGATAAAATTAGATGCCAGCACTTAACACTACTTATTATTTTGAAGGGGAGAAAACCAGTAAGCACAATGTGGACTATGTCATAAATCATCAAGAATGTTAAAGCATCTGATCTGTCTAATCCATTGTGATTCTGGAAAGGCCTTCCAGTAGGAATCACTAGTTGTGTGGGCTCATTATCGGTAATAAACTGAGCTTGCCCCCTGTTAACTTGGTAACAGACACAGCCACAGCTAACAAAGCTGTCCTCGCCAGGCACATGCCTCTAGGTTCAGACATGATCACATTAAGGAAATGCCCCTCCAGGGGTTGTTCTGATGACACATGTCATCATTTTCAGTTAATTAAAAAGAGAGACATGGCCTGTGGTCAAGCATTTTGGCCTAAGGGCCCCCAGCAAAACTGAGAAAAGAAATTTGCAGGCCAGATTACTGATGAAAGCTGGTCTGGGGTTGACCTTTAGGTAGGTCATTGTAGTAAGCTGGGGCTAATTAGAAAGAGTCAAATATCTAGACTCTTCTCAAGTCCTCCAGAAGCTTTCCCATCTCACTGACAACGCATCTCACTGACAACGCATCTCACTGAACTTTCCTCTTATCTTAATGCCTATTGCTCTTAGTTTAAGAAGTATACTGGTCAAACGTTTATTTAATTCAAGTTTATTTGATGGCAACTTGGGTTAGTAAATGTCTGCTTTGATGGGGAAATGATCTGGCTCCTTTAAAGTGGAGCATTTTGTTGACACGGCCTAGAGCATAGACTTGGGGTTCAACGGAAGTGGATTTTGAATTTGATTATCAACACTGCCACGTCACTACCTATGCGAACTTGAGGAAGTTACTTAAACTCTCAGAGCCTTGGTATTGTATGTGGTAAAATGGGGAAAACTGGAAATAATTTCACAGTACTGGTCAGAGAATTGTCTGAGCAATTTCATGTGTGGTTTAATAAATGGGAAGAATAATAAACACTAATAATTTTTGAACCATATGCTGGGCACTATTAAATTTTTTTTCATGTGTTAATTTATGCAATCCCCACAATAACCCTGTGAAATATATTGTTATCTCCACTTTACAGGTGAGGAATCTTAGGCAAGAGATAGATTCTTAACTTGTCCAAGGTCACACAGCATGTACTGAGGGGCCTGCAATAAGAATTACGTTATGCTCCCTGCATCTCAGTAGTTGTAATGAAATTTAATTTGCTGAGTTACTCACTTAAGAGACTGAGAAAGACACAAAAGCAGCGAAGGTCAAACAGAGTATAGTTTTACACCTCATTGATAAAAGGTCAAAGAGCTGCAAAGAGAGGAAAGTTGTTCTGTCAATACAATGTGGTAAATAGAGGAAATTTGCACATATATAAAATATGTTGTGAAAGTTAAAACAAGCTGGGAGGAGATCATAGAAGAGGTATTAATGATGTCATTGTATGTAATAAATAATAAATAGGAATTGAGAGTGAGAGATAGGGTGAAAATCCTGAACAACACACTTTCATGTATTGTATTTTATTTAATTCTCAAAACATTCATGAAGGAAGCAATATTTTTTAAAGCTAAGGAAACAAAGATGCTTTGAGATCACGAAGTTCGTAAAGCTTGTGTCATTAGTAAATGGCAAATTGGACTTGAACTCAGGTCTTCTGCCTTCTCCCACATAACTGGCTGTGTCATTTGGGGCAGGTCTTTATGGACACTGCTGGAGCTCACCTTCCTTGTCCTCCATCAGATGAGGGAGCTCGCCTATTGTGATGGCTTTGGTCCCTTCAGTTTTGTAATTTGTATTTATGATCTCAGGGTTCCACACTGCTGTTAGGTACTGTGATAAATTCATATAACAAAAACTTTTGAGTGCCTCCTGTATGTCAGGCACTCTTGAATTCAATTATTAGGAGCAAACAAATTTCTACTCTCATGGAGCTTATATTCTAATCGAAGTACACAATAAACAAAAAGGAGGGCCTCCCTGATGGTGCAGTGGTTAAGAATCCACCTGCTAATGCAGGGGCACGGGTTCAAGCCCTGGTCTGGGAAGATCCCACAGCCGCACAACAGCTAAGCCCGTGGGCCACAACTACTGAGCATGTGCTCTAGAGCCTGTGAGCCACAACTACTGAAGCCCGCATGCCACAACTACTGAGCCCACGTGCCGCAACTACTGAAGCCCACGTGCTGCAACTACTGAAGCCCACGTGCCTAGAGCCTGTGCTCTGCAACAAGAGAAGCCACTGCAATGAGAAGCCCGCGCACCGCAATGAAGAGTAGCCCCCGCTCTCCACAACTAGAAAAGCCTGCATGCAGCAACGAAGACCCAACACATCCAAAAATAAAATAAAGAAAATTTTAAAAAAACCAAGAAAACCATAACCACACATGGTGATTATGCCTAAAAAAATTAAAAAAAAAAAAAAAGGACGTTATAAAGTAATAGTGCTCTGAAGAAAATAAAGTGATGTGATTGATAGTGGGACTGGAGAGGGCAGTGGCTTCTTTAGAAAGAGGATTTGGAGACGGCTTCTTGGAGGAAGTGATATTTAAGTTGTAACCTAACTACAAGAAAAAGCCAGAAATGCTTTCATTATTCCTGTTTCTCTTTTCTATTTTTCCCTCTACCTAGTCCCCAAAACCTGACTTTCATTTGCATTTTTTATTTCTCTTGCTTGCTCCTTCATTCCCTGTCTTAGTGAACATCATCTTTAACTCAACTGACCAAGCCATTTTACATTTCTAGGAGTCATCCTGACTTCCTTCTGCTTCATAGCACTTCCCTTATGTGGTTACTAATTCTTACATAGTATGTTTGCTAAATATCTTGTCTCTGTCCCATATTCTTCATTGTCAAGGCCCTTAGTCCAGACCTCTTCACTCTCCAGGATTCCTGCAGTTTCCTCGGAACTTGTCTCTCTGTTTCTTGCTTTTACTTCTCATTATAAAAGCTAGTTATGGTCCCATCATTTAACTACCTGAAAACCTTTAATGGCCCTTAATCGTTTCATAAAATCTAAACTTTTTAGTATGATATTTAAGGCTTTTGACTGGTGCCTGCCATCCCTTCCCATTTCTCCCCACCTTCTTTCCCACAATATAGTCTGTGTTCCCACTACACAGAAGTTCTCTGTTTCCTGAACACACTGTATTCTTGATGATTTCCATGCACATGTTGGTCCTTCTTTGATGCCCTGTTTCCTAGTAATCTCCTTCCTTCCCTTCAGTAACTACTTCACATCTTTATTGAAGCCCTTCCATATTTCTGTATGTGTAACATTGAGAATTAGAATAAGTGGCATACAAACCCCAAAATAAGAGCAGCAAAATCAGTGGGAAAAAAAATCATTTTTCTCTCACATAAATGAAGTTGAAAGCTAGACAACCCATAGTTGATATGTGTTCAAGAGACCTAGAGTCATTCCATCTTAACTTTTCAAACATTCTAGCACAAGGATCCCTGTTTCTTGAGCACCTCATGGCTCAAATGGCTGCTCTAGCTCCAACCATTACATCACATTTCAGGCAGCAGGAAGGAACATTAAGAAGAGTGTGCTCCCTATTTTTAAGGACACTTCCAGAAATTACACACAAGAGTCAACTCATTCACTGACCAAAGATGGTTATATGGCTACGTCTAACTGAGAGAAGTTAACGTATTTAATTCTTTAGTGTGGTGACAGTTTCTAAGGAGAAGAGAATAGATATTCATAAGCAGCTGGCAGGCTCTGCTACAGTCACTCTGTATAGTAGTGTTCCTTATGAGGAGGTTTATTCTTTTAGGGTTTATCTTTTAAGTTCTCATTCTTCTAACATAACCCATGCCTGCTATAGAATAGAAGACACCTATGTTGTCATCTGTTATCTGGACCTTGCCTTTGTCTCTACTATTAATTTCCAGGACTATTCATCCTCCTCAGTACCCATTCTATCTAAGGTTTCTGTTTGTCTACTTCACACTTTTGTAAAATTGCATGATTTTTCCTTCAATTGGAATGCTCTATCCCACTCCTACCTCTAGTCTATGAGCACTCTCTGTATCCATCCCCTATCCATCTTCGATTGATCTTATTTTCAATTATTTGTTCACATACCTGCCCCCAACTAGACCATGAGCTCCTTGAAAATACAGACTATGGCTTATTTATTTCTAAATCCTCAGCACCTAGAACGTGACCAGAAAAAAAAAAAAAAATCACACTCAATGCATTCTTGAATAAATGAATGAAATGTGCAATGGAGGTATATATTCAGCCACTTATTTCATATTTTTTTGCAAACATTTGTTTATTAATGGTATGTCTAATATCAAGCAGCAAGCTGGATACTGAGATACAGCGGTGTGTAAGACAATGACTGTCCCCCCCTTAAGGAGTTTAAATTCACAATGAGGGAGATAGGCCATAAACAAATAGAATAATTCTAGTTGTGGAAGAGATTAATACAAAGGGGAGAAAAAACAAGTACCTATAATGCTGTGGAACTACTAGCAGGATACATTTCAGTTATTCATAAACATTTTTAGTTCTTATTTTTGTTGCATTCTTCATGGAAAAAAGTAGATTAAGAAGTTTGTGTTCTATCATGACAAATTCATGCCTCCGAGTATGGTTACCACCAAGAGAATTGTTAATTAGCTTCTTTTTTGAGTTCAGTGACTTGAAAAATTATAACACGCCAAGCTTTGGATATGGAGATTAATGTGATTGCTGACATTAATGGCTTAAAATAAATTATTGTGGTGAATTAAACTCAATTAAAATTTGTGGGATGTTTATTTCTGTTGACTGGCTAAATGTTTATAATGAGAAACCCTTACTTATTCATAAATTATATTTATTGAGTGCTTGTTCAGTACTGGGTGCTGTTTTAAATGCTTTACATTCATTAATTAATTTAGTCCTCACATCAACCATTTTAGATAATGATCTAATCGTCATCTTACAGATTAAAAAAAAAAAAAAAACCTGACACAAAGGTAGGTTAACTAATATGGCCAAGGTCATGTAGCTGGTAAGTGAAGGAGCCACGACCCAAGCCCAGGCAGAGTCTGTGCTTTACACCCTCACTGCTCAAAAGAAGAGCCCCCAGACCAACAGAGTCAGTACCACTGGGCAGCTTGTTAAAAATGCAGACTCTCAGGCCCACCCCAGAACTACTGAATCTGAATCTGTATTTTTTAATAAGATCCTCAGATAATCCAAATTCATATCAAAATTGGAGACACGCTGGTCTAAACCACTATTCTATACTACCTTAGACCAGCTTAAGTTTGGGTATACTCTCAAATGCCAAGTGTTTATTTAGTTCCCTTTATTTCTGGGCCATACACTTTGTATCTTCTTGTAGCCCCTGGCCACGTAAGTGCTTGCTCAGAGAATATGCACTTTCCATCTCTTACATTCTATATCAGAATGCTACATCCACTCTGGGAATCTGTCTGCTTGTTGAGATTTAATTAAAATATTTGTCAAAAATACTGACACCATTGACCTCTGTTTTGTGAACCACTTGGGTCATGTGGATTAAGAGAAATGCGGTATCATCTCATCATTAAAAGTGGTTATACTATTACATTGGAAAAATTTGGGAGCAGGAGGTTACATGTCAACGTGAAAAGAACATTTTAAATCCTCCATTGATTTTCTCTCTCTGTGTTTGCTCTTTTTTATTACAGGGATACCTGCCAGCATCATTTTCTTCTTTCTCTGGTTTATAACTTTTCCATTAAAAAGTAATTTGAAAGACAGTATGGCCGGAGAGTTTTATCTGTACCTTTCTTATAGTACTTTATCATTTTGTCTCACAGTTATTTGAGTGCATACCGGGGTATAATTACAATCTCCAGCTTCCATAGAGTATATGTGAGAAACCATGAACTGTGCCAAGTGGTTTTCTTCCTTAGGTAATTCATTTGATCCTCACCACAATTTTCTCATGGAGATATGATTATGATCCTCATTTAAGACATGAGGAAACTGAGGCCCAGAGAGTGTAAAAGCATACCCAAGGCTCACAGCTTGTAAACAATGGAACTGGAGTTGAACTCAGGCAATCTGACTCCAGACCCCCCCCGCCTCTACCAGTGTACGACACCAGCCAGCCAGGATTTCATCACAAGCAGCAAGTGTAGAAATGGGCCTAACAGTAGTAGGATTTACACATTGTTTTTTGCTAGATCCTGAAAGGCAGTTGTTACCTTACTTGTGTTTCTAAATTATAATTTTGGTCTCACAAAATTATACTTTTTAAATGATAAATGTTTCAAACTTCTTATTGTTCAAACAACCCCCTTTTCTTTCATACATCATATTGGATGAGAATGTGTAGCATTGAATTAGAATAACATGGGTGTTAGTTTTGAAGAACACTTAGCCAAAACTCTGAGAACCACTTGGAATTTTTTTCCCCCAAAATTGGCTGGCATGGACCACATATGAATTTGCAATACATAGTTAAGAGTAAAACTCTGATTAAAATCTGATTCCCTATTGGTAATAACTAACAATTGAGCAGTTGCCAAGAAGCATCAATTGAATAAGTGCCAATGAGGTTCAAGATAAAGGTGTCAAGGGCTAGTGTGCCGAAAACAATTAGTCTCTAAATCCCTTTGAATCATAGTAAGTTTATGACCAATGCAGTTAAAAGAGGCATGATTGGATCTGACTAAAAAAGCAATAGAAGAATTCTGGAAACTGTCCCCAAATAGTCAAGTTCAATGGAAGCTGGAAGGGGAGTAAGAGACTGATAGTCAAAAAAAGAGGTATTAGAGGAATACGAAAGTCCATCCTATCAATGAGGCAACCAGAAGAAGATGTCAGATACTTAGAAAAAAGCATTCATGAAATAGTTTGTCATCTTAGTTTTAATTAAAATGAACATAAAATTTTACAGTCTTCCCATATAGCACCATAGATTCAAGCCTTTGAGTCCGGATTTTGTGGTATGAGAAGGTGTAATTTACTCATTCAACATACTTTTTGTTGTTGTTGTTTTAATTTTTTATTGGAGTATAGTTAATTTGTAATGTTGTATTAGTTTCTTATATACAGCAAAGTGATTCAGTTATATGTATATAACTTTTTCATATTCTTTTCCATTATAGTTTATTGTGAGATATTGAATATAGTTCCCTGTGCAATACAGTAGGACCTTGTTGTTTATCTCTTTTATGTATAGTAGTCTGTACCTGCTAATCCCGAATTCTGAATTTATCCACCACCCCCCTTTTCCCTTTGGTAATCATAAGTTTGTTTTCCATGTCTATGAGTCTGTTTAGTAAATAAGTTCATTTGTATCATATTTTAGATTCCGCATATTAGTGATATAATATGATATTTGTCTTTCTCTGTGTGACTTACTTAGTATGATAATATCTAGGTCCATCCATGTTGCTGCAAATGGCATTACTGCATTCTTTTTTATGGCTGAGTAGTATTCCATTGTATACACATACCACTGTTTCTTTATCCATTCATCAGTTGATAGACATTTAGGTTGCTTCCATGTCTTGCCTGTTGTATATAGTGCTGCTGTGAACATTGGGGTGCAAGTATCTTTTCAAATTAGAGTTTTCTCCAAATAAATGCTCAGGAGTGGGATTACTGGATCATATGGAAACTCTATTTTTAGTTTTTTAAGGAACCTCCATAGCGTTCTCCATAGTGGCTGCACCAATTTACATTCCCACCAACAGTGTAGGAGGGTTCCCTTTTCTCCACACCCTCTCCAGCATTTATTATTTGTAGACTTTTTGATGATGACCATTCTGACTGGTGTGAGGTGATACCTCATTGTAGTTTTGATTTGTATTTACTTAATAATTAGCAGTGTTGAACATCTTTTCATATGCTTAGTGGCCATCAGTATGTCTTGGCTTCTGCCCTCAAGAAGTTTATAGTTTAATAGGAGAAAACTAAACTGTGGTGGACAAATAACTATAACTCGTTATAGGTGCCATGACAGAAGCAGATAAATGGCTCATTGGGGACCCAAATATGGGGGTGCTCAGTTCTCTTTGCAGTTTTCCATGATCTTCATGACCTGAGCGAATCTCATCCAATGCCTGGCTTCCTTTATATCCATATCCACTGTATGTTTCTCTCCCTAGGCCTCAATCCCTCTGGTCACACAGAATTTGTTTTTCGAGTCATTCCATGATCTTTCCTAACCTGCATGCTTTTGCATATGTTCTCCTCTATGCCTGGAGTGTCTTTTTTTATCTCCGACAAAATCTGGTTCCTCTTTAGGGCAGAGCCTCCTGAAATGCCACCTTCTCTGTGAAGCCTTCCCCCTTCTCCTGTTAATTGCACCCTCCTCTGTGTTCCAGTGAAGTTTAAACTTAGCTCTGTTGTAGCACATGTCACATTATATTTGGTTATGCATCTGTAACTCCCAGAGGCAAAGATTCTGTCTTTATATCTGCCCCAAGATTTATCAGAGTGCCTGATGTGTATTGGGCTTCCAGGAAGTGATTTTGGTTTGGTTTGGTTTGGTTTTTGACACACAAAGGGATGAAATATGTTGATTTAAGTCTTTCTTTAACCTATTTCCTTTTTTGGCCCATGATACGGATAGTCAGTTGATACATATTATGATACATGTGCTCTTGGCAGTAGTACTCCTAATTGAGTCTACACTGACCTATTTGAGGTTTAAAAGCCTGTTTGACTAAGGAGTCTGTGTTTGACCTATCTTCACATTGTTAGGGATTTATATGGCATTTCCATTTCTGAATTAGAATGAAGGGTATCAGGCTGGTCCTTTATGAGTGAATTAACTTTCTTAAACATTATGCCCGATTTCAGGAGGTGCCTGTTTAAGCTAGGCAGCTCTGAAAAACTAGAGAATTAGTAATCTGCTGTTCCAAATGAATCAAAATCAATAAGCAGAAGTTAAATGAATACCATCCTTAATAAGTAATAACTCAAAAATATTTCTGTTGAAATATGCTTAAAATATGTCAGTATCCTAGTTGGAAGATTGCTTATAAGTCTGACAAAATTTTGAATAAAAATTGAGCAATAGGGCTTCCCTGGTGGCGCAGTGGTTAAGAATCCGCCTGCCAATGCAGGAGACTGGGTTTGAGCCCTGGTCCGGGAAGATCCCACATGCCGCGGAGCAGCTAGGCCCGTGCGCCACAACTACTGAGCCTGTGCTCTAGAGCCCACAAGCCACAACTACTGAGACCACATGCCACAGCTACTGAAGCCTGTGTGCCTAGGGCCCATGCTCTGCAACAAGAGAAGCCACCGCAATGAGAAGCCTGCGCACCACAGTGAAGAGTAGCCCCTGCTCGCCACAACTAGAGAAAAGCCCGCGTGCAGCAACAAAGACCAAACACAGCCAAAAATAAATAAATAAATTTATAAAAAAAAAATTGAGCAATAAATTTACATAGACATATGGTGATCACTTTGAAATGTATAGAAGTACCAAATCACTATGTTGTGTAACAGGAACTAACATGTTGTAGGTCAATTATACTTCAAAATCAAACAAACAAATAAACTCGTAGGAAAAGAGATCAGATCCGTGGTTATCAGAGGCAGGGATTGGTGGTAGGACACACTGGATAAAGGCAGTCAAACAGTACAAACTTCCAGTTATAGGATATAGAAGTACTAGGGATCTAGCGTACAACATGATACATATAATTAAGAGTGCTGCATGTTATATGTGAAAGTTGTTAAGAGAGTAAATCCTGAGTTCTCATCACAAACAGTTTTTCTATTTCTTTAACTTTCTATCCACATGAGATGATGGATGCTCACTAAACTTATTGTTACAATCATTTTATGACGTATGTAAGTCAAATCATTATGCTAGGCACCTTAAGCTCATACAGTGCTATGTGCCGATTGTATCTCAATAAAACTGGAAGAAGAAAGCAAACAAACATGTAGTTTGCAATATAAATATGAGCAATAAGCTGACTATACAAAGATAGTGCTTAAGCTTACATATTTATTTTATAAATATATTTTGGAGCAACTTCTCTAGGTAAAAGAGTGTGATTAATGCTATGGGAAACATAAAGGTGAGAAATATAGAAACTTCATCCTCCAAGGAATCTACATTGGGAGAAAGGACGAGGTTTGGAGGGAAGTGCACCTCCATGTCCCATTGCTGTGTGTGTCCCATCACGGTGGCACAGAGCTGGTGGCAAAAAAAGCGCAACAAAAGACAAAACTGCCTTGAATCATATTCTAGTGGAATGATCCGTAGTAGAATATCCTTTGGAAAGGGGGGGAGGGATAAATTAGGAGTTTGGGGTTAACATATACACACTACTATATATAAAATAGATAACCAACAAGGACCTACTGTATAGCACAGGGAACTATACTTAACATTTTGTAATAACCTATAGGGGAAAAGAATCTGAAAAAATAGATATATATGTATATGTATAAAATCACTTTGCTGTCCACCTGAAATTAACACAACAATGTAAATCAACTATACTTCAATTTAAAAAAAATAATAGAATATCCTGCATAAAAACGAATAAGTCAATTTGGGATGATTAAAAACCCTGACACAAGACCTTCCTGGTGTTGGGGAAACAATTGTCATCTCCAGATCCCCAGAGCAGGGTTTAAAGTTGGAGGAACTGATGCTAATCTCTCTGAACCTAGCCTTCTCAGTTGTCAGTGAGGCTAATGATCCCTGCCGTACAGTTTGCATGAGTGTTTGTCATATGTATGTGTGTGTCTATGTAGAAAAATAAGGGAATGCATAAAAATCATACCGTAAGCTCTTAAATGCTATCCATATATTGTTGTTAATAAGTCATTCATTCATTTATTACAGAAATATTTATTAAATACATTTACTATGCGCGAGACCTTATGTGATGTACCAATGCAGCAAAGAGGAATAAGATACAGAGCCCATGTCTTCATGGAGGTCTCAGGCTTGTAGATGATAAAGATATGTAAAAAGACAAATGAAACTCGATATGATAACTATGAAGAGGGAGTAAGAAGTACTGTGGGACACAAGCAAGGGCGTAATTAATATTACTGAGTTCAGTAGAGACAAATGTTTTAATAAATAAATCTTTATTTTTAAAAAAGACTTTATAAAAATCTTACTTATGTAAGATTTTTAAAAAATCTTAATGTATAGAAAGGAGTCCCCAAGGGAGATAAGGTTTAGGGAAGGGCAATCCATGGGGAAAGGAAAATATAAAGAAAAACTCAGGGAGATTGGGATTTACATATATACATTAATATGTATAAAATAGATAACTAATAAGAACCTGCTGTATAAAAAAATAAATTAATTAAATTAAAAGAAATAAAATAAAATTTAAAAAAAAGGAAGACTCAGAGAAAGCTTAGCAAATGCAGTAAGCTGTTTCTAGTTTGGTGTAGTAGGAATAAGGTCTGCAAGCTGAGGAGTGGGGAGAGATGACAGAACAGGTGGTTGTTACTATAGCGGTATTGCATGATACAGTGGTTAAGAGCATTGGCTCATCCAGACTGCTGGGGTTTGAATTCCTGCTCTGTGGCCCGCATGACCTTGAGCAGTGACCTTAGCTTCCTCCTCCTTGAGATGGGGTTAACAATAGTACCTATCATAAAGTTGTTTGAGGACTACATCAGGTAATATATGTAAGGTCCTGAGAAAAGTGCCTAGAGCATCATATAGAGTATATGTCTTAGTTGTTACTATTATCATGATTTCCCCCAGCCTATTCCTAGGAAATAATGTATACTGCCATTGATCCTTTATTCTGACTTTCCCATGCATTATTTTATTGAAGGATTCCCAACATAAAAGTGAGGCAGACAGTGAAAGAGCTTTGTCAGGCTTGGTCATTGAGATAGAGGCAACCCAGGATGGGGTTGCCTGACTCTTAACTGGCTGCTCCAACCTTCCTCCTGGCAACACCATTCTTCCTGGCTAAATTCCTGCATTCAGGAAATGACCACTCTTAACTTCCTCTAGCCTAGGTTAGAGCTCTCTGTTGCACCCTTCTTCAAAGTCTTTATAACCTTTCTGTTGAAATAAAGTCAGTGATGTCTGGGCAGCAGTGGGGATGGACATGTGGGAGGAGATGAGGAGATGGGGAGATGAGTATTGTGTGGATGGAGAAGCTCTCTATCTTCCATTCTCCACTTCTTCCTGCCAAGGACCTGGACTCCTAGACCCTGACCCTTGACTAGAAAGGCAGGCCTCTATAAAGGTGGGAGGAGACCACTCTTCTCTCACCTGGCCTTCTTGGTGGGTTGATATTAGAGTGTGTGTCAAAAAGAGGGTAGAAGGGTAGAAAAGATGATGTGACCTTCATATCCATGTATGATGGAAATTATTGTAATTTTTTCCAATTAATGGCCTTAAGAGAGAGACCTGTGTACTTCCAAAGCCTGGGGCAGGAGCAAGAGACTCTATGGTGGGCTGGCCCTGGTTCAACCATGTATAACATGGCCCACTGAATGCTGCACACAGGATAATAAAATGTGTGAATATCGGTGTATAGAAAAATACAGGGAAGTATCTTAAGAGAAGTTAAATTTCTAGAAATCTGTTGTTTAGATTTATCCACCCAGAAAAGCACATTTTCCACACTACTTTCTGTCTCAGGCGATTTCTTATCCAGGACAGTAACATTTTGTTCAATTCTGTGGTGCTTCCTGGTCTAACCACCACTGAATCTCTCCTCATTGTTGGGTCATGTGTCCTATTTTTACAATACAACCTGACGTTTTCTATTGCCATCCCATCTTAGTATTGAATTAGTCCTTATAAGCTCTAATCATGCTCATCTTAATATTATTTGGGAGCTGAACAATAACAGATCCTAGAACATTTTGGCCTGTTCAGGAATCTGACCCCGCTGTACTCCTGCCACATTGGAGGAAGGTTTAATAGCAGAGAGACATGCTCAGGATTCCCATTACACAGACCTGATGAGTTTCATAAAATATGCCCAAGTATTAAACTCATTAACATCTTCATTATGCCATGCATTAGCCAAGGATTTTATTACCTTTTTTGTTCATTTGCAATCTCACCAAATTAGTCATCTGATCTTAGTATCTTTCCCATTAATAGGAATTAGAGAGGGTTTTTATTAGTCATTTAATTAGTTTTAAACATATGTTTCTACATCCATCATTAAGCTCTAGAGTGGATTTCTATAAATTGATGAGATCGGAGTAGGTAGAAGCTACAGCGTGTGACTTTGTACATGCCTACTGGTCTCTCTGGGTGAGTGTCGGGCTCTCAGGCTGTACGACCAGAATATTGATACCCATCTCCTAGAGTTGTGGTGAGATGGAATTAGATGATATATGTGAAAATATTTTATAAACTTTAATGGACATAAGGAAAATTGGATATTGTTATTGTTATTAAATAACCAAGGAAGAGAAGTCTGCTTTATAGACCTTTCTTCTCATTTGTGTCTTTCTTGCAATATGAACTGTAGTTGAATTCTGAATTATACTCGTAAGTGTATTAAAACTTAAAAAAGATGTTATAGTATGACGTCTCTGTGAAATGTCATCAGAAATTAATGTATTATAAACACCAGCACTTAAAAATATTGAAATACACTGATTGCTATATTAAGACTAACATTGTATCAATGTGCTAACAGTATGTACTATTAGTTCTTTAGCCATTTATTTAACATTAATAGAATAATAACTGTAAATGTTAAAAGAAATAGAAAAATGGATATGATTTTTTCTGTGTATTTAAAATTGAATGTCATAGGAAGATCAAATTCATTCATTCATTCATTCACTCAGCAAACATTTGCTAAGTTTCTAACATGAGGCAAATGTCGCACTAGTTACTAGTGATAAGCAAATGAAAAGAGAGAGAGTTCCAGCTTTCAAATGCCTAAGCTAACCCCAACTCCCAGTTCTCTTAAGAGAAAGCATTCTCTGATATTACTTAGAAAAGTTGAAAGGAATCTTCTTGGCAAAAACAGGGCATGTAAAAGGAGTTTTCTTTAAATGTGGCATGTGAGCATCAAACTGAACAGGTATACGTAAGAAAACTTTGGATAGAAAAATATCCTGGAGGAAACTTAAATTCTTTACTATTCAGCACTTTACATAAATAGCATTAATTGGGAAGATTTGCTTCCTAATATTAAATTTTAATGGGTGTACAAATACAGGCCTTTTTTTATTTCACATAATCAGGATGCTTCAGAGACTGCACGTGATACTATTTCAGCTAATATAAATTCTTCGTAATATAAACAGTCAGTATGCTCAATCCCCTTAACTCATTTGGTTAAGGGAATTGAGCATACATTAAAAATAATGTAATTTTTATACATTATTGGGCTTTTATTCCTCTTTCATTAGCAAAACTTCTTAAGTGTGTAATTGTTATACATGTGTTAGAAGATTGATATTATTCCCTGAGTATACTAATTTATAGATCAGCATTGCCCAAGTTATAGTTTTGTTTTATGCAACTCTATCTTAATTTTCAATTGGGTTTGTTAACACCACAGGTGAAACATAGGAACCAATGGAATTAAGTTTTTGTGTATGTTTTATGAATTCTCTCCTTGGGGTCACTGGGATATTTGAAAAACATATGGTTAAAAAATAGTAATAATCTCTAGCTTTTGTGTGAAGCAATGAGTATTAGAGATACATATTAAGCACTAACTATGCGCAGGTCTACATACTGTGTATAAATCAGTAATCTGTGGTCTACTCCCTTAAGGAATCTAGTCTAGTAGAAGAGATAAGAGAAGATATTACCAAAGTTCAGGGCCCAAAGTGATGAGTCTCTGCACAGAGCTTGGTACTTAATGAATATTTGCGGAATGAATAAATCAATGAAGTGAAAGAACACACAAAGAGAGACACTGACTAAGGAGATTATTTTTAGCAGATGTCTCAGGGAAATTTTCAGAGTGAAAGTGAGACATTTGGTAGAGTGGTAGAATTTGGACATGAAGGAATTCCAGAAAGGAGGAGCAACGTAAGGTTTTACCTAGATTTTTTTTGTTTATTTTTCTAGTTGTTCTTTAGAATCTGAATTTATTATAAATAAACAACTAAAAATAAGAACCTAGTTCCAGTACATACAAAGGGGTAACTTTAAAACCAATACACTAAAAAGATTGAATGACTACCAAAAGAAATCCAGATGTGAACAGACTGCAGGTCCTGAGTATTACAAAAACAAAATGTTAGCCATAAGTCTGAATATTCCGTGCAGGCCCATGTATGTATCTCTGGGTGGAAGGAGAGTGCTTGAACAATCTTAGGGATTTCTCACCACCCTGAAGAAACTCATTGAAGGGTAAGCAAACATTTGCCTCAAGAGAGAGAACTAGCAAATAGTTCAGGGATCCTAAAAAGAAACAATCTGTTTCCTTTTCCCTAATGATTTGTTATGATTTAATAAATACTTACCATGTTCCAAGTACTATATTAATTCTAAAAAATAAACCCTAAACTTAAAGTTTTCTTTATTTCTATTTTACAAATGAGGTATAACTCATACTTAGTGATTTTTCAAAAATTATAATTTTAGTATCAAAACTAGGATTTAAATATGTCTTTTCAATCCTCAAGTCCAAGCTCTCTCTACATTAGGTTATCTCCTACTCCAGAGAAAAAGTACAAAGGATTTAGAGGCAAAACCTTGAGTTCAAGTTCGGGTTCAGCCACTACTTAATGTCGTGACAATATCTAAGCCAACTAGAGACAAAGAACCCATTTAAGAAACTGTTATAACAGATCAGGAAGAAGAAAATGTGTATGTGTAAGATATTACCAGTGAAAATAGAGATTGGAATAGATTTCAGAAATTCTCTGAGGGTAGAGTCAGCGTGTCTTGGCAACCAATGTAATGTATTATCTTGGTATTTACAGTATTCATTATATGGTCTGTTTTTCCTGAAGTATGGTCTTTGGAACATGAGCTCTGGGAGAAACTACATAGGAGTTAAGGTAACAGTAGCTGCTGTACCAAACCCTGAGAGTTCAGGCTCTTAATACAATAGAAATACTTTTTTTTCACCTAACAGTCTAATGAAGGGTTTCTCAACCTTAGCACAATTAACATTTTGGACTAGATAATTCTTTGTTGTTGGGGGCTGTTCTGTGCATCATGGAATAATAGCAGCATTCCCTGCCTCTACCCAGTAATGTCAGTACCACCCCCTCCTCAAATGTGATAACCAAAAATATTTCCGGATATTGCCAAATGTCTCCTCAGAGACGAAAATCACTGGTCTAATACATATTCTGGCTACTGAGAACTTTCCTCCACACAGTGATACAAAAGCCCAAGTTTCTTTCATCTTGAGGGCCTGCCATTGTCCTCAGTACCAGCTGACAGAGGAGTAAGAGATCATAGGGAAGGAATACCCATTTCTCAAAAGCCTTGTTTCGGGAAGTTACTCACATGATTTTCCCTTAAATTCCATTGGCATGAATCAGTCACGTGGTCATACTTAGTAGCAAAAGGAGCCAGGAAATATACTCCTTAGCTGGAAGTTTTTTCCCATTCCACTTTCTACTATGGAAAAGAAAGCACAACTTTGAACAGCTAGCCATCTCTGCCATAGTCTGAACTAAAAGAAATTTCCCTAGTCATAGATGTTCGGAAAATCTTCAAATTATATTCCTCCATTAAAGACTCACAAAGCACATTAGCACTTTAAAGTCTCTGAACAGTTCAGCGTGAAATATATTTGTTCAACTTTGTGTAACTCAATATGCCTCGAATGTATTTGATTTATAGAATCTCTTCCTTGCTTTTTGGGGTTATTTTGAGGTAATATCAGTGTTCTACTGAACCCTGGAAAATGGTCATCATGTCTCTTACTTTTCCTCTTTTTCCTGCCAGTTTATTTCTGGTTCCTTTCAGAAGTATTAGAACCTTGACTAGACAATGGGCAGGAAGAAGCTCAAACGGGTAATGGACAGTTTGACTATATTCATTGATTTGTTAGTTTAGGAGACATTCTGCCTAGCCCCATCTATTGATTTGATATTGGCTAATAAGATCAGGCTTTTTTAGTAATTGAACTTCTTTCTACCGTTGACTCATTTTTTTAGGAGCTGAATATGAGCTAACCGCTCATATACGTACTGTCTCCTCCAGTTGTTACTTTATTTTGATGATTGCATAATGTCAGCTATTGAACGCAGAAATACAGAACTGCTTTATTCATTATAGTTCATTTATGTAGTAGGGAATCATAAAATTTTCACCATATTTAAGCTTCTTAATACCTGAATTACCACAGGCAATATAACATTCTCTATGCTGTTAATAACCCATATTACAACCCACTATAAAATCTCTCCACTGATTCCCTCTATCAACCTTATTATATCCTTCATGCTTCCAATTGCACATCCCCTGCTGCTTTTATTCTCCTTACTTACGTCTACACTTTTCAACATATGTCATAGTTTGCTCTGTTCCCTATTCTTTGTCTTCATTTTCCCCCATCCCCAAATTAGACAAGTTTATTCTTTACATCTTTCTCTTTCTTAACTCATCACTCATTTGAACCCAAATACATTGCAATTATGTCCGTTTGTGATAACCTATTAGACCAACAAAATGCTTACATATAAAACAGAAATATTAGAGATACAGATTTCTATTACAGTGTGGTAGGCAGAGTTTTGGTCCCTGTGCTCTCTGCCAGTTGGTGTCATTCCTGTGTAATGTCACTGCATTACATGGTAAAAGGAAATATGCAGATGCAACTAAGATCCCTAATAAGCTGACCTTAAAATAGATTATCTTGGATTTTCTGGATGGGTCCAATATAATTACAGGATCCCTTAAAATCAGGAGAGGAAGTCAGAGAGGTCTGAAACATGCAAAGGACTGGCCTGTCATTGCTGCTTGAAGGGTTAAAGAGCCACATGAAAAGTGTGAGAAGGAAATCAGTTCAACCAGTGAACCTGAACCCTAAGCTCCAGATGAAAACCGCAACCCTGGATGATACCTTGATTTATCCCAGTGAGACTCTGAGTGTGGAATCTAGTCATGCCATGTCAGACTTCTGACCTAGAGAGATAGGAAGTAATAAATAACTATTGTTTTAAGCCACTAAATTTGTGGCAACTTGTTACGTAGCGATAGAAAACTAAAACATAGGGAACAAGTCAGTTCTTCCCTTTCCAGAACAGCCATACTGGAATTTTTTAAGCAGTGAGCAATTGTAATACACTCAAGTTATATGTTGGTTCAAAGAAATTGCCCAATACATTACTTTTCTAGATATTTCTACACTAAAAATGAGGTAATCCTGTTCATGACCAGTGACGGTGCTTCTTCTCTTTTCATGCCGTACTATGCCTCTACTTATTCCCCTTCATCAGTGATTTTTTGTTTCTACTGATGCTAGACCCTCTGTTGATATCATCAAACTTATCATGCTCACTAGTAACATTACTAGTGCTCCCCAATATCCCCAGTATCTGGTTCTCCTCTCCTTCATGGGCACATAGAACAACACATTTCCTAGCCTCTCGGAGTTTAGGCAGGGTCTTGTGATGAATTCTAGCCAATAGACTATGAACTGAGGTGGTGAAAAGCCCCCTCTTGACCTTCGGCTTTTAAAGAATGGCCTGGAGAACTGCTCAACTTTAAGATTTGTGTAAGAAACAAAATTTGTAGCATTAAGGTACTAAAGTTCAGGGGTTAATTTTGTTCAACAGTATAACCTAACCTATCCTGACCAATGCAGGTAGAGCAAGGATAAGTTCTACCCAGTGACAATATTTTGCTAGGTTTCTGGATTATTCTTGATTATATAGAAATCAAACCAAGACACTACGCTTAAAATCACGTGGAAGTTTTCTAATTTGTGTTGAATGAAAATTCAGAATATGATTTTTGAAAAGCAAAACTAAGTTTTGACAAGTTTTGGACTTGTGTATTGATTAAAACAGGCACATGCTTAATTCCCCCAAGCAAAGTCTCTACTGTGATGCATACTCTTTTTCCTGTGATTTTCTTTGAAGTTGCTTCATTCTTTTGAAGCTCACGTTGAAGAACTGAGCATCTCCGAGACAGTCATTATTTCTTCACTGTGACATGACTAATAGCTTCTGCCATAGGTGACAGTTCTTTGCAGTCTTTTTCTTTTCTTTTTTAAGATTTGCATTGAAATGTATCTTCTTCAAATGGATATGTTTATACCTATCCAGACTTAATCACATTTATAATATGTGATAACTCTGTTCAATAGATTACCTAACTGCCCTGAAAAGATAGCCACTCTTAAGATAGAACCAAGATGATTTTCTCTCACAGTCAAGTTGGGAAACATCCAGACAGTTGGTGATCTGTTCAACAAGGGGGAAGAGGAGGAGAGCTGTAAATTGAATGTACTAGTTATGGTTCTCTTGTGAAATTAAAACTAGCTGAGCTTTAATTTCCAACCTGAGAATTCATAGGCACATACATTTTAAAAGCTGAGCTGAGAACGCACTCTGGCTAAATTTGATTTTATCTAATTTCCAGCATTAGTCCTCCATCTTGAGCTCCCAGAGCAGAGAAGCAATGATCTACAAAGTTTGCAGTGATCAGGCTTGGGCTTTTGAAGGATTTATTTATTTAAAAAATAGGACAAGACACCACTTTTGGATCTGAATTTATAGCTCAGCATTCATGTCTGTATTTGTAATATTCATCATCATCTTCTTTCCACCAATTATACTATGTTTGTGCTTTTTTTCACTAAATATTAAATTTCTTTTATTTCTTGTTTGTTTTTTAAATTAGTATTTTATTTTGTTACTGACAAGAAAGAATAAGTAGAATAATAGTCCATTGAGTCATCTGACCTTTGTGTGACTAATGTAGCCAAACATATTAAGAACAAATGAAGAAATGAGTATAGTGAAATTTAAGACTATGTTATTTTTGGTATGGTCTCCTCCTTTAAAGCTAGTGGAAAAAAAACCACAATATTTCTCAAATTTTTTTTTTTTTATAAACCACTTTATTGAGATATCACACAATTCTCCCATTTAAAGTACACAATTCATTGGTTTTTAGTATATTCACAGACTTGTGCAACCAACACCAGAACCAATTTTAGAACATTTTCATCAACACAAAAGATAATCCCACCCCCCCATAAGCAGTCATTCCTCATTCCTGTCACCCCAGTCCCTGGTCACCACTGCTCTGCTTTCTGTCTCCATGGATTTACCTCTTTGGGTCATTTCATACAAATGGAATCATTCAATATGTGGCCTGTCGTGTCTGGCTTCTTTCAGTGAGACCATGCTTTCAAGGTTCAGCCATGCTGTAGTGTGTGTCACTATTTCATTCCTTTTTTTTTTTTTTTTTTTAGTATTAGTTGTTTTGTTTGTTTCTTTCTTTGTTTGTTTGTACTGCAGGTTCTTATCAGTCATCAATTTTATACACATCAGTGTATACATGTCAATCCCAATTGCCCACCACCATCCCCACCCCACCGCGGTTTTCCCCACTTGGTGTCCATACGTTTGTTCTCTACATCTGTGTCTCAACTTCTGCCCTGCAAACCGGTTCATCTGTACCATTTTTCTAGGTTCCACATGCATGCATTAATATACGATATTTGTTTTTCTCTTTCTGACTTACTTCACTCTGTATGACAGTCTCTAGATCCATCCACGTCTCAACAAATGACTCAATTTCGTTCCTATTTATGGCTGAGTAATATTCCATTGTATATATGTACCACTACTTCTTTATCCATTCGTCTGTCGATGGGCATTTAGGTTGCTTCCTTGACCTGGCTATTGTAAATAGTGCTGCAATGAACATTGGGGTGCATGTGTCCTTTTGAATTACAGTTTTCTCTGGGTATATGCCCAGTAGTGGGATTGCTGGATCATATGGTAATTCTATTTTTAGTTTTTTAAGGAACCTCCATATTGTTCTCCATAGTGGCTGTATCAATTGACATTCCCACCAATGGTGCAAGAGGGTTCCCTTTTCTCCACACCCTCTCCAGCATTTGTTGTTTGTAGATTTTCTGATGATGCCCATTCTAACTGGTGTGAGGTGATACCTCATTGTAGTTTTGATTTGCATTTCTCTAATAATTAGTGATGTTGAGCAGCTTTTCATGTGCTTCTTGGCCATCTGTATGTCTTCTTTGGAGAAATGTCTATTTAGATCTTCTGCCCATTTTTGGATTGGATTGTTTGTTTCTTTAATTTTGAGCTGAATGAGCAGTTTATATATTTTGGAGATTAATCCTTTGTCCGTTGATTCGTTTGCAAATATTTTCTCCCATTCTGAGGGTTGTCTTTTCGTCTTGTTTATGGTTTCCTTTGCTGTGCAAAAGCTTTGAAGTTTCTTTAGGTCCCATTTGTTTATTTTTGATTTTATTTCCATTACTCTAGGAGGTGGATCAAAAAAGATCTTGTGGTGATTTATGTCAAAGAGTGTTCTTCCTATGTTTTCCTCTAAGAGTTTTATAGTGTCCAGTCTTACATTTAGGTCTCAAATCCATTTTGAGTTTATTTTTGTGTATGGTGTTAGGGAGTATTCTAATTTCATTCTTTTACATGTAGCTGTTCAGTTTTCCCAGCACCACTTATTGAAGAGACTGTCTTTTCTCCATTGTATATCTTTGCCTCCTTTGTCATAGATTAGTTGACCATAGCTACGTGGGTTTATCTCTGGGCTTTCTATCTTGTTCCATTGATCTATGTTTCTGTTTTTGTGCCAGTACCATATTGTCTTGATTACTGTAGCTTTGTAGTATAGTCTGAAGTCAGGGAGTCTGATTCCTCCAGCTCCGTTTTTTTCCCTCAAGACTGCTTTGGCTATTCGGGGTCTTTTGTGTCTCCATACAAATTTTAAGATGATTTGTTCTAGTTCCGTAAAAAATGCCATTGGTAATTTGATAGGGATTGCATTGAATCTGTAGATTGCTTTGGGTAGTATAGTCATTTTCACAATGTTGATTCTTCCAATCCAAGAACATGGTATATCTCTCCATCTGTTGGTATCATCTTTAATTTCTTTTATCAGTGTCTTATAGTTTTCTGCATACAGGTCTTTTGTCTCCCTAGGTAGGTTTATTCCTAGGTATTTTATTCTTTTTGTTGCAATGGTAAATGGGAGTGTTTCCATAATTTCTCTTTCAGATTTTTCATCATTAGGGTATAGGGATGCAAGAGATTTCTGTGCATTAATTTTCTATCCTGCAACTTTACCAAATTCATTGATTAGCTCTAGCAGTTTTCTGGTGGCATTTTTAGGATTCTCTATGTATAGTATCATGTCATCTGCAAACAGTGACAGTTTTACTTCTTCTTTTCCGATTTGTATGCCTTTTATTTCTTTTTCTTCTCTGATTGCCGTGGCTAGGACTTCCAAAACTTTGTTGAATAATCGTGGTGAGAGTGGACATCCTTGTCTCGTTCCTGATCTTAGAGGAAATGCTTTCAGTTTTTCACCATTGAGAATGATGTTTGCTGTGGGTTTGTCGTGTATGGCCTTTATTATGTTGAGGTAGGTTCCCTCTATGCCCACTTTCTGGAGAGTTTTTATCATAAATGGGTGTTGAATTTTGTCAAAAGCTTTTTCTGCATCTATTGAGATGATCATATGGTTTTTCTTCTTCAATTTGTTAATATGGTGTATCACATTGATTGATTTGCGTATATTGAAGAATCCTTGCATCCCTGGGATAAATCCCACTTGATCGTGGTGTATGATCCTTTTAATGTGTTGTTGGATTCTGTTTGCTAGTATTTTGTTGAGGATTTTTGCATCTATAGTCATCAGTGATATTGGTCTGTAATTTTCTTTTTTTTTGTAGTATCTTTGTCTGGTTTTGGTATCAGGGTGATGGTGGCCTCATAGAATGAGTTTGGGAGTGTTCCTTCCTCTGCAATTTTTTGGAAGAGTTTGAGAAGGATGGGTGTTAGCTCTTCTCTAAATGTTTGATAGAATTCACCTGTGAAGCCATCTGGTCCTGGACTTTTGTTTGTTGGAAGGTTTTTAATCACAGTTTCAATTTCATTACTTGTGATTGGTCTGTTCATATTTTCTGTTTCTTCCTGGTTCAGTCTTGGAAGGTTATACCTTTCTAAGAATTTGTCCATTTCTTCCAGGTTGTCCATTTTATTGGCATAGAGTTGCTTGTAGTAGTCTCTTAGGATGCTTTGTATTTCTGCGGTGTCTGTTGTAACTTCTTTTTCATGTCTAATTTTACTGATTTGAGTCCTCTGCCTCTTTTTCTTGATGAGTCTGGCTAATGGCTTATCAATTTTGTTTATCTTCTCAAAGAACCAACTTTTAGTTTTATTGATCTTTGCTATTGTTTTCTTTGTTTCTATTTCATTTATTTCTGCTCTGATCTTTAGGATTTCTTTCCGTCTGCTAACTTTGGGTTTTGTTTGTTCTTCTTTCTCTAGTTCCTTTAGGTGTAAGGTTAGATTGTTTACTTGAGGTTTTTCTTGTTTCTTTAGGTAGGCTTGTATAGCTATAAACTTCCCTCTTAGAACTGCTTTTGCTGCATCCCATAGGTTTTGGATCATCGTGTTTTCATTGTCATTTGTCTCTAGGTATTTTTTGATTTCCTCTTTGATTTCTTCAGTGATCTCTTGGTTATTTAGTAACGTATTGTTTAGCCTCCATGTGTTTGTGTTTTTTACGTTTTTTTCCCTGTAATTCATTTCTAATCTCATCGCGTTGTGGTCAGAAAAGATGCTTGATATGATTTCACTTTTCTTAAATTTACTGAGGCTTGATTTGTGACCCAAGATGTGATCTATCCTGGAGAATGTTCCGTGTGCACTTGAGAAGAAAGTGTAATCTGCTGTTTTTGGATGGAATGTCCTATAAATATCAATTAAATCTATCTGGTCTATTGTGTCATTTAAAGCTTCTGTTTCCTTATTTATTTTCATTTTGGATGATCTGTCCATTGGTGTAAGTGAGGTGTTAAAGTCCCCCACTATTATTGTGTTACTGTCGATTTCCTCTTTTAGAGCTGTTAGCAGTGGCCTTATGTATTCAGGTGCTCCTGTGTCGGGTGCATATATATTTATAATTGTTATATCTTCTTCTTGGATTGATCCCTTGATCATTATGTAGTGTCCTTCCTTGTCTCTTGTAACATTCTTTATTTTAAAGTCTATTTTATCCGATATGAGTATAGCTACTCCAGCTTTCTTTTGATTTCCATTTGCATGGAATATCTTTTTCCATCCCCTCACTTTCAGTCTGTATGTGACCTTTGGTCTGAAGTGGGTCTCTTGTAGACAGCATATATGTGGGTTTTGTTTTTGTATCCATTCAGCAAGCCTGTGTCTTTTGGTTGGAGCATTTAATCCATTCACGTTTAAGGTAATTATCGATATGTATGTTCCTATGACCATTTTCTTAATTATTTTGGGTTTGTTTTTGTAGGTCCTTTTCTTCTCTTGTGTTTCCCGCTTAGAGAAGTTCCTTTAGCATTTGTTGTAGAGCTGGTTTGGTGGTTCTGAATTCTCTTAGCTTTTGCTTGTCTGTAAAGCTTTTGATTTCTCCATCGAATCTAAATGAGCTCCTTGCCGGGTAGAGTAATCTTGGTTGTGGGTTCTTCCCTTTCATCACTTTGAGTATATCATGCCACTCCCTTCTGGCTTGTAGAGTTTCTGCTGAGAAATCAGCTGTTAACCTTATGGGAGTTCCCTTGTGTGTTATTTGTCGTTTTTCCCTTGCTGCTTTCAATAATTTTTCTTTGTCTTTATTTTTTGCCAATTTGATTACTATGTGTCTCGGCGTGTTTCTCCTTGGGTTTGTCCTGTATGGGACTCTCTGTGCTTCCTGGACTTGGGTGGCTATTTCCTTTCCCATGTTAGGGAAGTTTTCGACTATAATCTCTTCAAATATTTTCTCTGGTCCTTTCTCTCTCTCTTCTCCTTCTGGGACCCCTATAATGCGAATGTTGTTGCGTTTAATGTTGTCCCAGAGGTCTCTTAGGCTGTCTTCATTTCTTTTCATTCTTTTTTCTTTAGTCTGTTCCTCAGCAGTGAATTCCACCATTCTGTCTTCCAGGTCACTTATCCGTTCTTCTGCCTCAGTTATTCTGCTATTGATTCCTTCTTGTGTAGTTTTCATTTCAGTTATTGTACTGTTCATCTCTGTTTGTTTTTTCTTTAATTCTTCTAGGTCTTTGTTAAACATTTCTTGGATCTTCTCTTTCTTTGCCTCCATTCTTATTCCGAGGTCCTGGATCATCTTCACTATCATTATTCTGAATTCTTTTTCTGGAAGGTTGCCTATCTCCACTTCATTTAGTTGTTTTTCTGGGGTTTTATCTTGTTCCTTCATCTGGTATATAGTCCTCTGCCTTTTCATCTTGTCTGTCTTTCTGTGAATGTGGTTTTTGTTCCACAGGCTGCAGGATTGTAGTTTTTCTTGCTTCTGCTGTCTGCCCTCTGGTGGTTGAGGCTATCTAAGAGGCTTGATGGGAGGCTCTGGTGGTGGGTAGAACTGACTGTTGCTGTGGTGGTCAGAGCTCAGTTAAACTTTAATCCACTTGACTGTTGATGGGTGGGGCTGGCTTCCCTCCCTGTTGGTTGTTTTGCCTGAGGCAACCCAACACTGGAGCCTACCTGGGCTCTTTGGTGGGGCTAATGACAGACTCTGGGAGGGCTCACGCCAAGGAGCACCTCCCAGAACCTCTGCTGCCAGTGTCCCCATCCCCACGGTGAAACAGAGCCACCCCCCGCCTCCACAGGAGACCCTCCAACACCAGCAGGTAGGTCTGGTTCAGTCTCCCCAGGGTCACTGCTCCTTCCCCTGGGTCCTGATGTGCACACTCTTTTGTGTGCGCCCTCCAAGAGTGGGGTCTCTGTTTCCCCCAGTCCTGTCGAAGTCCTGCAATCAATTCCCACTAGGCTTCAAAGTCTGATTCTCTAGGAATTCCTCCTCCCGTTGCCAGACCCCCAGTTTGGGAAGCCTGACGTGGGTCTCAGAACCTTCACTCTAGTGGGTGGACTTCTGTGGTATAAGTGTTCTCCAGTCTGTGAGTCACCCACCCACCCGTTATGGGATTTGATTTTACTGTGATTGTACCCCTCCTACCATCTCAATTTGGCTTCTCCTTTGTCTTTGGATGTGGGATATCTTTTTTGGTGAGTTCCAGTGTCTTCCTATTGATGATTGTCCAGCAGCTAGTTGTGATTCTGGTGTTCTCGCAAGAGGGAGTGAGAGCACGTCCTTCTACTCCGCCATCTTGGTTCCTCTCCCAAGCCAGAGGAATAGAAACCAACCTTTGCATTCAGTGAGCTTTATCCTCCTCTGATCAACCTCGTAGCTTTCTGTATATCATCACCATGTCACTGGCCTGTAAACATTTCTACCATCTATCCACCCGTATAAAGTCTTCCAACAATGAATGCTGAATATGTGCCAGACTAAGAATTTGCTATGGTCGTAAGAAATCCACTCCAGATCTTAAGTTTTCCAATTCATGTTTCTAAGCACAAGTTCCCTGTTAGTGTTGGAAGGTCTCCCGCAGAGGCAGGGGGTGGCTCCGCTTCACCGTGGGGACAAGGACACCGGCAGCAGAAGCTCTGGGAAGCACCCACCGGCGTGAGCCCTCCCAGAGTCTGTCTATTTCTCAAATTTTAATGTGCCCAGGAATCACCCAAATATCTTGTTAAAATTCACATTTTGATTCAGTAGGTCTGGGATAGTTCTGGAAATTTTGCATTTTTAAGAAGCTCTCTGATGATGCTGATGCTACTGATCTATGCTTTGGTCCTTACTTTATGTAGCTTACCTCTAAAGCATTCATTCATTCAGTCAGTCAGTCAATGGATATTTATTCAGCCCCCAATATGAGCTAGGCCTTTTAGATTTAAAGATAGGACATTTCCTTGCTCTTAAGGAGCTTCCATTCTAGCAAAGTTAAGCTCAAACGCAAATAACTAATGAAAAATTTAAAAAGTAATGTAATTGAGATGACTACAAAGGCTATAGAAGGTCAGATAGGGAGTGACTAATTCTTCTCGCAGTGCAGCAAGAAGGTGGGAGCTGGCAATGGAAGACTTCCTCTGACCTAAGACTTAAGAACTAGGAGTTCTTTCATTTTGAGGATTTATCTTTGCTGGAACAAGGCCTAAGGAATTGGTAAACTATGTGAGCAGCTACTCTTACAAGTAAAGAATACTAAGAATGTGGCTCACAACCTGACAGCAATTTCAGATGGGAACTATCCTCATCTCCCCACCGACCAAAAAAAAAAAAAAAAAAAAAGTGAAAACAAGTACAGTAGTTGAATTCAGTTAAATGACCAATGAGAAATGAGTCATGACCGCTTATTTTCAACTCAGATTAAGAAAATTCAAATGCTTACTTGATGGTTTCTATATAGGTTTTAAGTAGACACATCCTTTGACCTCTTGTCATCACCTCCTAAAAAAACGTATTTGCAAAGGTAGATTTATCTTTAAGTTAATATGCTTAAAGGTCATATGCTCCAGGTCATTTATTTTAACAGCCCTTTCTAAGACCCTAGGGAAAATTTTTAGCAAACTTGTTCTTGTAATTTTGTGTCTTTAAAAAAAAAAAAAAAAAAGCTCTCCAAATTGTGTAAGATTCAGACTCCACGAAACCTGGCTCCACCCCTGAAAGCATACCTTCTATTGTAAGAATGATTACAGTTTTAGTGTTTGCTTTGAGGAATGTGCTCTGGCATCACTATAATTGGTAAATTATATTTAATCAATTTTCATACAGTTGAGCTCTGCAGGTAATAAACAACCCAAAGAAAGGAACTCTCCAGGGATGATACAAATTATCTCTTGCTCATGAATATTCCATTTGCTCATTTTCTACAGATGGATGATTTCATTTGAAAGTAACAGAAAAACACAGAACAGCCTGCATGAAGTGAACAGTGCTTACTGTAGATGGGTCATAATGAAATCAGCATCTTGGCATAACTGTTGATGTGCAATGTACTGAGCCCCTCTCCTTGAGGATCTATACAAATCCATCCTCTTTCCCTTATATTAGAAGGGAAGTATAGCATATATTCTAAGTTTGGAAATATTGAAGCCATGTACTCTATTTAATTTTGAGTAATGTGTCTTATCTCCACAACAAACAAATGTCTGAATGTAATTAGTCGTTTTTTTCCTTACACAGTTAAATTTGATTCTTATAGCCTAAGTTTCTTGTAGGTGATAAAACTGGTTAACATCTTTTTTAAACATAGTCATGATATAATCCTAAGGAAGGTCTACTTGCTCTTGGTTAAAAATTTTGTTTTCTATTTTTTTTTTAGTGTTATTTTTTGTCTAAAGCGATAGGGAAAATTTAGATAGTAGGCGTGCTCGTGTAATATATACCTGTAGACTTATCTTTTTTTCCTTTTTTAACCTTTTAAAATTAAGTTATTCAAAATAATTTTTGAAAGCTTCTCTTGCACAAGATGTGCCCTCCCAGAAGCAGCCAGTACTCTGATTTCTTTCTCCATAAATGAGTTTTGCCTGTCCTTAAACTCATATAAGTGGAATTATGTACATATGTGCTTTGTTCTGGTTTCTTTCACTCAACATGTTTTAAAGATTTATCCATATTGCAGTGTGTATCAGGAACTTGTCCCTTTTATTTCTAAGTAGTATTCCGTTGTATGAATATATCACAACTTGTTTATCCATTTACCTATGAATAGGCATTTCAGTTTCCTATATTTTGCTATTGTGAATAAAGCTGCAGTGAAGTTTCTTGTACAAGTCTTTCTGTGGACATATGTTTTATTTTGGGTAAATATCTGAAAGTAGAGTTTCTAGGTCATTAAGTAGACATGTGTTTGACTCTAACAAGAAACTGCAAGTGTTTAATAAGGACCTGCCAGACAAATTTCTATATTGGTTGTTCCATTTTACACTCATACCAGCAATGTATGAGAGAACAAGTAGCTCTGCATCCTCTCCAACATTTGGTTTTGTTAGTCATTTTAATTTTAGCCATTCCAGTGAGTATAGAGTGACATTTCTATAATTTTGATTTGCATTTCCCTTATGACTAACAATTTTGAGCATCTTTTTATATATTTATTGCTCATTCATACATCCTCTCCTGCAAAGTGTCAGTCTAAGTCTTTACCCATTTTTTAAAAGAGACTTCTTATTTTGGAATAATTATAGATTTACAAGTTATTTGAAATGATTGTGCAGGGAGTTCCTTTATACCTCTCACCCCGTTTTTCCCATTGATAACACTTTACATTACCATGGTATATTTGTCAATATTAAGAACCCAACATTGGTACACTACTATTAGCTAATTCCAGACTTTATTTAGATTTCATCAGTGTTTCCATGACTGTACACTTTCTCTTCCAAGATTCAGTCCAAGGTTCCACATTGCATTTCTTTCTCATGTGATTCCATGTCCTCTAGTCTGTGACAATTTCTCAGTCTTTCTTTCCTTGTTTCTTGTGACCTTGATGATCTTGAGGAATATTGACCAGCTATCCTATAGAATGACCCCAATCTGGATTTGTCTGATTTTTTTCTCTTTCATGATTAGAGTTATGGATTGTTGAAAGAATACCACAGAAATCAAGTGTTCTCATTACATTATATGAGGGGATATATGATATCTACATGTCATTCCTGGCAATGTTAACCTTTATCACTTGGTTAAAGTAATGTTTCTAGGTTCTTTCAAGGGAGAGTACTAGGTAGTATTTGTATGTATATTATCCCATGTAACCATTATAATCTATAATTTGTATATCTTTTCATTTGTGTGTTGAGTCTATATAAACAGGAGTTCTTATTGATGTCTCTGACTCTAATCCAGTTTGATAGGATTTATTCTAGACTTCCTCTCTTTCTTATCTGTAACTTCCCACCCCCCTACCCTCTGACAGTGAGAAGCCTGCCTTCCACCATCTACCATCCTTTTGCTTACTTGTTTAATACCAGTGCACATGTAAAGTAGTCTCAAACGGTTTTGCTTGAATTCTTGTGAGAAATAAATGTATCAGAATACAGTGTTTATGTACAGTATATGGGTCCTTTTATTTTTAACCATATAGTTTCTGGTCAAAACAACATTTCCCAAAGTTACTTAGGTATCCTCCTTTTTTCCCATTTAAAAAATAATTGTGTTGTATACTTTTTTATTATTCATTTGTAAGGATTTTTTTTTATATATTCAGGATGCAGTTAGTTTTGGGATGTTTACTTTGCAAATATTCTTTCCCAGACTGTTACTTACATTTTTATTTTCTTTACAGTGACTTTTGACAAGAAGAAGTTGAAATTTTTATGAAGTCCAGTTTATCAAATTTTCTTTTATGGTTAGTGCCTTTTGCATTCTAAAATACCTTTGCCTATCTCCAGGTCACAAAATTCTTCTTTTAAAATGATTTTTTAAAATGTTTTCTTCTATGAATTATATAGTTCTAGCTTTTACATATAGGTCTTTAATCCATCACAAATTGGTTTTTGTGTATGATGTGAGATAGATGTTGAGGTTCAATTTTGCCTATACAGATATCTAGTTGATCTAGCATGATTTATCTACACTTTTTCACATCCGAAACCACATGCAGAATTTTCCTACCTGACTTTCCTCTGCTCTGTTTATGTAAGTTCCAGTTTCCCTAATACTGATAAAGGGTTAGCACTCCTTTCATCCTTTCCAATCTTACCCCTAATTCTGATGTACCATTTATTTGACTATTTTTACATAGTTGTCTTGGTTTTATGTCTTTTTTAAGAAGCTGTGCAATTTATTTACAAAAATATTCATTTTTTTTCATATATTTTGATGTTACATTATCTATAAAATAATACTGTTGTGCCAGTATTTGTTCCCTTGTGCTCTCCTACAACTGGAGTAAACTGTCAGTTGTAGGCCCGTTCAGTACATTTCAGTTTCTTTAAAAATAAAATCAGGAAAAAAATCTGTTTACCTTTTCTCAAATACATTTCCCTAAAACTCTTGCTTCTTCTGAGAATTCCTAATAGACAAAAAATTTCAGTGAGTGTAGGCTCTAACTTTACTTCCTGCATTTTGCATTGAAAGCATTATGATATCATAGAAAGAACATCACAGGCTTTAGTTTCTGAAGAATGGGAATTAATATACACTTGCTACCACTTTGTCCTGCATGACCTTGGGCTAGACATGTCCTCATGTATAAAGTGGGGGTAATAGTATTTACTTCATACAGTGGGTGTGAAGCTTAAATTAGTTATCAAGCCAGACTATCTATACCTTTGGGTAAACAGAAGTGGTCCAGGGAGGTACTCAAACCAAAGGAAAAATATGGCTCATTTTCTTAGATCGTTATGCAGAGGTTTGAGGGAGAAGTATATTAGTATCATATATATATTGTTTTAATTTTAAAGATGAAGTATGAGATAATAATTAACTTTGGATAGGGGCTAGGGAAGCAGTATGTAAGCTATACCTCCAAATATTTTGTCTCCCAATTCAATCGTTTTGTAGCCATTACACAGTTTAGTGAAAATATTTGGGAACCTCTAGGTTGACCCATAAACAGTGTCCAGAATTGCTTGGCACACAGCAGGGGCTAACTAAACCTTGGCTGTTATTTTAGTTACTTGAGTACATATCTGGCACATAATTAGCTTTAGAAATTTTTTTAGTCAATAATGTGCCACACTTTTATTGTTGACAGTTAGGTTGTTTTATTTTACCTTTGATATAGGAAATGTTATTAAAATTTTTTAAAAATCTTTTTAAGTCCCATAGTGTTGAAATATTCCCCACTTAGTGTATACATTCTTTTTTAAATGTTAATAGTTTCTTTGTACTTTACTTTTGGAGGCTTTTTAGTGATTTGCATTTGATTCACATGACATGGGTGACATGGGAATCATTGCCCTGGTCCTGAGTTGAACAATAGGTTATCCTTAATTTTTTTTGGAGAATAAATAAAAAATGATAATGTAAATTCATTGCATTTTAACTATACTATCATAATTTTATGCATGGGAGATTTTTTATTATATTTTGATTATACATATAGACTACCTCACACATCATGGATCCCTCCTTTTCAAAGATAACATGATATAAGTCATTAGGGACCTATTCAAAGGGAAATGTGTGTATTAGGCATGTGGGCCTAGAGATAATTTGGAAATCAACTTTCATTTCTCCTGTATATTTAATATACCTTAGATCACACTTAGTATCAAATTATTCAACATATGGTCCAAATCCTTCTATTTAAAAATAGATATTCATTTGAACTTTATTTTGATTTCTAACCTAGAAAACACACCATATACAGAAAGAAATTTAAGTGACAGAATCAACTCCTTCCCTTTAACTTATGATAAACTACACTGGCAAATTAACTGGAAGTCAGTCTTCCTGAAACATCACTTGACTATATTATTTAAAATTCTTCAATAGTTTCCCGTTAACATCAGGATAAAATTCTATTTCCCCAAACTGACTTAATACTTTGCAACTTATCCCCACTGTTATACTTCATAATTCCTCAATAGAATCTTTTTTTTTTACACCTCAAACCGGCCTCATAATTATCATTCATAGTCTTTGAGAGTCATTCTGACATCTTGACACTTTCTCATGCAGTTTTCCTTGCCTAGAATTTCCTGTCTTCTCCTTTCAAATGGAGGCACAATGGAACAAAGGAGGATATTTCATAAGAAATATCTATAATATTGTAGTTCTCACCATAATTTCAACTAAATCAGTCAGAGTCGTCTAATTTGACCTGTAAGATACGGTACACAATTCCCTATAGAGTATAGGACCCAGAGCAAACTATGATATGTGTCTTTCCAAGGTGAAATTCAAATAAAATGAAATATATGGGTTTAATCCAAAAAGGAAAAAATTCCCAAAATATTCCATAGAAGACAGAGAGAATTAGTGGCCATTTTGCTCTGAGGATGGATGGTTCACTATATAAAAACATTTCACATGTATTCATTATTTATTATATGCCAGCCACTGTTCTAAGCACTCTTTTCATATGTTGACTCATTTTACCCTCACAGTCTGGTCCCGAGTCCCTCTTTTAATCACCAACATTCACTTCCTGTCCAGGTGTCTTTTCTCTGGGCTGCCTATATGTTAGTTTAGTATCTACGAATCCCAGGTCAGTCTACCTCTAGGAGATGGGGCTGGTTGTTTTTTCCTAAAATTAGTCTCCCTGAGTCACTGTTTAGATCCATGGTTGTATCAAGTGTTCCCCTCCTAAGTTCCTGCCAAATTTGGGGGCCTTGGATATTGTCTTAATTTATTATTCTCCAGGGATGACTTTTTAACTAGATTGCATTAATTGTGTTGTCATGTAGATGCCCCTCTATACCATCCATACCATAGGTGCTTAATAAATTCTTGTCAGTTAACCAATCAACTTCATTCATTGTCCACCACTTAAGAAATAGATACAAAAACAGTTCTTCAGTGGATTAAAAATGATTATTTTAAAGCAAACATTCAATAAAGTAATTTATAATGTAGAATCAATTCTGATTTAATATGAGAATATGTGCTTCTTTCCCCCAAACATTTTCTGAAGAGTAGACATCACCTAAATAGCAATGTGTATTGCATTTGTCGTGATTAGGAATGTTTACATTGGGGGCCTCGCAGATGTCAATACAGTTTCATTTATAAGGAATTTTTTATTAAAATTGTCTCTCTTTCCCAATTTCTTCTGATCAAAAGAGAATGTCTCTTTGGAGAAGGCCCATGTGTTCTTTATATGTGTGTCTTTTTTTAACTTATTAAACTGTTAACTTTATTCAGAAAGTGTTTTAGATCTCTCTCACTTGGCAAGCCCCTATATTATCTTATCATTACATGGAGGCCAGATTTTAAAAGTTATACAGAAGACAATGTCATATTTATAATACTCATCCACTTTTGCTGACTTAAAATATTTCCTCTTGTTTTTAACATTTTAAAAACAAACTTCCTTTTTACCCAGGGCTGGGAGGTGTATGTCTCCTCTTCCCTGTTTTCTGAATCATACAGTTTCTCTACTTGTGAAGTACTAATAAAAAGGAGTCCAGACTCCTGAACTCAGGCTCCCATGGGCAGCAATAGTACCTTAATGGCACACTTTGAACTAACCTAACCTTTTTGTGTCCTTTTAAATTTTCATTTATGTTCTAGCAAATCGTCATGGTGTTATTAGAATGCCCCGTTTCTATAACAGGAACGGGCTAGTTGATAATAGTAGCTCAGGGAAATTCCAAGATGCTATTCCATGCTTGGGTTTCTTTACGCTCAGCTTTTTTTTTTTTTTTTTTTTAAACTTTCAGTGGCAAATTTAACAGAAGGTTCTATGTACAAATCACAGTTTGTTCTTGAGTTGGCTGCCAGAATGGGAAGATGAACTAAATGTCCACAGTTCTTATCCCCACTACCACCACTCTCCCTACCCACTTTGTAGATTCAAGTAACAGACTGTATTCAGTTGTCAATGATGATTGATTAACTGATAATAACCATCTGTTCCAGGATCCCTGCAAAAATTATTTAATATAAGCTACTTCTTCTAGCTAAGGATTTTCTTTAAGAAAATGCCATGAAAAGTGTGATAAAAGATTTCAGAAGTTCTAACTTTGGATATTTGTAACAGTTCATTAACAACCAGCCTTTTTCAGTTCCCATTTATATGGCCCTTTAAAAAAAATTCAGCCAAAGTTTTCTTAAGAAATGCGATATGTGTTATGGGGTGTATATGTTCTATGCAGTTTCTATTGTAATTTTTGAAAAGGGAGTAAGCCATCTTGTCCAAAGATTTGGTGGTCTTTCCTTTAAGGGGCAACCATATCCAAATTATTTTTCGCTCTTTGTTTTCCAGCTAAAATCACATACAGTAAGACTAGGAATGAAAGACTAAGACAGTCCATTTGAATAATTCTGTCTGGAGTCCTGGAGTCCTATCTTGCAAAGCTCACATGACCAATCATTTTCCTTTCATCTTAAAATTGAAATTTCTGATAATCGTGAATGTTTTGGATATTAAAAAATAAAAACAGAAACAAAACGAAAGCTTAGAGATCATTACTCTACTACCTAACATTATAGATTCAGAAACAGGCCAAGCAGAAGATTCAGCTTTCTCCAGATCGTACATTTGGTTGGCAGTAGAGTCGGGGCTAGACTCCAGGTCTCCTGATTCCCAGACCACAAACCAGGCTGCAGTTTAAATGAACAAACTTTTAATGTTTTTACCCTCTTTTTTGCGTCTCATGTTCTTTGCCCTTCTCTTAAAATTGTTTCAAAGACTGCTCAGTAAATATTTAATTGACCATTATCATTATTTTAATATACATAATACTAATTGACCAGTATATATTTTTCTCTTTATCAATAAGCCAGCGTCTCCCAACTGTTTTTTTGTAAGAGAGCTATTTCCTAATTGCATGAAGTCTTGAAAGGAATTTATCAATCGACAAAGAAGTGAGGGAAATCATTTTGGATGGCAAGAAATTTTTGAGTGTGAAGAAAGGCCACCTAGCTGCCCTTTCCTTTTAGCCCTAGAATATTGCAGATCATCGCAAATCTCCCAGCAAGGAATCCCTGGTGGGCTTCCAAAAAGCCCAGGCAGTTGCTATTTCCTAGAATATACTAGCCCATTTTCTTTTCTGAAAGAGGAACTTTCATGTTCTAAAAACTAATTTAAAGTGTCTGAAAATTAAAACCCTGAATTATTTTAACAAAATTATGTGCCTTACATTCATAGTTTGAGTCGGCTTCTGGTTCCAAATCCAACTGTGTAACAATAAGGTATATTAAATCAGATCCATTTTGGAAACTACAGACTTAAACTTTGCTACATTTTCTAGTCATGGTAAACTCCTTGTAGTCCAGAGAGTTCATCAGATACTTTCTCTTTATGTCCTCTTGGTGTTTATGTGCCTGGAGCCATTTATCTGGACCTCTAGAGAACACTTCCCATCTCCTCAGTTCTCCATTGTATTGTCTATTCATCCTTCAAGACTGTTTAAGCATTGCCACCTCTGCAAAAACTTTTCCTGGATACCTCTTGTGCTCCAGTCAGGTTATGTGTATCTTCTATAGACTCCCACAGCACCATCTCATCACCTTTATCATGACACTTACATTACTGTGCTGTCTGTCCTTCACACTAGTCTCTAAGATTTTATGAAGTTCCTTGAGTCATAATACTTTAGCATTGATCATTCATTGGTCCTAACATTAGCACTGACCCTCTTTAAACCTACATTGTTCAACATTTCCAGAACATGGTAGTCACCTAAGACATATACGAATGAATGAATGAGCAAATTTTATTAATGGGCTTCATTGCAGACCCTACTACTTCTTGGTTCAACTTTGAACCTAGTGAAACAGATAATTCAGTGACACAAAAAATCTTTTAAGATGGGCACTAAGGCTTTTTACTGCAAGCACACTCAAGGCCTTGTTACAGTCTGTCTTTTTTGGTTTTTTCCCCTAATAATTCTGCTTTCTGGCTTAGTGGGCTGCTGCTTTAAGGGTGTTTTTTGGCAAAAAAATAAGCAACTCTTTGCCAACACCTCCCTAATGGAGAAGTAGGAGGAGCAGAAGGGAATATTTAGGGAGAGCTGTGGCTTTGGGGTTGCAATTTTGAAGCCAGTTTTTTTTTAATAAGGAATGATTCTTGTTTTAAGTTTTTACTCCAATATTAGCTCAGTGGGAAAACATTTTCTTGCAAAGCTTATGAAAATTTGTTGAAGTTCCCAAGTTTTCAGTGGGAATCCTGAACCAGGAATCAAAAAATATAAATGCTTACCCCAACTTCATAACTTGTTCACTGAACTTGGTCAAGGTACTTAACCTCTCTAAGCTTCAGTTTCTTCGTATGTAAAGTGGGGATAAAATCATTGCTTATCTCATAGTAAGATAATGTATGTGAGAACACCTTGAGATATTATTACAAAACAATGATTTATTACTTAAAATGTGTCTGTAATTGAGGGATTGAAAATTTTAAAAGAATATAACTGCTTTGTTTTTAAGTCTAAGTGGCTCCCTCAAGATTCCAAAAGCTTTTTCCTGCTCTAGTAACTGAATCGTTGGTCCAAAAATTCGTTCTCACAAGACCGTTTGAATATTTGGATACTGGCAAGTTTATAGGATGCTGCATTTAAAATGAATTTGAATGTTGACCATAAACCAGCAAAGTAATTGTATCCTATTTGATATTGGGAAAGCCAAATGCTGTGGGCATTCTGCTAAGATTTTAGGCAGTAGTGGTTACACTTTAGAGTCTGTCTAAAGATCTCTTCTAAAGAATACATGCCACGTTGCCAAGGCAATTTGCTTTATGTTGAGTACTTTCTGTTTTTTAACCCTATGTTTAAAGTGATCATATATTACTAAAAGAATATTCCTGTTCTATCAGCTGAAGAAGGCCTCTACTGTGAACCCTCCATAAAGATATCCTACATCAACTCTAACAGATAAGAGGTATAAAGCAATCACTATTCTTTTTACCTAGAATAATGCTCATATGGGCAGATTCTGCTGATGACATACCAAGAATACTTAGCAAAAACAAGGGGAAAATTCACTTAAGGCTAGACGAAGAAAAAACGGGTTCTTGGTTTAAAATGTATTTTCTCCTTTGGTTTTAAGATGCCCAAATTCCAAAACAGCAATTGCGTGAAATAGTCCTTGGTCCAGTTTGATTCGTAGCTCAAACAAGACAGAGGTATCTTTTATTCCTTGTGATGACAAGGGATAAAATCCATACAAGTACGCTGCCTCTGAATCTTTATAAGCCCCTTGATTTCAAAGGAAATTGACAAACCACCCTCAAGAGGCCTTTAAAACAAAACTCGTGCTCTGAAAATGGGAACTGCATTTTATCTGTCTTCTTTTGTAAGCCTAGATATCTGGAAAAGTATTATAAAGATGATGAATATAGTAGAAATATACCAATTTTTACTAAGAAAGAATGCTATCATTTTATCACATTATTTCAGTTGAAACATCGATATCTTAAGATATGTATTCTGTGTGTGTGTGTGTGTATACACACACACACACACACACACACATATATATATAATTTTATATGGGTATATGCATGTATACACATATATATGTATAAATCTCCAAGGATAGATTTTGCGTAAACATCAGTGTCAAGTGAAGTAAATGCCCATAGCACTCACCATATTTCTTTCCAGTTACAAGGATAAAAGCAAGTTGAAATAAATAACTGAGTGGTACTTAATTCTTTTCACAAAGATATTTCTCAATAATTACTATTCATACTTACAGCTTTGCTACTAGCAGGTAATTTTAGCTTCCATTCACTTACTTAAGTCTTATTTATTTCTCCTTCAAAAATACTTTTCCAGCCTTAATGCAATTCAGCATAACACTGCTATTTTAATGAAGCTGATGATGTTGGCAAATTGATTATATAAATATACTTTTAAAAAATTCATTCTCTATCATTTTAAATTTTATTTGGAGCCTGTAACTGCAACTGGGTATCTAGGTAGAAACAGTGTCCTTAGGCATCATATATTCACTTACCTAGTATATGTACAACTCTGTGAGCCCCTGAAGCAGATTTTAAGAACCCCTAGGTTTGGATCCGATGAAGTTCAATTTAACATATATTTATTAAATATCTACTGTGCACCAGATACTCTGCTAGGTACAATGTATAGAAAGATGAATAAGAAATGATTCCTGCCCTTGGGGAGCTGGAAGTCTAATGGAATAGGGAAATAGACAATTGCAGTATAGTATAATTATAATAAGTGCTACAAAGATGACAATGATGAAGATACAAATAATAGTGGAGGATTTTTACATCCATGTTCATGAGCAGTATTGGTCTGTAGTTTTCTTTTTTATAATGTCTTTGTCTGGTTTCCTGGTTAGGAAATATGTATGTTCAGATTTTCTTTTTCTTCTTTTCTGAGTTTCGGCAGATTGCCTTTCAGGAAATGGTTCATTTCTTTAGCTTATCAAAGTTGGGGGCATAGAGTTTTTCATAATATTCCTCTGTTATCCTTCTAATGTCCATGGGATCTATATTGATGTCCCCTCTCTCCTTTCTGATATTAGTAATTTGTATCACCTCACATTTTTTTCTTATTTAGCCTGGCTAGAGGTTCATTGATTTTATTGATCTTTTCAGAGAACTGTCTTTTGCTTTTGTTGATTTTCTCTATTGATTTCCTTCATTCAATTTCATTGATTTCTGCTGGGGTTTTTTTCCCTCTCTCTTTCTTCCTTTCTTTTTCTTTTTCTTTTTCTCTCTGGTTTTTTTTTTTTTTCTTTTTTTTGCTTTCTTTGTATTTAACTTACTCTTCTTTATCTAGTTTTCTAAGATGGAAGCTTAGATCATTAATTTTACATCATTTTTCTTTTTTTATATGCATTCAGTGCTATAGATTTCCCTCTAATTACTGCCTATAATGCATCCCACTAATTTTGTTAAGTTGTATTTTCATTTTCAATTAGTTCCAAATATTTTTAAATTTCTCTTGAGATTTCTTCTTTGCTCCCTGTGTTATATAGAAGTGTGTTGTTTGATGTCCAAGTATTTTAGAATTTTTCCAATTATCCTTCTGGTTTTGATTTCTAGTTTAACTCCATTGTGGTCCGAGAGCAGACATTGTATGATTACTTTTTTTTTTTTTTTTGTTAAGGTGTGATTTATGGCCCAGAAAGAAGTGGTCTATCTTGGTAAATGTTCCACATGAGCTTGAGAAGAATGTGTAATCTACTATTGTTGTGTGAAGTAGTCTACAGACGTTAATTGTATCCAGTTGATTAATGGTGCTGTTGAGTTCAACTATGTCCTTGGTGATTTTCTGCATAGTGCTGAATGGTGCATTTCTGATAGAGGGGTGTGAAAGTCTCCAACTGTAATAGTGGATTCATTTGTTTCTCCTTGAATTCTTATCATTTTTTGCCTCATTGTTGCTAGGGGCATACACAATAAAGATTGTTAGGACTTCTTGGTGTACTGACTTCTTTATAATTATATAATGCACCCATTATCCCTAATAATTTTCCTTGCTCTGAAGTCTTTCTGAAATTAATATAACTACTCTCAGGTTCCTGTGATTAGTGTTAGCATAGTATATTTTATCCATCTCTTTACTTTTAATCTATATATATATATATATATATATATATATATATATTTAAAGTAGGTTTCGTGTAGAAAATAGGTAGTTGGGTCTTGTTTTTTGATCCACTCTGACAGTCTCTGTATTTTAATTGTTGTATTTAGATCATTGACATTTATAGTGAATATTTATATTGTTCGATTAATATCCACCATCTTTCCTAGTTTCTATTTTTTGCCCCTGTTATTTGTTTCTATTTTTTCCCAAACTTTTCATGCCTTTTTTGGTTTTAATGGAGCATTTTATATAATTACATTTTTTCTCATTTCTCAGCATATCAATTGTTCTAATTCTTTTACTTTTTTAAGTGATTGTCCTAGAGTTTGCTCTATACATTTACTAATTCAAGCTACTTTCAAATAATACTATGCTGATTCATAGGTAGTGCAAGTACCTAATAATAACGAAGTATTCCTAATTACTCCATGCCATCCCTTGTATTATTTCTGTCATTCATTCCATGCATACCTAAATATATATATACCTATATGTGTGTATATATATGTATATGTGTATACACACACACATAAAAACACACAATTGAATATACTGTTGATGTTACTATTTTGACAAATCTGTTAGGTCAGTTAAGAATAAGAAAAATAAAGTGGTGTTTTTTGTTTGTTTGTTTTACTTATTTATTCTCTGATACTCTTTCTTTATGTAGATCTATTTTTCTGACCTATATCATTTTCTTTCATTCTGAAGAAATTCTTCTAGCATTTCTTGCAAAGCAGGTCTGGCAATACATTTCGTCAGTTTTTCTTTTTTGTCTGAGAAAGTCTTTATTTCTCTTTCACTTTTGAAGGATAATTTTGCAGAGTACAGAATTCTGGGTTGGTTTTTTTTTTTTTTTCTCTCAACGTTTAAAATATTTCATTCCATTCTCTTCTTATTTGCATTGTTTCTGAGGAGAAGTCAAATGTAATTCTTATTTTTGCTCTTCTATAGATAAGGTGCTTTTTTCCTCTGGCTTCTTTCAAAATTTTTTCTTTACCTTTGAGTTTCTGAAGTTTGTATATAATATGCCTAGGTGTTTCTGTTACTCACAGAGCTTCCTGGATCTGTGGTTTGATGTCTGACATTAATTTGGAAAAACTTCCCAGTCATTATTGCTTTTAATATTGTTTTCATTCCTTTCCCTGTTTCTTCTCCTTCTGGTATTACATGTATGTTACATCTTTTGTAGGTGCTCCACAGTTTTCGGATATTCTGTTTGGTTGGGGGTTTTTTTCAGTCTTTTTTTTTTTCTTTGCTTTTTCAGTTTTGGAAGTTTCTATTATCATATTTTCAAACTTAGAGATTCTTTCCTCAATCATGCCCTGTCTACTAATGAGCCCACCAAAAACATTCTTCATTTCTGTTACAGTGGGTTTTGGTTTTTTTTTTTAATCTCTAGCATTTCTTTTTGGACATTTCCAAGAATTTCCATCTCTCTACTTACATTATTTACCTGTTCTTGCATGTTGTCTACTCTGTCCATTAAACCTTTTAGAATACCAATTATTTTTTTTAAACTCCTGTTCTGATAATTCTGACATTCCTGCCATATCTGACTCTGGTTGATACTTGCCCAATCTCTTCAAACTGTGTGTTTTGCCTTTTATTATGCTTTGTAATTTTTTATTGAAAGGACATCATGTGCTGGGTGAAAGGAACTGCAGTAAATAGCCCTTTAGTAATGTAGTGGTAAAGTAGCAGAGGAGGGGTTAGTGTTCTATACTCTTATGGCTTGGTTTCAGTCTTTTAGTGAGCTTGTGTCTCTGGACTGTGAATGTCACCAGTGCTTTTCAGTTTTTCCCCCTTTCAGGTGGTACTGAATGGCCAAAGGGTGCTGAAGTTGGTATTTCCCTTCCCCGGGTAGATTAGGCTCTGGTAAAACCGCAGCAGGTTAGGTTCTGATAAAATAGTTTCTCCTGAGGATAGACCTTGTTAAGAAGAACAGAATGCTTCTACATGTTTCAAAATAGTTCCTTTTTCCCTCGCCTGCTGGAAGCATGAGGAATTTTTCTCCACTCGTCACTTTGAGAACCTGGTAGATTTACTAGAGGTAAAACTCACTAAAATATGGCTGTAACCCGAAAGATTGAACCTCTCTGGATCAAACTCCTGTTTAATCCTCAAATTTGTCCACACTGAGCCTCCACAATTCATCAATTACAGTTTAAGTTTTTCCTACCCTGGCACTGGTTCCTGTGGTGATTTCTGCCCTAGTAATAGTGATTCTCTCTATCTGCCCACCTGTCTCTCCAATTTGGGGGGCAGCAGTTTACTCTGTGACCTCACTTCTCTGACAGAGTTGATTTTTCAGTTTGTTTAGCTTTCTATTTGTTGTTAGGACAAAGTGGTGACTTGTGATTCTTACATGCTGGACAAAAACTAGAACTTCTAGTGGATTTTTCATGTCAGTTGTCATACTTTTCAACTCCAGAATTTTTACATAATTTTATTTTATAATTTATGCTTCTTTATTGATAGTCTCTATCTGATTATTCATTGTTGTCATACTTCCTTTTACTTTTTTAAAGAGGATTCCCTTAGTTCTTTGCACATATTTATAGCTGCTTTGATGTTTTTTCTGTCAATTCTAAAATCTAAGATGTCTCAGAAACAGTTAATTTTTGCTAATTATTTTCTTATGTATGGGTCATATTTTGCTTTTTTGAATGTCTCATAATTTCTTTCTGAAAACAGGCCATTGAAATAATGTTATAGTAACTCTTAATTCTTATTTGCCATTTGCTGTTTCTTTGTGTTTGCTTGTTTGTATGTTTAGTCACAGTTCCTGTTTCTTTGTGTTTGCTTGTTTGTATGTTTAGTCACATATTTGGGCTAGATCTGTAGAGTCTATCTTTCTTGAAGTGTATAGCTACTGATATCTCTTTTGAGTTTTCTTTCTTTTTTTTTTTTTCTTTTTAAATTCTAGTGTCCTAGTGTTGCCTCTAGATCAGCATAGCTTAGTGGTGAGCCAATGATTGGTCAGAGATTACACTTAAACCCTTTGAGCCAGTAAGTCTTCCATCCTTTGCCAATGGATTTGTGTATGGACAGGGAAATGTGTTTAAATTCAAACAGTTAACAAATCTGCCTGAGATTTTATTTTATAATAGACCTATTATGACTCCCCTGCATATGTGCAAGGCCTCACATTCAGCTAGGGATGTGTAGATGGCTAGGACCTTCTCCAGTCTCTGCTGAGTCTATGAATGACCTTGCACATGCACTCAGTCTTCCAGCCTGGCAGAGATCGCTTGGAGCTATCAAGGCCTGCCATGATTCAACAGATTTTCCGGATATATTTCTAGCTAGTCTGGACAGCCTGTAGCTTTCGCCAACTAGTATTGCTAACTTAAGTTACTGCAGTGTTTACTTTTTCTAATATTTACCACCAAAATCACTATTGTTTTTAACAACATCCCTGATTATGAGGTTTGCCCACATGCTGCTCCAAGTGAAGTTGGTCCCCTGTGGCAGCAAAGCTTCTGTTTCATAGCCTTTCCTGCCCTCGTAGAATTATTGCATGCACAGAATTTGGGGGAGGGGATGTGTAAGAGCAGTCGCAGGCCTAGAACACCAGATTCCCACTGTTGTTAACTGAGGTTCTTGAATCAAAGCTTTTCAATTTTCTATATGCCCTTAGTCAGTTTCCAGAGTCCAGAAATGGCTATTTTTGGCAATTCTGTTTTAAAGTTGTTCTTTGGGGAGAGGATTTTCTGAGTACCTTACTCCACCATTCTGTAATAATAATGGATAGTGTAGTAACAGTTACACCCAGCATGTCCCAGGCTATTGTTCCAAGTATTTTACTTATTCTTTTCATTTATACTAATTCACTAATTCATTCAGTCTTCACAATCCTATGAGATTATTAACTCTCTTTTACAGATGAGAGAACTGAGGCAGATATCTCACAGCTAGTAACTGGCAGAGTCACACTCAGGCAATCTGGCTGTAGAGTATAAGTAACCCTATACTTTCTGTATTTTATCAACTGGAGTATCTAGTGTATGTACTTGAGCACTGTGCTATACTTCTTATTTAATTTAAAATTCCTAACAACTTTATCGAAGTAAATAAGATTTTACTGAGGAGGAACTGAAGCCATGTCACTTCTTTAAAGTCACAACTCTAGTTAAGTGGCCAATTTAGGATTAGCATCCTGATTGAACCTAAAGCCAGAAGCTGGTAGCCAACACATTATACAATCAGGGCAAAAGATCTACACAAGTACTCTGTAAACACAGAGAAATGACATTAGCACAACCTGGCCTTTGTATAGGAGGGCTAGAGAAAGAAAGCCAGGGTTTATGGTAGCATTAGATAGCTGGAAAGGGAGAAGGATCGTGGAAGGTTTTTTGGAAGCATAAATAGGAATTACACAGAGAAAACGTGGCAAACAAGATATCCTAAGGTCATTAAGAAAAATGATAGTGGGGTGAAAATATGATTTTTAATTTCCCTTCATATCTTCTCCCTTCCTACAAACTGCCTTCAATCCTTGGTGCTTCCCACCCAAGATTTACTGTCTGATTAATATTTGTTTACTATGCTTAAGGTATTTATGGAATTTATTTAATTTAATGTAATTGGAGATTTATGTTGGTACCCTTTTGAGTGTTCCAGTTCCAAGAGGATATTTAAAAAAAAAAAAAAAAGCAGCAATGACTTATGGTTAATCATGGTGCACTGTTTAGAGCTTATACTATCATCTTCCCAGTTAACACTGTGCCAGAACACTTAAAAGCCCTGGGGGGTGGGCAGACAAGAGTCCAGAGAGAGAAAGATTTGGTGCATCCAGTTTGCAGCCCAGAGGTCCCTGTTGTGACTAGCTGTTGTCAGCCACAACTTCAGTATGCACAACCGCTTCTAAACGCCCGGATCCAGTTTAGGAAGCACTGATATAAATGTAGAAACTTGAGCTTTTAAACTTTTCTTTGAAAAATATATTATACTTTTTTTTGTCACTGTAGGTTTCTATTTGATCTAAGTTAATTGACTCTCACAGGGGAAAGAGGGGTAACTCAAGTCCTCTGTGGGAATATTGTGCACAACTTAACAAATATATGTTAATTTTTATAAAATTTCCTACAAACAATAGGCATTCATCTCTACACCTGCCATTCTCCCTCCGCCCCAAGACTCACATGTGCCTACACTGGTTTCTGTTTAGAAGAGTGAATAGGCAGGACTTAAAATATGCCAATGGCAGACCTAGGAAAAACTTTAAAATAATTGCAGTTAATATTTTTGAGGGTTCACTAGGTGCTAAACACTAAACAGTTACAAAATTGTATCATTCAGTCCTTATACAACCCAATAAGATAATCACCATCCATTTTGTAAATACGGACACCAAGGCTCAGAGAGGTTAAGTAGCTCACCCAAAGTTTTATAGCTAGAGAGTGAGAGAATCATGCTATGAACCCAGGCAATCTGCCTCCAGAATTCTAGCTCCTAACCACCATGCTAAGTCATTTTAAACTCTCAGGTTGAACCATGCAGAACTGCCATTTTGTAAGTCAGAAACAGTTAAACATCAGCAACTTCAAATGATTCAATCAGATTCTCTCTCACTTTTAGAGGATAAGCTATGTGTGTAGCATAAGGTAGTGGGATCAGCTCTAGATTCAGAGTCCAGAAAACCTAGATTTGTATCAAAACTCCAACACTACTAGGTGAGCAATGTTGAGCAACTTATCATCTCTTAGCTATTTATTCATCTATAAAATGGAGATATCAACCCTCATAGGACTTTTATGAGGAGCAAATAATAATGTATGTGAAAATAGTATGTTAATGATTAATGCTGCTGTTAGCATAATCCGAAAAAGATTACATATAAACAACTTGAAACCTTACAATTTCCATACTTTATCAACAGGCTAGGCAGCTGGGGACAGAAACAGCATTAATACTCAGCTCCCCGTCATGATCCTAAGGGGATTCAAGAAAGGTGAAATAACATAAAGCAGCAGAATGATCTCCCTTAGCATCTGATCCAGAAAGGTTGATCTGACCTTTTTTTTATAACAAGCATACCAAAGCATTTTTCCAGAATCACAGAACTTAAAAAACTTCTTCATGTGATCTTGATGAAAGAGCAGATGAATTAGTGGAGTGATAAAGCTCTCTAGCTCTTTTCCAAGGTTGTGAAGATACTGATGTACTTTTAAAATCAGGTGAAAAGAGATCATATGAGCTGGCAAAGAAGGTGGGGAAAGTCACTCAATAAATATTTGTTGATGGATGGATTGATGTTGAAGGCTGCTGAAGGGGTGAGCTCTATTCAGATGAAAAGGGAGACAGCTTATTGTTAGCAAGTTTTGAAGTAAAATGATTAGAGAGAAATTAAGACAGTTTACGCCTTTGGAAACTGACAATGGTGAGTAGGACTTTCGAGTACAAAGGGATTTTAAAAGATTCATGGCAAATAAGAATCCCTTCCCATAAGGTTCAATTGATTTATTTCTTCAATAACTATTTATGAAATGGCTGCTATGGGCAAGTCATTACGATAGGTGCCGCAAAAGATAGTGCCTCATCTGTACAGTAGGACAGTATATCAGGAAAGATAAAGCACAATGTAAGGAGCTGGACCATGAGGAAGACCACAAGTACAGTGAGAGAGGGACTGTGCTATGTATGACCAGGGAGAAAGGTTAGTGTTTTAACATTAGACTTCCCTTGATTCAAACAATAGATACTTCCATTCTTTCCTCTCTTCTTATAGCCACTCCTTCTTTAATTTTCTTCCACAAATCTGGATTGAGCATATACTTCCCATCACTAAGTGATGAAAGAGATGAACAAGATAGTCCTAGTTTCATGTTACTTACAACTATATAACCTTGGAGAAGTTGCTTAACGTAGAAACTTGGCTTTCTCAGTAGTAAAATTAATGTTAAAATGTCTAGCTCTCAGGATTATTTTAATTTTTAGATCAACTGATCATAGTGCCTGGCATATAGTAGATACTTTAAAAAAAAAAGCAGCAGTAGTAATAGTAGCAGTAGTAGTAGTATCATTATTGTTACTAGCATGGAGGGGTAATTTAGGGAATAGAGTGATGATTTTCAGAGGATTGTTAAGAAAAACCTTTTTGACTTTATAGAAGAGGCAGCCTTTGGCTGAGAGAAATGGAAGCTTCCCATATCCCCAAATAGAATCTAGCTCTATGAGGGTAGGTACTGTGTTTTGTTTACTACTGTATCCCTAGGACCTAACATAGTACCTGGGAAATTCTCAGCATTCAAATATATTTTTCTAAATTAATTAGTATTTTAATAAGCATAGATTAAATATATTTAGGGTGGGGTATATGACATTAATAAAGATACCAAAGAGAGGATATGCTTTATTTAATTTCAGTTACTTGGCTAGAAAATGTCTTTGAAGATAAGACGTAGGGTCTGTAGCTAGACAGGTAGACTGGGGACAGCTGGTGGATATTCTGGAATGTTCTTTAAGGATAAAGAAAAGTTACTTAAATCTACTTGTGCAGCAAAATTATACAATGAAAATGTTGCTTTTTAGAAAGATAAATCTCAAAAGATATGAAGAATAGATTGATACTGAAAAATGATAGAGGCAGAGATAGTTTTAGGAAATTATATTGATGGTCCTAAGAAAGTGATAGTTTAGGTCTTAAAATAGGATAGTGGGTATGGATAACAAATATAAAGGATATATATGAAAAAGAGGATTCCCTTAACAGGTATATAGAGTAGCCTGGAGGAAATGATAGTTATAATTAGGCAAGATGATTAGTTCTATTTTAGACTTACTGAGACTGGGGTGATACTAGGGCATTTACTTAGAAAACAAACGTTGGGTGAGATGAACACTCAGGTAAAGGTTGTATAACAATAAGGGCAGACTTTGTGAATGCCCATATCTGGCAAGAGGAAAGGAAATGGATATAAATGCATTGGATAGCTCAGTAGGGAGGAGACCAGCAAGGATATCAACCATGTGACAAAAGAAAAGGGAATTTTTAAGTTATGCTCCAGATTGTCAAATACTGCATGAAAACCAGGGAGGATGAAGGCTGGGAAAAAAATCATTGTATGAATACATGCGGATCTTTGTTGATCCTTAAGAGCTCAGCTTTTGTGTGGTGGTGAAACAAAAACAAGATTGCAGGGGGTTAAGGAAAGAAGTCAAAGATGAAGAAATGTATGACACTGATGTTCTGCCTCACACTATAGTTGTATTATACCCAAGTGTAAGAGAAAATATTCTTGGCTATCTGCTGACACCATCATAATATTTGTGAAATCTTATCTTGTGGTTCAACACACACTTTGTTTCTGTTTCTCTAAATCTTTTGGGTATGTGCTTTGAGCTCTTGATTCTCTTGGACACTTTACTTGCAACTGACCAGGTGGTTTGTGTATGAGGGTGGTCAAGTGAGGGAGGGGCCTTGATGGGATAAAAACCTGTATCATGATGCTTTCGTAGTTATTCGATTGGGCTCTTTAACACCAATTACTGCTCTCAGAGAGCATGTTCAAATTTAAGGAATATTTAACCCAAAGAATAAAACAGCCTGCATCAGGCTGGAGCCAAATGAAAGCATTCAAGATGGCTGTTATTACACCATCCAGCAAATGGTGCAAAGTAAGGGAGCAAAGCTGGGAAGAAACGTGCCATTTCCAAACCAGAGGCAAATCCAGTTCTGAACTTAAGTGACTATATTTTTCCTTCTTTACAGAAGCCTTTAATCAAGACAACTTTGTATATATAAAATGACTTTCTTTTTATACATGTAAGAACGCTAAGCTATCTTCCTTGATTTCTCTTGACAGAAATACCAGGGAAAATTATCACAATTTTACAAGTAAAAAAGCTACTTAATTTTTAAAAATCTGTGGTTTCTAATTAAATTTAAAAAGATACATAGTAATTAATATTAAGTCTATGATCACTTTTCTAGCCCCAAATTTCTATGTGTTATGAAGTCTTAATGACAAAGACAGAGGAAATAACAAAACCAAAAGAAAATTGTTTAAGAATGGAACAGATCATAGGATACTGATTTTTTTTTTCTATATTTGCTGGAAGCTATGATTTAGCAGTTCACTGAACTCAGAAGTTTGTCTAACTAAGATTATAAGTTTAACTTGAAATCAGGGTTTACTGGTAAGAATACATTCAGGTGAACAATAAGAATAGTGCTCTTACCAAAATTAGAATCTTAACTAAGAATATCAACATTTATTTCTGTAGTTTGTGTTTGTTATAAACAAGAAATTCTAACTATGATTAGCTTCTTATAAAATTGTACATTTATAAACCAGCCTCATTATAATTGAATAGTATTCCTAAAATAACCAGATGCATACCTTAGATTAAAATAGGTGCTCACTAAAGCTTAAACAGAAAATCTTTTGCTTACTACAGTTTAAATAAACAATATTGACACTTAAACAAATGTGTATAATACTTAACAAAGATGAATTCTAACAGCTTGTAAGTGACAGAACTGCTATTGGAATTCAGACCTTTTAGATTCCAGAGTCTGAGCTTTTAATTTCTCTGATATTTCCTCTTAACATGAAGAGAGGACACAATTTTAGCCAGTGGAGATAGTCTAGGAGAAGGGACATTATTAAAGAAAGTGGTGGACAGCTTAGTTGTGTGCTACAAACCTCCAGGCTTTGTCTAATGATGCTCTCATCCCGATTACAGCCTCCATGCTTGTAGATTCACTTTCACTTTTTCCAGTACTTGATTGTTTTTCATCCATTCAGCAGAGACATGTAAAGTTAAATGTGATTAAAAAGATGGAGATAATGAACATCAGCCTTCAGTTCTTTCTTTTGGATTGAAGTAGAGCAAAACTCCCTTTTTGTCCCCTTTTTCAAAGAGAAAGAGCTACCTTTTATTTCTACCCAAAGATTTGAGATCTTTAAGAAGAAATAGGGAAGGTGCTGCAGGTGATGTCCTTGAGTGGAGCTAAGGAGAGCAGGTGATACTGCCCTCTAGTTTCCTCCCTGATCCTTTCAGATCAAGGAGAAGGGCCATGGCAGAGGTATATGGAGGTTAGGGAGATGCTGGCTGGTAGGATTATGGGTTGCTGATTGGGACCTTTGGAATAAAGAATAATAGAAAAATCCTTAGTTAAGTTTGGTCGGGTGCACCTTGACCAAAGTGACAGGAAAAGTAAATACGATTTAAACAGTAGATGGGGAGAAAATCCCTGATGTGAGGAGGTCAGAGCAGGGAGCGACCTCAGAGATAATCTGTCTGCATGAGAAAATTGAAGCACCATGACCTACCCAGGGTTACCCAGTCTGTTAAACCACAGAATTAAGATTACAATACAGGTCTTCTGACTCTAATGCCAGTGTTCTCTCTAGCAGAGCACTCTGAAGAAGTGGCTTGTGCTGTTCCCTCTGCCTTGATAGGCTCGTCTCTTTCCTACTCATTCTGATGAACACCTGCCCATGAACACATTCAGTTCGTACCATCTCCTCTGTGAAGCCTTTTTTGACAACCTCCAGGTGCAATCACCTATCCCTTCCTTTGTGTCATCTCTGCACCTGCTATAATCCCAGGCATCTACCACAGCAGTCATATCACTTTGTCGCATGTTTTCATTAGTCTCCCTCTGCTAGAGTGAGTTCTTTGAGGGCAGAAGCCATATCTCATTCATCCCTGTATCTCCAGGGCTTATCACCATACCTAGCACATGGTAGGTTCTAAAGTGTTAGATTATGTTTTAATTCACGTATTTGGTATTTAAATTAGAAATTACCAATGCATGTGCATAAAAATTTGCCGAGATAAATTCAAGTCATATATCATAGGAAAAGACCACAGTTATTAGGGGAGGCCTAATACTTACTTGAAGATGGAGAAGATTTCAATGACAGTGCAATTTTTGGCGTTCTCGCATGACCTGATTCTAAAGATTCTTCTGAAGACGTACTATGAACAAGGCATGGCACCAGAAGTTGCAGGCGTACAAAAAATGAGTAAAATAAAGTGTGTATCCTTATGAGGATGGGATATAAGGGATGCAATGAGAGCAGCCTTAGGAAACTGAGTGCCAGTAGCAGAGAAACATGATGGTCAAACTGGGAAAGAGAATATTAAAAAGAAAACACAAGAATGAGTGGACAAAAGATTGGGAGAAAATCCAGTTGCGGTTATATTCTGAATGAAAGCCACACTGACCTGATTTGGGAGAGACAGCAAGGACAATTCCTGTCCATAAGGGAGTACGTCTTAGATGAGTTCATGAAAGAAGTGTTTGTGTTAAAAAAGGTTTTTAGTGGATTTTGTAGAAGAAAGCAAGTTTGTTTGCTTCTTAAGTGATATTTTGTACTACTGGAGAAATTAGCAAGCATCCAACATTCGATCAAATAAATCTTGTGGCCCTTGCAGATTGTTAATCCAGAACTCAATAGAATAGCTGTCACTACTGAATACCTACTATGTGCAAGGCAGTGAAGGCATGTAATCTCGTTTATTCTTCCCAACAATCTCATAACAAGAATTGTGTGCTATTATAGCTAAAATTTCTATTTTTTATTTTTATTTATTTAACAGCTTTATTGGAGTATAACTGCTTTACAATGTTGTGTTAGTTTCTGCTGTATAACAAAGTGAATCAGCTATATGTATACATATATCCCCATATCCCCTCCCTCTTGCTCCCACCCTCCCTAACCCACCCCTCTAAGTGGTCACAAAGCACTGAGCTGATCTCCCTGTGCTATGCAGCTGCTTCCCACTAGCTATCTAACTTACATTTCGTAGTGTATATATGTCAATGCTACTCTCTCACTTCATCCCAGCTTACCCTTCCCCTTGTCCTCAAGTCCATTCTCTACGTCTGCATCTTTATTCCTGTCCTGCCCCTAGGTTCATCAGAACCTTTTTTTTTTTTTTAGATTCCATATAAATGTGTTAGCATATGGTATATGTTTTTCTCTTTCTGACCTACTTCACTCTATATGACAGACTCTAGGTCCATCCAACTCACTACAAAAAACTCAATTTTGCTTCTTTTTATGGTCGAGTAATATTCCATTGTATATATGTGCCACATCTTCTTTATCCATTTATCTGTCGATGGACACCTAGGTTGCTTCCATGTCCTGGCTATTGTAAACAGTACTGTAGTGAACATTGCGGTACATGACTCTTTTTGAATTGTGGTTTTCTCAGGGTATATGCCCAGTAGTGGGATTGCTGGGTCGTATGGTAGCTCTATTTTTAGTTTTTTAAGGAACCTCCATACTGTTCTCCATAGTGGCTGTATCAATTTACATTCCCACCAACAGTGCAAGAGGGTTCCCTTTTCTCCACACCCTCTCCAGCATTTATTGTTTGTAGATTTTTTGATGATGGCCATTCTGACCAGTGTGAGGTGATACCTCATTGTGGTTTTGATTTGCATTTGTCTAATGATTAGTGATGTTGAGCAGTCTTTCATGTGTTTGTTGGCAATCTGTATATCTTCTTTGGAGAAATATCTATTTAGGTCTTCTGCCCATTTTTGCATTGGGTTGTTTGATTCTTGATATTGAGCTGCATGAGAAAAGGAGATTAATCCTTTGTCAGTTGCTTTGTTTGCAAATATTTTCTCCCATTCTGAGGGCTGTCTTTTCATCTTGTTTATGGTTTCCTTTGCTGTGCAAAAGCTTTTAAGTTTCATTAGGTCCCATTTGTTTATTTTTGTTTTTATTTCCATTTCTCTAGGAGGTGGGTCAAAAAGGATCTTGCTGTGATTTACGTCAAAGAGCGTTCTTCCTATGTTTTCCTCTAAGAGTTTTATAGTGTCTGGTCTTACATTAAGGTCTTTAATCCATTTTGAGTTTATTTTTGTGTATGGTGTTAGGAATTGTTCTAATTTCATTCCTTTAGATGCAGCTGTCCAGTTTTCCCAGCACCACTTATTGAAGAGGCTGTCTTTTCTCCATTGTATGTTCTTGCCTCCTTTATCAAAGATAAGGTGACCATATGTGCGTGGGTTTATCTCTGGGCTTTCTATCCTATTCCATTGATCTATATTTCTGTTTTTGTGCCAGTACCATACTGTCTTGATTACTGTAGCTTTGTAGTATAGTCTGAAGTCAGGGAGCCTGATTTCTCCAACTCCATTTTTCTTTCTCAAGATTGCTTTGGCTATTCGGGGTCTTTTGTGTTTCCATACAAATTGTGAAACGTTTTGTTCTAGTTCTGTGAAAAATGCCAGTGGTAGTTTGATAGGGATTGCATTGAATCTGTAGATTGCTTTGGGCAGTAGAGTCATTTTCACAATGTTGATTCTTCCAGTCTAAGAACATGGTATATCTCTCCATCTGTTAGTATCATCTTTAATTTCTTTCATCAGTTTCTTATAGTTTTCTGCATACCGGTCTTCTGTCTCCTTAGGTAGGTTTATTCCTAGGTATTTTATTCTTTTTGTTGCACTGGTAAATGGGAGTGTTTCCTTAATTTCTCTTTCAGATTTTTCACCATTAGTTTATAGGAATGGAAGAGATTTCTGTGCATTAATTTTGTATCCTGCTACTTTACCAAATTCATTGATTAGCTCTAGTAGTTTTCTGGTACCATCTTTAGGATTCTCTATGTATAGTATCATGCCATCTGCAAATAATGACAGTTTTACTGCTTCTTTCCCGATTTGGATTCCTTTTATTTCTTTTTCTTCTCTGACTGCTGTGGCTAACACTTCCAAAACTATGTTGAATAATAGTGGTGAGAGTGGGCAAGCTTGTCTTTTTCCTGATTTTAGAGGAAATGGCTTCAGTTTTTCACCATTGAGAACAATGTTGGCTGTGGGTTTGTCATATGTGGCCTTTATTATGTTGAGGTAAGTTTCCTCTGTGCCTATTTTCTGGAGGGTTTTTATCATAAATGGGTATTGAATTTTGTCGAAAGCTTTTTCTGCATCTATTGAGATGGTCATATGATTTTTATCCTTCATTTTGTTAATATGGTGTATCACATTGATTGATTTGCATATATTGAAGAATCCTTGCCTTCCTGGAATAAACCCCACTGATCACAGTGTATGATCCTTTTAATGTGCTGTTGGATTCTGTTTGCTGGTATTTTGTTGAGAATTTTTGCATCTATGTTCATCAGTAATATTGACCTGTAGTTTTCTTTTTTGTGACATCTTTGGTTTTGGTATCAGGGTGATGGTGGGCTCATAGAATGAGTTTGGGAGTGTTCCTCCTGCTGCTATATTTTGGAAGAGCTTGAGAAGGATAGGTGTTAGCTCTTCTCTAAATGTTTGATAGAATTTGCCTGTGAAGCCATCTGGTCCTGGGCTTTTGTTTTTTGGAAGATTTTTAATCACAGTTTCAATTTCAGTGCTTGTGATTGGTCTGTTCATATTTTCTATTTCTTCCTGGTTCAGGTCAGAAGGTGGTGGTTTTCTAAGAATTTGTCCATTTCTTCCAGGTTGTCCATTTTATTGGCATATAGTTGCTTGTAGTAATCTCTCATGATCCTTTATATTTCTGAAGTGTCAGTTGTTTCTTCTCGTTTTTCATTTCTAATTCTGTTCATTTGGGTGTTCTCCCTTTTTTTCTTGATGAGTCTGGCTAGTGGTTTATCAATTTTGTTTATATCTCAAAGAACCAGCTTTTAGTTTTATTGATCTTTGCTATTGTTTCCTTTGTTTCTTTTTCATTTATTTCTGATCTGATCTTTATGATTTCTTTCCTTCCACTAACTTTGGGGTTCTTTTGTTCTTCTTTTTCTAATTGCTTTAGGTGTAATGTTTGGTTTTTTATTTGAGATGTTTCTTGTTTCTTGAGGTAGGATTGTATTGCTATAAACTTCCCTCTTAGAACTGCTTTTGCTGCATCCCATAGGTTTTGGGTCGTCGTGTTTTCATTGTCCTTTGTTTCTAGGTATTTTTGGATTTCCTCTTTGATTTCTTCAGTGATCTCTTGGTTATTTAGTAGTGTACTGTTTAACCTCCATGTGTTTGTATTTTTTACACTTTTTTCCTGTAATTGATATTGAGTTTCATAGCGCTGTGGTCAGAAAAGATACTTGATACGATTTCAATTTTCTTAGATTTACCAAGGCTTGATTTGTGACCCAAGATATGATCTATCCTGGAGAATGTTCCCTGAGCACTTGAGAAGAAAGTGTATCCTCTTGTTTTTGATTGGAATGTCCTATAAATATCAGTTAAGTCCATCTTGATTAATGTATCATCTAAAGCTTGTGTTTCCTTATTTATTTTCATTTTGGATGATCTGTCCATTGGTGAAAGTGAGGTTTTAAAGTCCCCTACTATTCTTGTGTTACTGTCAATTTCCCCTTTTATGTCTGTTAGCATTTGCCTTATGTACTGAGGTGCTCCTGTGTTGGGTGCTTAAATATTTACCATTTTTATATCTTCTTCTTGGATTGATCCCTTGATCATTATGTAGCGTGTAGTGTCCTTCTTTGTCTCTTGTAATAGTCTTTATTTTAAAGTCTGTTTTATCCGATATGAGAATTGCTACTCCAGCTTTCTTTTGATTTCCATTTGCATCTAATATCTTCTTCCATCCCCTCACTTTCAGTCTGTATGTGTCCTAGGTCTGAGGTGGGTCTCTTGTAGACCACATATATACGGGTCTTGTTTCTGTATCCATTCAGCCAGTCTATATCTTTTGGTTGGAACATTTAATCCATTTACATTTAAGGTAATTATTGATATGTATGTTCCTATTACCATTAATTGTTTTGGGTTTGTTTTTGTAGGTCTTTTCCTTCTCTTGTGTTTCCAGCCTAGAGAAGTTCCTTTAGCATTTGTTGTAAAGCTGGTTTGGTGGTGCTGACTTCTTTTAACTTTTGCTTGTCTGTAAAGGTTTTAATTTCTCTGTCAAACCTGAATGCGACCCTGGCTGTGTAGAGTAATCTTGGTTGTAGGTTTTTTCCTTTCATCACTTTAAATATGTCCTGCCAATCCCTTCTGGCTTGCAGAGCTTCTGCTGAAAGATCAGCTGTTAACCTTACGGGGATTCCCTTGTATGTTATTTGTTGCTTTTCCCTTGCTGCTTTTAATATTTTTTCTTTGTATTTAATTTTTGATAATTTAATTAATATGTGTCTTGGTATGTTTCTCCTTGGATTTATCCTGTATGGGACTCTCTGTCCTTCCTGGACTTGATTGACTATTTCCTTTCCCATGTTAGGGAAGTTTTCAACTATAATCTCTTCAAATATTTTCTTAGACCCTTTGATTTTCTCTTCTTCTTCTGGGACCCCTGTAATTCTAAAGTTGGTGTGTTTAATGTTGTCCCAGAAGTCTCTGAGACTGTCCTCAATTCTTTTCATTCTTTTTTCTTTATTCTGCTCTGCAGTAGTTATTTCCACTATTTTTTCTTCCAGGTCACTTATCTGTTCTTCTGCCTCAGTTATTCTGCTACTGATTCCTTCTAGAGAATTTTTAATTTCATTAATTGTGTTGTTCATTTTTTGTTTGCTCTTTAGTTCTTCTAGGTCCCTGTTAAACATTTCTTGTATTTTCTCCATTCTGTTTCCAAGATTTTACATCATTTTTTACTATCACTACTCTGAATTCTTTTTCAGGTAGACTGCCTATTTCCTCTTCATTTGTTTGGTCTGGTGGGTTTTTACCTTGCTCCTCCATCTGCTGCATATTTGTCTGTCTTCTCCTTTCGCTTAACTTACCGTGTTTGGGGTCTCCTTTTCACAAGCTGCAGGTTCATAGTTCCTGTTGTTTTTGGTGTCTGCCCCCAGTGGGTAAGGTTGGTTCAGTGGCTTTTGTAGGCTTCCTGGTAGAGGGGACTGGTGCCTGTGTTCTGTGTTCTTGTCTTTCTGGTGGGCAGGGCTGAGTCTGGTGGTGTGTTTTGTGGTGTCTGGAAACTTATTATGATTTTAGGCAGCCTCTCTGCTAATGTGTGGGGTTGTGTTCCTGTCTTGCTAGTTGTTTGGCGTGGTGTATGCAGCCCTGGAGCTTGCTGACCATTGGGTGGAGCTGGGTCTTAGCGTTGAGACGGAGATCTCTGGGAGAGCTCTCGCTGATTGATATTATGTGGGGCTGGGAGGTCTCTGGTGTTCCAATGTCCTGAACTCGGCTTTCCCACCTCAGAGGCACAGGCCTGACACCTAGCCGGAGCACCAAGACCCTGTCAGCCCCAGGGCTCAGAAGAAAAGGGAGAAAAAAAGAAAAAAAAACTGATAAATAAAATAAATATAAAATTATGAACTTAAAAAAATTTTTTAAATTAGTAAAATAAAAAATTTTTAAAGTAATAATAAAAAGAAAAAAGAAGAAGAGAGCAACCAAACCAATAAAGAAATCCACCAATGATAACAAGTGCTAAAAACTATACTAAGATAAACATAAAAATCATAAACAATCAGTCACAGACAGCAAACCTCAAATCTGCAGTTGCTCCCAAAGTCCACCGCCTCAATTTTGGGTTGATTCGTTGTCTGTTCAGGTATTCCACAGATGCAGGGTACATCAAGTTGATTGTGGGGATTTAATCCTATGCTCCTGAGGCTGCTGGGAGAAATTTCCATTTCTCTTCTTTGTTCGCACAGCTCCTGGTGTTCAGCTTTGGTTTTGGCCGGGCCTCTGCGTGTAGGTCGCCCTCAGGCGTCTGTTCATGTGCAGACAGGACAGTGTTAAAGCAGCAGCTGATTAGGGGGCTCTTGCTCATTCAGGCCGGGGGGAAGGATGGGTATGGTAGTTATAATTGGAATGCAGGGTGAGCCTGCGGCGGCAGAGGCCGGTGTGAGGTTGCAACAGCCTGAGGTGTGCCGTGTGTTCTCCCAGGGAAGTTGTCCCTTGATCATGGGACCCTGGCAGTGGCGGACTGCACAGGCCCCCTTTGGTGTTTGGATAGTGACCTGTGCTTGCACACAGGGTTCTTGGTGGCTGCAGCAGCAGCATTAGTGTTTCATGCCCATCTCTGGGGTTCAAGCTGATAGACTCAGCTCACGCCCATTTCTGGAGCTCATTTAAGCAGTGCACTGTCTTCTGTGGGCAGACAGGGAAGGCATCCCCTCTCTTCGTGCACCCCGAAACAATGGCCTCTTGCCTCTTAGGCAGGTCCAGACTTTTTCTTGGACGCCCTCCTGGATAGTTGTGGCACACTAGCCCCCTTCAGGCTGTGTTCATGCAGCCAACCCCAGTCCTCTCCCTGGGGTCTGACCTCCAAACCTGGAGCCTCAGTTCCCAGCCCCCACCTGCCCTGGCGGGTAAGCAGACAAGCCTCTCAGGCTGTTGAGTGTTGGTGGGCACCGATCCTCTGTGCGGGAATCTCACCGCTTTGCCCTCTGCACCCCTGTTGCTGTGCTCTCCTCCATGGTTCTGAAGCTTCCCCTGCGCCAACACCCTGTCTCCACCAGTGAAGGGGCTTCCTAGTCTTTGGAAACTTTTCCTCCTTCACAGCTCCCTCCCAGAGGTGCAGGTCCCATCCATATTCTTTTGTCTCTGTTTTTTCTTTTTTCTTTTTCCCTACCCATGTATGTGGGGATTTTCTTGCCTTTTGGGAAGTCTGAGGTCTTCTGCCAACATTCAGTAGGTGTTCTGTAGGAGTTGTTCCACATGTAGTTGTATTTTTGATGTATTTGCGGGGAGGAAGGTGATCTCCACGTCTTACTCCTCTGCCATCTTGAAGGTCCCCCCCCCCATTTTTTATTTTAAGACAGTTGTCGCAGATATCTTTAAATATTGTTCACGTTCATCACTCTGCTTTATATGCTAAAACCATAAGATTCAGAGATGTCTTATTTACTGTATTATAATCGCTTATAATAAAGGGCAGAATTAGTACATTATCTGTCATATTCTATACTACTAAGGAATCAAATATATATATACAACAAATAGTAAATATATCTGTACAGATCTTGCATGTGGCAACAGTGGGGCTGTGGCTCAAGTCCAGTTGTATATTTTGTGTATTGGATATCACACTTCTGTGAGGTTTTAATATGTTTGTGTTTGGTACCTCTTTAAGGACTGTATGTTTCTTGAGAATAGCGATAATGTCATAAAATCTTTATTTTCTCACTACCTGTCACATCACTTGGCACACCATGCATGCTCAATACTTGTTCATTGGGTGAAATTGTGTTTAGTCCTAAGAAGCCAACACTTTGATATTCATGTTTTAACATTTGCTTTAATCTGTGATATGGGAATGTATAAAAATTCATTCATCTTACATTTTGGTATGCTGTTAGTTTTAATGAAATTACAAATGTGGAAAAGAACAAAAAAAATCAAAGAAATCATTACTTAAGGTTCCAATTAAAGAACATTAAACCATGGACTAGTTCACATGTGTTATTCATGAAAAACCTCTTTTCAGGAGATAAAAGTAGATCTCAAAATCAAATTGTATTATCACCCAGGCAGGTGGTACTATAGCACTCAAGGGAAAAAAAAAAAAAAATCAGTGAAATTAACCTAAAGACTGTCAGAGAGAGAAAAATATATGAAAAGTATTCAAAGTTTATTAAATTAGAACTTTAAATACCAAATTTGAATTTGAGTAAGTTATGCTCTTGTCTTAACTTCCATATGAGGCCAGGAAGGCTACATGCCCAGAACTATGCAGGACAATGTGTGGCATCAATTTGATTTTCTAGCCACCATGGAAACCTACCAGCTGTCACTACATAACCATTAGGTTCAGAAAAATCAAGTATCTGAAGAAAAACGTATTTCAAAACTGGGAAATTCCATCTACTTTAGTGACCCTCCATGTCTAAAATACTGCCAATCCTCTCACTTTTCCAGGTGGAGGGGAGACTGTCAGTGATGGTCAGAGCCAGATCTGAAATAATGAGAGCCCTCTCCATGCCACTGTACAGGCTCCAAACTATCAGGATCATAAAACATTACCAGGGTGCTTAAATATCACAGGAAGTATTACTGGTCAAGAAAAAATATATATATATATATATAAGTGGCAGTATTTTTTAGGAAGAGAATCCTTTGTGAATTAAAAGGCATATATTGCCAAACTAATTGGGAGTAGAGTGAGGCCACTGAGACAAGTTCAGACAATAGACAGTCTGTAAACCACGTCCCCCCAGCAGATGATGGGAGCCATTCACAACAGTTTTTCTTGGTTTTTCTGAATCAGAATACATGAAATTATGGCTAGGAGGGAATTACTGTTCATGCCTCTTGTGTCCTTACCACTCAGTAAGCAACCATTCTTCTAAGCAAATGTGAACAAAAAATATTTAAAGACTGTTGAATTGGTGTACTCCTCTGATAAGTTAACTAAATTTTCACAAATGTCACAGTGCACTCTTATATACCTCTGTTTAGAATGGAGGTATTCTTAGTTCTTTCTATTTCATTCTTTCCCCCAAGGTCTTTGCCAAGGGACCTTGTAGGATTTCTTATCTTAGAGGTTCTTAGGCAGAACATAGATGATGCTCTCCTAGTGACAAAACAATAAACGCTAGAACCTCTTAAATGTCTTTCCTAAATTCCCACTCTGGCTCTTATAATCCCATGTTTTAAATGCTCCTCAATTACAGGTTGAAATATTGCTTCACCTATGCTAAAATCCTTTCACTTCTTTATAATTTCACTAAATCCTGTTGTAGTCATGGAATATTTTCTTTTAAAGGTAAGGTTACATCCCAACCTGGACGTCATCTTCCCCTCTTAAAAAGAGATCCTGGATACTACTGAATTAGGCAAATGACATACTTTTCTTGGGTTGAAAACTAAAGACCCATGGAGTAAATGTAAGCCATCAATGGTTCACCTAGCTGACTGGGGAACTTCTGAATGCAAATTAGATTGTGTATAAATAATGCTTCTAGGATCTAAAAGTCAACATATATGATCATACAAATGTTCAGCAGAGATTTTGGTAGACCCCAGCTATGCAATGTGTGTCACTAAAATATTCTTGTCTTTTAAGCCCTTCCTAACAGAATTTTCACCTCTGATATTTATTATCAGAGGCTTGTTTTCTTCTCTTTGAAGTTGTCTTTTTCTTTGCAGTTTGCACCACTTTAATAACGTGAAGGGCTCCACTCTAGAGAAGCACTGAAGCAAAGAAGGGCTTCATGGAGCCATACTGCAAGAATTAAAACACATCACATTAGCTCAGCCTTCCCTCTCTGCCTTCTCTCTGTCAACTAAAAAAAATTATGAATAAAAAGGATTAATATGGAAACACACACATACAGGGAGTTTTGAGTTTCCTTTTGTACTTTTACGTGTGAAGAACAAAAATATGTCTATAAAGTTGCTAAAGCTTAGTTCTAACATCATCAAGTTCTCTTCTCTGAGTCATTAAGTTGTTGAAGCCCAGAAAATCAAATTTGGTTTAGGGCTGTTTGATAATGTAGTAACACAGTAAAATGTGATTCCCCAATTAGCTCATGTAATTAGAAAATCAAAAACATGCTCTAAGTGGCTGCTGGACACACATAAGTAAAGTCTATTGTCATTCTTTATATTTGCTGATGATAGTTTTATGCCTTCAATTAATGATACCATATACAAATTCCTTATATTCCTTGTGGAAGAGAACCCACAAGCGTCTGTGTTTATAAATCAGATAAATAATTTAATTACTTAGTTCAGTCATTCATTCATTCACTTTTTTTCCCCTTCATCATTTCTTTTTTGCCAGCCTGTATTAGGTAATGGGGCTATCTGATCCTTGCCTTCCAGAGAGCTCTCAATATGCAAGAACTATATTTAAATTCTTCTAAAGAAGGGACAGTAAACTGAAGTTAGAACATTACAAAAATTATGGCTTTTTGGTTGAAAATTAGATTTTTCTGGCTGATTTCTAAATGTTAATGATGTTGCCAAGACATATATAAGAAAAAAGAAACCGCCTATTCAAGAATTTTCTTGCTCAGAGGTTTTGCCTGACTGAGGAGGGCTCTGTGATAGATAAAAGTGGGAATTGAATATTTGTTAGATTATTTTAAAGTAGCTCTTCATATATTCTATATTCATGTCTGTTGAAATCTAAGGCATATGTTTTATGTTGCCTGGCTATATTTAAAATGTTTCTCTCTGTAAGTTTAAATAAATTTAAGGGTTGGTTGGATGGTGAAAACGCTTTCTCACTAGGAATTTCAGACATGTCCTGGTTTTTTCTTTTCTCATTGCTACTGAAGGCATGGTTACATGGTCCAGGGCTTCCCAACAAACATAACAAGAGGATAATGGGGATAAATTACCTGAGCTTGAACCAATAAAGAAAAGGCATTTCTTATCTGACATGGTCATTCTTAATGCTGTTTTACAGCCAGAAATGTCATATGGTTGTGCTGCCCTTGCCACTAATTTCTTAAAGTCATATTTTAGTGTCTCTTCATGGAAAATTTTAAAGATATTAGGAAATTTTTTCCCCTTGTAACTGTAACATTGCCCCTAGTTGGTTTATTCTTTGCAAACTCACAGTGCACATTTTGTATTGTTTCCTCTCCCCCAAACATCACAAAATTCTAAGGGATGCAATAAGTGTTTTTTTCTAGAGTCTCACTCATATTTTAGAATAGCTTGGATTATATTTCATTTGGATGAAAACATACAATCACAAACATCAACAAAGTGTGGTTTATTCATAGCCAGGATGAAATTTAACCCCCTAATGTTATGTAAAATGCAGCTCTCTCCTCCTCAAAATGTATTTAATCTTTCTCTCTATTTTTTTCCTATTTACAGGTCAATGGGACAGAAATTGAATATGAGTTTGAAGAAATTACACTGGAGAGGGTAAGTAAAAAACCCAATAATCCAAAACCCTAATCTTGCATTCCACATTCTGCATCCTAATGGGTTGTCTTGTGAAAATGTGCAATTGTGTCTTATACCCTGGAAATTTCTAACAGCACTCACAATGAGAATATTAATGAAATGCTTTCAGTGGAGGGCATGGAGACAAGCAGACCGAATCACCAGAATGTTCAGTGTGTAAACTACATTGCCAGGATTTGGAGAAATGAATAGGAAAGACAAATATTCAGTGAGCTTGTATGATACTCTTTTCCTGTTGTTTTCAGTATAAATGTTTTTCTATACATTTTAAGATATATTATAAAATATTTTCATTTATGTGATATTAATACTATCTTCATAACTACCATTACCATGCATTTTTTAGTTTAAAAAAAACAAGTGATGGATTTTAAAACCTCCCCCATAGAGAAAAACATAGCAACCCTGCAGAGCTCTGCCAGTGTGTTGTTAAGACCTTGGCATGGGTTTGACAAATTAGGGAAATTCTGTGTACCATAACCCAAATATATAAAGATATTTTACAGAAGAACAAAAGAAAGGCCAAAGACCACCTAGAAAAAAAAATGACTGAAAGGAATTAACAGGACATTCATCAAAAAAGAAAAGGCCAATAACATCCAAAAACCTGCTCAACTTTATTATTAAACAAAGAAAACAATGGTACTAAACAGTTTTTGTCAACCCCATTGGCAAAACATTTAAAAGAAAGGTTAATAGGGCTTCCCTGGTGGCGCAGTGGTTGAGAGTCTGCCTGCCGGTGCAGGGGACGCGGGTTCGAGCCCTGGTCTGGGAGGATCCCACGTGCCGCGGAGCAGCTCGGCCCGTGAGCCACAATTACTGAGCCTGCGCGTCTGGAGCCTGTGCTCGGCGATAGTGAGAGGCCCGCGCACCGCGGTGAAGAGCGGCCCCCGCACCGCGATGAAGAGTGGCCCCCGCTTGCCACAACTAGAGAGAGCCCTCGCACAGAAACGAAGACCCAACACAGCCATACATACATATATAAATAAAAAGAATGTAAGCAGACAAGAATAGCATTAAAAAAAAAAAAAAAAAAACTAAGGGAATACTAAGGATCCACCCCAGAACTTACCATACAAACCTCCAGTTTAAAAAAAAAAAAAAAAGGTTAATGTTCACTGCCATTGAGTGGGCCTGGAAATTGGAGTAGCCATGAAAGAGCAGTTTAGAAACATGGATCAAAAGCTTTAAAATGGACACTTTTTGACCCAGGAGTTATAGAAATACACAAGTCTACAAAGAATGTTCATATTGGTATTGTTTATAATAGTGAAGACTGAAAAAGCCAAGTGTTTAATAATACATTATTATATGTCCACATAACAGAAAATTGAGTTATATTAATAGTATTTTAGAAAAATATTTAATTACAAGGATAGGAGGTCCAACCAGACTCTATTATTAAATTAAAAATCAAGTTTAAAAATGACATTTAAATATAATCCAATAAACACAAATAAAGCTATATATGAATAATACACATTCACAAATATTTACATAAAGCCTGGAAGGATATACACCAAAATGTTAAAAGTGGTTAACTCTTCTTAAGGATTTTTGAGTAGTTTTTAGTTACTTCTTTTTGTTTATGTTTATTTCCTACACTTTCCATAATAAACATGTAATACACATATATTAAAAAATAGAAATGTAAGTATTTTTCCTAAGCTATCATTCAAGCATGAACTCAGACTCTAGATCTACATTTACATGTATTTTTCCTTTTCAGTTTACTGATAATTCACTTTCCTGAGTCAGGGAATTTCTCACTTCCAGCCTAATTTTTATTGTGAGTGGCTTTAAAAGGAAATTTACATTAAAAGTTAAGAGTTTAACAGATGGGTTCTTTAAAACTTCCATTATGAACTTTGATAAAATTTTAAAGGCATGTTAAATGGAGAAAAGTGAGGTTTGTGGAAAATTAGCCCCAATGAGAAAAGAGAAGATATTTCTCCTTCTAAATTATTAATCTTCTCTCTGGAATTAGGTACATAAATTGTGGGATGCAGTGCAAAATGAAACCGTGAGGCCCTTGTTTAAAAACTAGTAAGAATTAAAAGATGGCAACAGCAGGAGCCTTCTAAATGTAGGACCTTGTAAATGTAGGACCTTCTAAATGTAGGAGCCTTGTAATGTAGGACCTTCTAAATGTAGGACAGATCTCATGCTTATGAGGCCAACCTCTCTGTCTCTGAACCCCACACATATATACATCTTGACTAAAATGCCATTTAGTTACCCTGGCTTTACAAGTCAGAAATAGTTAGAAGCTAACATTGGTTTGAAGTAGAACATTCTCTAGGAGTCAGACAATTGTGGGTGCTAGTATGTGTTCTGATGCTTACTTGCTTCATGAGACAGCTTGCCATCTCACTTCCCTTACTTCCTGCCCTAGGGTTCCTGATCACACTCTGAACCTTGTCGTGGCCATTAGCTGTACCCCCTCCAAGACCTCTGTGTCAAGCATCATCTTCTCAGAACACCACCTCCTATCTGCCCTTAACATTTATTCTACTGCCCCCACTCCCAAAATTCTTCGCCCCCATTGGGACCTCGAATTATTGATTTCACCATTTACCTCCTGTTTTCACCCTTCTTTATGCCCTCCCCTTCCTCCTCCCCTATAGCATATGTTTCCTGGTCCCATCACTCTAATTCTCCTTCTCGCACGCTCAACATTTTTTTTTCCCTCTCTCTTTATTTGTGTTCATCCAGCAAACTCTCAGCCCTTGTTAATCTACCCTGGTTAAACCTACACCTTCCTACTTACTCCATGCCAGCACCTGGGTAACTGAACATAGCTAGAGAAACACCTAGTCATCTCACTTTAAATTTATAACTATTGGTTTCAAATGAACGCTCAAAACACCCGAGCAATTCTTATAAATTTCTTTAGAAGAATCATTTTCTCTTTCTCTGGGACAAAAGTTTCATATCTCATTTGCTTCCCTCAAATCTCAAACACTCCCTCCCTCATCCTCTCTCTTATCTATTGATCTCTCTTCATGTGGCCTTGAGAAAATCCAAGCAATCAAATGAAAACCACCTTACTTTCCTACCACCAGGTCCACTAGTGTGCTCTCCCCGTTACAATGAAGGAATTTTCCCTGCTGCTTTCCAAGGCCAGCTCTTCACCTGTGACCTGGTCTCCATAACCTCTTATCCATTTAAGGACTTTGCTTCTGGAGTTTTCTCCTCTCTCTCCTGCAATATCAGTTTCTCTCTTGCTTTTTCCCAGATTAATTTAATTTAATTTAATTACATCTATAAATTTAATTAATTTAATTTAATTACATCTATTACATGATGTAATATCTCTCATCTTAAAGAAAAAGTATGTCCCTTGACCCAATGTTCCCCACCCCCATTATTGCCTCATTACTCTATTTTGCTTAACCAAAAATCTAGGGAAATTGTCTATTTGCATCAACTCCACTTTAGTACCTCCTTTTCTTATTTTAACCTATTTCATGTTTTCATTCTCACAGTAGTCCTAAAACAGTCCCTATCAAAGTCACAGCAGGTTCCATCTTGCTAAGTACAAGCATCAGTTCACAGTCCTAACTGACTTCTCAGCAGCATTTGATGCAGCTGTCACTGCCTCCTTCCTCAAAGATGTTAATTTCTCAGCTTCCAGAACAAAACACTCTCCTGTTTATTTACCGTGTCTTCAGTGCCCTTTCTCAGTCTCCTCACCAGCTTTTCCTCTAATTGTTGGAACACTCCAGAAACCCAGTGCACAGACCTCTTCTTAATCTCTCCTCATTCCCTTGGTTATTTCATCCAGACCCATGGCTTTAAATACCAACTATCAACTTCAGATTCCCAAATCTGAAGTCATGACCTCTTTCTCACATTCCAAATGTGTACAGCTAGCTGTCCAGTTGGCATCTCTCCTGAACATTAAGAAGATCTTCTAAACTTGATATATTCCTAACAGAATTCATGATTTCCCTGCACTCACTATCCTTAGGGCCAAAGCTGCTTCTACCCTAATATTCGTCATCTTAACTAATTGGCTCTATTATTTTCCTCGTAATTCAGGCCCCAAAAAATAATAATAATATCTAGGAGTCTTGTATAATTACTCTTTTCCCTCCGTATCCAGAACAAGTCCTACTGGTGCTACCATAAAAATATATTTCAAAATCAGTTGCATCTTACCACCTGCTCTGCTGAATCCTGGTCCAAATCAATATCATCCCATGCCTGAACCACTGTAATAACTTCTACTTTTGCCCATTCTTCTCCACAAAGTAGCCAGAGTAATCTTTTTCAAAATATAAACCAGATCATACCACTTTTATTCCTAAAACCCTCCGAGAGGTGATAATTACCCTCATTATCATCACCTACAAGGCTTTATGCAATCTGACCTCTGCTTCTCTCTCCAATATTATGCCCTAACCATCAACTTCTAGAACATTTCACTTCAGCCATACTGACTTTCTCATCAGTCCTCAAATGCCAAGCTTTTCTCACCTCGAGGCCTTTATATATGGTATTCTATATGCCTGGGAAAGTCTCCTGTCAGCTCTTTATAAGGTTTGCTCATTCCATCGTTTAAATGTCAACTCAAATGTCTCCTTCTCAGAAAAAATCTTTCCTTTGTACCCCATTTAAAGTAGTGCCAGCTTCCCTATCACACTTTTTTCCTTTTCATAGCTTTATTCTTTTATAATTGTACTTACTAATATCTGAAATTCATAGTACTTATTGTTTACTTTGTTAACATCTATGTCCCCCCTAAATATATACTATATATAAATATATAGTCAACTCTATATCCAATTTGCCTAGAACAGTATCTGGAATGTAGTATGCATTCGGTGACTATTTGGTGGATGATTGGATTACGCCTGTGCTCTGCCTCTGTAAGTACAGTGAAGTAGAGACACATGGCCTATGTTTGACTCCTGGCTCTATCACTTGCTGGTCAAGTTACTTTGAGCTGAATACTTAACCTTTCTGTGCCTCAGTTTCTACATCTGAAAATGAGGCTAAGGTATTTGTAATCACCTCCTAGGACTCTTGTGAGTATTACATGAGTTAAAATAAAGGTTTAGAATAGCATGCATCATAATTATTCTTAACATTTCCTTTATGTTAATGTGGTAGTTCTCACAAGTGTTATTTATCAGGATCATTGTGGAAGCTTAAAACCTAGCTTCCCGGTGTCAATGAACAATTTACACTAATCTAACAAGAACTCTTTTCATACCAGCTTTCCCTTTTTTTTTTTCTTTTTTTCTTCCCCAGTTACTTGGTTAGATGTCAGACATCCAATGATGAAGTTATGGTCTTTGCTATATGTGTTTGCAGCTTACACTTTTTCTACATTCCATCTCTATAACATTTAATTTAGTAATAAACTAACCGCCTTTAGTAACATCCCTGTGAGGTGGATATTGCTAACTTCATTTAACACATTAGGACACTCATAATTTAAATGAGTTTAAATTAAACTCAGAAATTAACTCACTTGTCAAAAGTCACAATCTTAGTAAAAATGGAACTAGGATTCAGCCCCATACCCAACAGACATGAAAACCTAAGCTCATTGCCACTAAGTTAAACTGCACCAAATTAAGCTCAAGTGTTTTTTCTCCAAGAAACTTTTCTTGACTTCCCCTCTTAGGAAAGGTGCCCCTCCATAAATTAACACAAGGAGAGAATTTCTCACACTAAATGATGAATAAAGTGTCTTTCCACTGATCTGTGAGTTCTCTGATGGAAGGAATTTTATTATAGTGTTCTTTATATTACTATGATGATATAAAAAGAACAGGGAAAGCCACTGGGCAATTTGAGGACAAGCTGATGACTCCTCTCCTAGAGCATCACTGGTCAATGCATTGACCACTTGCCACACATGGTGAATCCCACACATGTCTTCTGTACATTTAGGTGTTGAACACTTTCTGAACAAGGGCATTGGGCACAGTCCTTGTTTCGTAAAATTTCACCACCTGGGGGAGGACACAGAGAAGTAACTAGGCAGAAACCATAAAGAAGAACAGAATGCTGTGGCTACCTGGCCCAGAATGGAGTACTTTCCTGAGGCATTATACCTGAACTTGGGTTAGGAAAGGTGAGAGGAAGTTAGCCATGGAGAAGGGAGTAGAAGAAGAGGGCCTCTCAGGAAACAGCAAGTGCAAATGTTCAAGGGTCCATGGAAAAGCAACATGCTGAAGGAACTGCAAGTAGTTCAGGATGACTGACTGCATTTCAAGGTATGAAGTAGGACTCGGAGAGAGAGAGAGAGAGACCAGGCTGGAGAGATGGAGAGGACTGGGAATACAGATGCCTTGGATAACGTTTAAACTTAAATTTTAAATTTTATCTTGAAGGCAGTGGAGAGCCTTTGGAGAATTTTAAGCAGAAAAAGTGACATAATCATACTTGTGGTTTCAAAAGATCACTTTAGCTGCAATATTGGGTGTACATTTCATGGGATTCAGGAGATGATGCAGGTATGCCATTTAAGACATATAATTAATGGCTAAATTCTGTCAATGGTGATGAAAGAGGAGATGATTCAAAATATGTTAAGAATGTTAGAAGAACAGATTCTGATGTTTTGTAGGATGGGAAAATGCTAGAGAGAGCAAGGAACTCAAAGATGCCTAGACAATAATCCAAGAAATTCATTAACACAATCTGGGCCTCTCAGCGATGGACACCTGTGGTATTTCAAGCCTTTCTGACACCCTCAGCTCTTGTGACATTAATAAAGGTAGCTGAGTATAAAGTTCATGCCTCTGAGTGATTTATCCATTATCCATGTATGAAGTTAATAGGTTATGTACCCCTAATATGATTTGTATCAAGAGAAGCTAGTTGACCCAGCATGGATAATAGATTCATCATGCCTTCATAACCCTGACCAGCATGCATGACTACAATTTAGCAGAGATGTTGAGGTGACTATCTGACCATCTGCCGACCCCTACCCCCAGCCTCTAAAAAAAAAGAACATTTGCAGTGCTTTCCTGACAGCTGCAGAATTTATGACCATGGGACACTATACGAATGTTCTGTCTGACAAGTCAGGGATATTCTTTTGCAATTTAAAAAAAATCAAAGAGTTGAGCCATCTTCCCAAATATAAATCATTGACTTTTGTTACTTATTATTTGACCCATGCTAAAATAAACGGTTTTATAGGGCAGAGAAAAGTGACTGATTTATTGCACCCTGCAAATTCCTACAGATGAACTGAGTTTGGGGTATAAGGTGGGTAATATGGGAATTTTTTAAACAGTATTTGTGAACCGCAGGTAAGAAGTGACCCATTAAAATTGTCTACTGATGGACTTTCCAGACTCATCCAGGTATCAAATTAGTTAGAAATTCATTGGATGTCTGAATCACTTAGGCTAAATTTATTTATCTCACACTATTGAGTTTTCATGAAGATGAAAATTCCTAAATTCAAATGGAATTGAGGGTCTATTGCTTAAAGTAATGTAGAGGCTTTAGGTTTCTAAATGTCTGATTTTTTTCTGGGTCTCTTTAGCTATTTCAAATTAGTAGTAACAGGAACAAAAATCCAGAGTCTTGAAGATATTTGAGGGGGTTTCATATAGTCAGCTATAGCACAGTCTTATTCTATTTTAGTTAAATAATTTTTAATGCTAGATAATTTTCTTAAATTTTATGTATTTCCAATTATCAGTGTATATTTTAGTGTGTTTGAAATATATGCACACGTGTATATTTAAGGACATAGATACCATCCAAACCTAAGTGTGTATTTAGATATAAAAACATTTAATATGTATGAATTTTGATCAAAGTTTTATTGGCTTTGTGGAAGGTATTGCAAGATTTATAGAACAAAAATAGATTCACATAAGCAGTAAAAAGAAGCACAATCTTTGAACTCAGACCTTATTTTGAATCCAGAATCAGCCACTTTCTATGTGACCTTGAACAAATGACAACCTATTAAGCCTCAGTTTTCTTCATGATGAATACGATACTGATATCTATTTTACAGCCTGGCTGTGAAAAATAGAAATAACATATGTAAAATGCCTAAAATAGTTCATAGAACAGCATAGATTCTCAGTATTATTAGTTTTTATAAAGTGAATACTCACACCTTTATCTAAGCCTCATTATTTTTAAAGATGTCACTGTTGGTATAACTTCAGGCTATGATTCTAGGGCTAAGTCAAGTGGCAAATGTATGCTTTTCTTTCGTGTGTGCGTGTGTGTGTGTGCGTGTGTGTGTATGTGTGTGTGAGAGAGAGAGAGAGAGAGACTGTATTTACGGTAAATGATAAGCTCCTTAAGTAATCTCCAAAATGTATGTGTGCCCAATTATCAATGTGTTTTTTAAGCGTGTTAAGTATATAGAAGGAGTCTGCCCTGAGTTTGCAGCCATAACTTCCTCTAGAATAACCCCACACTATTTGTTGCTCTAGCTTCCCTTCTTTGTTAGCTCACAAGAATTTAGTTCCCAGCTAGACAAGCAGTTACAGTGTTTTCTTTTGTTTTCAATAGATTCAGGCTATGATATTTGCTTCACATGCTCTAATACCTCCTTAAAATATTTTGTAGAGATATAGTGAGCAGCCATTCTTTTTGTTTGCACATGACAACTGGCAAGAAGAACATCGTCCTTTGGGGGAACTGCTCCTTGGCCCATTCCAACCACATCATTCTGGGAACAACTGCCCATCACAGTACCCATGGTCGTATAGTTGATTGGTCTAGTGCTACTCATTGGAATTACCAGGCAAGCTAGTAAAAAATGAATACAGATACCTGAGCCGTGCCCTAGACCAAATAAATCAGAACCTCAGGAGTGTGGAACATGAGAAATCTTTACTCTTAAAACTTTTCTTAGGGATTTGATGTACAGTTTACAGACTGATACCTGAGCCAAACGGAGACAATAAGAGTGCTCCTCAAGACTTTTCGCCCTGGAGTTTGGGGGATGAGAGGTGCTGCTTTCCAACTGTGCAGTATAGCTGTGAGATGTGAGGCGTGAGAGAGGCTGCCATATGAATTTCCTGCCTCATGGAGTAAGCGCATCTGAGAAAATGAGGCTTCCTGCCGAGAGAGCCAGAGACAGAAGATGACAAAGAGGGAGAGAAAGAGAGAGAAAGAATGGGAAGCATCCAATTTCTATGTTATATCTGTCCTAAAGACCCCACCAGACAGCCGCTCTGTTTCCAATGGCTAAATGAGCCCTTCCCTTAAATTCTTCTTAGCCAGACTAGTTCAAATCCATCATCCATAACTTGCCAACGCGTGGACTTATACAAATGTATCTTGGTGCTGTATTTTAGTTATCACTGTGTGGAAGTTGTTGAATAGGTCCTGCCCTAGGCTCATGCTGCCATAGCCTGTTCTCAAAATAAATGTCACCTTGCTTATATTTATCTTCTCTAAATTCTAATTGTGCCTCTTACTGCTGAGGTAAGGTCATAAAGCAAAGCTCTCCGGTAGAGAATGTTGTTGGCAGGTTGCAATAAACCTTAATACCCCAAAGCTTACACATACCATCCCCTTTAAAGTAACCCATTACTGTGTTTCAACTCCCAGAATTAGAGAACAATTAAAAACAAGTGGCAAGTAAAGAGAATGCCTAGTGACAGGTCTATGAATTTAGGTCTCTACTGTCTAGAAACTAGACAGGTTTGGAAACTAGCAAGTTTTTGTACATGTTTGCAGTGTTAACTATTGGCCTCAGGTTTCAGGAAAAAATTGACTGTTAGAAATATGGTTTACAGACATTTGGGTGGGTCATTAATCTAACTTTTCTTTAGATGTAAGCATCATAGTCTCAGGATTGAAGATCGCCTGGTAAACATACTTCAAAGGTCTGATATAGATGAATTGGCACAAAATGCATTTAGCTGAAATTCAGCTGCTGTCTCCAGCCTTCTCCATTTTCTTTATAGCTCCCAGCTGATTTATCTCCCTTCTTTCACCCCACACACCGTCACCAGAGTATTAACAAGTGCTCTCTCCCAGTTCCTTAGTCTGAGCCTTAGTGCCCTCACATCATCTAAACTGACCAGTACATTTTCTGCTGCGAACCACTTGTTACACTATCACCCCTATCTTTTTTCAACATGGCTCTTGATTATTACAAGCACATCTGATGCTAGTATAATGGTACTTCTAAAACTAACAGCTTTTAGACAAAATCTACAATGGAAAGACTTGCACGGAAGTGACAAAACTCCATTATTCCCACTTGAGTTTTCTAATCAGAGTAGAGCTATTTTCCTGACTTGTATCAACGAGCTGTGGATGGTTAAGGAGGTTTGGCAAGGAAAGCTCTAACTCAGGGATGTCCTGAGACTTCAGGATCCTGATGGAGGTACTAGATCCTGAGACTACTGGAAAGCAAAGACCCAAGAAGCAATACAGGATGGGGACCCAGCAATCACACCTGAGTCACTGAACACTAGATCTTGAGAACTGAAAAGCTGGGGATTTTATTACTTGCAACTGAACAAACTCTGAGTGATGTAGCTCTATTTTTCTGTAGGTCAGTTATCAGGCTAGTAGCAAATGTAAACTGAGTCACTCTTAGTGCCTTTTTTCTCAAACACTTCAACCACCTCCAGAATTATCCCATAGTTCTATGGCCTTATACAGTGACAAGACAACCTACACATCGTTTGGCCATGTTTCCTCACAGGTGACCGCTGCAACACCCATAGTTCCTCTCTGAGTTGTCCCTTTCAGTCTGTCAGTTTCTGCTACACCTTTCCAATATAGTGGACATTTGTCAGTTTATCTACCCATTTCATTCTTTTCACCCCTTCCCTTTTGCTAACTGTGCCCGGATTTTAGTTCAGATGTCTGCCTTCTCCCACACAACGCATGTACTGTGATGGAAGCTAGGGTGACTCTGAACTCAAGGGGTAGGTCCTTATTGATTTAAGCCAATGAGCACTGATAGAGGCCCTTAGCCTCCATCAGTGGTGACTATGCAACCTAATCCAGTACAGTCACAGTGAATTCTGTGACTCTTGCTTAGAATTCTGAGATAGAAACCCACTCTTTTCCACAGTCATGAAGTAAGGGAGCCTATAGCTCAGATAGTAGCTTGGAGCCATTTTATGACCAGAAGAGGATTCCAGCTTTAGAATGAAGTGCCATTTTAGACGGCAGAGTAGGTAAATGGGGTAAAACACAGTCTTGGTGACATCTTGAGACCATGAAGCAAACCGTCTCTGAAGCACTCCTTCTGAATTTTTGTTAATCTCCTTTATTGTGTTAGCCAGTTTAAATTGTGAGTTTTGTTACTTGCAACTAAACAAATCCTAAATGACATAAATGGGTCATGAGACTCTTTAGGAAACTGTTTAGGGCCCCATCTTCTTAGACATGCCTCAAAATCATTTATCTTTGAAAATTATTCTTTCTCCCTTCTCATTCCAGTTCAGTGAATCTCTCCCCACCCTGCCCCCCTCCCCATTTGGGAAGCCTCACGCTTATTCCCTCTGCAGAGGACTCCTCTTCCCCCTTTTACTTCCTCCAAAAACCCTTTAATTTCTTCAAAGGGCTTAGGTTTTTAGAAACAAAAGCAGGGAGATCTTTGCAGGCTGCTTCTGATTTCAACTCCCTCTTACCTCCCCCTACAATGACTAACTGCTTTAATGGGGAGAAAGGGAAAGGAAAAATACAGGGAGAAGAAAAAAATACTAGTATCTCAAAATAGAGATACACAGTAGGAAAACTGAAAGTTATTTCAAGCATTTGAGAAATGATTAGAACTAGTTGATTTAAAAGCTTATATTTTATCTACTTAGCTTGATGAGCTTGATGCATTTTTATACTTTCAAATCATCTATCCTTTGGAGAAACAAAATGTGCATAATATGAAAATTTTCATAGATACCAGAACCTCCAAGGTGTATTACCTAGTTTTATAGTTTAAAAATGTTCGGACTGTATAGACTCAGCATAAATTAAACAAAGCACATTTAGTCATTGAGAAGGATGTCACCTTGCATTTAATTCAGGATCACCAACTAGGTTCTACTGATCCTAATATTGCTCTTCACACCCTTACTATTTTTGCCTGAGAAGCTCTTACTCAAAACCCAGCTTATGTGTTACCTCCTCTGAAAAGCGTTGTCAAGTTCCCCAGTCAGAGTTAGCTTATCCATCCTTTTCATCACCTCAGGGCTTTCTCATCGTCCCCTGTGTTCATATGTTGTCTACCTTTTATATAAATTTTGAGGCCCTTAGAGGCTAAAATCCTTTTAATTTGGCATTTTACATCTATCTGGCTGTTTTTAATCACTAGAATAACAAAGTATATCACTAACAGAACCACTAGAAGAATATTTAAGTCTTTTGACAAGATATAGAGATTTGATTCTCATCCTGATTGTGTGTGTGTATACACATACATATATATATATCCATGCACATACATGTATAAATTTTATGTACATTTTGTGATATATACATTTCTTTCATGTATTTGTATTTACATGTGTTTGTAGATGGATGGATGGATGGATGGATAGATAGATAGATAGATAGATAGATAGATAGATAGATAGATAGATAGACAGACAGACAGACAGACAGACAGACAGACAGACAGATAGACAGACAGACAGACAGATAGACAGACAGATAGGGTCTTCTTTTAAGCCAGAGCCGATGCTCATGCTCTTACTAATGCTGGTGCCACACTAAGTGTATCAACATCATTTATTGAAATTTTAGCTTTGTATGTTACTTACTCTTTTTTGGTTATCTCAAATCTTAGCAATTAGTCTATTACATAAGTTTTAAGGCCTCTCTTTTACAGAGAAGCAAACTGTAGGTCAACGAAGTTAAGGCATCTATCCACGGTCACGAAACTAGTATATGGCAGAGCTGGTTGATTGGTCTTCAATCACTATGAGGTGCCATCAGTAAGCATGAAAAATATGGAAGACTTTTTGGAGTAAGATATTCTCAGACCAGCCATGATATATTCAGATTACCTTTAAGGTTTATATATTTATCAAAAAGAAACTCTAAGCCAAATGGCAAAATGGCTTAGGTTAGCATCAGAAGGCTGAAAGCAGCTTCAAGCAAAAGACAAAGACAGTCATAGGTGGATGGAGACGCCTTTATTTCTCCGTAGGATTATTTCTTAATGTTTGAGAAATAAGCCACACCCATCTCCCCTGATTTACTTAAACTTTACTCAAAGCTCAGTAATGCTACCCTAACTTGGGAAAAACAACAACAAAAATGATACCACATCTTGCAAATTTAGCACTCTCCTAATTCAAGAAATCCAATTCAAGCCGTGTTCCAATTGTGCTTTTAAAACTTTCCTCCTGAAAATATACCCAGGTTTTATGAAGCTAAAATTGGTGCGGTTGGTAGTTCTACTATGCATACAGTATTATTATTTCACTCAATTGATATACACATTCTGATACATCTCATACTTTAAGATTACTTCATTATTTCCAAATTTTTTTTCAGATATGTCTTTTCACCCTTCAAACTACCCTGTGAATTAGGAAAAGAAAACTTGCCACTCCTCATTTTGCAAATGAGGAAGCGAAGGCTCAGAAAATGTTGCCATAGGTTTCTCAAGGTCACTCAATACAGAGCAAAGGCTGGTCTAAATCACATCGTTAACTTCTGGCCTTGCTCATTTGTCTCCATCTCTTGCTGTTTGGGTTTTGTTTTAACAGCAAACAATTCCAAATAATTGGCCTATTCAGGTAGAACAAACTAAAAATATCAAAATGTGGTCATTAATTTCTCAAACTAAGAGATCAGAAGAAAACTTTCTCTCATGTCAAATTGGATTTTAAATCACCCCAAATCACTTAAACTTGCTTTTCTTAAAGCAACTATCATAAATGTTTAGACTGATGAGAAGCACTTCCGAATACCGAGTTTTTATCTTCCACTGCCAGTAAGTGGGAAAAACCCTTTAACCCTCTAAAGTTTGAACATCACTGTTTAATATTTCTTATATTGATTTGAATTCTCTTTTAGTAATTTCTTCCAAACTATTTTAACAACATAACAAAGTATTTCAAGGGTGGGCTTTACAGCCATTTAGCCTAAGATCAAACTGTGGCTTTACCACTTACCAACTTTGTGAATGTGACCAAGTCACTGAGCCTGTCTGTACCTCAGTATACTCATCTGTAAAATAGGGATGATAATGATACCTCTCTCATAGGATTGTTGTGAAGACTAAATGTGTTCATAAATATAAAAAGAGGTACTTAAAACAGTGCCTGGCCCTAATAAGTACTATACAAGAGCTAGTAATTATTATTATTACTGGTCTAGTTCTCTTCGTGTGAGAGGCCTTGAATTTTAACAAAAAAGAAATCAACATCTACTTTGTCCCTGGACTCTTTCTTCTGCAGAATCACCACTACTCCCCTATTTCTTTAATTATTTCCTACACAGTCTTCTTCCTCTGTCAATGCTCCTGACTGTTACCTTCCCTCCTAAAATTTTCTTTCATTCTACAGATATGCATTGATTGTGATGCCTGGAATTCATGCTTTGTTCACTCAACAAGCATTAATTGAGCATCTCTTCTGTGACAGGTGTATTAGAGGCTGTGAATAAGTAATAAATGAGATAGTCTCTGCCCTCAGAGCGCTTAAGAGCCAGTAATGGAGACAGACATGTGAATGAGAGTCATTACTTCAGGGAGATCTGTTTACTACTGTGGAGTGTTGACCAGGCTTGTCATCTTCTTGTTTTATACAACTATCTATGACATAAGCCTGAAAAAAAGAAAAGTGCTTTTCATACTTTCCTGTGGTAAAATGAAAACCCAGGCCTTTTCACTGACCGCTTATTACAGTGAGTGTTTCTTAGTTCGTGGTATGTTTCTCTGTGTCTGCGTTCAACGATAAAATATACCAGTGGCAAAGTATTTTGTGAGGGCTATTTATTACTGCTTCAAAATTAAACTCATGTCAGTGTTATTTAACCACCTTCTCTACAAGCATGTTACTTTAGGGACAGGCTGTCTTCAGCCTGGGCTGTTCCAACAGAAATTACAACACATGCTTTTCAGAGCAGTCTATCATTTTGGCAGTGCCTACAAGGATGCCCTTAGGTGAATGGACCAACTCCTGTGCCAACACTTGAGGATGCAGTTGAAACTCAGTACACTGCTTTGCTTGGACCACCTATGCATCACTCAGATTTGGCTGTTCTTCTGAATAAGCAGGGGATTTCTTTTTCAAATATATAGAAAAATATTCTGGAAATCTGAACTATGTGGTTCAATTTATTTGTGTTACTTTATGTAATCTTTCTTGCAGCAACTCTATGAAGTAATTATCATCATACTATCTTGCAAACTGAGGCACTGAGTGATAGATCGATGTGTCCAAGATTGCACAGCTCGAAAGGGGATACAGCAGAAATCTGAACTGAGATGGGTTCAATGCTAAAGTTTCCCAAAGAACCTCTTGCTCTATAATTTCAGTGTCTCTCCACCCATGGTCAAGGCTGCCTGTGTTGTTGTTTCACATGGCATGGTGATTTTCCCTTTGGAAAGCTTGGCATTTGAACAGCTGATGTGAGGATTCTTGCCTCTGGTTTCCAAAGCGATGTCTCTCAACTTGAACACAGTGTCTGCATTTGTGCTCAGTGGGGAAGGAAGAGTAATGACATTAATGACATTAAGTGAAGGCCGCACTGACTGTGAAATCAGTTACCTTTTAAATCTCAGGGTTCTTGAATTAATGAATTAGTCTTAGAAGGCTGTGTATCATTCTTGGAATTCTGAGAAAAGAAATTGAGTATTAACCCAGTTCATATCCATAGTGCACAATTTATAGTCACATGCAGACTCAGCCATATGGTGGAAACATTCTTTCATTCTTTCAGATTATTTTATGTTGGTTGCCCCACATACAGCAGGTCTTCTAACTGACTTGTCTTCTGTGATCAAAATAATAAAACATCTGTTGATAATAACCTTGAGAACAAATTGGTGTTTCCCAATCTTGCTTGAGCTATAAAATGTCTACTGTAATAATGAATACAGGATGTGGAGACAACATTTTAAACGCACGCGTGCATGAGCACACACACACACACCCCCACACACACAATTTGATCATGTCACCTCAAAAAAGTATGCCCACCAGCATTGCTGAAACCTCATTCACAGAAACAGCTTCACTGTGAATACGTGGGGCTGCTTTTTAATGGTAGAAATATGTTTGTGAGTTCTTTAAAAGTCTACAAAAGGAGATTAAATAACCATACTTAGGCAGTTTCCTATGAAGCATGTCAAAACTGCATAGTTTAAAAACCTCAGGAGAAAGTTGAGCCTTCTGAACATTTATAAGCCACCAAAGAATTACCAGGGCCCCAAACCATCACAGAATTTCCTGGCTGTCTGGTAAGTTGCCATAGCCGACATAGTTGCAGCCAGAAACATACTCTGTGCTGGAAAATCTGTGATTCTCATCACAAGCTCCCCCTTGCACGTACTGGGCCCACAGTCTGGTTAGAATGAGAACGTGGAACATTTTGTAGTGTTTTTATTTCTGTTGTGCCCCTCTCCGTTCAGTTCTGTCCTTGGTATGAAGTTTCTTTGGGCAGACCAGAATCCTTCGTAGAAATTCCAAAAGAAAAATTCAGTGAAACATTTCCACCTTCTGCTTTGGATGAGTGTAGTCAGTACAGTAGACCTTTCAGCTCCCAGCAACTTCGAATCTCCTGTTTTATTGGGCCTGAGTGGAAGTGCACTAAGTTTTAACAAGTGCTGTTACCCACTTGCCTTGCCACATAGAGCCCTCCAGAGACTTTGCCTTGACCGTAGACACAAATTAACTGTTAGCCAACTGCAGAGTTCCTGACCCAGTGTTTCCTGCCATACATTAGCTGAAAAATCTCAGTTCGAACCAATTGTTTCCTGTTCATTATTCTGCCTCTTGAGTTCACTGTTAAAATTTTGCTCATTGCCCTTTCCCAAGTATACCAAGCCATATCCTTCACTTCTTTAGAAACTGGCCCACTAAATGAACAGAATAGTTTATAATATGCCATTTACTTTTAACATACATGTGATGATTATACTAATAATAGCTCCTAAGTATTTGAGATATACTATTGAGGCCTCCATTATTTTATTTGAGCTCTACAACAAATAACCATTTAGCTTTTTTATCCTCGTTGGGAAGATAGGAAAACTGAAGATGATAGTACTTAAGTAACTTGGATTTAAAATCATTGCTATTCTGGGGCCAGAATTCAGTCCCAACTCATTGGATTATATCTGTGCAAGTCCTGTTTCTTGCTATAAACCTATGTGGTAGCTGTTATTAAAAACCTTATACAGATGAAGAAACTGAGGTCAGGGATTTACCCAATGTTCAGGGTTTATTTGAAAAAGCCAGGGATAGAGAAAAATCATGCACTCTGTATCTCTAGAGCATTCTAGTATTATCCTTCTCTAGTATTCTCATCTTGGGATTACCATCCATTTAGCCAGAAAGCAGCTCTTACTGTTCACACCTAAGCAGCCACTGAGTCAATTCCACCTCTTTAATCCCTTTCAAATCCACCTATTTTTCCCCAGACACACTACCTACTTCAGGCCACTATCGTCTCTCACCAGGATTGCAGCAGCCTCCAAACTGGTTGTTATTCCCAGTCTTTAGCCCCCTTCAGTGCATTATCCACACTGTAGCCAGTGTGATCTTTCTTACCCTAAAGCATGACTGTGATACTCAGTATTCCACATTGACTTTTAGGTAAAATCCAACCTTCTTGGCTCAGCATCCAAGGCCTTACATGTTCTTTCTACCTCTCACTTAAGCTCCAGTTCATCCCTTATCATTCTTTCCTTGCGTCTGTATTCCACCCACATGGTATGACTTCAAATTTCCCAAACGCACAGGATTCTCTTTTTCTCACCTCCTCTTTCCTACGAATGCTCTTCTCCATGCCCCATCCCATTTGCCTCACTAATGCCTGCTCAAACTTCATGTGGGAGTTTAGGTATTATCTCCTTCTAGGAGCCTTCCCCAGCACATCCCTAAACTCTCAAGTACCTTCTTCTTCTATTGGTTGTTTGAATGTCCTCTAACAAGAAGACTTACAGTCCCTTTTTTCAGAACTTATGAGTTGATGTCCCTTGGTAGCTGCTCAAGTTAATATTAACAGCCCCAATTTTTTTATCCTTCAAAAAAGAGTACATTTAATTAAAGAGAAAAAAATAGAGTGACCTAGTTGCCTTCTCTGCCACAATTGTGCAGCCATTCATTGGTACAAATTTTCCACCCTACCAGAATCCACCTAGAGATGGAATCAGATGTTGAGTCTCTGCTGGTTTAGCGACATTCATTCAGTCAGTCAGCCTGTAAGTATTTGTTGATCAACTGTCATATATTATGTACTATTTAAGTCTCAGGACATATAACAGCAGGCAAAACAAATAAAAATTCTTACCCTTAGAGAGCTTATATTCTAGTGGTGGAGACATTAAGTACATTAAATAAATAAGTAAAATGAATACTATATTAGATGTCAATAAGTGCTCTGGAGAAAAACTGGTGCAAATTTATATTGACCTCAGTTGCCGTAAGAGATAAAAGCCATTTAATGTTTCCCCCTGAAATAGGAATTGTCATTTAAAATGGTCATTGTTCTTCATCCCTTGACTAGTATGGATGAGTGATGTGATAATTACTCCCTACTGGATGGACCCCAGGCACCTCCAGAAAAGTGGAAGTATGAAATTAGCAAGTGTTGCTCTTGCAGACGCATCAGGGTCATTCTACAAATATATCAGTAGTACAGACTTAAAAACAGTCCCAGTCTCAGATTATGTTACTTCACACAGACACAGACACAGACACACACACACACACACACACAGACACACATACACACACATTAACAAAGGAGGTTCTTTGAGACAGGATTACATGTGATAGAACTCTACTTTTATCTCAGAAGATGGCACCCTCAAATATTTGGTGCTGGAAACCAGACCTATTTCACTGGTAACTGGGTGACTGGGAATTGACTAGGTCAAAAGGCACTGTGTGCACCCTGACGGATGTTCAGAAGATAAGAAGTTAAGCTTTGAATATGAATGGGCTTCTGAGCATTGTCAAGGCCTGAAATAAGATGTAGACCACCGTTACTTGTCCTCAGAGTCCCCATGTTTCATAAACTTTGAGAAGTAGCACTTCTCAACCCATATTAAAATTACGTCTTTTCGGTGGAACCAAGAAAATAATTCAAGAGAGCAAAGTTTAGTTGCTGTAAAGCTATATTTGCTAAATAATTGTTTGTTCCTTCCTCCTCGGGAAAACTCTACTTCCTTAGTTGGAGCAGGCATTCCTCCTAGATGCTACCGTAACACCCAGACACGTATCACACTATATCACGATTGCCTGTTTCCTGGTCAGTCACCCCATTCTATCCCTCTGCCAAACTGGGCTTCCTTGAGGGCAGTATCATTTATTGCTGAATTCCAAGCATCTACCTAGTAAGAAATACTTGAAGAAAGGAAAATGGGCTTCTTCTAAAGTAGGGAATTCATATTATGGAATCAGAAAATATTGGAGCTGGAGAAGGTTGACAGCTAATTCAAACCTATAATTTGATTTTGATAGATAAGGAAAATGGAGTGTCACAGAGGTTGCAAGGGCTTACCCAGAGTCAACACAGGAACCTAATATTAGGGCAAAAAATATACACCCCGTATCATTTCTTCCTCTGGTAGGAAATTTCTGATAATTATATATACTAATAAAACATATCCTCTTTCAAGCAATCAAAAATAAAATGATTTATTTTATTGTAAGGTATTTTTTAAATGAGAATGAACTACTTCAGTTTAGCTATGTACATTTTGCGTCACAGTATTTTTCATATGTGGTTTGGCTCCAACTCCAACCTAAAACAGAATGCTTAAAATAAAAAAATCCTATAAATATTTAGCAGGTACAACCTCCTCTAGCCAAAACTGGTCATTCTGAGATGATATTTCCACCAGTTTCTTTTTTCCTACCCGAAGAAATCATGTGACATCAGTTATGCCTCCAGAACTGAAAACATCCAAAATAGGAATAGAATATATTTCCTCCTTTATTTGCCTTGAAATGTTCATTCTGTTCCCTTGAAGATACTAGACTTCTGAATTTTTGAATTTCTTTTTTAGTGTGTGTGTGTGTGTGTGTGTGTGTGTGTGTGTGTGTGTGTGTGTGTATATATATATATATATATATATATATATTCTGATGCTTGTGACTTCATCTTATCACTATTTCAGAGGAGAAAGATTTGAGGGAAAAATATTCCTTCAAACTTCCTGCCTGGTTGTCTGTGTCACAGAATGCCAACCTCAGCTTAACTGTTTAAACTTTTCATTTTTTTTTTTTTTTTTACAGCTTTTCAATATATTTGCAGTGACCTTTGGTCAAGGGCAATAATCTTCTGACTTAACTTCTGTAAATATAGCTTTCCTTTAAAGATATTCTAGTTCTTTGCTCCTGATAATTTTGTTTTATTTTCCCTGTTTCCTATTTAAGGCTCAGACACTTTCATGCCATGAAAATCCAAGATTTAAAAAATGCTAATTCTTCAGCCGAAATGCTGTTTCATCTCTCTTTTCCTAGCAACTTTCAGCCATCCTTCAGGTCTCAGTTTAACTGTTACTTCCTCAAAGAAGCTGTCTCTGACCTTTGAATCTAAATTAGCCAGCCCCTGTTATTATTCACTCCCATAGTACTTGCGATTTTGTGTTTGCTTATTTCTCTTTTTAACATCTGCCTCTACCATTAGATATTAAACTCTACAAAAGAAGATACCATGCTTGTTTTTTTCACCAGTGACTATGTAGCATCCAGCATAGTGCCTTGCACACAGTAGGCTCTCAATAAATTAAGGGGTACATTAAAAGAAGCTTTTTCCAAGTATCGGGTGGTAAAAATTCTGTTGTTTTTTTTTTTTTTTTTTTAATGTACCATTGTCCTGGCGCTCACTTTTATAAGCAATGTGTGTGTTTAGGAATTATTGCGAACTGGAAGAGTGAAAAGAGTACAGTAGGGTGTCAAATAATTTTATCATGCTTCCTGTGTTCTTTTCTAAGCACCTCTCCATCACCACCCCATCACACGGCAGAATTCTGCAAGCACAAACCCAATGCCACTATATAGCAGATATCCTGATAACACCTTGGTGAATCTGCTCTGCTCATATCGGTATTTCAGTGCAAAACTTTTTAAAACAAACACTTAGACTAGGCTGTGCATATGCTAAGTTCTTTTATAACCACCTCCATTCAACTGAAAGCCTTGACCTAAGCTCAAGCCAGGAAAGACTCCATTCATATCCTGCTTTCGATATACATAAGCATCTAGGAAGCAGAAAGGATTAGAAAGCTCCATGTGAGACATCATAATTAAAGAAGTAATCCTGATATATGTCAGAAGAATTTTCTTCTGTCTTCTTTTTGTTTCTTCATTCTTTACACCTCAATCCTAATTCTTCATGGCCCAGTGTGGTCATGCCTGAGTCACCTTTCCATCTGCATGCATGACCACTCTACCTCACACCTGCTGTACTACATGTGGATACGGTTCATCATTATAATCCTAGTGCCCTAGTACTTAACTGAGAGTAGACTCTTGACAAATAATAGGCGAATGAATGTAATTTTATGGAGTCCAAGAGAAGAAGGTACCAAAACCTCAGTGCTTAGAGTAAGCAGGTGAACAAATAGACCCCATTTATGTATGTATGTGTGTGTTCATGTGTATTTATCTGCATGTATGCACACACATACACAAATCTGAAAGGGATCAGATCTACTTTAGAGGATACGAAGGCATATTTATCCTTAAAACACTGGAATTTTATCATAGGCTGTGATCATCTAAGCTGGCTCATCTCCCTCTTCACTCACCTCTCTCTTCCCTGCTTCCCTGCTTTGGACAACTGGTTCTCCATTCCTCACTATACCTATGTTTCCTAAGTTGCCTCCTTCTCTCTGTAGAGGAACCTCATCCCTTTCCGCTTTCAAAACCAGCTTTACCTCTTATCTTCTCCACAACGCCTTTCCAGCCTGTGTCAAAGAGGACATGCCCAGGCTCTGGCTGTCGTAATCGGGGACACAGGTTGTGCCACGCATACACTTGCCCACCTACAAAGTACATGTAAATGCTGGGTTTTCTGATTTCAACATCTGGATTACACTGTCTTCATCCCAGTGTTTTCTGATATGTTTGTCTTCTGAATGATGACCTCCCCTTAGTTTTTCTGTTCTCTGTGTGATTTTGTTTCTCAGAGCAGGTAGTCCCACTTGAAATCTGAGATGCTTCCCTAAAAGCATTTTGAAGAGGAAAGTCAATCTGGCCCATTTACTTCTAAGTTTACAAGTATAAATTTCATGTATTTTATCCTCTACTTGGATTTTTATCCATTTTGAGAAAAGTGGTTTACTTCTGCTCTTGTGACCATTTGGATCAGAAGCTGGACACATATGGGGTACTGAAGAAGCAGTGATATATGATTATTTTACCCTAGTAGTTGCTTAGGAATGATCATTCTTGTAGATATATACTGCTACTTTTCTACTTGTACATATTTGATAAGTTCTTACAGAGATTGCCCATATAACATCTATGCCCTGTATTTCTTTGTATCCTTGACAGTGCCTAAAATAAATTTTTGCCTGTTGTAGGTGTTAGTGAAGGTGTGATTTTTCTCTTGATTCCAGGGGAATTAGCAAGTATTTAACTTGTCTTCCTATGTAGAACAAAAATGTTATAATGGTATTTTTAACACTGTCATAGGTTGATTCATTTTGAAATAGTTTATTAAAAAATTTTTAACTTATGTGTAGAAAATAGTTTCAGATTCATACTCCACCTTTTTGAGGTTGTGATAGGTCAGTCTAGGCCTTCTATTTTATGTGTCGTGGGATATATTCATTATGTGCTATTGCAAGAATACATATACATGTATATATATATATATAAAACTTATAATTAGTAAAGCTAACGAATAGCTTTATAAGCTAGAACTTATGTGAAATTACTAAGTACTTAGTATAGTACTAAATACTTTAGTACTTTTTATTATTATCTGTGAAAGTATTAAGTATTTAATATGGTACTAAATCCTGTGTTACTCTATGTTAATAATATTATGAAAGTTCTAAGCTTGAGAATAAAGAAACAGTAAGTTTCTGGAAATACAGTCACTTGTAGTTTTGGATTTTTTTTGAGATTTAAATCACAGATAACTCACTTTTTTTTGAATTTTTGAATTTTATTTTATTTATTTTTTATACAGCAGGTTCTTATTAGTCATCCATTTTATATACATCAGTGTATACATGTCAATCCCGATCTCCCAATTCATCACACCACCACCCCCAGCCACTTTCCCCCCTTGGTGTCCATACGTTTGTTCTCTACATCTGTGTCTCTATTTCTGCCCTGCAAACCAGTTCATCTGTGCCACTTTTCTAGGTCCCATATATATGCGTTAATATACGATATTTGTTTTTCTCTTTCTGACTTATTTCACTATGTATGACAGTCTCTAGATCCATCCACGTCTCTACAAATGACCCAATTTCGTTCCTTTTTATGGCTGAGTAATACTCCATTGTATATATGCACCACATCTTCTTTATCCATTCATCTGCCAATGGGCATTTAGGTTGCTTCCATGACCTGGCTATTGTAAATAGTGCTGCAATGAACATTGGGGTGCATGTGTCTTTTTGAATTATGGTTTTCTCTGGGTATATGCCCAGTAGTGGGATTGCTGGGTCATATGGTAATTCTATTTTTAGTTTTTTAAAGAACCTCCATACTGTTCTCCATAGTGGCTGTATCAATTTACATTTCCATCTATCTAACTGGTGTGAGGTGATACCTCATTGTAGTTTTGATTTGCATTTCTCTAATAATTAGTGATGTTGAGCAGCTTTTCATGTGCTTCTTGGCCACAGATAACTCACTTTTAAGAAATTTCTTTGAGGGAGCTAAGGGGAGGTTCAGGGTGAATGCCTAAAACGCATATTTAAGACTTCATGATCACAGAATATAGATCTTATTCACTGTAAGCTTTATGATTGAGGTTCAGATTATCCCCTCAGTTTTTCCTCTAGCAGAATATTTGCAGAGTAAATTAACTTAGGAATGCATATTTTACCTTCTAAGGAAAAACAGCTATAAACTCCTTGCCCTTCCACCTGCTATGGCTGTTCTGAATCAAGACGGCAGGTGTCCCCATCAAGAACTCATTCTTAGTAATATATCATTTGACAGTGAAATTGTAAGCAGCATTCAAATTTGAAAATTATTGGCACATGTAGCCTAGGTATTAAAATTGGGGGGATAATTGGACAGTTTACTTCATAATTAAAATTGGGATCATCATGGAAAATTCAGATTACAGGCTAAGGTTTTCACAAGTGCTCTCCCAGGCACCAGACCTTCCTGCTGCCATCCTCTTAAAGCCAAAGATCTTTAGAGAAATCACTTTACTCTTTGGGCCTATACCTTCTGCTCTGTAAATATATAGAGGTTCAGTTAGATAACCTCTTGGTCCTTCCCAAATTTAAAACTTTCCTTCTAGGCCTGAAGGACTGAGCATATTACATCTAAATATTTTCTCTTCAGTCATTCTGGGAAAAAAAAAAAAAAAAAAACCTGTAAAAGAAAACCTGTGCAGGTCCCTGAAACACTTTTTCCTCGACCCAGTTGGTGTACTGTTTCACTTCGTTTTCATCTGCCAGAGATTGAATGACTTTGCTTGCGTTCAGGGTCATTAAGCTAAAATAAAAAGACTGCTTTTAAGAATGCTAATTGACAGCTTAGAAGTCCCTAGCAGAAAATGCCCAAAAAAAGGTGAATTACTTTATAAATTGTAGGGTGAACTCTGAAGTGAGAAGTATTTTTAAAACTCACACATTTGTTCAACTTAAACTGCTGCTGCTTGTGTTGTTTCCCCTTATTTTTCCTGGTTTACCAGGTGCACAGCCTCAGTTGATTATATCAATCAGGTGGGTATGGCCCCCTAAATGCCTTATTGATCCAATTAGCCAAAGATTAAAATTTCTTACTCATGGTGCAACAGAGGGGTGGGAGAGTTTTGAATATATATATATATATATATATATATATATACATATATATATATATATATACACACACACACATATGTATATATATGTGTGTATATCTATATATATATATATCCAATGCAAGCTGACAAAATTGAGAAAGAATCTGATAGAGGAAAAAAAAAAGAACAGTAAGATGTATCTGGTCATATGTGTATTATCCACATCTCCAGCAGGAAGAATTATTCTTGTTATAACTGAGGCCCTAAAAGATAAAGGGCTGTTTTGAAATTTGTAAGTGATAGTAAATGTATAGACTATTGGTAAAATATAGAACTGTATGAGAAATCAATAATGTAAAAGTGTTTAATCACTAAAATGCAATTTAATTATTAAGCAAAATAATCCCTTAAAGTATATATTGATAGCATTTAGCACAGCAAAGCAGGCCAGTTTTTTATAAGCAGACATGGGATATAACTAACTACACAGATTCCTAAGTGTATCAAGAACGCAAGGCCATCTTGATTTGGGTCTCAACTACTGGTCTAACGTTATCTTACATCTTCCTCCTACCTATCCAGCTCCCTACTCCACCAAATGGCTACAGTTCATTCATTCCACACATATTTTTTAAAGCACCTACTGTGTGCTGGTCCAGTTTTATGCCCTGGGCATATAAACAGTGAATTAGCAAACTATTACGCCAAGAAATAAAAATTCTTAAGGGAGAATACTTTCAATAAACAAGCAAACAAAAGTTTTACAGTATGTTAGAAGGTGTCAGCGTTATTATAGCTTGAATTGTTCCCCCCAGAAAGACAATGAAGTCCTAACCCTCAGTGCCTGTAAATGTGACCTCATTTGAAAATAGGCTCTTTGTAGATGTTCATATTAAGATGAGGTCATTAGAGTGGGCCCTAATCCAATATGACTGGCATCCTTGTAAAAAATGGAAATTTAGAAACAAACACACACACACACACACACACACACACAGAGGAAGGACACCATGTGAAGATGAAGGCAGGATGGACATTCCTACAAGCCAAGGAATGTCAAAGGTTTCCGGCAAACCACCAGAAGCTAGAAGAAAAGCATGGAACAGATTTTCCCTCAAGGTGCCAACACCTTGATCTCAAACTTCATATCAATCAAGTGGGTATTGCCCCCTAAATGCCTTATTGATCCTATTAGCCAAAGACCTCATGGTACAACAAAGGGGGAAATTTTGAATATATTAGAGGCAATTCCAATGCAGGCTGACAAAATTAAGAAGTAATCTGATAGAAGGGGGAAAAAATGAACAATTAGATGTATCTAGGCATATGTATATTATCCACATCTCTAGCAGGAAGAATTGTTTTTGTTATAAGTAAGCCCTTAAATGGTAATGAGCTGTTTTGAAATCTAGCCTCCAGAACTGTGAGATAATCAGTTTCTCCTAAGCCACCCAATTTGTGGTGCTTTGTTATGGCAGCCCTAGCAAACTAATACAAGGGTTAAGGAAAAAAAAAATAAGTAGGGAAAGGCAGTAGGGAGTGTCAGGAGTTGAAATTTTAAGTGATGTGGTCAGATTGCACTGAAAAGATGGCATTTGAACTTGGACTTGAAGGTGAAGGAGTAAGTCCTGCAAATAATCAGAGGCAACAGCAAATACAAAATGAGAGACAAATGAGGCTGTCATGTTCTCATAATAGAGAGACTGAGCAAGGTGGGAAATGGTAAGAAATGAGACGAGAGAGGAATTAGGAGGTCAGCTTTTCTCAGGCAAGTCATGCTTCTCAAATGCTTGGGTCACAGGACTACTTTATACTCTTAAAATTATTGAGGACACTACAGAGCTTTTGCTTATATGTCTTATATCTACTGACACTTACTATGAAACTAAAACTAACATATTTTAAAACTGCTCATTAATTCATTTAAAATTGATGATAAAAACCTATTGTTGTCCATCGACAGATGAATGGATAAAGAAGATGTGGCACATATATACAATGGAATATTACTCAGCCATAAAAAGAAATGAAATGGAGGTATTTGTAATGAGGTGGATGGAGTTAGAGTCTGTCATACAGAGTGAAGTAAGTCAGAAAGAGAAAAACAAATACCGTATGCTAACACATATATACGGAATCTAAGGGAGAAAAAAAAAAAAAAAAAAAGGCCATGAAGAACCTAGTGGCAAGACGGGAATAAAGACACAGACCTACTAGAGAATGGACTTGAGGATATGGGGAGGGGGTGGGGTGAGATGTGACAGGGTAAGAGAGTGTCATGGACATATATACACTACCAAATGTAAAATAGATAACTAGTGGGAAGCAGCCGCATAGCACAGGGAGATCAGCTCGGTGCTTTGTGACCACCTAGAGGGGTGGGATGGGGAGGGTGGGAGGGAGGGAGATGCAAGAGGGAAGAGAAATGGGAACATATTGTATATGTATAACTGATTCACTTTGTTATAAAGCAGAAGCTAACACACCATTGTAAGGCAATTATACTTCAATAAAGATGTTAAAAATAAATAAATAAATAAAGTATACAGGAAAAAAAAAAAACCTATTGTTAACATTATGGCACTTTTATGAAAAAGCAAGCTATATTTTCTGAAACAAAATAGTGAGAAGAGTAAGCACTCTAAGATACTTGGGCAAGTTAATTATCCTTTCTGTGTCTTAGTTTCCTCATCTGTTACTAGCTCACAGGATCGTTGGGAAGAATAAATGAGATAATGCACATAAAATGCTAAGTGTGGTACATAGTACCTATGAATGCCCTGTGGGCAATGCCTACTACTTTGTGGCTTTTATGACTGTTATTTATAATTACATCAGTGTCAACAGTGAGGACACTGGACACATACTATGTGCAGGTGACTCTCCTGAGTTGTTGGGAGGAGACGACAAAGGTAATTGAGCCCCTGCTTTCCAGGTGCCCCGGATCTAATTCAAAAGGAGGGAATATGTAAAATCATATTTTATATTAATTCTCTGTACTATTTGTAGTATTTCTCTAAATTTTATCATATATATGTATGTATTTTATATTTTCTTCAAGATCATACAAGATGATGTATGTCAATTGCAAAATAAGTGGCAGGTAGAGAATTCTAGGTGTTCAGAAAAGGGAATTGTTCCACAGGATTAGGGAATTATAAGAAGGCTTCGCAGTGGATGTGGAATTTTGCTCTATTGTATAAATAGGATAAGTAGTCGGAGAGAACAAAGGAAGGCATTCCAGGCCCTGAAATGAGGAATAATATCATCAAGACTGGTCAGTTCTGGTATACTCAAGTAGTAGTAAATAAAACAATTATTTAGAGGACCAAAAGATCACATAGAGCTTTAGCAGAAGCAGAATTGGAAAGGCTGGTAGTTCAGAGCTAAATGTGAGTGGGAACCTTATGATCACTAAGGAATATTGGAATCTGTATCAGAATTGGGTACCTGCTGAGTTTAACCCTCGACTTAAACAACTGGCTTCATCACTTGGGTTCTTCTGCAAGCTATCTGTGTAGTGATTTGAGATACTCCTGGGAATCGTGCAGTCTAGGTTCAAATTCTGGTGCAGCCATCCACTCATTCTCTCTGTACCTCAGTTTCACCATCTCTAGAATAGGGAAAATCATACTGCTTCATAGAGTTATTCTGAAAAGCAAATGAAATCACGCGTGTAAAATTCTTAACACTGAACTATTCTAACATGGGCCTGGTGTAGCCCTGTTGAGACCCAGGGAAAATTATGAGACTCTTCAGGAACTTCCACCCCATCCTTTTTCCATTACATACTGTAATTTCCCACTCCCCAAGACACCTTTACTGCTGTCCACCTACTTTTAATCATCCATGAACTAAACAAATATTTACTGTTTCCTCTATTTGTGCCATGTAACGCGAGGTGTTCAACCTAGACAGTTACAGTACCTTCAATGATTAAACTACAGGCTATGTGCCCTATTATTATCCGATCCACAATATGCACATTTTTACTTTGTTCCATAGCCTTCCAGAGCTTCTTTCTCATCTTATCACCACAGTTAGATCTAGGCCAAGAATGAGATGATGATTTGAACTAATCCCACTGTTCTCATGAATCAGACGAAGTGAGAAGAGTTGTGAGTTTTGTGGAGGAAACCATGTCAGGATTAAAGGAGCAGTAGACAAATGCAACCTGTCGTACATTTATTGGGGAAGTGACATTTTCTAAACAAAATATCCTAGCCCTGCTTAAGAATGCTGTTGCCCCTTAAAGCAGCACTATCAATGCTGAGCTAGAAATATGCATCAAAAACACCCGTGCATATGCATTAGGGCATTTGTTCTGGAAAAGAACAGGAAACAGAAATAAAAGTGGTTTATCTTCTGAACGGGAAACTTTGTAAAGAAAGAGGCTTTATTCTAATGCAAATAGCACAAATGAGTTACTACAAAACCAGAATTACTCTATTAGCTAATAAAGGCCACAGGAATCATAAAAATATACACAATTCTATTTAGAGATTGCAGTTAAATTCTATAATTAATGAGGTCATTAAATTTTCACATCTGCCTTAAATCCTTCGGATGAAGATTCTAATCTAAGTTTGGCTTAAATATGTTGTTAGACTTAAGTGAGTATTTAAGATGATTCTAAAAACAGAATTTTTTTAAAGGACAGATAAAAAAATATAGTGCTGTAAAAATAAGAAAACTCTGTGCATGCAAATGTTTTTAAAGGTTGGAGTTAAAATTAGAGTAATTAGGAATGATTTGAAATTTATAAAAATAGGCCATCAGTTTTCTCTCTTCCAAACATGGTGGGAAGAAATTTAGATTTTTCTAAGTTCTAAAGAGTCCTGGAAGAAATTCTTAAGCTATGTTTAAAATATTTTTCATGTTCTATATAGAAAATTTGGAAGACAGAAAAAAACTCAAAGAAAATAAATTCTGTATATTTTTTGTGTTTATACAGCCCAAGTTTTTTTTTAAACAAAACTGAGGTTGTATCATACGTATTGTTTTAAAATGTAATTTTCTCATTTAACAATATATTTGAGCATTTTTCTGTGCCATAAAAATAATTCTAAAATCTTAATTCTAACAGTTGTTTAGTTAGTATATAATTAAACTTATGTATCATAATTTATTTAATTGGATATTTATTAATGAACATTTAAATTATTTATAAATTATAATCAGAGTATAGATAACCTTTGATGAACATCCTTATCCTACATTATGCAAATATTATTTATTTTGAATAAATTCCTAAAAATGTATTTGCTAGCTTGAAAAATATAACACTGACCTTTGATAGATATTTTCAAGCTTCTCTCCATGTGGGTTGTACCACTTCATGCTCCTCCAACATAATATGCAAGGGCCTCGCTCCCTCACCAACATTCATTCATGCATGCATTTATTCATTCAGTACGTGTGTATTGAGGACCTAGCATGGGCCAGACATTGCACAAGGAATTGAAAATACAAAAGTTATCTAGACAGGCATTTTATTACCTTCTCAAAATGTCCAGTTTAGTGGGCAAGTAAGAGATTAAAGTAAATGAGCAGACCAGTATATAAAATAGTTATAAAATATTTCAAGTATTACAAAGGAAATAAACAGATGGTCTAATGTTTATCTATGCCAATTGGATAGGCAAGATTGTTTCTTACTGTTTTAATTTGCATTTTATTACTAGTGAGGTTGGACGTAGTTTTATAAGCCTACTGATTGAATTGCACTTTTTTCTTTTCTGAATTATCAGTATATGCCCCTTGTCCATTTTCTAATTCATATGCTTACACATTACCTTATTGGGTCTTTAAATCTTATTATATATTAAAGCCATCTATATTTTGTCTTTTAAATTTTTATCAGATGATTTCTGATGCATGCAAATGGTCAACTCTGTTAGTATTTCTTGTAGAATTTTCTTTCTTTGGTATTATGTTTAAAAAGATCATCCTCTCCTTCAGGTTTGACATGCCCCTATATTTTTTTTCTACTGTACTTCTGTTCTACATTCTCCATCAATTTTCTTCTTTTTCTTGAATTTTCAATCTCTCTCTTTTGGTCTCTCCCATTAACATTTAAATTTCTTCAATTATTTACCAACATAAATGGAATCCTTTCTTCCATACCCCAGGTAACCATCCTAAGTGTACCAGCTCTTCACAGGCACATTTCTCTTGCTCCTCTATTTCATCATCTTCTTCTCATTCCTCAAATCACCCTACTACTGTTTCTACGACCAACAAGTCCCACTACAACTCTTGCTAATGTCTCTAGTGACCTCCACATCAGTTCGTCAAATGGATTTGCAGATACTGAGAGATGGAAAAGTTAAAACACAATATTCTTTATTTCAACAGATGATTCCATCCTCTTTATTTAAAAAAAGAAAATCTTGATCTGTCCATTAAAGGTATCTCAGTTTTGTTTTGTTTTTTAATTTGAAGCAGTTTTTTATAGGTAAACTTGGTATAGAAGAAATCTTACATGTTCTCATGGTGATAGGAACTTGTAGCTGGTTTGCATGAGGTTCCTCAGGCTGTCCTCTGAGTCCTTGCTGAATGATGTGGCTCTTTCCATCATTCCTGGCCATTGGGCATCTTGCTGGCATCTGCCTGCAGCCTGCAGCCGGAGAACTTGTGGTCTATGCTTTAGACATTATGAGAGCCCGGTTATCCCCTTGGTGTACTTGCCCCCATCTCAGATCTTGCTGGCTCTAGAGATCCTCAGCGTCATAACCACATCTTCTAAATGATCTTGACATAGGTTGTTTATCTAGAAATGCCTGCTTAAGGGTCACCTTGTTCTTCAGCATGACAGTACTATGGGAAGGCCCACTGGTTGCTTTCCTTTGAAATTCTACAAGAAGCACATGGGAACTTCTGGTTATCCTCTGTATCACATAAAAGCCATGAAGAACTAGGAAACTGTGAGTGGGAGGTTGGATATATAGTATGACAAATACTGTCTCAGCTTTATTCTCCCTCTGCCTCTAAACAACCACTTCCACTTTTACTGTATTACAGACTCCAAGGAGCACTTTTCCTCAGAGTACCAAAAGGCTAGTGAGGCACAATCCCCGCTTTTCTGGAAGTTTGCCCCCAAATCTACGCAGTCGTTTCCAACATGCCTCCACTCACTCCTACCTCCAGCATGTGGGATTTTGACCTAGAGGAAGGATCAGGGTCGTACCTTTTTGACACTTTGCCCTTGCCTTCTCCCTTTTGGAGGACTCTTTGTACTTCCTGTTTGGTAGGATCTTCCCTTCTATTGAATCCTAAGTCCTTCCTTCCTTTAAGGACTTCTTGTTCAAGGCCTTTCCTTCCCCTGGACTATTGTTTCAATGGACAACAAGCCCCAGGGCAGCGTTCTTTAAGAAAAATTAAAAATACATCTGTTGATGTATAGCACAGGGAACTATTTTCAATATCCTGTGATAAACCATAATGGAAAAGGATATAAAAAAGAATTATATATAGGTATAACTGAATCAATTTGCTATACAGCAGAAATTAACACAACATTGTAAATCAACTATACTTGAATAAAATAAATTTTTAAAAATATATCGGTTTAATATTTTAAAAATATTATGCCACTCATAGGCGTTTTTTGTCTCTTACTGACCTCTCAGCGGTGTTTAATACTGTTTATCACTCCCTTACCTTGAGATAATGTCTTTTGTCTTTCTTGATAGTAGCCTCTCTTGATTTACATGTCTCTCTCTGCTCAGTCTTTCTTAGTCAGCCTTATCAGTTCCTCTTCCACCCAACTTCTAATGACTGGGAGGCTCCAGCCTCAGTCCTGAGTCTTTTTATTCTCCACTCTCTCCTTGGATGACCTCACACATTCTGATGGCTTCAAGTCCACCTACCTGTAATTAATTTGCAAATATATACGTTCAAACCAAACATTTCCTTTGTGCTCCAGACCTGGATACCTAATTGACTACTCAGCACTTCCAATAGCATGTCATACAGGCACTCAAATTCAACATGTCAAAATTAATCTAATAATCTGATCCTCCAAACTCACCTCTCTCAGAATTCTCTATCTTAATGCACAGGGCATCTAGTCTTATAAGCCAGAGACCTAACAATTGGAATTTCTCTTTGCTTCATTGCCATTTCCAAACAGTAACCTAATCCTATCTTTTTACCTTCTAGCATCTCTCTAATATATTCACTTCCTGTATCTTCACTGTCAGCAAACTAGTTTAAGCTACCTCATTTTCCATTAGGCATTGGCATAGTAGACTCCCAATCAATCTTGCTACTTTCTTTTTCTGTCCTATCTACCTCTCCTTCACATTGTAGCCAGGGTCACTGCAATCCCTTGAGTTACTTAATCTTTCTGTGTTTCACTTTTCGCATATGTAAGATAGAGATATTAATAGTTCCTATCTCATAGAGTGATATAAGAATTAAATGGTTTAACACATGCAAAAGAGAATATTGCCTGGCATGTAGAATAGAATTCAGAATTCTTAACATGGCTTATAAGGCCCAGCATGATCTGGCACCTATCTACTTCTCCAATCTTAGCCAGTGCCAAAGTGTACTCCTCTCCCTGTGCTTAAGAAACTAGGCTATTCTTGTGTTTCATCCATTATGCTATGCTTCGTTCTACCTCAGAGACCTCACACACACTGTTTTCTCTCCTCAGAATGCTCTCCCTTGCACTCAATTAATTTAGTTAATTTCTGCTAATTCAAATACCATTTACTCAAAGAAACCTTCCTTAACTACCCAGAGCTGGGCAGGTCTTCTTGCTATATTTTCCTATATGCTCTCTTCTCCTTTGTAGCACCTAGAGCCATCACAAATCAAATAATTTACGATATAATTAGTTGCCTAATATCTGCCCCTGATTTCTACCACTGAAAGATATGCGTGGAGGGACCAGCTCTATTTTATCATTATATTCCCAGAATTTAGTATAATGCCTTGCACATGACAGGTATTCAATAAATGTTTATTGAATGATCATATGTACTAGCGTCTTAGTAAATTTTATAGCTTTTTATTTTCATGTAAATTCTGCATATCTTTAGGCTCATGTTGTGGATGGCACTTTATAAGTGGTTACAATTAGTATACAGGAAAACTTTTAAAATATATTTTGTAACTGGTGAATTTACTCAGCTCTGTCATTGGTTCTTTTTTGTTTTTTTTTTTAGTTCAGTTGCTTCTGTTTCCAGACTCAAAGATATATTATCCGCAGATTATATTGTTTCCTCAATGATAACTATACTGCTTATTTGTTTTGCCTTATTGTGTTTGCTAGAATATTTTGAATAATTGTAAATAATTGTAATGATGGAGTTATGGTCTGTGTTAGTTCTAGACTCAGAAAGGTATTATGTACAATGTTTATGAAATGTGGGGTTTTTTAGATTAGGAATGGCTGCTGAATTTTATTAAATGTGTTTATATGATCTTCTAAGATGGTCATGTAGTTGATATGATGAAATATATTAATATTGACCTAGCTTTATATTCTTTGAATAAATTCTACTTGTTTATGGTATATTATTCTTTTAGGATACTATCCTCAAGCATACATAATAATATATGTATATATATATATATATATATATATACACACATACACACACACACATATACACTGCAAGTACATGCATATGTGTATGTATGCCTATGTATGTGTGTATATATATGCGTGTGTGTGTATGTGTGTATTTAGAAATATACATATTTCTAAAAGTCTAACAGAAATTGAAATTGTACTGGAGATAAGACCACACACAACAACTAACTGAAAAATCAATTGCCTTTGCTTTTGCCTCTAGTTCTGCCAACCCACTGTTGTCACACTGGTTATCTTAGGCTAACCAGGAGCTGCGACTGGCAATTATATACATATTTCATTAATTAAAGTGAAAAAAATTATTTCTCAATAAATAAGATTTCCTAGGAGGAACAACAAAAAAATGTTGGCAGTATTCATGTAGCAGCTCTAGACACAATCAATTAAGTTTGTTTGGCACATTGAATCTTTCAAAAAATAGGATGTCCATGGTAGGCTAGATAATCAGAGTTCCTTGGTCATGGAAGACTTAAATGTCTTCAGTACGTATTGCTTGGGGCTGCTACTATCAGGTTGATGGTAAAGCTAGGGATACGATGGCAGGAGAGAGATCTGTCACTCAATATTTGTTAAGCACCTACCATGAGCAGAAACCTTTGTTCCACAATAAAAATCTATAGATGAATGTAAATTATTTCCCACCCTACTAGAGAGCACAATGAGGTAAACACATTCAACAAATAATTTCTTCACTTAATTTATATCATAGAACTTGAAGAATGAGGTTCTGTAGACTCACAGTGGAGGTGATCTTATAGCCTGGGAATTAAGGGGAACCTTCTTGGAGATAACATAATTGAGGATTTTCCCTAGGCTGCTCTTTTCCATTGTCAGGTAGAAATAACAACTCACAGGCAGATTCGTTTTATCAGAGAACATGGAGATTATATTTTATGTCATCTCTCTAGACCATTCTTAGATGATACAGCTTTTAAAAAGTGCCTACACTTTAGAACCATGATTCTTTCTCTCTCCTTAGGTAAAATAAATAAACAGTTTTCTCCTTCTCACTAATTAACATGTGAGTGTGCACATGGTGCTGGGTGTTTGGTCTCTGTCTCTCCCACAAGATTATGAGATACCCTTAATTAAATTTAGGGTTAATGCCGCCTCATTTTAAGCAATACATCTAAGAACTGCTTTGGTGAAAAGAACAATAGTTTATTTATGTTCATAGACGCTTTTTAAGCCCTTAATACATGCTTAAAATGAGTTAACATCTCCCAAAATACAGCCTTGACACCTTTTCTTATTTGCCCTAGTATGATGAACGTTCAAAGTTAAGCCTCTCGTATGCAGTGGATTTAGAGTTGTGAGCTCATAGGCCACATGACTCCAGGGACAAAATTAAGAACAAAAAATTGCAGTGAGGAGAGGCATCCCTGGTCATCACTTGATTTATGAGTCTCCAGCTTTATGGGACATTGCAGTATCCTCTCCTGAGATGTTCTGCGTGCCCTGAATTCCCAGCGAGAAAATCTGGATTCAACTATTATATTTACCACTGATTGGCTGTTTTAGTTTGGATAAGTCAACCTCTCTGAGTGTCTACATCTTCAGTGGGAAAATGGGGCTAACAAGCCCTGAGCTGACTATGTCACAGCATTATTTAAAGATATAACATGGAAGTTTGTACAAATTATCTTTAAAAATAAGCAAGGGGCAAAAAGTGAGCAGCTAGACAAATATAAATTGTCACAGTTACTGCTGTTATCTTCTACAACAGTGGCTACAGAGAGGAAGGAGAAACAATATTATTCATAATATTAGCTACCATTTAATGTATACCCGCTGTTTAACTGATCTATATATTCACTCTTTGATGCATTCCTTGACTCTGTCATGAACGTATAGTGCCCACTATATGCCAAGTAATCAGGGATGCGCAGCTGTGAACAACACAGGAACACAAAAGCCCTGCAAGGAAGATATTATTAACCCCATTTTACAGAAGAGGAAACTGAGACTCAGAGAGATTAAGTAACTTGCATACAATTATAGCTGTGAATCCTGTTCATTCATAAAACTTCTTCGGTTAATGAGGGATCCATGAAGTCAGGACTGTGCCTTTTTAGTTCACCCTGTACATCTAGCACGTCACTCGTTGCCAAGCAAAGAGTAGATGTTCAATGAATAAATAAATGAGTGAATAAATGGATAAACGAATGAATTAATGAACAAGAGTTTGTATGGAGTAGAAGAAAGACATAAGAAACTAGAGGAATGTTTGTAACTTGGAATTCATTGTTTTGCTGCGCATTTATAGATACACATTTCCCAGCCAACCACCTGCACCAACACACAGTGACCAAGTTTGGGAGTGTAGTTATTTGGAAGAGTAGGCACTACATACTAATATAAGGTTATATATTTACTGTGCTTTTAAACACAGCTCAGAAATTTTACATTGGCACCTCCGTAAATGACTATCTTAGCTTTCTTCTTATGCTTTTAGTTCTATTTTGATGACTGGGCACAATAAAAATTTGCTGAGTGGGTACAAACTGCTGAGCTACTGCAAGCCACTCAGTCTAGATTCTTTGATTAATTTGTAATGAAAGAAGCATATTTTATCTTTGCAGCCCAAGCAGTTTAAGGCTCAGTGTCCATCATACAGCATCCTTACCCACTTCTATTGAAGACCTGTCATGTGAGTCTGTCTAGACCACCACTTAATTTAACTGGGCCTTTTTTTCCTTATCTTTGATGTAGAGATACTGATACAAACCTTTCTCAGAGCCACAATGAGGAACAGTTTTAAAAGAATAGATGTTAAATTATTATCTGTATATCACCAGTCACATAATCAAATAGTTTCTGTCTTTTCCTTAGGGTTAAGAGAAATGAATGGGGTATCCAAAATTAGCAGCTTTCTTGAGTGATTGAAGTGCTCACTCTATTTCATCATCTGGGGATACTGTTTACCCATTTTCAAGTTGCATACCGACGTGTGAAATCTTTAACATAGCAAAATTCCTGGCCAGTGGATAAGGCTTCATAGTTTACAAACAGAAGACAGAATATTAAATAAGCCTGTAGACTTTAGGCACATTTGAGAATTAGTTACTTTTTCAAGGAGTAAAAAAGAATCCACCTTACCCAAAGCCTGGACAATTCTTGCTTTTGTCTTTAGATGAATTGAAATTCATCTAAGGACAAAAGCAAGTTCAGGCATCAAGCCAATTGTCTTCCTACTCCTCTCCTCCCAGCCAAAAAAAAAGCAGTTAGTAGAAATTTTGCTGCCTGTATCCTACTCACAAAAGGAAACAAATGTTCCAGTACAAAGTCAGTAGGATGCATTTGATACCAGATTCATTCTCTTTTCTTTCATTGCGCTTGGATTTATTCATAAACACACCCACGCTTTTCAAGAAATGGTCCTTTAGGTTCTAAGTAAGGCCTTGTTAATAGGTAACCTAATAAGATGTTTTAAGCAAAATACAGAAAGATTCGTGTACTGTTCCTGAGCACCTTAAGAGGTAAAATGCTTAGAGGTTTGCTCTGTTTTATAAACTTGATATATGTGCTTCTCCGAGCTAGGTAAAAATGGGGCACATTTTTTTTTAAAAAAGACTCTTTTCTGCTTAACTTTTCTAATATCTCCTGATTTAATCTAGATATGACTATCAGCTAAACAAATACAATCCTGATTTATAGTACAAGTTCAGTATTTTTAAATGAATAAGTGATTGAATAAATGGAAGAATGAATGACTGTTCTAGCCTGCGATTGGGAATCTCTTCTTCATCCAAATGCTGTCCTGTACAATCTGGCTTAAAAAATGGGAACTGTTCACTCTTCAGGCGTGCCATGAGAAGTGGTTATGGGAATTCTTTCACCTGTGCAAGAAATTCTGCTAGTGCTTTTAGGGGAAGGCTTCTAAGATGTCTCGAAGTGGCCTTTCAATGGGATATGTATAAATACAAATTCATGAAATTGTGTTTCATTGTGGTTTGTGTCTATGTGTTTGTGTGTGTAGGTATATAATATATATTCATGCATATATGAGCATATTTATGTGTTTATATGATGTATAAGTGAAATTTACGTACACATATATGAATTCATATATACTTATGTGAATTTGGTGGTAGCATCCTAAAACCCTCATCTGCATAGTCTTATCTGCCCCTGCTTTGCCATGTAGTTAAAATCTTTGGCCTTATCCTAGGATGAGAGAGCAATAGACCCTTATGCAGACATACTACCAACCCAACATTAAGTGCTGTGAAATGGCCGTATTGGGGTAATAAGGTTTTGTCTCTAAAATGCTGTGCTATGCTTTGCTACCAGAGATTTGTGCCCTGACCTTCTAAAGAAGCTTCTGTTTTCAAACCAGCTTTCATTTTTTCTGAGGTTGTCACTTTTGCCATCTGGTAGATGTATCTTCTGGGAGAGAAGGAGCTGCATGCACAAAAACTTTCAAGGAAGCATTATTGCATAATTTGCTTGAGGTCCGAGCCAATATTCTGGAAGCTGCTTCATCATTTATTGTGATGTGGCAGATACTAGAGGACTTTATAAACACATTGTGCTTTTGAAGTGTATTCCCAAAAGATTGAAAGTGACAGAATGTGGCAATTCATGTTTATGCCTCAAGGAGAATTATTAACCTGCCTAAAGTACAATGATAGACCAACGCTTTTTTGTCAGCTCTCCTTACCCTTGGACTTCAGTGTCTGAAAGATACTTTAGGGAATCAAAGAAGTAAGCAGAAAATATCTTTTTGTTGCCTGAATCATAAAAATAAAATTTATTTCCATTGCAAAATAGAAGAAAGTAAATACCCCATATTTCTGCTTCTGCTTCTAAAAGGCTAAGTATAGAACCAAAGAGATTTTTTATATTCTAGTTAAGTACCTTCTAAAAGAAATATATACCTCTCTGTTGCACTCCAATTTAGTTTATTTACTTTATCTTCAGATGTAGAAATAGTCTAGAGTTGATGCTGAGAATTAAATGCTTTATATTGTATTCTTAAATTCTTTGTCAAATATGTGCTCTTTAAAGAAAAATGATATAGGCAGAATTTCAATAGATGAGAGAAGACTCTAAGAGGAATATAAAGTAGATTTCAAGCCTCATTTTCTTTTAAAGTCTGATTGGATTCTGCCTGTGATTAGGGAATTAAGGGGAAACCATAGAGGTGAATTAGTTCCTTCAGGTTTCTATTGGGCAAACTATTATTCTAGTGTACCTCTTGATACAGCAGGAGACTGAACGAGTTTCTTTTTTTTTTCTTCTTCAAAAGGTAAACTGCTTAGTTTTTGGTAGCTGGTAGAAGCAAGAATAAATAGAAAGAAACAGATATTTAAATATACTATTTTAAGAAATAACTAAGATAAAGCCCACAAAGTGCTTAACATAGTAATAATCAATAAAAATAAAGCTCTCATTCATTCATTTATTCAACAAATACTTATTACAGGTTTATGATGTGCCCAAAAGTAAAATTAACATGGTTTCTTCCCTATGAATACAACTTTTATAATGTAATCTGATAACTGTTGTCAGCAGAAGCAAGATCAGTGTACACTGGGAGCACAAAAGAAAGCCTATTTGAGCCCAATTAGTGAGTCACATAAGATTCGCAGGACAGATGATGCTTGAGCTGAGTTTAGATAAATGGGAGTTGGCGTGGAAATGGAAATGTCATGATTGTATTCAAGAGACTATAAGTAGGAGTGGAGAGGAGGAATGGAGGGAGATGGGATGGGACAGAATATGAAGGGCTTTTGTGGGCTGAGCAAAGGTTAAACAGTATCCAAAAGCTAAGAAGAGACATTGTGTTTAGCACATTGTGAGACAGGATCATGAAAGAAGAGTTAATTAAACATGGTCTTGATTCTCAAAAAGCTCTGATAGATTCCATATATATGTGTTAGCATACGCTCTTTGTTTTTCTCTTTCTGACTTACTTCACTCTGTATGACAGACTCTAGGTCCATCCACCTCACTACAAATAACTCAATTTCATTTCTTTTTATGGCTGAGTAATATTCCATTGCATATATGTGCCACATCTTCTTTATCCATTCATCTGTCAGTGGACACTTAGGTTGATTCCATGTACTGGTTATTGTAAATAGTGCTGCAATGAACATTTTGGTACATGACACTTTTTGAATTATGGTTTTCGCAGGGTATAGGCCCAGTAGTGGGATTGCTGGGTCATATGGTAGTTCTATTTTTAGTTTTTTAAGGAACCTCCATACTGTTCTCCATAGTGGCTGTATCAATTTACATTCCCACCAACAGTGCAAGAGGGTTCCCTTTTCTCCACATCCTCTCCAGCATTTATTGTTTGTAGATTTTTTGATGGTGGCCATTCTGACTGGTGTGAGGTGATACCTCATTGTAGTTTTGATTTGCATTTCTCTAATGATTAGTGATGTTGAGCGTCCTTTCATGTGTTTGTTGGCAATCTGTATATCTTCTTTGGAGAAATGTCTATCTAGGTCTTCTGCCCATTTTTGGATTGCTCCATGTTAAGTGCTTTGTAAGAATTATCTCATAGACTATTTATGCCTGCATTTCTTAAACATTTTGGCCTCAGGACCCCTTTTCATTCAAAATTATTGAGAACTCCTGTATTGTTTATATGTGTTTTATCTGTCAATATATATTGTATTAAAGATTAAAACTGAGCACTTAAAAGTACTTATTCATTAATTTATAAGTAACAATAATAAATTCATTACATGCTAACATAAGTAACTTTTTACTAAAAATAACAATATTTTTCAAAGCAAAAAAAGATTAGCACGAAGACTGGCATTTTTTTATATTTTTCAAATCTCTTAACTCTGGCTTAATATAATAAATCTGAATTCTCTTATCTTCATCTATATTTAATCTGTTGTGCAAGTTGTTTTAGTCAAAGTAAATGAGGAAAGTGTGGTTACTTCACAGATATGAATTCAGAAAGGTGAAATGTTTTTATAATCTTTTCAGGTAATTGTGGGTATTCTTCTTTGATACTACATCAAAACTTGACAAATCATAGTTTTTTAAAGATTAGTTGCAATGTAGAATCTGAATCCATATCAATGAACTTTTTGTACTATGTTATAATAAAATTAATCTATCTATCTTAAGCTTTAAATGGACCTTTTACTCATGTGTGGGCTTGTAAAATCATGTATTAGTTAGCTGGAAAATAATGGTTCACTGAATTACAGAGATCACCCAGATGTTGACTTATTTCATTATACAATACCAAAAAATCCTATTTGTCAGTATTATGACCCATCCCATCAGAGAAGTCTTTTACGTCTTGGGAAGCTGTCATGCTCGTGTTGGTGGATACTTGAAAACTCAAACTTTACAATTGACAACAAATACTATCAGCTGTTTCCTTGAAAAAACAAACTCACTTCATCAATTTTCCGGAAGGTTTTTGCCAAATACCCAAGACTGAATAATCGAAGTTTGTATGTCAGTCATTTTTTCTCAAGTAAAAATGACAGTCAATGAAAATGTGGTTAGTTTAGCTTGCAACTCAAATGATTGCACTTTTTTTTTCCTTGGGAAAACCATGTGCAATATACAAAAGTACTTTAGGCATACCTCTCATTTCATCAAACAGAATATTATAATGTTATGGACTCGAAAGTAATGATTTTATAAAATTAATAATCTTCACTGCTTCATCAAAGATAATTCTTAAGTAAAACTGACATTTCTTTGTTTTTGTTGTGAATGTATGTTTAGTAAAGAATCCAATGACTACTAGTCCACTTTGGTACCACTGCCTTGTTTTATTCTAAGGCACCAACAGTTTTACCCACCATTGCTTTTGCACCATCAGTGCAAAGGTAAACATGGTGAGAAAGACAAATAATATCTTGTTATTATGAAAACACTTTTAACCTTGAAGACATTTTGAGTACTGCTAGTTTATAACCAACACAAAAGCTGTTATTATTCCTTTTTTTCAGATGAGGAAGCTATACTTCAGAGAACTTAAAAGAATTGTGCAGAATCACAAGCCAAGAAGTGGTAGAGCTAGGATCTAAACACAGCAGGAATGACTCTGGAGCTTGGTTTCTTAATCCGTTCCAAGAGAGTGGTGCCTAATAGGTTATAGCAAGTGCCCATCTCCATCCCTCTTGGCCTAGTCAAGATTGGTAGAGATAGGGGTATGGGTTGAAGGCTTGTTAAATCAGAGCCACAGTTAGTTATTCCCAAGTTACCATTTCAAAGGAAAGTTACTTTTAAGGGACATAAGTTTTTAGTTGTAGGTTGTGACAAATAAGCACCTAGAGTACTGCCAAGAAGTAGTAAAAAGAAAGAGTAAGTGTACACTGCCAGAAAAAGAAAAAGAAAAAACTCTAGGAATCAGTCTTTTTTAAAAAAATCCTCATGGTTCAGTAAAGAGTGAAAAGATTGTTTTGTTCAAAGGTTGGTGGTTTTCAAAGATTTGGAATAGAATACAGAAGAAGATCTAAATTGTTGATATGAGAGAAATTGGGAAAAATTATACTTTTGAAATACAGTGAATCAAAAGAAATGGTGTATAAACTGATCATTCCCAGGCACTGGGATTTTGCAGTATCCTGGGCAATAGGAAATGAGGAAATTAGCTAGGATAGAGGAAGTGGGGATAGAAATAAGAGGATGAAAACAAGAGGTACTCAATAGATAGAACGAACAAAACTTAGCAAATGATGGAGGAGAAGGCCTAGGGAGAGGAAGAGGAAAAGATAAATTTGAACTGTCATGCCACCCCTCACCCTGTTCCCATGTATATGGCACATCTCCCCAACTAGATTTAAGCTCCTTCAGAAATAGAACCACGTCTTTTATTTTCTTTTGTTCACAGAATTTGATACAATGTTGAGCACAATGTTGAGTACAGGTTTCTGGTAACTGACTATACTGCTGAACTGAATGAATAAGCATTTCAGAACTCTAATGGGAAACTGATGAACTCATAAAAGTGCTAACAAAAGATCAAGATGAAAAAAAATTTAATTACATGGGACTGAGTGAACTGATGAGGATGATTATTGTGACTTTCTGTTTGAATAAAAAAAAACAAAATCCCACAAGGACTCAGAGGCAAAAAATATACAAATCAATTTTCACTGCAAAGGAAAGGAGCTGTTACAGTGGAGGATTACTGGACTGAATGTCAATATTATGACATAGTATGAGTGTGTTTCATGTTTGTTAATTGCAATCATTGTTGCTTTTGTTGTGGTCATCCATTTACAATGCTTGGTGACAGTCTATCTCTTGTAAAAATAAAATACAGTGTGTGTGAGTGAAAAAAAAAAGATGTATATGAACAATTCATTATTGAAATTCTATTATTTATTTACTTCCTGCTGGAGTCAGTGTGAGCTTTACTTAGTTACAACACTCAAAGACAATAAAAATCGTTCATTATTTTTTCTGTAAGAAAAAAAAATCTATTTTATCTTAATTTTGAATTTTCATCCATCTAGATCAAAATTTTTGTATGTGATAAATTAGTATCACTAATTAAATTAGTGGTAAATTTGTATAAGTGACAAATTTTGGGTTTTTTAAATTTAATTTTTATTTTATATTAGAGTACAGTTGGTTTACAATGTTGTGTTAGTTTCAGGTGTACAGCAAAGTGATTCAGTTACATATACACATATATCCATTCTTTTTCTGATTCTTTTCCCATATAGGTTATTATAGAATATTGAATAGAGTTCCCTGTGCTATATTGTAGGTCCCTGTTGATTATCTACTTTATATATAGCAGTGTGTGTATGCTAATCCCAACCTCCTAATTTATCCCTCCCCCCACTTTTCCCCTTTGGTAACCATTAAGTTTGTTTTCAACGTCACTGAGTCTGTTTCTGTTTTGTAAATGAGTTCATTTGTATCATTTTTTTAGATTCCACATATAAGTGATATCATAAAAAAAAAAGAAAGAAATAGAACGTGTTTTGTTTTCTTTTGTTTACAGAATTTGATACAATGTTAAGCACATAGTAGGTACTCAAATAAATAAATATAGAATTAATTAGGTGATTTAACTCTTAGCCCTCTTATATTAAAATCAAGTAACCCCCCTTTAACCCCTTCACCTGACCTTTCCTTATTAGCTCATTCATACACATTAGAGTATTCTTCAGGGTTTTTAAAAAATTTTTATTGAAATACAGTTGATTTACAATGTTGTGTTAGTTTCAGGTGTACAGCAAAGTGATTCAGTTATATATATATATATATTCTTTTTTTACATTCTCTTCCATTATTGGTTATTACAAGATATTTTGTATAGTTCCCTGTGCTATACAGTAGGTCCTTGTTGGTTATCTATTTTATATATAGTATCTTCAGTTTATTTTAACTCAGCAAACATTTACTGAACATTTGCTCTTACCAGGAATTGGATTGCAAATATAGTGTATCCCCTGTCCTCCAGATGCTAAGAATCTAGAGGAAGAGGGACACATATACAAATAACTTTGTGGTCTTAATCACGTTATGAATGAAATTGCGTGGAATCACAGAAGAAAGGGCAATCACGTATGCCTGAGCAGTTGGAGAAAACATCGCAGATAGCATTTGAGGTAACTTTTGGTGTCTGAACAGGAATTCAACAAGAGAAGAAGTATTTCAGGCAGAAGAAGCCCTTCAATTTAGTTCATGCAAGAATGCATTCAGTTCTTTTCATGCATAGATACTACATGATTCGGGCAAAGAAAATGTATAACTCAGTTTTGATGCTTTGGATTGATGCTCACAATAGAATAGGGAAGACAAGCAAGTAAACAATACAATACAATGTGCTGCGTATAATAGTAAAGTTGTGAACCAAGCACAAAATAATATAGAGAAGAAAATGAAGGAGAAAGTGAGGATCTACTCTGGGTCAGGCATTTTTTTCTTTACATGCTACCAAGGGGCATATAAAGCTACACAGAAGAAAATACAGCTTAGTCAAATAGTGAGCAAGTTACAAAATGCTGATGCTTAGATCATATCTCTGGCTTGGGGACATATTTTCTTTGGTCTTCACAATGTTGCACTGTGTGGCAGTCATGGAATGTGCCTCTCAAACTGCCAGTTACAGGGAGCATAGTTGACTAAGAACCTATATATATTTCAATTTAATAATTTTCCAACATTTAAAAATTGGTATTTTACTTAAGAAAATTTGATTCCTATCTTCCCTCAGCGGGGAAAAACAATCTCCCAACATTAGGCCCGTATTCTAGAGTGCCCACCATCCATAAGAGCTGAATAGTACCTCTTCCCTTTAGATGAGATATATGCTCGATCCCAGCTCTTCCCTATTTTATTCCCAACACGAAGACCATTTGCCATTTAACCACACTCTTGCTCTGTTGTTTTACCTCTCCTGGGCCCATTTTGCCATCCTGTGTGTCTTGTCTGCTTTCATTGTCATTTGAGTTTGAGATCCGTTATTTTGACCACATTCTGCCATGAGAAGGATAGGGTGAAGTGACACAGGCCCGGAAGCCACAGGATCAATGAGGAGAACTAATGAAGTTCTAAGCCGGGCAGTGATAATTGAAGTTGAGAGGAGCTGGATGGATTTGAGGGATCTTTCAAAGAGAGAATTGACAAGTCATGATGTTTAATAAAATGCGGGGACTGATAGGCAGGCAGGTAGGAGTCAAGGATGGCCATCAGATTCCTTGATGTGGTAACTGAGTAGTTCATACGCTTCCCCATTTCTTTCTTATTTTCTATAAACTGTCCTAAACAGATATATACTTTAATCCTTCATATGCCAGGAAGTTTTCAGAAAACACAAGAAGAGATGTCATTGGAAATAGAAGGCTTAATGGGCATGCAAGAGAGGGACTCCACTGTTAACAGCTTACATTGAAAAAATGATCAAGACGTTAAGAGACTATGGAGGTAGCTGTTGAGAAGTATATATTAGCTTCTAGTGGCATTCAGTTAAACACTATTGCAGGGTACAAGATAGATGTTACTTAAACATTGTGCAGTTGGAGTGTCATTGACAATGTCCTAAATCAGATCTTAAGAGTTCACAGCTCAGACACTACTTTGGATCCCAAATTACTCTCCTTGCTTTCTGACTCAATCCATCAAGCCTATTCTTAATTCATCCTATACAAAGTCTTTGAATTAATCGTAGTAAAATGCCGCATTTATCATGTCATGCCTTATGAAGAAAACCTAGTTTCTCCAGGAACCTATACTCCTAGGTCTGGTGTGCAGAAAACTTTCACGTACACCCTCAAGGAGATGTTATGGGGGCTTGGCACATCTCGTTCCTCTGCTTGGAACCCTTTCAGCTGCCACACTGCCTCACATCCTAGTCCTCTTCTCATCTTTACCCTGGGTCTTTCCTCACTCTCACCGAACAATTTTGGCCCTTTTTTTTTCCTTTTGTCTATTTTGTCTCTTTCTTTCTTCCAAGGAAACGTCAGTGTCGGCTACAACTCTGACTTGCCCATCGCTTTAATACATTCACATGATTTGACATTTATGCACTCCCATGACTATCAATGAGTGTTGCTTCATCTCTGAAATCTTGAACCCTAAAATCCCATCGTGTCCACAGCTTGCCACCCTCTCTTCTGTTCCCAGTCCCCGATAAATCCATCATTTGACCTTGTTATGACCTCAGTCTATCTATCCAGTCTCTGAGCATCCTCCGTGCTTCTCTTCCTTTCTTATCCTTTGTGATTTATGTACTCATTCCTTTGAGAGTCAACCGCGTTTGCTTTTCAAACCTCAGCCCTAAGGCAATCAAACCTTCCCTTTTTGCTGTTCAAGATTACTAAACTCTGTGGGAGAAAATCTCATGATCGTGCTGACGATGTCCCACCTCAGTGCTGCTCACCAGACCCCTACTGATCCCAGCATGTCTCTCTTGCCTCACAGCTGCAATTCCAACCCTTTACTGCTTTACTTAAGTATCCACATTCATTCTAGACTTTTCCCTCTAATGTCCTGACATCTAAATATATAGAACAAAGACATGTCGTCAGTCAAGAACTCCTTCGGTTTCCTTCTCCTCTACCTTAAAAGGACCCTATAACTTCTTCCCCCTTAAAATAACACTATAATTTTATCTAAAGGGTGAGACAAAATGGGCTTGGTAAAGAAGAAAAGGTATCCCTCTCCCAAGCCAAGGCTGAGTTATGCTATCTTAAAGGCAAAGTTTCCTTTGTTCTTTTGCTAGACAAGTTTTACAAATATAATGTGTGTGTGTTTATAATTTATAAGGAAAAATTAATGATGGACTTGCTCAAAATGACAAAAGAAAAAAAGGTCTATAATTCTGATATCTATGAGCAATTTTAACAGGTTGGTGAACATACCCCCAAATTTCTTCTATGCATATATATTACAAAGCGAGATCAAAGTTTAAATCCTATATTGTGTTCTATTTTCTTTATCTAAAGATGTACTGTAAAGATCTTTTCATCTCATGATATCATTGTATTCCTTGGTATGGCTATAGCACATGTATTTAACCAGTACCTATGGTAGGACTCAGAGAATCTGGACTCTAGACCCTCTTCTCACTCCTCCTTTGTCAGGATTTGTTTCCCACGCGCTCTCCTTCTCACCTATACCTTCAGTCTCCCTTTCCATGGGCTTCTTCCCCCTACGCCACTGACATGCTGAGTCCCCTCCCTGCCATCCTCTAAAATCTTTCTACTACCCTGCTTCCTTCTCATCAGATACTACCATGTATCCCCCCTAAGAACAGAACTCTTTCACAGAAACAGGAATCTGCCTTCACTATGTCACCCATTTCCTTCTCATAAATTTTTTGGTCTACTGTAATCTGGCATTCTCTGCCCACCTGTTTGTTGAAACTGCTTCCTCTCCGCCATCCCCTTAAAACGCTTTCCCCTAAACAGTTACCAATCCCCAAATGCAGATCTCCTGATGGCTCCTCTACTCAGCAGCTTCCAGAAAAACACAGTTTAATAAAGCAAACTTTGGGACATCCTAAATGCAACTCCTAGAAGTTGTAACTGAGTGAAAACAGGCATCTCTTATTCCTGGGCTAAGACCTTTAGCCAAAGATACATGGCTTGTTAGCATGTTAAGAAGAAAAAAAAAAAAAAAAAAGGAAAATTTGAGGGGGAAAATTTTTTGTTGCTGTTAATCGTAAGCAACAGTAGTTAGGAATATCTGTGTTACGTTCATTTGTTTATACCCTAATAATGGGCCTGGGGCCATTCATCTTTTAATATTGCAGTATGTTGTAGAAAGTGGATGAGAGAAAGACTTTGAATGATTTTCAACAGGTAATAACTATGAAAAAGATATCTTTTTATTCTCTGTGCCATTCTAGATTTACTGCCTAAAATAAAATTACTTTCAGGAAAATTTAGAAGATTATTTGCCAGCTCATAGACCTTTCTATCAAGTGATGTTTTTATCCTGGCATATAGCCTACGGAATTCTTTAATATGTTATTATCTGTTTTAACTTTTTAAAAAAATATCTTTATTCTGCCTACTTATATTGGTCACCATTCTATTGTATTTGTTGATCAATTGTCAAGTTGTGCACTAGTAATTTGCAATCTCAGTGCATGTCAGAAATTTACAGATGGGAGGCTAAGGTATAATTATATACTTGAAAATAACATATATATTATTTTATAGTATAAATTATAGTAAATAAAAATAAATGTCTTTGCTGGAGCAGATATGCAGACAATAGGCTTGTTTGACATTCTTGGCAGGGAGTGAAAGGAACATATAGATCTTGCTGAAATGAGGGGGATGCACCGAAATCTTGGGGTTGGTAAGGGGATATACAAAAATTCAATGTATCAAAACAGGCCATAGGTGTGGTACATATATACAATAGAATATTACTCAGCCATAAAAAGAAACGAAATTGAGTTATTTGTAGTGAGGTGGATGGACCTAGAGTCTGTCATACAGAGTGAAGTAAGTCAGAAAGAGAAAAACAAATACCGTATGCTAACACATATATATGGAATCTAAGAAAAAAAAAATGTCATGAAGAACCTAGGGGCAAGATGGGAATAAAGACACAGACCTACTAGAGAATGGACTTGAGGATATGGGGAGGAGGAAGGGTAAGCTGTGACAAAGTGAGAGAGTGGCATGGACATATATACACTACCAAACGTTAAATAGATAGCTAGTGGGAAGCAGCCGCATAGCACAGGGAGATCAGCTCGGTGCTTTGTGACCACCTAGAGGGGTGGGATAGGGAAGGTGGGAGGGAGGGAGATGCAAGAGGGAAGAGATATGGGAACATATGTATATGTATAGCTGATTTACTTTGTTATAAAGCAGAAACTAACACACCATTGTAAAGCAATTATACTCCAATAAAGATGTTTAAAAAAAAAATTCTATGTATCAAAACAGGCCATAGGTGTTGAAAGTTTAAAAAATAGTGTTTGAGTCTTCCCTTATCTAGCTTTTGTTTACCTAACAATTCTCAATACTACCTACCTAATCATCCCTTCTCCCATATTTAGAATGTGTAACTAAATTATCTTTACCAAGCAAAATAACATATAGTAAAATTGTAGGTTAAAATTCATCAACAAATACTTGTTGGATGAATAAATGAAGGTATGAATGAAAGAATACGTTGTCTAACTTCTATTTGCCTTTATTGTCCTCATGTTTGTAAGGACCCTTTTAACAGTGCTGTGTCAAACCAAAGGAAGTGAACTAACATTGACTGATCATCACCCATGTGCCATGATCTATGCTCTGCTAGTACATATGTCATTTATTTTCATCTTTCAGACAATTCTGTGAAGTAGTTACTATTACATACATTTTACAGACAAGGAAACTACACTCAAAGTTAAGAAAGGTACCTAATGTCAAACATCCAGCAAGGGCAAAACTGGTACTCAAACCCAGGTCTGAATGGTCCAAGTACATGCTTTTCCGTTACAAATTTTTTGAATATTTTTATGATACTGATAGGAGTGGTTTAGACTCTTTTCAAAAAAAAAAAATTTAATGGTTTATTATTGCTATTGTTTTTATTATTTCCTTACCATCAAATTATTTGTTTAACCCAGAAGAGGCAGTATGATGTAACAGGGAAAAAATTAGTATTTGGAGTCCAAAAAATCCTGTTTGAATCTGAATTCCACTATTTACTTGCTTTCTGTCTTTATGCAAGTTACTTCACTCTTCTCAGCCTCAGGGTTTTTCTTTTGTTTTTATTTGTTTTTGTGTTTTGTTTTTTAATATATAAAAAAAGGAAAATACTGTCTACCAGATAGAGGCTCGTAAGAAGCCTAGCTCAGTGTTTAGCATAAAAAGAAAAATGCAATAAACGTTAGCTGCCTTGAGGACATTTTTAGTATTTTACTAAGAACTTTATAACTTAAAAAAAGTCTCCCTTTTAGGTAGTTTGAATTATTACTTAATATTATAATAATAGTAATTATTACAGTTTTACTATTACTAATTAGTAAGTAATAATGTTCTTACTAAAAACAAGTCATTTTTAATATTTTAGTGGTGATCATACTTTAATTAAAATTTCATACACTTTTTATTCCTCTCACATTTGTATAATGAACATTTTCTATTGTCATTAAATATCACTACAATTTTAATGGCTCCAAAATATTCCCGCATTCAAATAGACATACCACAGTATTTTTAACCATTTCTCCATTGTTTGGATGCTTCCGGTTACGAGTTGTTTTCTGTTTTGTTTTGTTTTTAGAAGGAGAAGCATGATACTGCCACAAAGCTTTGAACATAAATCATTGTACACATCTCTGGTTATTTCTTTAGGATAAATTCCTAGAATTGAATTACCAGATTAAATAGTATTTTAAAGTAGGAACTTCTGACAATCAAAGAAATTCTTTGTCAGTAGGACATTCTATAAATATATATGATTAAGATATCACTTTATTTTCCTCTTCTTTTTTACAACCCCATTTTGGGGGTAATTTTCTGTTAGAGAATAATTTTTTAATGAAAGAGGAGTTTCTAAGGATACTGTATTTACATTTGCAACCATCAATTAAATGGTAAATTGTCTTTTCTTTTTGCGAATTTTTTTCTGAGAGGAGATAGAGTGTAGTACATGAAAGAGAAAGTACAACTTGGCTAGACAATGGGCTTGTGCTCCTGGGGGAGAGTCAGCCAATGTGGAGGACTGGGAACCAGGAGAAAGAATGGTCCCTGCCAGCCACATTCTCAGGCATGGAATCTGCCCAACTGCAAGGAAACAGCATCCCACCTGGAACTCTGTACAGAGGCTGCCCTCACCAGCATGGCACCTTGCAGTTTCCATTGACTGTGTCAGGTATCAACATTCAGTTAATTAGTCACAATTTTCAGGATCTAAGGGTGTCAGCCAGGGGTCTGCCTGTTCACATGGAAAGATGGCTGCTCAGCGGAGAGAGGTTCTGGGGTCTGCCTTTGCAGCTGGCTGGTTCTGGGATGGTTGTCAGGGGACTGGAGAGATTCAGCCATGGCGAACAGCAGGCAGTAATTTCACTGCTGCTTTTTATCTCTCCCTCTCCACTGAATGCTGCTGCTGGTAGCAAAGGCCTGAAAGGGACGGCTGGGAGAGAATAATAAGGGAAGAAGGGAAAGCACTTTAAATAATTTCCTTAGCTGAATTCAGATGAGCCTCTTCTAAGGAACCATGGTGACTGGGTAGGCCCAACTGGCAGACTGGTTTTAATTGAAATACAAAAGCTTCTGGGAACCCTTGGGACTGGAAACACAGGTCCAGTTATACTCTGTCTCTGCCTACCTCTTTCTTTTTTTTTTTTTTTTTGGCCACGCCTCCTGGCTTGCAGGATCTTAGTTCCCCAACCAGGGTTTGAACCTTGGCCCCTGGCAGTGAAAGCACCAAGTCCTAACCACTGGACTGCCAGAGAATTCTACCTACCTCTTTTCATTGTGGATTCTCTGATTCATTCATTCCTTTTTCATTCATTCCTTTCCTCAGAGTGGATTTGAGGGCAGGGGCATGTATGTTAGTAAATGCCAGAGCCACCATATTCTCCATATGAGAGTCAATTCTAAAAACGATGGTTACATACTGCTAGGTTGTCATCAAAGCTGTTGCTTCAAAGGTCTGTGAATTCATACAATAAGTTTTAAAAAATACAGCAGTGACCTACATCCCCCTCTAAAGTTTCCTATAGCATTCCCTTTTTTTCTGCTGGCAAGAACCGTTTTCCTGCAAATCTAGCCAGAGATCCAGAAGAATCCTTTGAAGTCATCCAGTTTAACCTCTCAGTAGATGTTTGGATCCCTCATGTCCAGTGTCTAGCCAGCTGCCCATTGAGTGAAGGATCCTCCCTCCCTTGCAAAGCAGCCTATTCCCAATTTGAACAGCTCTTGTCTCATCATTCATCCTTCAGCTAAGCCACAATTTGAATTTCTGGGCTTTCCATTTTTATTCTTGGAGCCACACAGAACACAATGGCTTCTACTTCTGTATTATATTCCTTAACACATTGTGGACTTCTGTTGTGTCCTTTCTGAGTCTTCCCTTTAGAACCTGAATATTCTCAATAAATTGGTCTGTTCACTCATTCATCAAATATTTAATGAACAATACTATGTGCCACACAAGGCACCAAGAAACAAAGATGAATATTGTATAGTTCCTGCCTACTATAAGGTCAGTTTGAAGGAAAGAGAGACTCATAAATATATAATGTCAAAATAACACAGTATATGACATAGCTAAGCAGAGAAATTTACAAAAACTCAAAAGAGGAGTGACTTACCCAGTGAAGAGGAGTTGTGGTGGGCATTTAATATTTCCTGGAGCAGATGACATCTAAACCATCAAGGGGGAGGTGGGAGATTTCTTGTAGAGAATGCAGCATGAGTAAAGGCCAAGAGATGAGCTATCATGTGTACTGTGCAGGAAAAGAGACAGCAGTTCAGTTCAGTGTTCCTGGGGGCTCAAGTATGAAGCTAGAAATAAAGGAGAAAGGGTTAAGAGCTAGATCATGAATATTTTTCTCAAATGACAAAGTATTCAGTGCCCTCTCCAAAAATTTTGATATTATCAGGAGAAATCATTGGAATATCTCCCAGTCTCTGCTTGCCTCCTTCCCTACCCCTATTAATGAAGAAATTGTTATTCCTGAGGTGTCAGTTCTGGTAAGACCAATATACTCTAGTTGATGTTTTTGGAGCTAACCCAAATTACATTAGAAATACTCATCTTCCCATCTTTTCCTTCTAAAACCCAAGATCTTATTCTATAAGTTTCTACTGCCTCATTAAGTCACCTAAATACTGTCTTGGTGGCTATAGACCTGACAGTGTAGTTGAGGTTATACAGTGAAAATGTACTGATCACCAAACACCAAACTATCACTGTCTTTTCTGCTCTGCCTTGAATTCCATGAAGGCAGAAATCACCTGGTCTTAATCCCTAAAGCCTTAGCTTCAAGACAGTCACATAGAATATATTCATATAACATCAATGCAGTCATCTGGTGTCAATAGGTAATTAAAACCAAAAATGGATTCACATACATTCTGCTCTGAAGAACCTCATGATCAAGGCACATCTCATCCAATTTTCCTTCTTGCTTTCTTCATTCTAGCCTCATCGTCTGTTACTTGGACCTGGCATACCCTTTCTTACTTCAGGGATTTTACATATGTTCTTCCCTCTGCCTGGAACATTCTGTCCTCCTCTCCAACTCCCACCCTGACCCACTTAAAAGTAACTAAGTGCTCTTCACCTTCAGGAAAAGTCCCTATGTGTGGCTTTCCTGTTAGCCACTCTTGCACTCTGCACTTGCCTTTCGTATGCCTCATAAACTGAAAGATTCACTGCTGTAGCTCCAGGGCTTAGTCCAGTGCCAGGCACAAAGCTGGTGTTTAATAAATATTAAATAAATTCATTATTTGACTACTGCTAAGTAATATCTCTGTTCAAAGAACACTGGAATTTTTCAAAGAAAACAGAATTAGAAGTCAGAAGTACAAAGACGAGATTTTAGTGGCTGTGGTTGAATTATTAACTTCAATCTTTCGATGTATAATTGTGAAAACAACCCTCTGAAATTCAGTTTTATTAAATCAGTCAATAAAAATTGCTAAGCATTACCTTGACATTTGCAGTGGTAGTATAACTGTCAACTTATACTTGATCTTATCTTAACATTGAACTTTTCTGACTGAGTGCCCTAATTAATTTTTCTGTATTAACTACTAAATTCTTATTCCTCATCTCTTTTTACCCAAGAGCAAAATTTAATCAAGTGATCATAAATTTAGTAAGCTATATTTGTTGTAAGAGTATATGGAGAAATTAAATATCCAGTGACAAGGGACTGGTTAAATAAATGACCTGGGTGAAATATTATTTAGTCATTTAAATGGATAATTATAAAGACTATCTAGCTGTATGGAAATGGCTTAAAATATAATGTGAATTAGAAAAAAAAATAGAATATAGTATGGAAACAAAATGTAGCCATGGAGATGGAGATTTAAAAAGCATATGAAAACAAAAAATAAGTAAGATGGTTTGTGAATTTGGGAGAGATGTTTAATTATGTATAACATACAAATTTTCGAGGGCTATAGGTACATTGGATGTCAATTACTATAGTCTACAGGAGTAAGTATGAAAGCTATATTAGAGTATAAACTATTCAAATTTACATGCTGCAACAATAATGCATTCCTTGTCTGTATCTACAGCAAATTAAAACCTGTTTATTACTGAAAAGTGTCTCACATTTGCTATGACTCTAGAAGAGGTCCCTGCCTTCTGAAGTCAAAGTTCCTTATTAACAGGAAAACACGTTTCTTTGCTGGATAAATAGTATTAGAGCAACAAGACCAGAAATAGCAGAATGAAAACACCTAAATTTCACTACTCTTTCAAATCAAATGTTTTTCATGTGACTCATTTCCTTCCATCCTTTTTCGTATGTGTGTATAATTTTTACAATGGACACTAATGATTTTTTTTACATTTTCTCATATTACACAGTATGGAAGCTTTTATTTCCTACTTCATAATGATCATTTTAATTGCTAATAACGGAAGCATTTCTTAGAAGCAAAAATATAAGGCCCTTGAATTCTTGCAATGCAGGGACAAACCTGAGTGTTGTTCCTGACCTTCCTTTGTCTGCTGACAGTGTACTTTATAGCTTTGCATACAAGGCTGTTATCACCTGATTTCCATTTGAGTAGTAAGATGATAACGCAGAGTGCAAGGGGAACTAGGTTTAGGTGACAACCACAACACTTAATGTCTGCTTATTGTTTCTACAGGGGAATTCTGGCCTGGGATTCAGTATTGCTGGAGGGACAGATAATCCCCACATTGGAGATGACCCTGGCATATTTATTACGAAGATTATACCTGGAGGTGCTGCAGCAGAGGATGGCAGACTCAGGTAAAGATCTGAAATGTTAGAATTATTTGGAAAGTAAATCTGCCACATCAATGAGACGTACTTGTGCCTTTGGAGAGTAATAATTCTCCAAAAGTTCTGTACTTGAAAGAGAAGACTGTCAAAGCAAGCTTTCTGTAATGACTTTCCAGATCTCTTATTACTTATTGAATTTCAGCTAGAATTTAATTTGTGTTTGTTGATGGCTACCACATTCAACATTGAGCCAGGCAGAGTGAGGAAGTGATACAGATGTATCTTTTGTTCCATGAGGCCTTCAGTCCGATTGGAAAGAAGAATACTATGAGCTGATGAGCAAATAATAATATGTGTAGAAAACAATATATTGTAACTATTGTAGTATTAGCAAAGAAATTCCAGGTTATGCACCTTGTGTGTGTTCATGGATTTGGCAACCACTTATAAGGGCTTTCTGTAGGAGTTTGGATGGAAAGAGTCTGAAAAGCTATTCTGTAAGAAGATTCCAGTCTGAGTCTTAAAAAAATAATTTATTAACCCCACAAACCTGAATGAGAACACAGAGGGAGAAGAAGCAAGTGGTCCCAGGAAAGAAGGAAATCTTGTGTCTTGGATGAAAAACACCAGGTGAGGTTCTGTAGCTGGAGTGGAGCCAGATCTTGCTCAGGATAGAACAGTGGTGGCTTGAGCCAGGGACCCTCTCTTTAAAGAACTAAAGATTATTTGGCAAAATAAGAGTCACACACATGGGCCTCTTGGTAAATAATATAAAATTCTATCAGAGGTCAAAACACTAGCTAGGGACTTCCCTGGTGGCGCAGTGGTTAAGAATCCGCCTGCCAACACAGGGGACACAGGTTTGAGCCCTCAACCGGGAAGATCCCACGTGCCGCGGAGCAACTAAGCCCATGCGCCACAACTACTGAGCCTGTGCTCTAGAGTCCGTGAACCACAACTACTGAGCCCATGTGCCACAACTACTGAAGCCCGCGCACCTAGAGTCCGTGCTCCACAACAAGAGAAGCCACCACAATGAGAAGTCCGTGCACCGCAATGAAGAGTAGCCCCCACTTGCCGCAACTAGAGAAAGCCTGCACACAGCAACGAAGACCCAACGCAGCCAAAAATAAATAAATAAATAAATAAATAAAACACTAGCTAAAGGAATTGTAGATTGAACAATTAGGAGAGATTTCCTTGGGGAGAAAAACATGTCCCAATGTTATTTTAGCACCTCTACTAGATTGTAAATCTCCTCAGGCCAAGCAGTTATATTATAGATGTGAATCCATAAATTCTTAATGAATGAGAGAGCGTTGGAATGAATGAATGAATGAATGAGTGAATAAAATGAGAAGAGAAAGGAGGGTAAATTAATGAGTGGAGAGAGAGCGTAGCACAGGCCAAGGCCTGTAGGTAAGAATGGTTTTAGCTTGCATGAAGCCGCACTGAAAACTGTGACCTAAGTGGCAGAAATGTAAGCTTTGTAGCTCTTCCTGAGTCTGCTTTTTTAAGCATAGAGAAGCTAGCTTACTGGTTTTTTATAAAGCAGCCAAGGACACTTTTTCCCTATCCAACTGTTCTGATGCAGTGATTACTTTTGACAGCTGCATCTTTGCAGCTTGTGGAGGAAAATCGCGCTTTTTTTTCAGGTACATCGGCGTCCCCTATCAACAAGAAAAGACATGAGTGACGCTCCCACAGGAAACACATGCTTTTTGAATAGAATTTTCAGGCTGAATTGACTAAATTAATTTCTGGGTGAGGGAACGTCCATGCTGCAGAGTGAGAGATTCGAACTAGATGCTGTGTAATTCTAGGACTCATGATGGGGATAGTGATTGCTAATGCCGGACCCTGGAGAAGCTCCATTTAAAAAGTTTAGGGGCTTCCCTGGTGGCGCAGTGGTTGAGAATCTGCCTGCCAATGCAGGGGACACGGGTTCGAGCCCTGGTCTGGGAAGATCCCACATGCTGCGGAGCAACTGGGCCCGTGAGCCACAATTACTGAGCCTGCGCGTCTGGAGCCTGTGCTCCGCAACAAGAGAGGCCACGATAGTGAGAGGCCCGCGCACCGCGATGAAGAGTGGCCCCCACTCGCCACAACTAGAGAAAGGCCTCGCACAGAAACGAAGACCCAACATAGCCATAAATAAATAAATAAATAAATAAAAATTTAAAAAAAAAAAAAAAAGTTTAGAAATAAAGTTGTTAAAGGAAACTTCAGAAAAGTGGGCCACAATCATTATTTCATACCACTCTTTACCTAGAAGTAGGGGAACTTTCGCCTCAGCCAAACTTTGGCCCTAAGTTTCAGATAAAATAAACTTCATGTTATGTGCTTATTCAACAATTAAGAATGAAAAATGGCATCTCTTAGGGTACCACCACTCTTTGCTCATGCCTACGGAGATAAAAGGAAGTTCTGCTGTGTTGGGAGCGTCATTCAATAGTTGTAAAGAGAATAATCATAATGACAGCTAACATTTATTGAGCTTTTATCATGTGTGGAGCATTGGGCTAAGATAGATAGGTAGGTAGGTAGATAGGTTGGTAGGTGGGTGGATGGTTGGATGGATGGATACACAGATTGATTGACAGATAGGTTGATAATATAAATAGAGATGTAGGTACACACAGACACACACATAGGCACACAATCTTCTATACACTTACGACAGCCATATGAGGCAGGTACAGTTATTATGGCCATAATAATATGGACTCAGGAAATTAAGAATTAAATATTTTAAGAAGATCACCAATCTAACTTTGAATACATTCCAAAATCAAGTCCTGTATATCGCTTAAGTACTCTCTAAACTCTAATTCAATAGTAGAATCCCCTACCTCATGTGGTCCTGGCCTAAAAATTCCCAAAGATAAAGTTTTTCACAATGGTAATGCACAACTCTGAACAATTACAAAGTTTGCTATTTTTCTGCTGAGCCACAGTTGTTTTTATTATGAACTCTACCCACTGGTCTTCATTCTGGCTTCCTGGAGCCAGGGCCGTGGCCTATGACTGTGTATGTGAATTTTGCCTGGTGAGGTTGTGCAGTGAATGACCTGAAAAACTCTGAACAATGGCCCTAACAGGAGCAACCCTATATACCAACTCCCCAATCCGCATCACAGCCTTGTGCCTATGTGAAGACAGCTCTGGTGTGTGTCTCCAGTTCTTTGTGATAGATCCTTGCTACTACCACTGAGACTGTTTCCCACCTTACTCCTTCCTGCCATGAACTTGAATGGTTTGGGGACATCTAAGAGTTCAAGAATAACACTCAGCTGAAAATATGGCAGCGTGACTTTAAGATAGATTTCAGAATTTAGCAATTTATCTGGTTCAAAGCCTACATTTTACAGATGGGAAAGCTGAGGCTCAGTCGAGTGATTTATCCTGAGGCATAAATCATTTGGGGGGTCTGTTAACTAGACTCCACATGTCTTTTTTTTTTAACTTTTTTTTTTATACTGGAGTATAGTTGATTAACAATGCTGTGATAGTTTCAGGTGGACCTCAAAGTGATTCAGTTATACATATACATGTATCTATTCTTTTTCCAATTCTTTTCCCATTTAGGTTGTTACAAAATATTGAGCAGAGTTCCCTGTGCCATACAGTAGGTCCTTGTTGGTTATCCATTTTAAACATAGCAGTGTGTACATGTCAATCCCAAACTCCCTAAATATCCGTTCCCCTGACCCTTCCCCCCTGGTAACCATAAGTTCGTTCTCTATGTCTGTGAGTCTGTTTTGTAAATAAGTTCATTTGTATCATTTCTTTTTAGATTCCACATATAAGTGATATCATACAGTACCATACGATATTTCTCTTTCTCTGTCTGACTTGCTTCACTCAGTTTGACAATCTCCAGGTCCATCCATGTTGATGCAAGCATTATTTCATTCTTTTTAGTGTCTGAGCAATATTCCATTGTATATACGTGCCACATCTTCTTTATCCATTCTTCTGTCAATGGGCATTTAGGTTGCTTCCACGTCTTGGCTATTGTAAACAGTGCTGCAATGAACATTGGGGTGCATGTATCCTTTCAGACCCTTAGACTCCCAATGTCTTGACTCAAGTAATTAATGATCTAAGGTAGTGTTAAGTGGCAGTAACACCTAAGCCCATCTAAGAAGTGTTTTCTCAGTGTAACAGGAACACTCTCTGAAGCTGGACTAACAATGTGTGAGGAGTACTTTCTATCTCACCATTAGTCCTTGTGAACATGGAATCAGGAAATAACAAAGAACTCTGGAAAGATGTAGGTTCTGATGCCTGTGTACTAACATAGTTGATTTTGGAAAGATTAAACTCTTTTGGTTGCTGTTTTCTCATCTATAAAGTGATGACAATTATACCTGTTCTGAGGATTCAGCGAGATAACCTAAGTCCCTAGATATGCCAAGCATATAGTACAGGCTCAGTAAATTTTAGTAATGTTTCCCCCTTTTCCTTACCAGCCCTCTCTATCTCTCAGTGGTCTTTCCTCTTCTATTGCTTCCATTCCTTCTTCTTTTTCTCTCCTCTCATCCCTTCCACCTTTCTTTCAGTTCCTGTTCATCCTCTACGGCCTTCCCTAAACTTCCTGTTCCTATCTTTTCACATGCCCTTTTCTCTTGATCATAACATGAAATTAAAACCCATTTAGAAACAGGTATGGTACTAGAAAAGGCTCTGTGTTTCTATTCTCAAGTTTATAATACAGTCAACTGAATCTGCTATGTTTCCCTTACTTAAAAACTAAGCCCACAAACTAAACATAGTTTTGTTTTGGTTTTTTTTAACTTGACAAATTCTTTGGTGCTGTGAGTTAGGAACTTGTAAACATTTTTCTGGTGTATCCTTCACATTATAAATTATATTTTTGACAGTTAAATCATACTAAAGTTGAAAGAGAAGCTGAGGCCCAGAAAAGTGAGGTGTTGGGTCTGCTCCAAGGAGAGTAGTAATCTGGACTTTTCAGTGGATATATAATAATCAGGTCAATAATAATAATAGCAAGGATAACATAGTACTTCAGTGTACCAAGTACTTTTCTGACACATTCACTCATTTAAAATGTATAACAACTTGACGAGACCTATACTTTTATTATTCCCTCTTTTCAGGTAAGAAAATCAAGGAACTGAGATAAGAGGTTAAGTAACTTAGCAAGATTGTACGGCTAGTAAATGTTAGAGCCAGACTTTGAACTTAGGCAGTCTGCATCTAATGTCCATGTATTTATATTCTAAGTTATACTGCAGGGGGAAGAAGAATGACATTTAAAAGACACACTGTGGAAAGCAGTATTCTAAAAATGCCACTCCTCATGATTCCACACCCTAATCCATAGAACCTGGGACTTTGATGAACTATCACTCCTGTGATTTTGTTACATTGCATGGCATAGTTGACCTAAGATAGGGAGAATATTCAGGTGAGCCTGATCTAATCACATGAGCCCTAAAAGTAGAGAGCTTTCTCTGGCTGATGGCAGAAGAGGAAGTCAAAGAGATTCAAAATCTGTGAAGTACTTGGCACTGTTCCTGGTTTGAAGATGGAGGAGGCCGTGTGAGAAAGTACAAGGTTGGCCTCTAGGAGCACACAGAGGCCTCCGGCTGATAGCTAACGAGGAAGCAGAGACCTCCATCTCACAACTGCAAGGACCTGTGTCTTACCACAACCTTATAAGCTGGGAAGAAGACCCACAGCTCCAGATGAGAATGTAGTCGGTTGACACCTGGATTTCAGCCTTGTGAGAACCTGAGCAGAGATTCCAGCCACACTGTGTCAGACTTCTGACTTATACAGACAGTGAGCTAACAAATAGGTCTTGTTTTAAGCTGCTAAATTTGTGGTAATTTTGTAAGGAGCAACAAAACATTAATATCTACATTATTCGAGGAGTTCTGAGTTCATTATGAAAAGTCTTCCTGTATGTGCTCCATCACACCCAATATAAAGCAAGTGTGTAGGTTTAAGACACAGATAAGGTGAGAGGTGACTTTCTCCTTAATTAGATCAGACTCCAAACTGAACTCAAGTCCCAGTGGTTGCCCCAGAAGAGAGATATAGGAGAAAGAACATACTATTTGGAGTAGAGGACCTGGGTTTCAAGTGTTCCTTTCTAGCTAAGTGACCTTGGACCTCTTTTTAAGCTCTCTGTGCTCCAATTCCCTTACTGGTAAATTGTAAGTAGGAGCATATATACCACGAAGCTGTAATGTGTTGCTTTAAACTGCAACTGCTGTGGTAACTTGTCAGGGAGCAATAAAAAGCTAATATGGACTCTATGGCATTTTGGACCCTAATATTCACTTAGGCTGAGGTGCAGACTGGCTTGTCTCTGCCAGCACTACCTCACTCTGATCTTCAGAAACACTGATCAGGCCTCATGGCTGGGCTCAGGCCCTTCACACACCTGGAGGCAAGATGTGAAAAGCAATCAGAAACAAGGGGTGGATCAAGGTCAGAAATAGGGAAGAAACCAGTCCCCCAAGGTGAGGGACAGCAAATACAGAGATTAGCTGAAATACACTGTTACAACTGATGGCTGGGGATGTTAGTCTGGGCTGGAGGGAGGGTGAGAGCCAGAAGCTATAAGGAAAATGTGAGATGAAGGCTAAGTTAAAAGGCAAGACAAGAGAGCATATGAGGGTTTAAATGAATTCCTTTGGATAGTGATCCTTTTCCTGTGCAACCTCTTTTTCTTGTGTATATATTTTTATAGATATGATAATTGTCCTTTGTGGAATATGTATAAAATTCAGATAAGTAGATAAAAACTAAACAAAACACAACACATTCATGTTTACAATAAATAGTCAATAAGTATTAACGTTTTTGTACACTTATTTCTGGTAATTTTTTTGCTATTTTACTTATTTTTATTTAGTTTAGATCACACTGTATATAATATTTAGCATTTGTTTAATTTCACATAACTTTATTTCATAAACCTTTCCCCATATCATTTTTTAAAAAGCCTTATACATATTTTAATTGCTGTTTAATAATACATTTACTGTTTACATTGTTAGGAGTTTAGGTTGTTTTCAGTTTCTCCACAATTTAAATAACTGACAATCTTTTGGAAGACATTGCTGACTCTGTTTCTCATAAATTCCTTAGGATATATTTCTAGCAGTAGAATTTCTGCACCAAAAGGTATGAACATTCTAAAGAATTTTGATACATATTGCTATATTTCCTTCCAGAAGGACTGTACCAAATTTTACTTCTACCACTGATGTTAGGGAGGGACTATTCTACAATATGTCATCAACATTTCATGTGCTTGAATGTGTATGATTTTAGGCTGTTTACCAAGGCAAACAATGGTATATTTCCTTGCTTTGCTTTGCATTTATTTGATTAACAAAAAGATTGAACTTTTTAAAAAATGTAACAAGCCATTTGTATTATTTCTTCTAGAAGTTGTCACTAAAATTTGATAACATTACCTATCTTTAAAGTTAGAACATTTTTGAAAGAACATTAGGTTTTCTTCCAGAGCAAAATAGATATCTGTCCATGCTTTGAAGAATGGTTTTTATTTCAACTTTTGTATCTGAACCATAAAAATGCCCTCTGTGTGGCTTCAAGTCTCAGGATTGCTGAGGACCAATATTGATCTGTCATCCTGGGGAAGAGCTATCACATGACAGCCTCCGCTTGGCAAAGCAGCAATGACATTTTACACAACAGTGCATTTATTAAACCCATCCACAGCACAAAAGCAGCATGTAGTGGCAGGCAGAAGAGATGGCTACTTGCCAATATCCTCACAAGTGACACAATTTAATCTCTTAGCCCTCAGCACAATCATTTCTACTCCCAGACAAGATGGAAAAAAAACCCAAAAAACAAGTTTTCTTTAAGTTCATTGCTTCATTTGTTCCTTCTATGTCTGTTTACAAGTAACATTGGCTTCGTCCTTATAAAAGCCATGTATGTTGATTTCAAATAAGAATGCTATTGTTCATACTGAGGCTTGACTATACTGACTGAAGTCGAGAGGTAAAGGACCAATGTTTCAAGAACACAACCTCTGTGTATAAATTACAACATCATCCTTTGGCTGTCATACGGCAATTCATCCTTTTGATTTTTCATTAATTATACCCATTAACTCACTAGTAATTTTTAAATAATAACATGAGGAAAAGAGAGGCAAAGGGGAAGAGCAGAGGGAGAAAAAGGAAAAGGAAGAAGAAGAAGAAGAAACACTGGTGATCATCAGGAGATGAAGACATCATATAGCTTAGAAATGGAGAAGGCAAACCTAAATTAAAATTTTTCTGTGCCGATGAGAAGCACTAAGCAGAGGAAAGGGAGCAACTTTCAAGCATCACAGTCTGAAACTTACTCCCAAGACTCACTTTCAGACTGTTAAAGGAAATAAAAGAGTTCCAGTAAGGGAAACAGCATAAGATATTGCTAACTCCATAGAATACCTCTCCACATTGAACTTGCATTAGTTTGGATGGTGGGAAACAAAAACCTTGAGTTACCAAGTCCAACATGTCAACTTCCACCAAACGTGTGACTCTTGCACCAAATGACTACAATAATGCTAAATTTTTCATTCAAAGACAAAGACTCTCAGTGTCTTCAAAGCCGTGTGAACTTTTCTTTCATTATCGTTTTGAGGCAAAAGCAGCACATAAGCCCAACCATTGCCCTGAACAAGAAGATTTTCATGAGAAGGGAGATTTCATTATCCAGTACAAATTACACCAGCACTCTCCTTAGAAAAAAAGTATGATTGGGATCTCAGTGGACTCAGATTATTTCCTTCCATCTCTGCCCACAGAATGAAAAGGAGTAAGAAGGAACAGTCCTCTGTCCTTTGATTTCCTCTATCAATATTATCAGCCCAAAAAATAGGAAAAAAAATTATCAGCCCTAAATATGCTGACAACCTATTTAGACAAGAAAAAAAAACAATTAGCAAGTAGTTCCATAGTGACAGGTAATAACAAGTCCTCAACAATTTAGAACTACACAGGAAAATTTCTAAACAAGAAGAATAATTTCAGCTACATATCTGGTAGTATGCCAAGTATACAAGTGCAGTCTTTCACAGCTAGAAAGGCATATCCAACAGTTTTCTGATTTTCGTCAACTGTTACGTAATCTAATAAAATAAATCTCTCTGTGGGTTAAATGAAATAGCTTTTTGCAAACATGCCCCCTCTTTTTTAACAAATTGTGCCAAGACTCCTGAATATCCACACTCAAAAGAATTAAGTTGGGCTTTACCTCATACCATACACAAAAATTAACTAAATATGAATCATAGACCTAAATGTAAGAGCTAAACTTATAAAACTCTTAGAAGAAAATATAGGAGTAATTCTTCATGACCGTGGATTAGGCAGTGCTTTCTTATCATAACATTAAAAGCAACAACAAAAACAAAAGCAGATAAATTAGACTTCATCAAAATTAAAAGCTTTTCTGCTTCAAAGGCCACCATTAAGGAAGTTCGAAAACAACCCACAGAATGGGAGAAAATATTTGCAATAATATATCTGATAAGGGACTTGTATTCAGAATATGTAAAGAACTTTTACAGCTCAACAATAAAAAGACAACCTAATTAAAAACTTGGCAAAGGACTTGCAGTTATTTCCTATTGATACTGTAACACATTGTAAAAAACTTGGTGGCTTAAAAATCACAAATTTATTATCTTGTAGTTCTGGAGGTCAGAAATCCAAAATCAGACTCATTGAAATAAACTCAAGATGTTCATAGGGCAGCTCCAGAGAATCTATGGGACGATCCATTTCCTTGCCTTTTCCCAGCTTCTTGAGGCCACCTGAATTCCTTGACTCATAACCCTCTTCTCCATCTTCAAAGAGCATCAGTTCAACCTTTGCTTCTGTCAAATCTCTCCTTTGACTGTAACTCGACTGCCTCCTTCTTTAAATTCCTGTGATTATATTTAACTCATCCACATAATTTAGGATAATCTCCCTATCTCAAAATTCTTAATTTAACCACATCTGTAAAGTCTCTTTGGCTTATAATATAACATATTCACAGGTCAGAGATGAGGACTTGGACTTTTTAGAAGGACATTATTCAGCCTACCACATATTTGAATAAATACTTCTTTAAAGAAGATATAGAAATAGCCAGTAGCACATAAAAAGATGTTCAATATTATTTATCAGGGAACTGCAAATCGAAACTACAAAATGATACTACTTCACACCCAGTAGGATGGCTATAATCAAAAAGATAGATAATAACAAATGTTAGCCAGGATGTGGAGAAATCATCACCTGCCGTGCACTGCTGGTGAGAAGGTAAAATGGTGCAGCTACTTTGGAAAACAGTCTGGCAATTTCTCAAAAGTTAAAAGAGTTATTGCATGAACAACAATTCTGCTCCTAAGTATATACCCAAAGAGAATTGAAAACGTGTTCATACAAAAAACTTGTACATGAGCTTCATAGTAACATTATTTATAATAGCCATAAAGTAGAACCAATCCAAATGTCCATCAACAGATGAATGGTTAAATTGTGATATAGTCATACAATGGAATATTATTCTGCCATGAAAAGGCATGAAGTTCTTATGCATGCTACATCATCGATAAACCTTGAAACAATAGTCTAAATGAAAGAAGCCAGATACAAAAGGCTACATATTGTACAATTTTATTTCTATGAGATTCCAGAATAGGGAAATCCATAGAGATAAAAAAGTAAATTTATGGTTGAAAGGGGCTGGTAATGAGTATGGAATTTCTTTTGGACACAGTGAAAGTGTTCTAAAATTAGATAGAGCTAATAATTGCACAAGTCTGTGAATATACTAAAAATCACTAAATTGTACACTTTGAAAGGGCAAATTTTAAAGTACATGAATTATATCTCAATAAATCTGCTATAAAAAATATCCAGTCATTTTTTTCTTGCGTAAAATATTCATTCGTATTTACAAATCTGAGAATTTTTTTTCTAGTTTCAGAAAGCTCATGACTTCTTCATATTGCTGTCAAGTTATAGATTTAATTCATCTGAAGTTCCATCATTTAGGAAAGTTCTTGAATCTGTTCACCAAGTAAAGAATACCTTTGGTTTGGGCTCCATGCCTATATGGTCTAAGTAATCTTTAAAGTAGGCAAATATCATACAATGCTCCTATTTCCTAGATAAACTAGCAGATATTTGACCTTGTGTGCTAGCTGCTAAAGTATCAATAATTTACAAACATGATCTGATAAGTACAGTTTATATTTTCAAAAGCCAAAAACAAATCAGTGAAGTGCATTAAAATTTAGGAGAATTAATTCAGAGTTTTTCAAGTTCCAATTATCCAAATATACTTAAGGAAGAAAAGAACATATCGATTTTTCACAAAGGAACAAGGATTACTGAAACATAGATGTGGTGATTCATACCCCTTAAGATTGATTCCATGTGGCTCTAAATATTTTGATTTAATTCTAGTCCCTGCTTTGTGTATAGGGAGCAATTTCTGACATTATTTGTAGGTCTAGACCCAAACTTCTAGCTCACACTGAAAGTTAACAAGATGCACTGCTCTAGTGAAGGTAAGAGAGATACCTGAGCACCTCTGCCGCTAACTAGCTCTGAGACCTTGAGAAGGTTCCATAGCCTTCTCAACCTTAGCACCTTTCTCCATAAAATGAGTATAATAGAGGATCTTTGGGAATTTTCAGTTTCAAAATCAAATTTTGATCATTTATTTGACTTTCATTGACAGTCTGAGACATTCAGAATACTATTATCGTGGCCAGGAAATCAATCCTTTGTTTTGATTAAATCTGTAACTCTGAGAAGATGTAATCTTCATCACATTCCTATAGCAAAGAGCTGATCACAACTTTAAGTGCTGAGAAGGCATTTGTTATTATTTATTTCTAATAGTCTCCCAGAAGGAATGTTGTTATTCTAATATTCTAAAACTGTATTTGATATTGATTTTAGCAAATAGCTCCTTGGGATCTTTACCAAAAACGAAATGGTTTGGGGGAAAGGAGGGAAAGACACGCAAATTATCTCCTGGTTTCTAGTTCAATGGTAATCCCAGTTATTTTCAAGAATGGTTTTTCTGAACAGTTATAAATTATGTCATTATTTAGAAAGGCCCAATAATGTGGTAAGCTTTGTGCAAGCATCATGTCATTGCAAATTGGCTTAACAGATGCCAAAATCATAAATGTGTTCTATATATATTAGAGCTACTTTCTATTCATTCAGTTTCTACGCAGCGGGTGTGGCCACAGCAAAATGGAGACATACATACCATCTCCCATCCCCCGAGTGAGGTTTCTCTTCACACTGCCCAGTCCAAGCCAGGCAACCTTTGCTCACAAGATATCCCTCCACCCTCCCACATCCCCTTCCCACCCACCTCTGTACATTGCACTTTAGTTTCCTAGAGGAAGCTGAGACTGGAAAACCTGGTTAGAACTTAGAATTGTTAGACCTCCCACCACCCCCACCCCCCCACCCCCACACACACCCCCCACACCCCGCTTCCCTTCCTAGTTCCAGCTCCTCCTTGCACTGTGAGGGCCCTGGGGGCATGCCTGTGACACTTGCCCTGGGGGCATGCCTGTGACACTGAAGGTTGCACATCCAAAAGCTTCATCCACATCCTCTGCGAATAGCTGTTCTTTGACTTCTTTTTTGAGCCTCTGGCTGTGCATAAAGCCTGCACCATCAACCCTTAGGAACTTGAACTTGGGAAAGAGGTCCATACAGCCACTAAAGTGGGCTGCAGTCAGGGAATTCCAGAATATGTCTGTTGTGGGAGAGGGGAGGTAGACCCCATATATTTGCCTCCCCTTGGCTTTGTAGGTTCCTATGAAGTGATCATTAGTGAACATTAATCCCTTAAAGGTTAATTGGCAGGTACAATAAGGGAAATTACATTCATTGAGTTTTAGAGCCTAGTAAAAATAAAATGAACAGAATATGTATGTTATTGGTAGAGTTCTTGGCTTTTAGGATTTCTCATATTAAGTTTTGTCGCCTTCATCCGAATTTATAGAGAATGTCTTCCTTTGCCTTTGTGATAACTCATTTATTTGCTTTAGATGACTTATTTTCCTGACTACTATATCTGAAGGGAGGGAACATGGGAATCTCTAAGCCCCCTTAATATGCCACCATTCTGTGGGTCTGAAATCTCATGTTATTTATTCTTTATTCTATTTCCTGTGACATCCCTGTCCGTTACTAGCACTGTCCCTTACTCACAATAGACACTTGGAAAATACGAGCTGCCACCTATTAAGCTTGCTTCCATAAGCTTATGGAGGCTCAAAGAGGTTAAGCTATAAGCAGCTGAGCCAAAATTCTAATCGAGTCTGTTTGATTCCAAAATCCATGTTCTTCCCACCACAGCACATGGCTGCAATTAACTACAGATGAATAACTGAACATATATTTAAGAATCTATAAACACAGATACCTGCCAACATCCCATGTCATAGAGTTAAAAATTGAAAACACAAACACACCTAAGTGACACCCAAATTTTTGGTTCTTCAGGAAATGACTGATTGGCATGAATTGGAGGTCTAGGCAACTTTATATGAAAGGAAGATAATAAAGATCAAATAATATTGGTTTTGAAGATGATGTAGTTCTCTGATGAGAAAGTAATGCATGTTCATTATAGAAAATATGGGAAATATAGATATTTATAAAGTAAATTAGAATTGCTCACAATCCCATCACCAAAATGATCTGTTTATTATGTTCCTTCATATCCAGTGCATGGTTTTATATAGTTGAACTCTTCATTCTACCTTTTTCATTTAATATCACAACATAGGCATTTTCTTCCCTTAAAAAAGTATGTTTTTCTTACATTAAACTGTAAACAGTTTAAATAGCTGCATAATTTCATGTTATATGAGTATAACATTATTTATTTATTTTACCCTACTTTGTTTATTACATTACAATGAATATCTTTGTGGAAGGGATTTAAAAATTTGATAGCTATTAGAGAAAAACAGGTTAACTTATCCCTAGATCAGTTGTTACACGTTTCTTGGTTTAAAATGCTTGAAAATGGGCTCCAGTGCTCCTTATTACAAACTTTTTTCGTTTTTTAAAATTATAGATCAGAAGTTTTCTTTTACATTCCAGTGGACTGAATTAAGAACCACTGTTTTTACCAAGCATCTGGAGAGGTGTTAACATTCAGTACCGGTGTTACTACATACTCTGAGTTAAGATAATTTACAAGTCAGCCTCAGGCAAGTGACCTAGAATTTGTCTGTAAAGACCCAGGTGTTATCTGAATTCAGCCCAAATCATTTTTAGTTATGCAGGTTACTCCGGTATTTAGAACACAAACATCAGGACCACAATTTAAATCTCCCATACCCTGCTACTGATTAAAATGTTGGTCTTATTTCCCTTCTACTCCTACCCTCCATTAACTCCTTTAAATATTACAGTCTAATTTTCTAGTAAATTACTAAAGAGAAAAGCAGAACATTAAGGGGAAAGAAAGCAATGCTTCCTTTCAGAAAACAATGAATTAAAGTATGAATTAGTAGCTGCTTTCTTTGTTCATGTCTGTATTAAAGTATGAATAAACTCTTTAATATTCATTATCCCAGATATATATTATTGTAAAAATACTTTTATTGTAGAGCTTCATTTAAAGGCATTTTACTGCCTAACAATTGTGCTGGGTGTGAGAGCGCCAGAGCTGCCTTATGTACCATGAGCTCATCTCCCCTGCATTTCCCCTTCTCTGACATTCAGACTGGGGCATCAAACGTGCAAATCTGAGTTAGAAAAAGGAATGGGCAGAGCCACTTTTGTATGAGTGTGGGGAGTGAGGGGAGGAGTTTCAGAGTCTTCAATGTAGTGGGGTAAAAAATCTCGAGTGGGCTGAGGTCACTGTCATATCTACTCCTGTGGCAAGTCACTGAAGTTGGGAAATTTAGTGAAGTGACAAACAAGAAGTAAAGCAAGTATTTATTAAACTGACACCGAGTCTTCCATTTTACTCCCAGACTTTTGTTACCCATTAGTCCTATAAATATTTACTGAGTGTTCTGCTATGGATCAGACAGTTGGAGCTGGGAATAGAGAAGGAAACAAACAAACAAACAACAAAAAACAGAATCGGGCTTCCCTGGTGGCGCAGTGGTTGAGAATCCGCCTGCCAATGCTGGGGACACGGGTTCGATCCCTGGTCCGGGAGGGTCCCACATGCCGTGGAGCAACTAAGCCCGTGCACCACAACTACTGAGCCTGTGCTCTAGAGCCCGTGAGCCCCAACTGCTGAGCCCGCGTGCTGCAGCTACTGAGGCCCGCGCGCCTAGAGCCCCTGCTCTGCAACAAGACAAGCAACCACAATGAGAAGCCCGCGCACCGCAACGAAGAGTGGCCCCCGCTCGCCGCAACTAGAGAGAGCCTGTGCGCAGCAGCGAAGACCCAACGCAGCCAAAATAAATAAATAAAATAAATAAATTTATAAAAAAAAAAAAACAACAGAATCTGTGCTCTGGTGGAGCGTTCAGTCCAGTGTAGTAATGAATAAATTTAGAGTTGAAATGAAAGGAAAGTACATAAGCTGTGAAAAGCTGTAATAGCATGGACCTGATCTCATCTGGGTTATCCAAGGGAAGCCTTGTAGGGAGGAGGTATTTAAGCTGAAACGTAAAGGGTAAGCATTAGCCAAGTGTCAAGGGCTGGAGGAATCTTCAGACAGAGAAAACATGTCCAAAGGCCTGAGGAGAAATAAGGAAGAGGTCCCTGGGACTAGAGTTAGTGAGAAAGGGATAACAGGGACAAGATGAGAATGCAGAGGTGGACGTGAGAAATCAGGCAGAGCCTTAGATGTCATAGTGAGTAATTTGTTCTTTATCCTTCTAAAAGCAACATGAAACTTTGGATTTTCAATGAGAAAATGGCTGAACCAAATTGTTATCTATAAAGATCACTCCGATGGCTGTGGGAGTCTGGCTTGGCTGACAAGAATACCTGCGGGGAGAGCAGCCTTAAGAAGCTATTGCAGTAATTCAGGTGATAAATAATGGAAGCCTGGACTAAGATGCTGATGAAAAGACTGAGAGAAGTGGATACATTTTGAAATATACTTAAGGGGTAAACTTGAGGAGGCTTAATGACTAATTGGAGTGGGCTGTGAGAAGTAGTATTCCTTCAAATAAAGCATCAGTGCCTTCTCTGCCCTGGGCCCCATATCAGGTTTTAAGTATACAATATCCTTGACTTCATAGAGTTCTCCATCTAGTAGAATTATCAAAGGATGACTTTGAGCTATGGATCAGAACAATTGACAAAGACTGGTGGAGAGGCAGTTGCAAGATAAGTTCCATTTTGGACAATGTTAAGTTTAAGATCCTGATGAGGAATTCAAGTGGAGATATCAAATAGGCAATTGAACATACAGATTTGGAACTCTGAGAGATCTGTCTAGGGACAAAATTATGAATGTTTAAAGCCAAGGAAATTAAGAGATCGCTTTGAAAATGTATACAATAAAAAGAGAAAAGGACCTAGGACTGTCTTGAATTATTCTAAACTTTTTGATGTAAATTAGACCAGAGATTTTTAAACTGAAAAATGCATACCCCTAGGAGTACATTTATGTGACTCAATTTCCAGATCTTTAATTTGATCTGCCCACGAAGTAGCCTGCAGCTTCATACTGGTTCTTTTTTCTCACTTTTCCATCTATCATTGCTCTTCTCCCATTTTACTAATGAAAGCTATATGACCTACCCATCCCAAATCCTACTGTGGCTCTGTTTACCACTTACTATTATTTACTATTTAGGACTATTTTACTACTTATTTAACAGTACAATTTTACCACTAGGTGCAAATAACAATCTGAAACATTGTTGCCCAGGATGAACAAGTCAGTGTCTCTAGTGATTGAGTAGTTAATCCTTTTCTAAAGTCATGTGGTTTCCCATTCTTTGCTTTAGCAAAATTAAACAGCAATTGTCATCTGATAGATCATTAAAATAATTTTTATGATAAGTCACAGGATTTGGGGCATTTAACTTGGAAGGAATTCAAAGTTCTCTTCCCATTCCCATCTCCTTGTTTATGTGAACAAAGTTATCTTAGCACTTAAACATTTGTAGAAATGAAAAATAGAGATTCTGAATCTTGTCTTACTCTACCCTTAATTCATATTCATCCATGGAAACATGAGCTAATTTTAAAAAGCTCTACTTTCCCCATTGAGAAACAAATCCCCAATACAATTACATTTTCATTGTTTTAGATTTATACATTGAAATTCATAGTTTATTTAGGTTATTTTGATCAATGTATAATATTAATAATCATCATGATAAATCAGTCCAGAATAACTTTTTTTTTTAACATTGGAGTCTTATATTGTAGGAAAAATTTTTTTTAATTCATAGGATTTATATTTGTACATACATTTCTGGTTCAAATAAGTATATTACAGTGATCCATATAAGATGTTCTAACATAAAATATATTAGGATAAAACTCTGTGGAAGTAAAATGAAAACATAAATTCAAGGAGAAAAAAGAAAAAATGTAAAATGTCCAACTGCTCAAAAATATCTTAATTTATATCTTAAATTGGTGATCATGGATTTCAAATTGGTATATACTTGCATTGCACTATATACATTTGAAATAATGATGTGACAGTTAAAAAATAAAAGTTTACAATTCACAACAGGCCAGAAATTATATCCTTTGTTACTATTTAAACCTATGGGAAAACATTAGATGTCAACTTAAAGCATACAAAACAAAGGGTAGTTTTGTTTTGCTTTGTTTTTTCTTGCTTCTGTTTTGTAAGTATGAAGATCTATAACCTGGAGAACAACTGAAATGAGAATTTCAAAAGGAGTGACCAGAGTGGTAGGAAGAAAAGCAGAAGGGTCACAGAAGCCAAGAGAAGAGTGCTTCACGGAGGAAGTGAGCAATTGGCCTTAACATTATTGTGAGATCAACTAAGATGAGGACTAAACAGATGGCATTAGATTTGGCCAAAACTAGATTTGTGGTGAATTTATTTATTTATTATTATTTTTTTAAAGTCTTTATTGAATTTGTTACAATATCTCTCCTGTTTTATGTTTCGGTTTTTTGACCACAAGGCATGTGGGATCTTAGCTCCCTGACCAGGGATGGAACCCGCACTCCCTGCATTGGAAGGCAAAGTCTTAACTGCTGGACTGCCAGGGAAGTCCCTAGTGATGAATTTAGCAGGAAAGTTTTCTGTGTTTTTCTTGGTAGGGGCATTGTGAGGGGGACTCCGATTACAATGGGATAAAGAGAGATTAGGGAGGAAGAAATGGAAGTATGTGTAAACAGCTCTTTATAAATAAACTTGGTCTGTGAAAAGGAAAGAGATAGGACAAGGGGAGATACCAGGTCAATGGAAGGCTTTTCAAGTGATAGGAGATACCAGAGTATGTTTGAATGTTCAGAGAATGGGTTAACTAGAGAGACTGGGTTTGAAGATGCAGGATGTTAAGAGATTAAATGATTAAGGGAGGTATTTAAGAAAATGTGAATGGTTGGACCTTGGTGTCAGAAGAGACACTTCATCCACTGTAATAGGAAGGGAGAGAACAGCGTGGTTTTGCATGTAGTCAGGTAGGTATGTGCTGGAAGTGATGTAGGAAAGGAGGGGTTTGGAGACTGTCATTGCAGAAGGAAGGATAGCAAACTGACCAGGGTGTTTGGAGATCATGAATTTACAGGGACACCCACCATTCGTGGGTTTTCTCCAGCCCTTCAGTGTTCAGCTGCTCTGGAAGAAGCAATGAGGAAGATGGAGAGTTGGGTTCACTCAGGATTGAAGTTTTGCAGACAATTGTAACAGAAGGACTAAGTGACAACAGCCTAAACAGGAGTGATAAATGGCAAGAAGACAGGACCAGGAGCTGTTAAGACTAATGTATAATTTTTATTTCTCTCTCTTCCCTGCTGTGTGAATTTGAGTAAGTTACTTAACTTGTCTAATCCTCAGTTTTTCCATTTAAAAAGGTAGAGTATCTGCCCAGCATATTTTTAGGCTTTAAGAACGAAACAAAATATTGTTGGGGTGTTATATAAACACTTACTGTTCCCAAAGGTTACTACCTTTGCTGTCACAGGAGTCCTAGGAAATGTGTGGTTTTACTTTGGGGTCTCCTTCTGATCTCCTTTATCTTCTGAAAGCTTCTTTCCTCTCTCCCCTGGTGCCTATGGCTTCTTCTAATAAGTTCTTCAATGAAATTGCCCCTCGAAGAGTCCCCTGATCTACCCATGCTGTAAAATGAAGTCCCATAGTCCATATGGACAATTATGTATAACATGTGGATGGTTGACACCAATGGGTTTCTCTGTATTTTGAAAGACAAATTTATTAATTCAAAGAAAACCGATTTACTGAAAGCAAGAAGATATTTGTGAGCAAAGGTGCCCTTCATGGTGTCCCTAATCCTCCCGGCTACCATCCCCAGGCCTCTGAAATTTACCTCCACAGCTGAGAACAACTGTAAGGGACTGAGTCTACCACCGCAAGCACCAGTTCAACCACTAAATCAGGGAGCTCCAGTTCTGGTTTTATGAAATCACAAAATATCACCAGTAATTTCAAAGTGTGTCATGACTTTTCAACACAAAATTTATTTGAATTTATTTTACAAAATGTGATTTTGTAACAGCTGATTGTGGTAGCTCAGAAAAAGGTCAGGAAATGGCATCACTAGTCATCTACCCTCGAAAATTAGTATCTCCAGGCAATTTAGCATTTTCTGCTATATAGAGAATTGCTCAGTTTTTGCCAGTGCTAAGTAATTCCAATAATTATGGGTTTGGATTTAAGAAGGTCTTCAAGCTAGAGCTATCAGAATTCAAATTTGGGCAGCAAGACTGTATATACTTTGTAGGTGACAAACCCAGTTCAAATTAGGTAGAACTACAATTCATTCATTCATCCCTTCATTCATTCATTAATTTGCTATTCAACTATTTATTGAGTTTCTGCTGTGGACTTGGCACTGTCCGAGGCACTAAGCATAAAATGGTCAACAAGACAGGCAAGGTTCCTGCTCTAAGGAACTTACATTTTTGTCTACTGGGCAGAAGATAAACAAACATACAAAATATCATCAGTAATAAAAGCTATGGAGAAAATGAAGCAGAGAGATGTAGATGAGTGGCGGGTGCTACTCTTATACTGAGTGATCAAGGAAGCCTTCTCTAATGAAGTAGCATTTAAGGCAAGATCTCAATGACTAAAAGAAGCTGGCCAAACAAGGGTAAGGGAAAAGACTTACAAAACTGAGGGAACAGTAAGTACAAGTGCCATAAAGCAGGACTGAGCTAGGCACATACTAGAATTAAAAGTAGGGCCAGTGCAGCTGGCACGAAGGGGACAAAGGGAAGAGTGGTAGAAGATGACAGCATGGGAAGAAGTGGGAGCCAGGGCTTTGTGAGGTGGGGGGAGGGGCTTGGGTTTTATTTTACATAATGTAGGAAGAGCTCGGAGGGCTTAAGCAAGGGGTGAGTGACAGCATCTGATTTAAATTTTAAAAGTATGTGCTCTGGCTTAGAGTAGAGAATATAGAGAATGTATTGTAGAGAACAGGAGAAGAACCAGTGAGCCAATGTGTTCAGGTAGAAGTGGTGGTGACTTGGACTGCATGTTGGTACCAGAAATGGAATGAAATTGATGGATTGGGATACATTATGGAGTTAGAAGTAATTGATATGGCTAATGGAATGGATATGGAGGGTGAGGAAAGTAAAGGAATATGGAAAATTGGGTGGATGGTGGTACCTTATTGCGTGAAGAGCTATGCTAACCACTGGTGATAAAACAGAGAAAATTAGAGGTAAGATTTCTTCATTCACAGAGCTCCATTCTAGTGGGGAGAGATGTAATAAATAAGAAAACAAATAAATCAAGTTATACTGGTATCTTATTTGTTATTGAACTGTAAAAATGTTGAAAATTGTTTCCCTGTAACAACCAATGAATTTACTCACCATGAGATTAAACATTTATAATTTTAAGAATTTTAAAGGTGTTGAAAATTTTCTCTTAAATATTTTATACATCTCATAAACTGTTGAAATCACTTACCATCAAATAATCTGTATTTTCTCTGCGTAAGTAAAAGCACACAGAATATCAGTTGGCTCATAAGATAGTGCACACTTCCCATGGTGGGGGACATTGAGGCACACCTCTTATATCAATACATGGTAAGTGAAGGGCAATTCAAAATAAGGGGCAAGATTACAAGCAGCTTGCCACATGGTGTGCTTGAATTCTTGCTTATGGTTCAGTTCTCTCTTTCTATGAAAACTGAGCTCCAAGAATTAAAATAATCATATGACTAATAAAAACTTGAAATTAATACCTAAACTCTTAAGGTTAAAAGGTGTGCTTAAACTAGAATTAGTCTTGTATGTAAGTAATAAAGGCTGCTGTCCTTGTGATGTGATTTGGGATCTTCTTGTAAATCTCTTCCTCCCCACCAATCGCATCTGGGGCCATCAGTATCTTTCTCATTCACCACTGTGTCCTCAGTGCCTACACAATACCTGGCACTATATAGTACATGCTCAATAAATATTGGTTGAATAGGTGTGTGTGTAATTATATCTTTCAACTAATATTTCAGATCTTATCATTGGTGATCAATTTTGTTTAGACCTTTCCTTCTTACTGGTGTTCTGTTTGTTTGTTTTTTTTTTAATACAAATATGCCTGTGAATGACAGGCTGTTTCTTAGGTTGATTAAATTTGAATTGATTATATTTATAGCAGGAGAAATGAGGGGATGTGAGAAGACACAGAATTCTCATGGGACAAGATCACTAGAAAGGATGAGGGAAAAGTATGGATACTGACAGCAGAGGTGTCATTATCAACTTCCCCACTTCTAAAATTCATTCGTTTATTTATCAAACATATATTAAGTGCCAACTCTGCCTGGCACCATAGTAGGCAGTAAAGATACAAAAATGAGTAAGATAGGATTTCTCCCCTCAAGTGATTCATGATTTGTAGATAGAAATAAACATTTAAACAAAATATTTCCTCCTTTTCCTCACTTTCCACAACCAATCCATCAGTATATCTAGTAGATTCTAATTAGCCCTTTCATCTGTCCCTTTCTCTTTATCCTGATTGCCACTGCCACTAGTCTAATCCAGGCCACCATGTCTTTTATCAAGATTATGTAATAGCCTCTAACAATAATCCTTGCTTTCTTTTTTCCAAACTCCCCTGCACCCCAAATCTATCCATGTCTGCACATCTCTACACTGTACCTTGAGAACTCTTTCTAAAATATTATTCTAGTTTTGAATACTACAATGGCTTTCCATTGTCTTTAGGTTCAAGTCCAATTCCTTAACATGCCTTGCAAGGGCCTTCAAGACTTGATCTCCACTCCTCGCCTCACCAGCCGCTAAACTGTTCCTGGAACACTTTTCCCTCTCTTTATTCACCTGGCTAACTTCTATTTGACCTTCAGATCTCAGCTACCTCAGTTGCTCCAAGTTTTCCTCAGCCTCCCTAACCCCAACATGATTCTCCCATTATATACTGCTGCAACACCCAATATTTCACTTGCCATAGGACTTATTATACTGAATTTTACTAGTTTGTTTTACTATCTCCCCCCATTAAGCTGTAAAGCTACCTCAGAATGGACATTAGTCTTAAAAAATGGGTAAGGCACTCAGACAAATGTGGCATCTGGAGGTGGCTATTCCAGGCAGTGGGAGAGGCCTGAGTCATGAACTTGCATGGAGTTTGAAGAAACTATAATGTTATAGCAAGAGACATGGCTGGGGAGGTGAATAACAACCAGTTGTGGAAAGACTTATGTGTTATGTGAAAGTCTTTGAGCTTTATCAAAAAAGTCAAGTGGACTCAATCTGCATCTCACAGAACCCTGTGAATAGTGCTGTCACTGGACCACAAGAAGCCTTTATGTGATTTTTATGTGATTTAGAAAAAGATACTTCAGCAGACACTGGTCAATGCCAGGGCACTTGGCCTGGAGAAAGGGCATGCCCTGGATTTCTTTCAGTACTCACTAGCCCCTGCTCAGTCATATATGATGCCCTGACTCTGGATTCCTCAGAGCCTTCTGTGGAGTCACAAACAAGGGACTTCCAACAGGCTCTGCTGTGATTCCCTTCCCTCCCCGCCACAGAAATCACAGAAGGTCTGCCTTTGTTATATACAGACAATTATAAATGTACATTATGTAGCTTCTGAGTAAGATTTCATTTGAAGAAAGGGCTTCTTTGCTTATATTTTTTAAATGTTTGAAACTCTGCTGTAGGCAGTGGAAAACAATCAAAGACTATTAAATAGGGGAATAAAGCAATCAGGTGTATTTTCAATAACCCCATTCTGGCAATAAATTGGAAGATGGATTGTAAAGGACAAAACTAGAAACAAGGAGACTGGTTACAAATTTTTTTCCAGAATCTGGGTGATTGACAATAAGAGCCACAGTAGGATAAATGAGTATAAAGAAGAGTTTAAATCTAAAAAACTGTGTGACAGATTGGACGTCTGGCTGAGAGAGAAGGAGGACTCCCCATTTTTGGAGATGGAATGATTTACTTTGATAGAGAATAAAAAGTAAAGTACGTAGTTGTCCATGGAGAGAGAATAAGCATAATTTGGCGTTCTGCTGCATTTGAAGTACATTCCAGACTTCCAAGTGGAGTTAGGTGGCAGGCTGAGTTAGCCTTGAATTTAGATTTATAGAACACCAGAGTTAGAAAAGAATTGTAAAATCATTGAACTCAACTTAAACAGAGACAAGAAAAAAAAATGCCTTACTTAAATGGAAAGTGTGAGGATTAGAATTCACATCTGGTTTATAACTCACTGTTCTTCCCACCATACCATGCTCCTTGTGCTTCTCAACTTTTCACTAAAATGTTCATCGATATCACATAGTCAAATCAAATTAGAATCAGAAAATGTAAAATTATCGATTTCATATATGCTGATCCATATCAATTTCTGGGATTGGAGTAAATCTTAGCAGAGGAAAATAGAAAATCAAATCCAACATTTGAAAATGCATTTCTTAATGTATAGTACTTAATTATAGGTTCTGCAGGGGTACCAGATCGATCTGTAGCTTTTTCATGAGAATCTACCATGCATTTGCATTTCAGGCATTATAGGCAATGAGGACTTGTCTGATTAGGAAACATTTCATGAGGCTGGAGAGTGTGAGCTTGCCTTTGAATGAGGCTGGTTTGAGCTAGGCATTTGGGAGGCAGAAAGCACCATGAAATAAAATGCAGAGACAGGAATGAGCTTGTTATATTTTTCAGGACAATGAAGATGTGGATTGACTGAAGCAGGAGTTTGAGAGGTATAAGAAGACGCTAGATTGAGAAGCCCTTCAATGACGCTCATTCATTCTTAAGTGACAACTGTATAGCGGACACTAGGAATACAAGGATAAATTAACCACAGCTTTGATTTTATATAGGTTAAGTGACTCGACGAATTTTGAGGGAGAGGAAATAATGATAGGGTTGCTTTAGGAAACTGAAGCTGAGCTGGGCTTGCCTGTGGGAAGACGTAAAGAGGGACTAGGTAACCTGGCATCAGGAAAACTAGCTAGAAAGCTACTTCATTAATCCAGATGGGAGGCAGCAGGACCTCGTTTCTTGAAAGTTGATATGTAGTCCTGTCTGTGGACAGAGTATTGGACTGAGTGGGCTAAGTAATCTCCAGTCCTATGACCCTTTCCCTCTGAAATCCCTACTGAGTGCCTCTTTTCCATGTTGCATTCACCGAGTTACCTGGCTTGAGATTTGTTACTGGACTCTCTCCTTTTCTGGGAAAGTGCCGAAAGACCAATCACTGACTCTAAAATAGCAATTTCTTCCTCCGTTGTGGTAAAGCTGTGATTTTTCCCAGATGACAGCTGCAGAGAATCCTGGAAGGGTTTTATATACGGGAAATGAAGTGGCAAATGGAGAGAGAAAAACAGTATATTCACTGTAGGAGATGGCTTCTACGGATCATAAACTCAAGTTACTCAAGTCAGAGACGAGAGCAGGAGCCCTATTTTTAAGATGTAGAATGGAGTGGCTATCAGTTGGCCTTTGCTGTAGGAAAACAGTAGGGAAAAGAGTCTCATAGAAAATGAGTGCTGGAAAATGGCTCTCACACACAGTTTCACGTGGTATGGCAGCTGTGGTCTCCTGGTCCATATTCCCTTAGAGACTTCATTCCAAATAATGAAGAGCTGCAACATTGAAGGGATTGGGTTCAGAGTCAGAGCTCAGAACTTCCAGCACAGTCACCTGGGTCTACATAAGACTGAGTAGTCCTGTTCATTTTAGAATGAACCACACACTAGCCAAGTAGAGTGACCCTTCAGAACCTTGAGCAGTGGTTTTCAGAGTATGTCCCAGACCAACAACACCAGCATTACCTAGAAACTTGTTAGAGAAGTGAATCCTCTTTCCTGCTCCAGACCTACTGAATCAGAAACTCTCTGGCAGTGGAGCCAGCAATCTATGACTTAAATCCTTCAAGTAACTCTAATGCACGCTAAAGTTTGAGAACCCTTTCTAAATCTAGTTTTAAAGTATAGAAATCTGATTCTAAAGTTGAGAACTAGATTTTCTTTAAGAAAAAAATTTAGGTTTTTGTTACTTGGCTCGGCTTTACCACTTTCTAGTATGATCCTTAATCCTACTGATGGTTAGCAATTGAGATTGGTCCTTAATTATGTCCCCAAATTATTTTTAACAAACTAGAGAGATATGGATGGTGCAGTGCATAAGCTTTGCGATTACCTAGACAACACTTACTGTCATTATAGACCTCTTTTAGCTTCAGTTTTTGTTGTAAAATGAAAGAAGCAATATCTACCTTTCAAGGTTTCTGTTTAGATTAAACAGATTAAAGAATATATACGTAGTACATAGTGTAAATATCTCCCATTATGTACCAAGGATTATACCGTTTGAATAAACCAGAGACCACAGTTCAGTATAATGAGCACAGTTTAGTGCTTTTATAAATACTGTACTTTTATAAACACAGTATGTACGCCTAATTAAATTTGAATAGCAGATAAACGCAAGTAATTTTTAAGTATAAATATGTCCCAAACATGGTACAGAACATACTTACACTAAAAAGTGTTTATCTGAATAATAATTATTATTGTTTTTATCTGAAATCCAAATTTAACTGAATGTCCTATACTTTGATTTGCTAGGTCTGGTAACTTCATTAATATTTTGTACTGGCTACCTAGTAGAGGGACACTGGACCAGCCAGTTGAGCCAAGGATGACTTCCCAGAAGACAAGATAAACTTGAATTAAGTATTAAAAGGAAAATAGGAATGAGGTAAGGGAGATAGTGCATGCAAAGTGCTGGTCAGAAAGTCTGCCTGTATTAGTTAGAAATTTTTGTTGATGAGTAACAAAGATCCACCTGAGCTTACTTAATCAAAAAGGGGAATGAATTAGGACACTTGAAATATCTTCTGAAATTCAAGGCTGGATTGGACAACCATGGACTGAAGCCCTTACTTCTTTCCAAAAATTTGCTTTATTCCCATCTTCTTGCAAATAAGCTTTTGCTGCTTTTCAGTCAGTGTGGAAGAAAATGGCCCCAATATGAAGCTTTCAAACTTCTATTTCTTCTGTTTAGATAGAACCTCTGAATCTCATCATTTCAATTTCAGATTCCCCAAAACAGGACTGTCAAACTTGACAAGTGATCCATGATAAGCTGTATGAACTGTCACTCTTCCTGCAACCCTGTGAATGTCTGGTAAAGAAAAATTCCTAGTAGATATTACTACATCAACTCATATCTGATTCTTCCAAAACGTCAGTCCTTTACCTTTCCTAGAAAACTGTTAAATTATGCTGATTTTTATTATTTTATTCTCAATTTTAATGGACTAATAGCACCTAGTGAGGTCAATGAAATAAATGGTTTTTTAAGGTGAGAAGTTTCAACAAGGAGGAACCTTAGCTGGTGGAACTTTAAATATACCCGGTGAACCCACATGTGCTTCATGAGAGGATACAGGAAGACAGCAGACAGACACAATTAAGTAGATATAGAAAAGGTCATAATGATTTGAAGCCATTTGGGTCAATCTGTGTGTGTGTGTGTGTGTGTGTGTGTTGTGTTGTGTTGTTTTTTCCTTTTCTCTGGTAATGTAAAGCATCTGTCTTTTCTTAAATAAACTTTTGAGTGTCTATTATTTGTTCTTAACCTACCTTTAGTGACTCTAGGAATAAAAGAAAAGTAAGGCATTTTTGCTACCTTAACCTTGAGAGCCTTTCTGGTATCCTTATAGTTCACATAAAATCTATGCAATTATTCTTTTTAAACAGATTCTGATTTTTATAAATCATTGATCTCTTTAAGCACAGACAGTGTAATTCCCAGCCAGTGTTTTCCATTTGATAATGCATTATTGCATTTCATCCAGCACATTAAACATTGATCAGCTTTCTCCATGATGTGGCCCTTTGGTCTGTAATTAATTCATCTATTTGACCAAAGAGAGTAGGACTGAGTGGAGACAATAAAGAATAAGCCAATCAAGACCCCAACCCACCCCATCTTAATAACCAGTAAGTTTCAAAATTAAGCTTCAGACCTGTGACTTAAAGCCTCCTTTTGAATCAAGCCTTAAGCGGTCTGAGTGGCTGGATGTGTTTACAGGTGTGGAGTGGGGCAAGGACAGAGTAGGCCCGAGCTGGTGCGAATTCTGCCAAGTGTGCTGATCTTTAGAAGCTTTCTCTAAGGCTACCATAAAGCTATAGTTTATATTAGAACTGACTATTTTCTTGATGGTAGGGGAGAGGGAAGATGAAAGGGGAATAAAGCTACACTCCACAAAACAAGACTTACTTAAAAGCCTTATTTCTACATTTTTCTTCCCCCAAGTCCCATTCATTGCATCTCTTTCTCTCTTCTCCATATAAAATTTCAAAAATACTTTCAGTACCTGATGGTAGCCCTCTCTTCCTTTCTGTCCCTTTAGAATTTTTTTTCCCTCCACTATAGTCTTTTCACATCCTTTCTCACGCAAATTGTTCTTGTTTTTTTCATGACTATAATAGCTTACCATTTTTCAGGCACTGTGCTACATATTTCACATATATTATTTAATCCGTACAGCAATCTTATTATACCTATTTTCACATGCAAAAGCTGAAGCTTTGAGATGTCAAGTGACTTGCCCAAAGTCATGCAGCTCCTGAGTTCTAGAGCTGGGACAAGATCCCAGTCGTGTCTAGGTGTGGCCAAGGCTCCCAGGCCCATGTTCTTAGGTTCTCTGCGATGATGTATGTCCATTATAGAACTTTTGGAAGAAACAAAAATAGAAATATGCTTTTTAAAACATCCGAATAGGCACATCGCGCTTGCGCATGGAAGGCGGGAAGTCAAGTCGGAGGCGGAGGTGACTCTGCTTCCATTTCTGGTTTTGCTCAAACGTTTGGGTTTTCTTCGTGGCCACCCAAGATGAACCGATTCTTCAGGAAAGTGAAACCCAAGGCTCCGCCGCCCAGCTTGACTGACTAATTGCATTGGCACGGAGGACAGCAGGGCAGAATCCATTGACAAGAAGGTTTCTCGGCTGGATGCTGAACTAGTGAAGTATAAGGATCAGATCAAGAAGATGAGAGAGGGTCCTGCAAAGGTATGAGCAGCAGCAGGACAGTCTTGCCCAACAGTCATTTAACATGGAACAAGCCAATTACATCATCCAGTCATTGAAGGACACCAAGACCACGGTTGATGCTATGACACTGGGTGTAAAGGAAATGAAGAAAGCATACAAGCAAGTGAAAATCGACCAGACTGAGGATCTACAAGACCAGCTAGAGGATACGACGGTAGATGCAAATGAAATCCAAGAAACACTGAGTCGTAGTTACGGCACCCCAGATTTAGATGAAGATGACCTAGAAGCAGAGTTGGATGCACTGGGCGATGAGCTTTTGGCTGATAAAGACAATTCTTATTTGGATGAAGCAGCAGCTGCAACTGCAATTCCAGAAGGTGTTCCCACTGACACAAAGAATAAGGATGGAGTCCTGGTGGGTGAATTCGGATTGCCACAGATCCCTGCTTCGTAGACTTGCATCATTCAAGTACATCATGTAAAATAAACACATATTCTGGGACTAGGAAATATTTATCTTTCCAAGTTTGCCATAACAGATTTAGGTTTCTTTCCTTTCTTTGGAGGAAAAGTTAATTACATTGCTTTCATTTTTTTTCCGTTAAGAGATTCATTGCTTGAAGGAAGTTTTCTTCATACTAAATTTTTATTCCTTTTCTTTTATCAAAGACTAACTTACTTAAAATTATCATTGGGTATGTATAACTTCATTCCTTAATAATAATTTTGAAATAAAACCAAGGAAATGGGAATCTTTAAGTTCTATGACAGCATATCTCCACAATCTCAAATTGACCTGATAAATTGATGACAAAGACGAGATTAGTGGCACTGTCCATATTATGATTCAAAACCATTTTCTCTTGTGGTATTATAGGTTGGTTAAAGTGATGGCCTTTTTTGGTGAGTTTTGTTGTGTCTTGTGAGTAAATCATTACTGTGTCCAGTATTGGAATGGAATTATCACTACTGTATCATGGGTGGCTATTTTGATTCTGTGGTTCTTTCAGTATTACAGCGGACTTGTAATCAATAATGAATATTTCTTGATATTTAATGTATAGGACATTTATTTATACTCAATAAATATTTTTCAAAAGGAAAAAAAAGAAATCCATAATCTCCACATCCACAAAGAACCAGAGCTGAAACTTTACCTTTTCTCCCACTATTTTTTAATACATAATAAACAGATTTTTAAAAAAAAATTTTAACACAAGCATTTAGTGATTATTTTTAATGAATTAACATCCTTAAAAATGTATAAAATCACAAATCTTGTTTTACAATAGAACATACTTTAATACCTATGAATGAGAGTAGATATTACATGCTATTTTAGATGTCTTCAAAGTAGAACAAATAACTTTTAAGTATTAGTTGACTTTTCAGTGATACTATATCATATTCCAGAATATGTGTTTAGTGCAAATTTTTTTCTTTTGGCCGCATCACACGGCTTGCAGAATCTTAATTCCCTGACCAGGTGTTGAACCCAGGCCTTCAGCAGTGAACACGCTGAGTCCTAACCACTGGACCGCCAGGGAATTGCCTGCTTAGTGCAAATTTTAGATGTGATTCTGTGGACATGTTAGTGATGAAATGTACTTTTTGTTTCAAAGATATTTTCTGCAAGGAAATGTACCAGAATGTCCAAAGGAACTAAGACTAGGAAAAGATTAAAATTAATCTTTTAATTTCATGGACAATACTGGCCCACAAAAAGGATATTGTAGACTTATATCCGAAACAGCAAGCCCTGAAAGAGTGAAACCATCAACTTAATTACGTGGGTACAGTAGGGAGAAAGTTTGTATGTAAATGGCTTTCTAATACAGTGTCTCAGAAATACGATAAAGACTTCACTTTTCACTGAAACAGTGTTATTTGAGTTTGAAGCTAGTGGTATATTTATGTTTCAGAATGAATTCCAGTGCTGCCTTTACTCATGGAGATTATCTACTGGTAGAGAAAGCAAATTAATTCTAAATAGCCATGACCCTCTAGCCAAATGCTATTTCAAGTGATTGGGAGGAAGGAAAGTTGAGTTCCCTATTTTGGCTTGATATTCTTTCTTTTCTGTTTTAAGAATTTGAATATAAACTTCTCCCCTCACATTCCCTTTTTTTTTTTTTTTTTAAACAATCAACTCTGAGTAACTTTGTATCAGCATATGCTCCAGGAAAGGACAAAACTAGATTGGAATCGTGTTGCTGCCCTTACCAACACTGTGACCTTGTCAATAAGATTTCATTGTCTGTAAAATAAGAATCTATGTTTTATAAATGGTTTGATTTAAACACAAGCAAATAAGTGAAGTCACTAAAATGATATATGGCACATAGTAGACCCTTTAAAAATTTCCATTTCCATCCTATTTACCTTTCAACAAATTCTGAGCACAGCATCTTTGATTCACCTATCAATAGCTGCAGCTCTCTCATATATGGTACGTTACAGTTTACACATACATCCATATATTTATCTGTCTGGTTACTCCTCTCATTAACTCTAGGCATGCTTACTCTCTATTCATGGGAAACTGAAGTTCAAAAAGATGAAGTGACCACGGTCGCACAGCTGATACACAGCTGGGACTCAAATCCAAACCTCCTGACTGCTAGTCCGGTGGGGTTTTTTTAGTGCACTAAAGCTGCCTACTTTGTCCACATGTTCAGAAAAAAACATCTGATTTAGGCTGTGATTTCCTCACCCCAGCATTTGACAATTAAGGATTCCAGTATATACAAAAGGAAAAAATTTAGTAGAGTTTGAATAGATAGAGCATCCAGAATTTTCTCTTTAATGTCAGCCACTCCCTTCCATGGAAAGCAGTGTTTTAATATATGATTAGTATGCTGAGCATAGGGTGATGGTAAACATTATGTTTTTGCATTATCATGAGATGACAAAATTACCCACTCTCAAAGGACCAGCTGCTGCAGGGCGGCTGGCACCCGTGATGCCTACATTCTCAAAACTATTTTAATTGGTAGTTTTCCATGATTTTTTTTTTAGTCAGTCAGAGAGGAAATGTCTGTATAAACCTATTAAAGCCATAGCATCTGTTATGATGAAATGACATCACTGAATCTTAGTAAGTGAGATTGTTCTAGCTCAAGAATTTGAAGCTAATCAGGGTTCTTATTGAGCCAAGAGATCCTATCACTCAGTTCCGCAAATAGGTATAGAAAAGTTATGAACAAAAAAGATAGGAAAATTCTTCCCATACTTTTTATATATTTCCACTACCGTGTTATAATTTTAAATTGATGTGCACAACATACATGAAACTATTCATCACATTAGATGTATGTGTCCTAAGAGGAAAGAACAAATTTTGAAATAAGACCTAGGATCATATCCAATCTCTAATCAAATTGCTGACAGCTTTAGACAAATAACTTAACCACTTGGAACAACTCTTATCTGTGTAATATGGGTAGTAGATCTTATGCCGCAAGACTATGGAAAGAATCCAATAGTTAAGAATATTACAAATCAACAAACTGTGCACTGCTACCAATAACAACCATTTATTAGGTGCTTATTACATACTGGGGTCTGTGCTAAGGACTTATATGTACATTACCACATTTAATCTTCCCCAAAGTCTTTATCGTAGGTATTACTATTCTATTTTATAGATGAGACTATGGAGGCTTAGAGAAGTTAAAAAAAATTATCAATGTTTACAAACTTAGGAAATAGAGGGCCCAATAATTGAACTTAGACTTGCTCTTTCGTTCATTTAACAAAAATTTGCTGAAGAATAGATCGCCTGAACAAAATCAGGCACTGTTTGGAAGAAGGAAGTGGGGAATGGAATGGAAGGGGGTTAGGCAACCAACCATGTCCACTTTATCCTGGCCACTGTGGAGAATGAGTTGGAAGGTGACAAGAGAGGATCGGAGAGACTAGGTAGGAGGCTGTGGAAGTAGTACAGGTGAGAGATGACGTTGACTTCAGCCAAGGGGGTAGCACTGGAGGTGAGGAGCCTGGATGTACTGTAGATATACTTCGCGGGTGGAGCCGGATGGGTGGTGGGAGGAGGGGTGAAGCAGGGGTAGCCCCTTATCTCTTACTCTGAGCAACACAGCGAACTGGGATGGGGAACACGAGAACGGATCTGTGGAATGAGGGGAAGAACTTCTAATCTCAAGTCTTACACCCTTAACCATTATTAATATCTCACTAATTATTATTGTGAATATAAAAGAGATTTACAGTTCATGGCCACTGTGAACTATAAAGTATCTAGAAAGCTTAATGCAAAAGCAGCTTGTTCCTTCCCATGAAAAAAATGGCAAAAAGGAAAAGTCTAATGTAGGCCGTGTCATAATTCTTAGTTTTCAAAGAAAGTACCTAGGGCAAGGATTGAGATTTTCTTTGAATTTTGTGAAATCTGGACTTTAAGCCCTATAATATCGTGAAATGAATTTGAGGGGGAAAAAAAAACACTGGAAGATAATTTGCCAGAAAGCTAACATTATTTCAGATGATTGAATCATGTATATATATTTTTTCTTTCTACGTGTTATATTTTTCAGATTTTCTAAAATGATTATATATTACTTTTATAGCTAGTAAATTAAGAATTCAAGAAAGACTAATTTATAAAGTTACATTTGCTATGTCTATATAGTCTGTGGGAGTAAGTTCTGAGAACCACTCAAATTGTAACCCTCAGTCAAGCCAATTAAAACCAATCAAAATGCTGATGTGACTGACAGAGACCTTAAAATATGTGTCCTTCTAACTGCACCCTATGTGATGCTGTCCCAGTCAGAGTGGGCTGGAGTTCAGGATGGGACCTGACCAGTAGGGTGGTCAATGTTGGGAAAACTGTGAAGGCTGAGGAGTTCAAGGTTTTCTTGATTTCCTTCATTTGAAGTATTTCTTCCAAATATAAATATTTTTAAATTGCCTATACCTTTTGCCTCCCCACATCTTAAGGTTAGATACTCATAGGATTCTTTCAGAAATTCTCTTAGCCACTCCTGACCTTTGCCTCTTTTCCTTTCTTTCAGGGTCAATGATTGTATCTTACGGGTGAACGAGGTGGATGTGTCAGAGGTTTCCCACAGTAAAGCAGTGGAAGCGCTCAAAGAAGCAGGGTCTATCGTTCGGCTGTACGTGCGTAGAAGACGACCCATTTTGGAGACTGTTGTGGAAATCAAACTGTTCAAAGGGCCTAAAGGTAATAGACACATAAATAACTCACAATAGAACACCAGTGACAACCTATTTGGCTAAAGATTATGCCATAACCCATCTATGTAGTCCATTCTTTTATTGTCTGATATTCACCGTTTACCATGAGTTTTGAAATCCTATGATAATGGTAGGTTTTTACGTAGAGTAAAAGAAACCAATACTGTAAGTATGAACTCAGAGAAGGAAAGGATAGATTTCTGAAGAAATTTTCTTATAAACAATAACAACAACCATCTACATTTTTCTATAAATTTTTAATCTTACCGGATCATCATGACTTAGCTGGCATGTTAATACTTTCTAACTTTTCAAATGTAAATGGTAACCTCCCTCCTTTAGTAAAATAGTAATGTGAAAAATAATAATTGAAATAGCCTATCCTGAAATAACAATTATTATATTTTTATGACACTTGTAATTTGTTTTGATTTTATAATACTCTTATCTGTTGTATTCAAGTACTACATAGCATTTTATACTTGCAATAGTCAAAATAAGTTAAAATTTATTTTTCTGAAATGTTCACAAATCTCTTGAGGTAATTGCAGTTACCCTGGAGAATCACATAAACAGTAAGATGAATCATTATATTAATTTTTAAGAATAGTCCTTTGAGCTTTGCTGTTCAGAATGATGACATTTAATAGTAACAGTATTTCAAATATTTTAGAAAAATCAAATAATTGGCTTGAGTATTTTAAATATTTTAAAAGATTTTGACTACAGAGTCACTATACTCTTTTAGTAAATTATTTCTCTTTCCCTTAAAATCTGTGTAATCTCTAATGCTATATGTGATTTACAAATAAGCATACCACCTTCTCTGCGAGGTAGTGGTGGGCGGTATCTAAGATCTCAGACCCAAGAGTCAGGCAGGACTGAATTTAAAAGCTTGGTTCAGCCACTTACTAGCAGAGTGACGTTGGTTAGACCAACCCCCTTATTAAATGGGGATCATAATGGTAGCATCCCATTGGGCTTATGAGAATTAAGCATTTAACTAATAGCTGGCAAGTGGTGAGCAGAAAAGCTTGCTGGTTGAGTGCAGACTCCAGAGCCAAAGTGCCTAAGTTGGAATCCTAGCAATGCAGCTCACTAGCTGTTTGACCTTGGGCAAATTGCTTAACCTCTCTGAGCCTTAAATTTCTCATCTACACAATGCAGGTAATACTAGCACTTGCCCCTAGAAATGTTGTAAGGATTAGAAGAGTCAATATACATAAGGTGCTTAGAATAATGGCTGGCACAAATTGACAACAAGTATTAACTGTACAGTATATACATGTTATTTGTAGTTTGCTCCATATAGTTTCAGCCTTTGCTACAATTGTTTGGTAATCTAATAAAATAATCAAGGATCCCTCATGAGTTAAATTCAAATGCATTAAAATCACATAATTAATTCTGGGGGAGGTGGGCGGGAAGAAAAGAAGTAAAGCATTTCCGTACCACAATGAATGTCTGGTGATATGAAAGAAAAGACCTTCTATCCTACACATGTACTAAAATCATATTTGCCATGTACTTTAAAGTTAAACCAAATGAGCATCCCACTACTTCGATTAAAAAGATATATATAAATAATGTAGATATTTCTACAATTCAGTTAACAGCAATTATTCAGCACAGCCTTAAGGCACATACTAGTTGTAAGCGCTCAGCAAAGCATTACCATCCATTAGGAGGTCATCGAGTGCTGAGTCACTCGATGACTTCCAGCTGCTCAGCAGAGCACTTAAAGGTTCTAGGGAATCGATAGCCAAAACTCCTTAATTTTATCAGGAACACATTTTTTGGGGATCTCTATCTTTGGTATTAGGGCCCTAGCTGGTTTACTTCTGTCTGAACTATTTCCTCCTTTGAGCCAGGAGTGGGGCAGGAATTGCCCTGGGACAAAGAGAGTGAGACGTGGGGACCAGTGAGCATTAATCAACCAGGGACCAGGAATACCCAGGCAATAACCCAATGAATGTATGCAGCATATGGGTGATGGGCTTTTCTTTTCTTTTTTCTTTTTTTTGGTTTATTTATTTATTTTTTTAACACCTTTATTGGAGTATAATTGCTTTACAATGGTGTGTTACTTTCTGCTTTATAACAAAGTGAATCAGTTACACATACACATATGTTCCCATATCTCTTCCCTCTTGCGTCTCCCTCCCTCCCACCCTCCCTATCCCACCCCCCCATCCCACCCCTCTAGGTGGTCACAAAGCACCGAGCTGATGGGTGATGGGCTTTTTCTACTGGGGAAAGGAGAACCAGGAAACTGGTAGAGCTAACTTTACATCCCTGAAAGCAGGCTCCTGCCAAATTCCTGTAGAGGGCTGTGGGCCTATTGGTCCTGTTGGGATTATGTTGAGTCAGTCATACTTTTTTGTACTGTCACCATACAAAGATCACTGATGGGGATTTGTTTCTCTATATAGAGCTTATTGATTTACAGAGAAAGAAACTGTTTTAGTCACTGTTTAAATCCCTGATGCCTTTCCCTGTGCCTTGAACACAGGAAGTGCTGAATCAGAGTAAATTGGATTCTACGCTAAATCTGATGATACCTTGCAGTCTTAACCTCCCTTGGCACCTTTATTCTTTATTTTTGAATGATGATATATTTTTTTTTAATTTCTGTCAATGTTCAACTCATGCCATGGAAACTCTTATGCAGTGGAGACAATGAAGATGAATCAGATGTGCTTCTAATGGGAGAATCAGAAAGTTCTAATGCGAGAGAGAGACATAAAGCCAACTCACTTTAATGCTAGACAGAATGAAATCAGCTCTGTGGTTGAACTTGAGCCATGATTCCAATTGAACAAAGAGGAAGATGTGATTCATCTTAATCAGGAGATCCAAAATGCTCCAGAGAATTTAAAATTTAATATGTGCTTTCAGACCCTTATCTTCCCTTCACTGAGCGTGTGGGCATTCTCAATAGTAAATATCAACACTCTTGCCAACTGGGCTAACTAGCCTCAATTTTGAGTATATAATACAGAGCTGACTGAATGTGTTCATTAATTTAGTTCTTCAGTGATTCAACAAATATTTATTAAGTATTTATTGTGGACTTGACACAGACCCAGACAATGAGGATTCACAAAGAAAACAGAGAGAATTCTTGCTCAGGAAGATTATGGTCTGATGTAGAAAACACCTATAATATAAATTGGGAAACATGCTATGAATGAGCATAAATGATTAAGGAGGCACGAATTAAATAGTGGGTCAAAGAAGACTTCCCTGAGGAAGTGCCACTTAAGCTAAACTTTGAAATACAAATAAAACTAGAAGTTAGCTGGACAAAGAGTGGAGGAGAGTATCCAGACAGAAGTAAAAAGCATGTGTGTATGAAGGCCCCAGTGTAGGAAAGATCTTCGTACCTTCCAGGAACTGAAAGAAGTCAGTTGTGATCGAAGTTTAATGACAAGATAGTGAATGACACGAAATGATATTGTCAACATGAGCAGGGGCCAGATCATGTACAGCTTCGTTGACCGTATTTACAGATTTGTTATTTTATGTCAAGTGCAATGGGAAGTTCTTGCAACATGTTCAGCATGTGATATGGTCAAATTTGTTGTTTTTAGAAGATCACTCAGCTGCTGTAAAGAAAATGCACTGAAGGGGGCAAGAGTGGGAACAGAGATCAGTTAGGGGACACTTGGAGAAGGTAGAGAAAAATGGATGGTGAAGATATGTGATGCCACTTATTGGTAATCTAGATGTGGGGTATGTCCAAGGTTGAGGCCCTTGGACATACTCTAATTGGTCCTTCTAATAGAGCAATCTAATGGATTGGGGTGCCATTTGTGAGACGGGGAAGGCTGTGGAGGAACCCCTATGGGGACTCTACTGGACATGTTGAAAAGACTGTGAAGATTCTGAAAAGGAGGCAGAACTAGAAAACGTCTGTCTGAAAACCCTGTTAATACTCTGAATTTTTCCCATTTTTTATGAAATATCTGGAGTTGGGGAAATACCTGAATAATTGACTTTCTCACTTTTACCAATAGTCTTTAATATAAAAATCATGAATATGGCTACTTTAGCTATTTTGAACAGTTATAAGCCTTTAGTAGATCTATTTTATAGACATTCTTAATGCCCCAGACCATTTTTGTTTGGGGATTATTTTTGGTTTTGTTTATTTGTTTGTACATGGGACAGAAGGTAAACAGTGTTACTCCTTTTTGTTATATAGATGCAATGTTAAGGGATTCCTTGAAAAAATAATTTGTGGTAGAATTATATTTACAGTTTTCCAATTTATACCCTTATGTTTATTCCACCTATTATACAAATCACTAATTCTGAGATGATCTTTGATGTATGTGATTTATCTTTATAGCAGTACTAACCTTCCCAATATTCAATTAGAATCATCTGGCTGATGATTTATAGCCATGTATTTCAGTAAGGGATATTTGGGTAATATGCACTACTGATTTAGAATGTCTCTTCTTAACAATATATAAAAATTTCCCTAACCTCACAGTTATAGATTTGGTCATTGCAAGCAGCTGGGGTGTCTGTGTGCAGGCAGTCAGTTGAGAAAAAAATGGCTAATCATGTATAGGAAGTCGTGATTAGGCAAATCCATTTAGACTTGCCAAGCAACCAGAAATATGCGAGGAAGAGAATCTGAAGTGTGCATGTGGTTTCCCAGGAAATAGGTTTATAATAAAAGTCTTTCTAGTGACTTTCCCAAGGACACTCTAAGTCATAATTTCTCAGGAACTAGATAAGTCAACACTTGTAGACTGTTGGTTTCTGTGGCCTAAGCCAAAGAAGCCTAAACCTATATAAGAAATGAGATGCCTTCTAAGATGTTCTTGCTGCTTACAGATAATATAGCTAGTTGAAGGCCAAGTTCTAGAACTGAAATGTTAAGGCCATAGCATTGTTAAATCCAAAGGTAGACTTTATTTAACCACCTTATTTTTTAATAAAAACTCAAAGAGTGGTAAATTCTGTCTAGCAAAAAATTTCATCAATTCTACATTATTTTTTTAAATGTTTTTAAACATCTTCAGTTTTAATTTCTTCATAGTTATATACATTTTTGCAGTTATAAAAGTCTGTAACAGTGCGAACTGCAAATGCAGTGAAGAATGCTCTCAGCTTTGCACAAGAAGTAAAAATAACTATAAAACACACTGACTGTAAAAGTCACTATACTAATGGCCATTTATAATGTGTATAATTCAACCATTAGAGAAGCCACATATGTAGTGATGAAGTTGCTGGACGTCTCTCTAAGTAGCTATGAAAACTAGAGTAAGTGTCTTAACCTCTTTGTGCCTCACCTTCCTCGTCTGCAAAATAGATGTAATTTGAGTATCTAATTCATAAGGTTATTTTCAGGATAATAATTGTAAATTCTCAATACATATTTAATTATTTTTACTCTTTTTATTATCATAATTGACTAAAAGTTGAATAAAGAAAAGCAGCAAAGCACATACTCATTCTGGGGCTTTAAAGTGCTTCCCATAGTATTTTACACAATCCAGTCCTTTAGTAAGTATTAATATTTCTTGGATTAAAGACTCAAAAGTTAATTAAAAGTTTTTAATATTAAGCAATTTCAGATGAAGCCAATATATATTTTCATGCATTGGCTCAGATTTCTGCATGTATATACACACACACATATATTTTTAATATATTGGTGTTAGCATCTGTATGTGCACATATATAGTATGTTCAGCTGTGCTGTTCTCTCTAGCTCTATATAAATTTATTTCTAACAGGTCTGAGTTACGATGTGGTGTATGAATCTATGTTTTATGAAAACGTGCATATATGTCTGTTTGTATTTTTTAGTTTTCCTAGTTTGGGCATAGATTTCAGTAGCCTCCATGTGTAGAAATATCTCCAAGCATGTTGAAAACTGACCTCATGATGTCTCCTCAGGGTCAGCTTCCATCGCCTGCCCTCCACCAGTACAATCTGCTCTTCCTTCTGTCCTCTCCATTTATGTTAAAGATTGTCCCATCATCCAAGTTAAAAAGTTCAAAGTCCTTTTCTTTTGATTCTTCTTTCTTCTTTGCCACCTTTATTAAATCAGGCATCATGTCCTTTGGAAACTACCTCCAACATAACTAGTCTTCTCTTTAAAATCTCCACTGCCATTACTATGGTGTTCATATCTTCATTATGTCTTGTCTGATCTACTGTAATGGATCCATTGCCAATCCCTCCCTTCCATTCCCACACACTTCTAGATCAATCTTCCAAAAATTGCAGCTCTGTTGATTGTTCTCCCCTGCTCAAAAGTCTCTAGTGGTTCTTCCCTGGCACTAGGTAAAAATCTAAATTTCTTGTTACAGTATTTCACACCCTCTGTGATCTCCCTCTCCAGCAACAAAATTTGATTTCAGCCTTCTCTCTTCTCTCTTCTCTCATTCATCCGTCTTCTTATCCAGGTAAGCTGGACTATGCACAATTTCTTAAACACATGCCATACTTTCCTGCCTCTAAGGCTTTGTTTGTCCTGCTCCCACCTTTGGAATGCGTTTCCTTACCACTGTGATCACTGCCTTTTGGCATCATATCCATCCTCAAGAGCCAAGCCGGTTCAATTCTATCTCCTCCACAAAGCTATTACTAATCGATCCAATCAGAAGCAGCCTTTCACTTCTAAGAGCTTCTAAAATACTTCATTTCTTCCTCTTCTGTGTTCATTTTCTTGTTACCGGACCGTCTAAGTAACCTTAGCACATAGAAAAGATAGATATCAACAGCCCAAATTAAGGAGATAAACAAGCTGCAAAGTCTAACACTTAAGACACTGAGTTTATGATCTCTACCCTGGCCTCTGCTAAATTTGAAGCATTTAATGAACACTTAAAAGGGAAGTACAAGTCCTAGGTTTAGTCTGCGACCAAACTCTGTGTCGCAAGTGGGAGGAATTGGGGTGGAGAGATGGAGTAGAGTCCAAGACAGGCCATGCTCATCACTGCAGTATGGCAGGGGGAAAAAGCAAGGGCCAAGATGGAAGCTGAATGATTTTACTGCCAAGAGGAGTTCCTTATGAGGGAAACCCTTGCATGGGCCCCTTACAGAAAATATCCATTCAAAAGATTGGGATAAACAGTATTTGAAGCATCTAGCACTTTGCTTAACAGGTCAAGTAATCAAAAACCAATTTCCAGGTTATTGAGGATTTTTATTTTATTTTTTCTTAATAGCCTACATAACAGATTTATTGTCCAGCCTGGTTAAATATCAACTTAGCATGCCTCTGATATTACAGGCAATTTCTCAAATATCTAACTGGAATGAAGTTTACGACTTGTCTTGATCTCTGCATACTCAATTCTTTTCTCTCATCTGTCCTTCTTCCTCCATCTGTGCTGGTCTTTTTTCTCTCTGACACTAACGTGGCCAGAGTAAACTTTCTCAGAGTTGATATGAGAAACTCAACTGGCAGTTTTCAGAGATGGTCATTTGGTAAATTAACTATTTCACAACCTGATTTTTGGTATATAGACCTAGAGCTGCAGGTATTGAGTATATAACAACTGCTCGATGAACATTTAAATGAGCTAAGATTTTAATTGAAAATTGAGTGTACCGTCCTTACAACATAGTAGTATAGAGATTGCCTGCACTGAAATTCTTCTCTTTATCCCATCTGTCCATGGATAATTTTGCTGACGGCGTTCTATAACAAGTTGGACAACTACCACCTGACCATGATAACTTGGGAATGTTTAGGTTAGCAAAGTTTTCAGTTGTCCAGAATTCAGCTGTTCATACCCAAATGGATCACCAGACCACTGGGTAAAAACTGGACACAAAGGTTATGCAGTGATTTTGATTGCTGGCAGCCAACCATTTACTGCATCAAGGGACGCCATACGTTTTCCCCTTTCTTGCCATGGGGTAAATTATAATGTATATTCATTTTTCAATGCACATATAAATGTGTCTCTGAATGCAAGGCACCATTTACTCTTTATTCAGGCCCCTGTCCCAGGCTCTGAGTTCTAAGTGGTAGGTAGACTTCTTTGTGGTGAAGGGCCTTTCTGAATAATGGTTTGACACTTTTTCTTTTCTTTCTTTTTTTTTTTTTTAAAGCAGAGGGAGTTTTATTTATTATTTATTTATTTATTTATTTTTGGCTGTGTTGGGTCTTCACTGCTGTGTGTGGGGCTTTCTCTAGTTGCAGCGAGTGGGGACTACTCTTCCTTGCAGTGCGTGGGCGTCTCATTGCGGTGGCTTCTCTCATCGCGGAGCACAGGCTCTAGGCGCGTGGGCTTCAGTGGTTGTGGCTCACGGGCTCAGTTGTTGTGGCGCACGGGCCCAGTTGCTCTGCAGCATGTGGGATCCTCCTGCACCAGGGATTGAACCTGTGTCCCCTGCATCAGCAGGCGGATTCTTAACCACTGCGCCACTAGGGAAGTCCCAATGGTTTGACTCTTAATTAGCACAAATGGCAATTCAGCTGTTTGGCATGAGATCTCAAAATACTACATTTTCCTTTTAGTGCTAAATTTTTTTCAGTCCTTTTGAATTACCCAAATTGTTCTCTTGGAGGAAACAGGGATATGCTTGAGTGCATGTGTAGTGCAACGTTTTACTGAAATATAATATTCAGAGTCTAAAAGAAAATGCCTAACTACGTGTTAAGCCAGGGAAATAGTCTTCTTAGAAATAAATTGTGACTAAATCACCACTCTCTGATCTCCCAAAGAGCAAATACTTCTTTTTTAAATAATTGGACAAAGGACAACATATTTGATGAGTTCACCTTGTTCCCAGGCACCTTCTGTAGAATTTCTTTAATATGTACATGGTTAGTTTCTGATTATTTCTGGATAAATGATACGTACTTGTGGGTTGGGAGGCTCTTTCTCTAAGCTGATATTTGGTCAGTCTTTGTAATGACATCTGTAAAAAAGCTCTCTCCTGAGCCTTGTAGCAAGTGCTTTATTCATGAAAAAAAAACTACAAATATTTCTACTATAGTCCCCACTGTTCTGTACATTATAACATTATAGGAGAGTAAAAACAATTAATTATATTTACTAAATCCTTTTGGAAATTAAGGAATGATGCCCCACCTCTCATTAGCCCTTTGAGGTTAACACTTGGCCATTGTTTCTTTTCTTACTTCTTTGCTGTTTAAAGCTAGTTCATGAATTTTAACAGAATTTATGGTCAATGGTTTTTTGAAACTCAAAATTATTTTTACCATGAAAACTTCAGATATAAAAAAATGCCTTGTACTAGATGTAGTTAGGTTTTTTGACATTCAGAAGTTTTATAGTTCACATAGAAAACACTGTTTACCTAGCTGTGAATATTTGCTCAGGTAAATACTTACTTGTATAGCATTTTTTTCAATTTTTTTTTATTAAAGTATACTTGATTTATAATACTTTGTTAGATTCAGGTATACAGCAAAGTGATTCAGTTATTTTTTTCTGATTATATTCCATTATAGGTTATACACAATATTGAATATAATTCCTTGTGCTATACAGTAAATCTTTGTTGCTTGTCTATTTTATGATATCTGTTTATCCCATACTCCTAATTTATCCCCCTTCCCCCTCCCCTTTGGAAACCATAAATTTGTTTTCTATGTCTGTGGGACTGTTTCTGTTTTGTATATAGATACATTTGTATGTATACTATTTTTAAAAGTTTTAAAAGTAAATGTGTTGCTGTGGTAAATACTATGACTATAAATCTTTCCAATTTAGGATCAGCAACAAAGAAATTTCATGAAAAGATTTTAGGATATGGACAGCATCTAAGTGTTTAAACCCTTGTTTTACCTAACTGTTAAATGGGCATATTAAGTAGCCTTGGTTATTGTGAGCATTTAATGAGATACCTGGTACATCTCAGTGCCCAATAATTTTAAAGTGTTCTCCTTCCTTGTTTATATTTTTAAGAAGCAAATATGTGCAGAAAATAATCCTCCATTCACTCAAGAAATATTTTATTTCTAAAACATTTATAAAACCAGGCATTCTAAGTGCTAAATCAAAGGAGTGACAATAAATAAAGATTTTTGGCTTTTCTCTCAAGTACCTTCCTAGAAAACTGGCATTCACCTAGACTGAAATAATGCAGTCCTTTTCTGCTAGCTGGCACTGACTTCATGCTAAATTCATCACGGTCCCCTAACTAAACCCATTTTGGTTCCCCAACTCATCAACCAGTGTACATTAAATTCTTCTTCTTCTCTGGCACACTGAGATCTAATAAAACTAAAGATTGCAGTATTTTTTATTCATGGACCGTGACTCTGAGTGCCATTAGCTGTCAGTCAGAAGTCTTGTACTACTACATGGACTTTGTCTCTGAGCGTAATTCAATTGCAGCGAGATAGACACATCATCCCTTACAGAAAAGTTAATAGGAAAGATTAAAAAAAAAAATCTCTGCTTTTAATACCCATAAAGAAAGCCAACTTAGGAATTTTTAAACGTGGAATATGCTATGGGCTAGCCAATTATGAGATCCCACCAAAAATCCACTGTAAGTAGGAAATTTTCACAATAAAGATGATATTAGGAAAGGTTGAGAATTATCAAGTCAAGGCTAAACAGAGAGCAGACAAAAAGACAACGCTCAGAATGGGAGAAAATATTTGCAAATGAAGCAACTGACAAAGGGTTAATCTCCAAAATTTACAAGCAGCTCATGCAGCTCAATATCAAAAAAACAAACAACCCAATCCAAAAATGGGCAGAAGACCTAAATAGACATTTCTCCAGAGAACATATACAGATTGCCAACAGACACATGAAAGGATGCTCAACATCACTAATTATTAGAGAAATGCAAATCAAAACTACAATGAGATATCATCTCACACCGGTCAGAATGGCCATCATCAAAAAATCTACAAACAGTAAATGCTGGAGAGGGTGTGGAGAAAAGGGAACCCTCTTGCACTGTTGGTGGGAATGTAAATTGATACAGCCACTATGGAGAACAGTATGGAGGTTCCTTAAAAAACTAAAATAGAACTACCATACGACCCAGCAATCCCACTACTGGGCATATACCCTGAGAAAACCATAATTCAAAAAGAGTCATGTACCACAATGTTCATTGCAGCTCTGTTTACAATAGCCAGGACATGGAAGCAACCTAAGTGTCCCTCGACAGATGAATGGATAAAGAAGATGTGGCAAATATATACAATGGAATATTACTTGGCCATAAAAAGAAACAAAATTGAGTTATTTGGAGTGAGGTGGATGGACCTGGAGACTGTCATACAGAGTGAAGTAAGTCAGAAAGAGAGAAACAAATACCGTATGCTAACACATATATATGGAATCTAAAAAAAAAAAAAAAAAGTTCTGCTGAACCTAGGGGCAGGACAGGAATAAAGATGTAGACATAGAGAATGGACTTGAGGACATTGGGGAGGGGGAAGGTTAAGCTGGGACAAAGTGAGAGAGTGGCATGGACATATATACACTACCAAATGTAAAATAGATAGCTAGTGGGAAGCAGCCACGTAGCACAGGGAGATCAGTTTGGTGCTTCGTGACCACCTAGAGGGGTGGGATAGGGAGGGTGGGAGGGAGATGCAAGAGGGAGGAGATATGTGTATATGTATAGCTGATTCACTTTGTTATACAGCAGAAACTAACACACCATTGTAAGGCAATTATACTCCAATAAAGATGTTAAAAAAAATAAATAATATAAATAAATAAATAAATAAAAAGAGAGCAGTTACGAAGAGGGAAGAGTAAAAATAACAAAGGAAACAAACGAGGAACATTTTTGTAAGCGAGTCAGTGCCTTACAGTCCTGAATGAAGACATAAATAATTTGTTCAGTCTAGCACATGAGTCTTAGGAAGAAAGAGTTCAACAGTTGCTTCCCAGGAACCTAAAATATTCATTGAATATTCATGAGTAGTTGAATCATACGGGAAAATTTAGCCTTCACAGATCAATTCATTTGAATAAAGTGTGGTACCAGTTTTTAAAAATCATGATAATTTTGATGTCCAAGCATTCCTATTTATCAAATATTCCAACCTCTCAAAATACACACATTCACTCATGTGTTTAGTAAAATATTAATTGACTACCTCCTGACTATGTGACTAAAAGTTGGAGATAGAGACCCAGTGTGCCCTTGAGGGAGATAGTGGTCCCAGCATAGTGTATGAAATGTACATATACATAGATAATAACAAATACCATCTGATAAATATATATATAGGCTTTTATGAGGAAGTCTTGACCAAGACTTCAACTTCTACTTTAATGCTCTGGGAAGAAACAGCTTTTCAGCACTGGTGATAGCTATTCACTTGGGAGACTGCCCCAATCATTGGATTTTTTTCCCTATAATTGAGCTGAAAGTTGGAGTTTTTTGAAATTGTCCATCAATTTTATTTCTGCCCTTTCCAGCTATGATGACAACTCTTCATAGAAGAGCCCTACATACATTTGTAGGCTACTGTCAATTCTCCTCTTAGGCCTTTCTCCTTTAGACTAAGGAATCCCAGTTTATTAACCATTCTGGATACAGTGTGATCTTCAGACCCTTTATTTTACTGTTTCCATACTATTCATTTTTTCAAGTTTGGCAATATCCTACCCAAATAACAATACACAGAGTTACATAGAGAGATCCATTGATATGCTTGTAAGTGCAGACCGTGGTGAATAGAGTTCTTTATGTGAACTCCATACTCTGATTATTTAATATAATATAAAATTGTGTTAACGTTGTTTTTAAGACTCTTTTTGTTGGTTCATATCAAGATTATAGACAGTTAAATACTTCATATGAATCACTGGCTATCAGATATATTACACTCTATTTTAGAATAATTGACTTTTAATGTAAATTTATAAATTGATATTTATCTCTATTAAATATAATATTGTTAAACTGAGCTTAACATCCAGAGCTATTGATATCATTCTTTTTTTTTATTAAGAACATTCACACTGTGTTTTATTTATTTATTTATTTATTTATTTATTTATTTATTTATTTATTTATTTTTGGCTGTGTTGGGTCTTCATTGCTGCGCGCAGGCTTTCTCTAGTTGCGGCAAGGGGGGTTTACTCTTCTTTGCAGTGCATGGGCTTCTCATTGTGGTGGCTTCTCTTCTTGTGGAGCATGGGCTTCTAGGCACATGGGCTTCAGTAGTTGTGGCACATGGAATCAGTAGTTGTGGCTCATGGGCTGTAGAGTGCAGGCTCAGTAATTGTGGCGCACGGGCTTAGTTGCTCCGTGGCATGTGGGATCTTCCCGGACCAGGGCTCGAACCAGTGTCCCCTGCATTGGCAGGCAGATTCCTAAACACTGTGCCACCAGGGAAGTCCCGATATCATTCTTAATAGTAATTCAACCGTTCCTCATGTTAGCCAACCTTTCCTCATTTGTGTCAATTACAGGTGACCTGAAGGTAAATAGATGGAATTCTTAGAAACAGGATTTGGCAGGGATGCATGTTGCCCAGCACACATAGATATGAAATGAATCCCACAGTTATAAGGAAAGACTAAATACTGAACCAATAGAAAGATAAAGATAAAAATAATGCTTATAGGCAAAGTTTTCCACCAAGCAGACTATATGCTACTAAAGAACTGGTTTCCAGGTTATGAGAGCAGATTAATCTTATCTGATTATAGGAATTCTCTCCTTCAATAACTCACAAAATAAACATAAGGAAAATCAGTAACAACAACAAATGTATGCTAACAGTGATTAAAGAAGGCATGAAGCACAACTCAATGTAATATACTCAAAAACTGTGACGAGGGCTTCCCTGGTGGCGCAGTGGTTGAGAATCTGCCTGCCAATGCAGGGGACACGGGTTCGAGCCCTGGTCTGGGAGGATCCCACATGCCGCGGAGCAACTAGGCCCGTGAGCCACAATTACTGAGCCTGCGCGTCTGGAGCCTGTGCTCTGCAACAAGAGAGGCCGTGATAATGAGAGGCCCGCGCACCGCGATGAAGAGTGGCCCCCACTTGCCGCAAATAGAGAAAGCCCTCGCACAGAAACGAAGACCCAACACAGCCATAAATAAATAAATAAATAAATAAACCCAAAGTTTAAAAAAAAAAAAAAAAGTAGCCTAAAATTAACCCAGGCAGTACTGGTGACATCACAGCTTCACACAGTAATGAAAAAATCTTACATAACGTAAAAAAAAAAAAAAAAAGAAAAACTGTGACGAAGGAAAGAAACAATAGCAGAGAGGTTTAGAAAGGCTCAGGTGCTACCCCAGTCCCATTCCCCTCCTGAAACTATGTTGGTAATTGGCAAAATCCTGAGACTTCTTTCTCATTGATACCACTAAATCTTGGAAAAGAGGACGCTGAGCTGGTAGTCTTATCTTTTTCAGAGTAGTTGAACTCGCTGTTGGGAGAATCCAACATGGAGAAAGTAAGCAGCAGTGTTGATCTTCTCTAATGGAAATTAAGGTTCTGTAGCTGCATCTTGAATTAGAGAAATTACCCACCTAGATGCATCTTGATTTAGGACATTAAACAAGATTCTCAAAAGACAGCAGAATTTGGGTGTTCTAAGAAAAATGGCACACTTGACTACAGCCTCTACTGAGCTCTCCCCCAACTCATTCCTCAGCAATTGCCTCAGGTGCAGAAAGTCATTAGAATACAAAATATCCAGACCCCCATACTATAACTTAAAGGAAAAGCAAAATGAGTATATGTACAAAGGAAAAGAGTAAACTAGTCACACGTACTATATCAGAGCAAAGTGTCTGATTGAGCTGCCCAACATGAGCAGGATGAAAAAAATTTAATAACCTCTAAACATACCACAATCAAATAGTTTTAAATCATATAGTTTTAAGCCAAAGGAAATCATCCAAAAATTATTTCAAGCAATAAAAGAATTGAGAAAGGTAGCTAGGTATAAAATTAATATATAGAAATCAATAGCATAATGAATATATATGCACGTATATGAACACAGTAGCCAATTAAAAGATATAATAAAAGAAAGTATATCATTTATAGTAATAACAAAAATTATAAACACTTAAGAATAAATGAATGAGATTTATATAAAAGTAACTAAAAGACTATTAAAGGGCATACAAGAAGGGAACTCTATAATATGTTATTGGAAAGAAAGATGTGACATCAAAAATTGTCAATTTTCACTTTTTCACTAAAGATTTAAAACAAAAATACCACTGAAAAAAAATTTAAGTGAGAAAAGTTTATTCTAAAGTTTATATGGAAAAAATTAATAAGCAAGACTAGCCAGGAAAATAATGTAAATGAGATAGGTCTTAGCCTATCAAACATTAAAATATTATGAAGCTATAATTAAAAAGTGAAAAGATATATCAAAGTAAAGGACTAAAAAAATCATAAATAGACAAGAAACATAGAGAAATTTAGTATATGATAAAGATGGCATTTTGAATAAGTGGGAAAAGATAAATGGTTTAATAAGTCATATGTGGAAAATTGTGCATCTATCTATCTTAAAAAAAGTCTCTACATAACATAAACCCAAATAAGTTAACAATCAAATCTGTATTTTATTTTGTTTAAGAAATAAAAATATACAGCTCTAAAGATAGAGATGGGTAAATTGAACTATATTAAAATTCAGAACTTTTGTTCATTAAAAGAGAATAGAAAAGGAAGCCATAGAGTGGAGATTTCTCAATAAATCTATCAGACATTTGTATGATGCTTCACCTTACTCATAATGAAAGATTGCAAATTGAAAGTACAAGATACATTTTTCACCTATCAGATCGTCCACATTCAAAAAATGTGACAATGCACTGTGTTGGCAAATGTGGTTAAAGAGGCTTCCTCATATATTGCCCCTTTATATTGGAGAGCAATGTTAAAATACCTCTAACTTCTTCAATTCTCAAACTATATTGATTCTAGTTCAAATGCCACTATAGTGATTCTACTTCTAGGAATTCAACCTGTAAATGAACTTGCATAGGTGGGAAATAAAGTTAATTGCATAAATGTGTCTAGAATTTTTTAAAAATGACAATCTAAATGACAAAGGAAGAATGGCTACAAAAATTTCAGTATATCCATGTAATACTATTCCACTGTTAAAAATAATAATAATAAGGAGTTCTATATGTACTAATAGGGAACAAAATCTCATATATGTTGTAAAACCATATACATGATGCAGACAATATACATAATGGTTTATCGTTTGTTTAAAGGAGAGATGAATATAAATAATATGCTTGTATACACAAAAATCATTTCTAGAAAAATAACTGGTAACAGTGGTTGCTCCAGAGACAAAAACTGTGTGAGAGGAAAACTTATTTTTTTACTGTGTATTCTTCGTACCTTTTGGATTTCCTGTCATGTACATATAACATATTTTTAAATAAACAAAAAAAAGTTTTTTAAGAAAACACAGAAAGTTGAGAAACGGAGGGATGAGCAAAAATACAAAAAGGAAAATAGGTTTGGCAATATTAATACCAGCAAAATAGAATTCACACTTTAGAAAGTGCACATTTATTTTTCTGGTTATAAAAAGTAAATAGTACTCTGTACAATGAAATGATAACCAGTCATAAAAATAACTTAATATTAACATTTACAAATCCAGAAGTGTTAAAATGCATGAAGAAATGGAAAGAAACACCACTTGATATATACCTTGAAAGATGCTTGACTAGGAAGAGAAATGCTGAGTGGATTTAGCTCAATTCATTCAACGAACATCTAATTTAATATCTCTCACCATGGACCAGGGAATGTAGAAAGGTGTTAAGACTTTCCCCTCTCCTTCAATTTCCATGATATAATTTTTAGAGCCTTTAAAAGTACAATCCTTCAGTCAGAACTGTCTTGAACTGAGTTTTTCCACATTTAAATCAGTATGCCAAATAAACAATCTGAACATCTCACTTGAACCAGGGCAGATCAAAACTATTGTTTTCCCTGTCTGTCAAACCTACTCTTTTCTCGTAAAAAGAAAGTAGGCATTTTTTTTAATGGAACTTGTCTTCAGAAGCTTCAACTGGTTTTTTTTTTTTTTGATATTCTATTTTTTCCCAGGTGTTTGCACTTTGATTTTCTGATGAATTGAAGCAGCGCGCGGCTCTTTGTTTAAGGAGGTGTTAGAACAAAAGGTGCATAATTTTCAGAAGTTTCTTTCCCCTATGCCTAAATTTAAAATCAAATTGATATTTTTCTTTTTTGCTTAAGAGGAAGCTAACCCTTTGAGACTCTGCACTGACATTAACTAATAAAAGAATCTTTTAGGTCTACTATCACATGGATTTCCTCACTGCTCTAAATAGCACAGCAGTGTATTCATTTGCTTGATTATCTGTCACATACATTTCCATCCTAGATTGTCACTGGCAACAGGCATTTTATTTTTTATTTATTTATTTATTTTTTTAATTAATTAATTTATTATTTATGGCTGTGCTGGGTCTTCGTTTCTGTGCGAGGGCTTTCTCTAGTTGCGGCGAGCGGGGGCCACTCTTCATCGCGGTGTGCGGGCCTCTCACTATTGCGGCCTCTCTTGTTGCGGAGCACAGGCTCCAGACGCGCAGGCTCAGTAATTGTGGCTCACGGGCCCAGTTGCTCCGCGGCATGTGGGATCTTCCCAGACCAGGGCTCGAACCCGTGTCCTCTGCATTGGCGGGCAGACTCTCAACCACTGCGCCACCAGGGAAGCCCCAACAGACATCTTAGATGGCCCCAGCAAGACTGGTAGTGATCATTTCCTCATGGTTCCATTAGATCTGGCTTCAGAAGGGTTATACTTTGGATGACTGCTTGCAAAACAAAATATGACAGTTGAGTGTTTGGCAACTCACCAACTGGTTGATGAAATTGAATTGCTCCCTTCTACATCTTTCCTTCAGCACTTGGAAATTAGTCTCTCTTCATTCACAGAAGGAGCTGTGACCTTCTCAATGAGGAATCATGCCTGGTTACTTTGCTCATTAGCTTAGTTGATACAGTTCCTCATTGTTGTAATTCACAACTTCGAAAAATTAGCTGGGACTTTCTTTTGGAACTTTTCTCAAGGAAACTCTTGCAATTTAAGAAAACTTAAGAAAAAACAAAAATTATTCTAGACATTAGTTATAAATTCAATATAATTTCTCAGGAATAAAACCCAACTGTTAAGAAGAGTACCAGGGAAGATGGAATAGTAAATTGTGAAAGCTTCAGCTTTACTCCTGCCATTTGTATTCATAATGGCTTTGAGTTAATATCAGTAACAGGGTTAGATGGGACGTCTGTTAGAGTGGAACATTTGAGCCATTAGACAATGTTTTAAAAAATAATTTGAGGCTTCTGGCTTATTTTTTCTACGTTCTCAAGTCCTAGCAATAATATTTCATTTTCATGAGGGATATCAGATATTTTCCCAGGAAAAAGCTACTTTGGTTTTCCAATAATATGCTCTCAAAATTTATCTGTGAAGATATATAAGTTTAGGGAAGGAAATTATAGAGGTTTTCAAACCTTTTCTTTCTTTAACCTCTAAAGCCTAAAGTTCCCTACGACTCAGGGCTGACACCTCCTTGGTGGTCCAGCAACCTGTCCTCCTAGGTTTTCTCATCTGGTCTCATGACTTTAAGTTTCTTCCCTATACTATATATGTAATATAGTTATCCTCATGCTATACATCTAATAGGTATTTCAAGATTGACATATATAAAACGCAACTCTTAATTTTATTTTCAAAACTAGCTCTTCCTAGAGTCTTCCCTAGCTTATTAAATGGCACCCAGTTGCTTACAAAAATGTAGGAATTATCCTTGATTTCTCTTTCTTCCTCATACTCTACACTCATTCATTAGCAAATCCTATACTCTCAAAATAAATCTTAAATCAAGTCACTTTTCACCAACTCTGCTCTTGCTGCTATCATCTGAACCACCATCACCTCTTGCCCAGATTACTCTAATAGTATTCAAACTAGTCTCCATTTCTACTTTGCCTCTTCTACAGTCTATTCTCCATACAACAGATAGAGTGATTTTTTTAAAATTAACCAGATTATATCCATTCATCCTTCTGCTTCAAACTATCCACTAGCTTCCTCTTCCACTTAATTAAAATTAAGGGCCTTACCATGGTCTACAAGTCCCTGGCTACCTGTTTGACTTCATCCCCTGTGAACGTCCCTTTGCCCATGAGGCTTCAGTCAGTCTGGCTTTCTGGCTATTGCTCCGAAGTTCTAAGCATGTTTCTGCCCAGGGCTTTGTACCTGCTATTCTTTCTGCCTAAAACACTCTTCCCCTTGATGTTCACATGGCTTTTGCCCTCACTTTACTGAAGACTTTATTTTTCCTCATAGCATTATCACCAGCAGGTATTATATTAAAAATGTATTCACTTGTTTATGTTAGGATATAAGCCAAGGAGGGCAAAGAACTCTGTTTTGTTCATTGCTGTATTCCTAAGTAACCTATAACAGCAGCTCTCACAGGGCAAGTGCTCAATACATGTTTGTCGAATAAATGAGACAAATATTAAAGAGTTGTAATATGAAAGAATTTTGTCCATCTAGAGGGCAGAACTAGGAAGAGTAGGCGTTATTGTGTAGCAGACCTTGGCTTTGGGAAAAGAAAAGCATGAGAACTACTTGACGCTAGAGCACAGAGCCTTGTAACACGCATGGTGAGCTTTTTGTTGCCACAAGGGTTCAGGAAGAAGCTGTAAGGGTCCTTTTACAGGGGAGATCCAACTGTGTCATCTCTTAAGCCCTCTTCATCTATGAAAATCTATGTCCAAGGGTGGTAAGCAGAGAAAGAAGAGCTTGCAGTTGATTACTTGGAGAATATGAACATCAGGCAATTTATTCACAGGTACAACCACTTTAGATAACTGCAGAAAGTACCGCAGAAAAGACATGAGGTGGTCTCCCACCTCATCCACAGTCTGTTCCAGGTTGCCAGATAGGCTGTCACTGCACCTGTGAGGAGCCTTTCTGATTTATGGAGGGCACCAAGTCTCTAACGCTCTTGCTGTTCTCTGGCTGCTTGCTTTCTCCTGCTGGATTGTGGATATAGCCCACCAAGTACAAATTCACAGGCTCTAGCATTTTAACGTTTAGATGAGGAAGCTTCCCAGAACCTCATTGCTCTTTCATCCTAAATCATACTGAGGAAAGACTGACCCGCCTTTCACTAACTTTCACTAAGTCCTTTACAGAATAAAAGCCCAGACCACCCCCCAACCCCCGGTCTGGGTTTTTATTCTGTAAAGGACTTAGTGAAAGTTATTATGGTGTGAAACAGTGAAATATTCAAGGAACACCTTCCAAATTATTCAAAAGTGTATGCTCTATTTTGGGGAGAATTTGTCATTGGAAAGAGGGGACAGAGAAATAATATATATCAAGCACCTACTGTGTACCAAATGTTTAGATCCTCGCCATTCATTGAACTTCAATGCTGTGTGAAGTATTTTGTATACAGTCATACCTAGTTTGTTGAATGAACTAGATTTAGTAAGGTAAAAGCAGAAACCAACTTTATTTTTTCTCTCTGACCTCCCACAAAACCCTGTGAGGATAAATTTACCCCTGCTTTTGATACAATCTCAGATAGGTCATTTACCATAATAATTAAAAGTTCCTTCGGTCTGATGATCCCATAAGTTAAATGTAAAAACCTCTGAGCTCTTATCTGATTTTAAATGTCTTTACCTCCCCAGCTCCATCTTGCTTCAGACCAAAAAAATCTGCAATGATGAGCCTTTTTGCTCAACGTGGGAAGCAGGTGATCATGGGAAAAGGACATAGTTAGTTTTACAGGGTGAGATCATTGTAATCTGGTTTCAGTACCTTAGAATGGCACATGTATAATCTCTGATGCTTTCTTCTTCCTGGGGCTTCTGTGGGTTCCTCTGAGTTTCTCCTGATGGCAGACTCAAAACTGTGGTTCTCTGAATGGAGGCAAAACTTCCTTTGATGGCCATATTTAACTCTTTCTCAGCCCTGGGTGTACAGTGGTCCACCCCTCTATTGAGCCACAGGCAGTCCCCTTAATGAGGAAACCTGACCAGCTTCCCACCTCTGGACCCACATCTAGTCCATGGGAAATAGGCACTTTTCCCTTTTGTCCGAGGACTTTCAGCTCTCTCCCACTGCAGCACCCAAACTTCACTCTGCTCCCAGTTGAAGTAACTCTAGCTACAGTCTCTCACTTTACATTCTTCCGGTGGAGGCAACATCCAGATTTTTGACCCTTACAGTCTAGGAGACATATGTCAAGAGCTCTAAGTCAATCCAGAGAGAGCCTGTCTTTCTAAACTTAAGTTGAAGGGAAAGCATCGCTAAGACTGACAAAACCAGTTAAGGATCACCTGCTTTTCAAGTCATGTGTGGTAGTCTAGCACCTTAATTCTGAATGTGAGATTATTTTAGAGTTCTTCCAAAATAATAGGAAGAGTTGTACTTAAGATTCTATTTCATGTTAATTTTTTCCAAACAATCCTGTAAGTTAGATACTACTATTCCCTATTTTATAATTTAAGAAACTAAATCTTATGAAAGTTTAAATTAGTTACCCAAGAACACACAACCAACATTGGTGAGTATAAAGGACATTGTCTCTGTTCTCACAGCACTTATTTCTTTGAAGGAGACAGAATATAAGCTAATATACAGGGAAATAAATGCATGCCTGTTCACATACACATGCATACAAATTACAAAGTGCTGCGAAGGATAAGAACAGTGTGCAATGATGGAAATTGACAGGGAGGTCAGAGAAGACCTTTTCAAGAGGTGAATCACTGAGTATAAGGTTTCCTTAAAAATATAGTTTCCTTATGAAGCATAAGGAAAGAACACTCCAGGCAGAAAGACTAGCAGATGCAAAAGGTAGAAAAGAGCTTAGTAGGTAAAGAACAGAACACTGGCTGGAACACAGCGAGTGTGGGAGAAGTTGCATAAGGCGTGGTTGGACAGATAGGTGTGGCTCAGAAGACTTAGGTGAGAGTCCTGGGAGGTAAAAGCCTTTGCTCCCTTCCCCTTTATTGTACTATAATAGAAGTTGTAAGATCAATGTCAGCCGGACTCAATTCTTATACTTTGTGACACCCTTGCTTTTTGTCCCTACCATTTCCCTCCCTCTGAGTTGTGTCTTCTCTTTTTAGGTCTCTCCATGCCAGCATACCTTCATATATTCATGTAGCTCACCCCTCAAACCAGCTCCCATTTCAATTTCCTCTGGAAATCCTTTGGTTAAATTTAAGAAATAGAAAAAGAAAAAAAAAAAAGAAAAATCTGGTCTTGACTACATTGTTTTGTTTTGTTTATGTCTCCTCCCCTCTCTTCCCTTTGAAACATGCTGTCAAAATGAGAGGGCTCACCCAGAGAAGCTTAATTTGCAACCACCAACCAAGCTACAACTAAATGTTCATGTGAATGACAGACCAGTTGAACACTCTTTACTTACTTGCTTCTGATGCTGCCAGGTTGGAAGGGCTGTACCTTTTCTGTTGCCCCTCAATCTGAGCTAAAGTTGAATAAGGGCCTTTAGTTAGATGTGCATGTCTAAAAATTTTAACTACAGTTCAGAGATTTTGATTCAGTTTTAGCATTTGTGTTGGAAATACAAATCTTTCTCGTGACTTAAGATCTCTAGAATTTTTCCCTCTGTCGTAAAGGATACGCTATCACATAGAAGTTGAAAACCTCTGTTTTCTTTTATAAATAGAGAAAATAGAATCTACCTTATTTAGTGGTTTATTATGAGGACTAAATGAAGCAATTGTTGCTCAATATTTGTCTTTCTTACTGTTATTGCCAAATAATAGCATAATGATTTGGGGAGACCTTTGAATATGATGGCTAAGAAAGGGTTAACAGTTAATCTCCTTTAGAAAAATGTTCAGGCAGTAACTGATTGACCATAAATTTAGAAAGCCATCCTCTTTCTTGGTGGTCCAGTATCTTGAAGCATCTTACTTAGTTTTCAGCAGACTCTTGACAATTTTACTAGTCATAAAGTATCCCATTGAATCTTCTAGTTTTAACCCCCTAAAGACCATAGATACCTGCAGATTGCATTTGTAGTAGTTTAAAGAAAGAGAAAGAGGAACAACATTTTTATTGTGTACCCACTGCTTACATACATTCACTCCTTTAATTCTCAAAACAACTTTAAAGATGAAGAAGCTTCCTCTTCACATAACAGCTGTTGCCTCCACATGATTTCCCTTCGTTGCATCTTGGATTTTGCACCAACAAAAAGCGACAAGAGAGTTATTTACTATTGCTCCATGGGGACTTGCATGAATGTTTTGCTCACCACCTTTGAAAGCTGTTTGTCCAATAAACTATCTTTAACTCCCAGATGTGTTTTTTAAAAGCATGTTGGGCAACCTACTTCCCATCACGCACTGCCCCCCCCCCAAAAAAAAACATGTTTCTGATGTTTCCTCTTCAACCTGTTATTCTACTTTTTCATTTTCTAAAATATTACTTCAACAAGGACCATCATTTCAGTATTAAAAAGATACTTCTGCTTTTGCTCAGAAGTCAGACTCTAAGGCAAAATGATTTTTGCTTCATTTAGGTTTCTTTGTTTCCTTTGGAGAAAAGGAGGATGAAGAAGAGGTTTTAAAAAACAAAATCCTCTCCTGCTAAGCAGCTGAGTCCTTTTATTTGCCTGGCCCAGCGGGAAGTTTGTTTCTCTCGTAAAGAGCCCTGTTATTTTTTAAAAGGCTTCTGTGTACAACAATCCTTCCTGCGGTTCTGCTCACCCAGCACATTTTACAGGAGTTAATGTCAAAAAGACTAAGTGCTGTTGAGTTTGGGTGTGTTTTAAGATGTTATTGTTCTCCCTCCAAATCTTTCATGAACAGGGACTTTATTCTGTTGCTAAAGAGTGGATGTGTTGGCCATTTTGGTCGCCTGTTTGATTTGGTGGTTTGGGATGAGGGAAAAGGATGACCTGAGTATTTTTAACAAGCTTCACCTGTGAGTATTGCTGTTTCTTCAGATACTATCTGTAACCTGACAGAAGAGCATCCCTGGGTATAATAGTGGTGAATCTTGAAAGTATATCTCACCTGAAATTTTGCCTATATTCAAGGTTACCTCTACACTGATGTGTTTGGTAAGAAGTAGATGTGAACATAGTTAAGAGCAAACAACAATGAAAAGAAAGCGAAATTACATATTAATAGGTAGAAAGTTTTTCTCTTTTTTTTTTTCTCTTGCTTCCTAAGCCGTTGCTGCTGACAGACTTAGGGAAGACTATCCTCCCATTAGCAGCGGCTTAAGGACCAGACTGGTGGAAGTTCCAAACCTGTCAGCTCTTTCTCTCGAGACCTACTGCAGCAGAACAACCAGGGTCAGCTCTTATGTCAAGAATAAATTGAAACATGAGCTCTTGGACGGAAAAGATTCTATCTCATAGCAGACTGTAGTCCCTTTTTGCTTTGTCAGCATGGTGACTTGGAAAGAGCACAGGCTTGGATGTCAGACTAGGTTCAATTCCTGTATATGATTCTTGTTAGTAGATGTCCATAAACACAGTGATTCTCTGAGTCTCAGCCACCTTTGCTGTAAGTTGAGAATAATAATACCAGTGTCAGAGTGTGGTTTTCCACTTTAAGTCAGAGAATAGCAGATGTAAAGGGGCTAGCACACAGTAGACGTTCCACAAATGGCAGCTCTTATAATTTGTGTTCTAGAATTAAATACTCATCTCTTATGGTCCCTCTCTCTGTTGGTCAAGTGACTCTCAGTACCCATTTGCTGATTCAGAACAAGCTACCCAGAGCCTACTGATTTCCGAAGAAAGCGCGGAGGCTCCACTCTTGACATTAGGGACCCTGGAAGTGGTACCCATTGTGAGAAGTCACCCTCTAATTGCCCTTGTAATTGACTCTAGTACATTAAAGCTTTGAAAATGTAACCAGCAGAGCTGCCCACACAATCACTTAATGGCAACAGTTATAATTTATGGTCTTTATATGCAGAGAAGCTGCCCAGAGAGGGTTGAAATGGGAGATGTTTTGGGGGGGAGGGGTGGCGCTATGCAGATAGCGATACAAATGTCCTTGCCCACAAGGCATGAAAGACAAACACTGGAAATGAAAAAAAGGAAAATAGGCAAGCAGTACAGTGGCAGAAATAACTCTTGTGACTTCAAAACATTAAAAATAAAACCGCTTTTCTTGTGTGCCTGTCCTTGACAGTGATTTCATCTTTTTAGTTGCCTTTCAGCTTGTTTTATTTCCGGCTGTGAGGGACAGAAGCCTCTGAATGAAGAGGACTTTTTCTCTTTCTCACACTGAGACATGTACATATTCATGTGCTCTCTGTATACATGTTAATATACAAAGAGATAAGCAAATAAAAAATAGGTTTATTACATGTTTAATATATGTAGATATATACTTCTTTGGTAACACACACACATACCTTATCTGTATAAATGCAGTTGTTCCTCATGTATATATTAATAAATATAAATAGCACCTAAGCACGTGCTATCCTCAATATATGTCTAGATTTATAACCTTTATGTCACAAACTTCTCTGCCCTCTGGAAGCACCCTTTCCTTTGGTATCTCAGTAAGCCTTCAGGCCCTCAGCCTGCGTGTTGTGGGCTGCAGATTGTTTCCTGGCTACCTCTAGTCTCAAAGTTCTTCAACAATCTCACCACAGGGAATTTCTCCCTGGTACCTTTCCCTTAAGTCCAGAATTTGCCATCATTTTGCCCTAGCCTGTTCTTTCCCTGTATTTGTTTACCAGGGCTGCTGTAACAAAGTACCACAAACTGGGAGACTTAACCGAAATTTATTGTTTCTCAGTCCTAGAGGCTAGTTTAAGACCAAGGCGTCAGTCAGCGGGGTTGATTACTTCTGAGGGCTGTGAGGGAGAATCTGGTCCATGCCTCTCTCTTAGATTCTAGTAGTTTGCTGGCAATCTTTGGCATTCCTTGGCTTAGAGATATATCACCCCACCCCGCCTTCATCTTCACATGCTGTTCTCCCTGTGTATGTGTCTGTTTCTGTGTTCAAATTTCCCCTTTTTATAAAGACACAGTTATATTGGATTCTGGTCCACTCTAATGACCCCATCTTAACCCAGTCACATACAAAGTCCCTATTTCCAAACAAGTTCACAGATACTGGGGTTAGAGCTTAAACATCTTCTTGGGGACACAATTCAACCCATGACACACCCTCTCTCAAGAAAAAAATCCTCCTTACATCTTTCTCTCTACACCTACAAGGGAAACATTCTAAAATTCCTGATCTTTTATTTTGTAGAAAATGTAGCTCTCTTTTGGTTTCACCCTCTCCCAACCAGTTCATTCTTGAGACCTATTTTGACAAAATTAAAAGTCCACCCAGGAATTTTCTCTAACCAGAAAGCTATTATTGGCTTAATAGGAAACTTTATATTCTCCTAAAACAACCAGTTCAAACTAAAGTCAGCTTTTAAAGCACTTCTTTTTTCTTCCTCTTTCCTAACCTGTATATAATCTCTACAAATACATACACACAAAGAGGATAGTGAACAATGTATTGTGTGTTTCTGTTTTACCATATTATTGTGAAACAAAACACAGATACAGAAAAACCCCACACAAAATAAATGTGTAGCTTACTGAATTATTTCTATATAATTATTATAAGGCAAACATCCTGTAACCACCACCTGGAACAAGACAAGAACTTTGCCAGACAACAGAAACCTTTCTATGGGCCCCATTGTAATCACGACTTTTATGGGCCCCATTGTAATCACGACTCCTTTCCTCCTTCCAAACGTAACCACTAACCTGACTTCTATAGTAATCACTTCCTTACCTTTCTTTATATCATCCATTTCTTTGTTTTTATGCACCCCTGGATACTCTATTTTAGTCTTCTCCAATTTTTTTTTTTTAGCTTCATGTGTCTTTTAAGTCTGGGATTTACAGAATCCCACTCCATCACTTTATTTTCCTTATAGTTTATCTGCTGAAGAACCGAAGCCATTTGACCTGTAGAGTTTCCCAGTCTACACATCTTGAATAACTCGTGATATAGTTCAACATGTCTCTCTCTCCTCTATATTTCCCACAAATTGGCAGCTGGATCCAGAGGTATAATCAGACTCATGTGTGATCCTTTTGACAAGACTGTAAGTGGTGGTATGCTCTTTTATAAAGAAACAAGTAATACTAATTTTCACTCTTTTTTAATGTTAGCCAATACTGGTGTTTAATTCTTAATTGTATTATTTCATTAGAGGTGAAAATGGCACTACTGTAGTTCTACCAATATGTTTTCATTTATTATCCAGAATTTTTTATTAAGGATTACTTCCCCTCATCTATTAAAGTTTGGGTTTTTTTTGTTTTGTTTTGTTTTTTAATTTTTTTTTTAAATTAATTTATTTATTTTTGGCTGTGTTGGGTCTTCGTTTCTGTGCGAGGGCTTTCTCCAGTTGCGGCAAGCGGGGGCCACTCTTCATCGCAGTGCGCAGGCCTCTCACTATCGCGGCCTCTCTTGTTGCGGAGCACAGGCTCCAGATGCGCAGGCTCAGTAGTTGTGGCTCACGGGCCTAGTTGCTCCGCGGCATGTGGGATCTTCCCAGACCAGGGCTCGAACCCGTGTCCCCTGCATTGGCAGGCAGATTCTCAACCACTGCGCCACCAGGGAAGCCCCCCCTCATCTATTATAGTTATAGAGTTAATATAGGAAAGTCAGGATAAGTGATTAATTCTTTCCTATTATTTCCCGAGTTCATAAGATAATGAATTAGTTCCCTGTCACCCTCAAAAGGTGACCAATTAGTTGTATTATTATCATTTTTATTATTATCAATACTAGTAGTATTGTGAACTTATGGATTTAAACATGACTGAAACAAAGAGAAAAAAGACTGGAAAAAAAAAAGAAGGAACAGAGGCTCAGTGGCCTGTAAGATCACTGAGTATTAAGCAGTTTAACATATGTGCAACTGGAGTTCCATAAAACAAGAGGGAAAATGAGTAAGGAAAGAAAAATATTGGCTAGAATTTTTGCAAATTTAATAAAAGACATCAACAGAGAGATCCAAGAAGTTCATTAAACTCCAAACAGGAAATACAAACAAATAAAATAGACTACTGTAACAACAGATCACAGAGACACAGACACTGCAGAAAACCAAAGATAAGGTAATAAAATCAGCCAGAGAAATCAAATACTTGACATATAGGAGAATCATGACAAGAATTATTAATGACTTCTCATCGGAAACAATAGAAGTCAGAGGCCAATGAATGACATGTTTAAAGTGCTGAAATATAGTATGTGAAGTGCTTAGACCAGCGCTTGACACATAGTAAGCACTAAATAAATTGTTGCTATTGTTATTACCTTAATTGTCCGTTTTCTTCTTTAAGGTGGTGGGGACCACTGAATGAATGTGGAATTCTTTTTTCAGTACCTAAAGGGACAATTTAAAGGCTTACTTTCTGGTAGAAAATGTAACCTTCATGTGAACTACTGGGCCACCTGGGGCTATGGTAGTCATTCCATTGATATTATTCAAAAGTTGCTAGTTGGATAAATGAAATAAAAAGATCTGCATGAGAATTGCTGCTCTTTTTATTTACAGCCTGGATTTAGAACCTCCACTTTGGTTAGGTACATAATATGTAAGACATTCTTCAAATATCTGACCTTAGAGTGACAATTAGAAAAGGGGGAAAATAAATGGACTTTCACTTTAAAATGTAGTAGAGAACCTCTTTCTAATTGTGACTGGTTTAATTTATATGTAACGTGGCTTTAAAATTCCCTGTGAATTTATCCTTGCTCATTTCCTTTATTTGTTTATAATCTTCTGTGAACTTATAGGAGAGACAATGCTTTACTAAATGAATGCATTATTCAAATAGACTAATATTTGAGAAAGCTATGCTTATTTACAAACTTTTTTAAATGCCTCTCTTTAAAATCTGTTGGTTCGATGTTCTCACTGCTTCTCCCAGTTTGAAATTATAATTCTCTGCAATGCTGAATTGACATACTTGTTTCCCCAAAGTGCCATTCTCTCTCTTTTTTCTCTCCTTGGGACAGTACCCTTACCTAGTTAACTTCTAATCTTCCTTCAAAATCCAGTAGAAAAAGTTACTTCCATTGGGGAATATCCTCCTAGATGTTTTCTGAGCACAGCATACTTCTATGAATCGCTCTGCTTATTTAGGCAGTAGAGTGTATTAAGACTCCAGGCACTGGGTTCAGATTATATGAGTATGAATCTGGCTCCACTACATTCTTGCTACATGACCTTGGGAAGGTTTCACTTGATCTCTTTTGCCTCTGTTTCCTCATCAACAAAATGAGGATAATAATCATATCTATCTCAGAGAGTAACGTGACAATTTTAAAAAGATTAGTACATACAGAGTTCTTAGAACAGTGCCTGGCACATGGTAAATGCTAAATTAATAAACACTAATAGAGCTGTCACATTTAATAATCATTCTACTTGGCCTATGCCTCACATACTAGGTGATCATGAATAATTGCAATATGAATGAATGGAACCATAGTAGCCTCTGCTTCTGAATTTTTGTCTTGTAAAATCAATCTATTTAGTATTTATTGAGTACCTAGAGCATGGCTTGACACTTAGATGTTTATTGAAAGGATGAATAGGTAGGTGAATGGTTGAATAGATAAGAGTCAATGTTGGATGCTATTCTATAAAAGTTAAAAGTAGAAGGAAATCAATGTGAATTGGTTTCCTTTTTAACAACTTCTTGCAAAAATTAATGAGGAGCTAGATCTGAGAGTATATGTATTCAAATAGGTAAAGAGAGGAAGGGGGTCCTTCCAGAATGGGAAATTAAAACTGTGAAGGTGGAAATAGATGGTGCAGAAAATGTCAGCCTTTCTCACCTCAAAATTAAATGAAGAGAAAGAAGCCTGTGTCAGGATTAGGGTGCACATAGACAAAAAATATGGTTGCTTTACATTGGATGGCGAAAGAAAAAGTATATTTTGTAATTGCGTATTTTGCAAGACCTGATTAGAAAGCCATCTCTCCCATTTATCAGCTGTGGGATTGTGAGCATTTTATCAAACATCTCTAAGACTCCCAATCTGTTAAATTAGAGTAAGAGTTGGTCTAAGGATTAAGTAAAATAATGCATGCAAAGCTTTCAAAACTGTGCCTGGCACATGGTACACAGTCAATAAGAACCCCCATATCTAATAGGAACAAGATCATTGGCTGGTCAGTTATTGAAAAAACTCTTTAAACATTTTATTTTCATTTAAAATATGAATGTATATTAAATGGCCAATTTTTATTTTAAGTGGTCCCCATTTTTAGAGGTCCCCATCATTTTGTGTGTGTATGGTGGTCAATTTCTATGCCACTGCTGCCAATCACATCCGATAAAAGGAAATAAATATGATGCAAAATATGCAACAGAAGTATTATGTTTTAAGAAATTATTAAAGAAAGTAATTCTCTGAAATACAGGCTCTTCTGTCATCAGTTCAATTATTCACATAGCAGAGGACTTAGAATAGTCAAAACAATTTTGTAGAAGGGAAACAACCCACCTTTCTTCATGTATAAAATATACCAATAATCAAAGACATTGGGGATATAATCTAAGTGTCAAAATACTTCTAGACTTTGTGGGGTTTTTTCTCAATCTTTTACAGTTGCCTTGCCCACGTTAATTTGATAGCATTTGTAAAAACAACCTGCTTTTAAGTTTTCCAAAACAATCACCTTACATTTTATAGAAACAACACTTGCAGACTAGTATTTCATCAATTCACAGAATAGTTAATCAAATTACATAATTACAGCAACAAGTGACATAATTAACAAGTAAAAGGGAGGTAAACGAGCTTGGTAACAAACTCAGATGAATCTTGGTAAGTAAGTCCCCTACATACGAACCTTCAAGTTGCGAACTTTCAAAGATGCCAACGGGCGTTCGCATGTCCGATCACGTAAGTTAGTTCACGTGTCTGACGTACATTGTCACGTGTGTGCATCCACTGCAAGTGGTTGTGTTTTTGTGTACTTTACAGTACTGTATAGAGTACAGTAGTACAGTATTTTTATTTCAAGCCCAGGATGTTTGGAAGCAAGTGTAAAAGCAGCGGTGATGTAGCTGGTTCTACTGTACTTTTCAAGGTACTGTACTGTAAGATTAAAAATGTGTTCTTTATTTTTTGTGTTTGTTTGTTCTTTATGTATCATTTGTGTGAAAAGTATTATAAACCTATTACAATACAGTTCTATATAGCTGATTGCGTTAGTTGGGTACCTAGGCTAACTTTGTTGGACTTATGAACAAATTGGACTTATGAACGAGCTCTCAGAACAGAACTCATTTGTATGTAGGGGACTTACTGTAGACAACTCTACTAGGTCGGTATACAACTCTACTTGGTAAGAGTACAGCTCTACTTTTTGAGGAACACTGTGAAGGTACGTTCAAGAGTAGCTTCCTAACCATAAACATCTAGCATGCCCTGGTCCAGTCAATAGAATGATGGGTTTTGGTTAATTCGTCAAGTCCTTAACTAAAGTAAGGAGACTTCTACTATACTATTGCTGCTGTTGAAGAGATTACATTAGTTCTATTCGCTGAAATATCACTTCAGTAACACTCTGCAATCATTCTGACATCCATGTTCCCAATAGAATTTTAGATGTACTCCTTAGACATATTACTTCATACCTTGTGTCACAGTTAATTTTTTAATTACCTTCCACTCTAGAATCATTTGATTATCTATCAGTTCCTCAATATTAGGTACTTGTCCTCATTGTGAAACGCAGTCTCTAGCCCATAGTAGGAACTGGAAGATATCCAGTATACTCTGTAGTCTAGAAGCCATGTCTCAAGATAAAAATTAGAAGAAACTGGTTTGCTTAGCTCAGAACAAAGAAGACAAGGGTGGCTGTGACGGCTGGCTTCAAAACTCCTGCTTTTGGAGTAACCCAGCCTGGCTTCTATTTCAGGCTTTATAATTAAACAGTTTTGTGACGCTGAAAATCACTTCAGTTTTAGAAGTCTTGGTTTACCTAATTGTAAAATTAAGGAGAAAGAACAGATGACTTGGAGAATCCCTTCTAAGTTAGTTCCACTGTTTGAAGGGCCATTATTCATATTCATGGGTGATCCAACTTTTACTCTCTTTTCCTTCAGAAGACGGAACTAGAATGAGTAGGTAGAAGCTGTAGCATTACAGCTATTTGATTCACGTAGAAAAAAGTTTTAATGGTTCCATCTTGGTTACAAAGTATTCAAGGAAAGGCTTAGACCATGGGTCCCCAACCCCCGGGCCACAGACTGGCGGCAGTCCACAGCTTGTTAGGAACCAGGCCGCACAGCAGGAGGTGAGGGGCAGGTGAGCAAGCAAAGCTTCATCTGCCGCTCCCCATCGCTCCCCATCACTCCCCATCTCTCGCATTATCGCTTGAACAACCCTACCCCCACCCCTGTCCATGAAAAAATTGTCTTCCATGAAACCGGTCCCTGGTGCCAAAAGGGTTGGGGGCCACTGGCTTACACAACCACATGCATAAACTCGAAGCGTATGTTGGATTAATTTAACTCCAAGGTCCCTTTCAATGATAAGATTCTTTGATTATATAGGTCAATGGGCCAAATGAAGCAAGACACTCAACGTCTTTTCTGTTTAACTTTTCTGACTGATCCTGCTTTCCTACCCTTTGTTCCTATGTAGTGTTTTACTGAGAGTAATTTTAAATTTACTATTCTCCCCTTCAACCTAACCACAGGCCCTGTTTTGAGACACTTACTATTTTGACAGAAACTGAGACAAACCACAACTACATAATCTCCTTGATAGGCCGGGGTGAATCTCAAGTGCGTTGGCCACCTGTATTCCAAAGCTTTCAGTAGTAATGCCTCCATGCAGTATATAAATGCCACAAAGTGCAGCCATTGAATGAATCAATGGCAGTCAAGGTCAGTGATATTGGAAGTCTCACAAAGTTTTCCAGAGAAAACAGGAACCTAAGATTAGTTTGACTCCCTATTTTTCTCCTACTCTGTACATTTCTTGCCAAAAAATGAGTCTATATTTCTACTCTTTTACAACTATTGCACAATGGCCTGGACTATATGAAGATATTTGCAAATGGCTGAGAACAGAGAAACAATAACTAAATTGTTTGATGGCAACTACTATATTGGGGAAATTATTTATTCTTAGATGCAAGTTAATCACCTTCAAAAAATACCCTTAGCAGATTTTGTTAGCCCTAAAAAGCAAGTGAACTGTCCATTTAAAAGCTAAACAATATGTTTTATTGTTTTTTATAAGTCTTACAGAAAATATCTTATCCTTAGACTTTAATCAGCATAAGGAATAAGTTCCATCCAGCAAATTACTGCTCCAAAATCCAATTAATTGAAACATTTGGTGAAAATACAATCCGTGTTATATTTTACTTGTTTTCAATTAAACCATATGTGCTATGGACATGCACTTTATTTGATGAACAGAAAACATTAATGCTAATGGTTGGCAGTATTTTTTAAGGTCAAGGTTTTAATAACTATCTCTTGCATTCATAGGGCATGTCCAAATGTATTTGACCACATTCATCGCCTCATTTGGTAATGCGCTACGCTGTCACTGAAGGACTGAGGTTTTTTTCTCACCCTCAACAGTTTAGAATCAAATTGTTTTTGTTCCTAGATACAAAGCCTTGTCCTAGCCCTGGAAAATGTCCTGAGATATAACTGATTCAAATGACTAAAAATGCTAAATGACAGTAAAGAATCTTCTCAAAGAGGGAGAAGAGCAAAATTGTTTTCATTACTGTTTTCATTACTGGCTTACTGTATTCTCTAAATGCATATTAAATGAATATTACCAAAATCAAACAACATTTCTTAGGTTCACTCACCTTGTTTTATTTTTTGTTACAGTGGCCATAAATATTCTTCATGCTTTTCAAAGTAAATAAAATAGTGAAAGAATATAAGACAGGAACAAGAAGAAGATTACACAGTTTTATGATTAGCAATAATTTGAAAGTAATTACTTGGAATTTAAAGTCAATTTTTAATGTGATCAAGTGCAAGACTTGATAATGTAAGAACTGTATACCCAGTTACACATTAAAATTAATTGATTGAATCAAGACTTCCGCAACCACTAAGTACAAAGACACAGTATATAATTAACAATAACAGTCAAGTGTTTATACTGAGTCAATAGGTATTTTGATTTCTCTCATTTTAGTATTCATGGCAAATGAAAAATACATTATTTTGAAATTTATGTCGGCATATTTCACTTGGTGCAGTATTTAAGAAAGGAGTTAGGACTTTTCCTAGCACATCAACTTTCAGTTTTATAGAAATGCACGTCACCGATTGCTTCATACGAAATAAATGTCAGTGGTCGTAATCATTGATGCCATTGCCTGAAATCTTTAAATAAGTTACAAATTTAACAACGCACGTTACAGTTAAAACTGAGCTTCAGCTAATGTCCGGTGTGAGAAAGATGAGTATTTTCATACCTTTCTCTTTAGATTTATTGCTTCACTTGCTAAGAGTGGTGCGTATATGTAGAATGTTTTAGTGCAACACAATGCACAGGCTGGGAGGCAGACTAGAACAGTAGTTAAGAGCAAAGGCTTTGCTGCCACAGTCTTGGATTCATGTCGTGGTCCCCTGGTTATTAAATTTCTGACCTCGAGAAAATTACTTGACCTCTTTAATCTTCATTTTCTCATTTGAAAAATGGTATAATACCTTCCTCATTCTTTTTTTCTTTTTTTAATGAGGTTAAATGATATATTCATAGCATATGAAATATGCTTACCATAGTGCCTGGCATAAAGTAAATAATAAATACAAATATCATTATCGTTCCTCACAAATTTATCTTATTTAATATTCATTTTCCAAAAGGAGTAGTCTTTTAAAACGCTGCTCTGTTTAGTGTCCAACTGGAGAAAACAGTTGACTTGGTCACCCACCCAAGGACCCTCCACTTTAGCTGCTATCTGCTGACCCCTGTAGGAATCAAGTGAAAATGCATCCTTGGTGAAACTAATAGGCAGCTTAGATTTCATTGCTAAATTAGTCCTTCAAGTTATACAGCCCCAAAACAGAATAGATCAGAAAGAAAAATATACTATATAAATGACAGAATAAGAATTACCCAGTATGCTCCTTTTAGGATGAGAGACTTGGGAGCTTGAGTTAATATTTTTATGGATATACTTTTATACTTTCACCTCTAGAATCATCGCTTTTGTCTTTTCTTGCGTCTGTAATACCAAAATATCGTGACAAATGTAGAAGGGGATATTGAAATAAAATGGAAAGATCACCATGATGCAAATGGGCATACTTCTCACAATCTTAATAAGCAGTGCTTATATCTTAACATTTCTGATCTTCTAGGCATATTTTACCACAAAATTCCCAAATCAGGGCCAATAGGATACAGCATGTGTCCTAGTAACATGAATTAAGATATAAAAAACTATAGTTAAGGGGTAAAAGAATCAGACATCTTTTAAGACAACTTGTTTAATAAGAAATTGACAGTTATGAATGTTTATTCATTTAGTCAAATATATATTAAATATCCAATATTTTCTGGGCACAGAATATCAAAAAGAGAAGTAACTTGGGTACTGCCTGATTGATTCCCACTTTAGGCAGAAAAACTGTCTATTAAGACAGGACCACTAGATGTGGCTGCACAAAAATTAAAAATTAAAAAGGGAGAGGGATATACCTTAATAACAACCTGTTCATCCTAGGACCTCTTATTTGAATGGATCTCCATTCATCTTACATCTATATTACTCCTTGTTTTGTCCTACCCACAGTGTAAACTTCATGCTGGAAGACAGAACCATCATTCAAATTTAATTTTGGTAGTATGGTATGAATTCACCTGACTTCCTTTGTCAAGCTTTTTTTAAAAATGTTTTTTCTTTCTTCTATTTCTCTTAAAACACTTAAAGATTTTACTGCATTACCTGTTGTGTCGTAGGTATTATTGTGAAGCTGTTTCTTTAATCTTCTCCAATATACTTATAAAAAGTCTTTGGTGATCTTTTGGAGAGTGAGGAATGTTCTAGAGCAGTGATTAAACCAAATCCTCATTAAATCTCCATCTACCCACAGCTGTCTGAAATAGACTCATATCCCAAAATTGCTGAACACATATCTGCAAAAGATATGAGCTAGTTGTGTCAATTATTGATATATATTCATAGTTTCTGAACATTTGGAATTGTGTTGCCAATGCCAGCACATTATTAATTAAACTTTATATGATGTACATGTAGAACAAGTTAAGGAACTCACAACTTAAGCAAAGTGTAGAGTAACTGGAGATGATTCACTAAGAAGGTGATATGAGGAAGGGATTGAACCCAGATCTGTATTTAATCTCCCTGTCTTACATGGGATAAACCAATTGTCATTATTAATAACAGCATTTTAAGAGAGTTTGGGAAATAAATGATCTCACAGTTGTGTGTCTGATACCTCACTTTATATTCTAGTATTTTATCATACTTTATACATTAATAATACCTAAAGTATATATAAATATAAGCGATTTACAGTTTATAAAGAGTTATTATCACATTTGACTCTCATTACAATCTGGAGAAGGAAGGCAAAGAGAATGGATATTCTTTGAATACCACTACTTAACACTGTGCGGTTCCTTCTCATACATTATCATAATCAATTCTTATTATGCTGTGATATTATGAGGTAACTATTATCCTCCTGATAAAACTGATGCTGAGAGAAGCTAAACAACTTTTTACAAAGTCACACAGATTCTAAATGATAGAACCAAGGTGAATGCCAGTAGGCACACAGTGGTCATGGCATATATTATTATATCCATCTTATATATTAGGAAATAGACCTATTGAGAGTAAGTGACTTGTTCCAAAGGTCCATTTATTATGTTGTCATGTAAATTATGGCATATCTTTTTTTCCAGTTTTATTGAGATATAATTGACATATACAAGTTTAAAGTATACAGCATAACAGTTTGATTTATATATACTGTGAAATGATTACCTCAATAAGTTTAGTTAGCATCCGTCATTTCATATAGGCACAATAAAAAGAAAAAGAAAAAAATGTTTTCCATGTGATGAAAACTTTTAGGGTTTACTCTCTTAGTAACTTTCCTGGGTATCATAGAGCAATGTTACCTGTAGTTATCATGCTGTACATTACATCCCTAGCACTTACTTATCTAACTGGAAGTTTGTACCTTTTGACCACCTTCTTCCAATTCCTCCTCCCCCTAATCCCCACCTCTTGTCACCACAAATCTGCTCTGATTTTCTGTGAGTTTGTTGTTGTTTTTGTTGTTCTTAGTTTCCACATATAAGTAAGATCATACAGTATCTGTCTTTCTCTCTCTGACTTACTTCACTCGGCATAATTCCCTCAGGGTTCATCCATGTTGTCACAAATGGTAGAATTTCCTCATTTTTTTATAGATGAAAAATATTCCATTGTGTATATATATATACCACAACTTCTTTATCTATTCATCTGTCACAGACACTTAGGTTGTTTCTTGGCTCTTGTAAATAATGCTGCTATGAACATGGGGGTGCATGTATCTTTTCCAGTTAGTGTTTTTGTTTCCTGCGGATATAGCCCCAGAAGTGGAATTGCTGGATCATATGATAGTTCTACTTTTAATTTTTTGAGAATCCTTTATGCTGTTTTTCACAGTGGCTATACCAGTTTACAATTCCATCAAGCGTGTGCAAAGTTTCCCTTTTCTTCACATCCTCGCCAGCATTTATCTCTTATCTTTTTGTTGGTGGCTTTTCTAACAGGTATGAGGTGATATCTCATATATCTCATTGTGGTTTTGATTTGCATTTCCCTAATGACTAGTAATGTGAGCATCTTTTCATGTACCTTTTGGCCATTTGTATATCTGCTTTGGAAAATATTCAGGTCTTTTGCTCATTTTTTTTGCCCATTTTTAAATTGGATTATTTTTTGTAGGTTTGTTGTTTTGGGGGGTCTTTTTTTGTTTGTTTTGTCTTTTTGTTTTATTTTGTTTTGTTTTTGCTATTGAGTTGTATGAGTTCTTTATATATTTTGGATATTAGCTCCTTATCAGACATATGGTTTGCAAATATTTTTTCTCTTCTGTAGGTTATCTTTTCACTTTGCTGATTGTTTCTTTGCCGTGCAGAAGATTTTTAGTTTGATGTAATCCCACTTGTTCATTTTTTATTTTGTTGCTTATGCTTTAGGTGTCATATCCAAAATTTAGTTGCCAAGACCCATAGCAAGGAGGTTTTTTTCCTAAATTTTTTCTAGGAGTTTCATGGTTTGGGGTCTTACATTTAAATATTTAATCAATTTCAAGTTAATTTTTATGAGTGGTGTAAAATAGGAATCTACTTTTACTCTTTTGCATGTGGATATCCAATTTTCCCAGCACCTTTTATTGAAGAGACTGACTCTTCTCCATCGACTAGTCTTGGATTCCTTGTCAGATTACTTAACTATATATGCTTGTGTTTATTTCTGGGCTCTCAGTTCTGTTCCATTGATCTGTTTGTCCCTTTTTATGCCAGTACCATACTGTTTTAATTACTATACCTTTATAGCTTGCAGTCAGGACATGTGATGCTTCCTGCTTTGTTCTTTCTCAGGTTTGTTAAGCAATCCTTAAGGAGATTCAAATCTATACCAGGATTTCTTTGTGAAAAATTAAACCTATTTAGGTGAAAGTATAAAATTAAAGCCAAAGGCACATGCTGCTTGCTTTGTGCAACTAGATATGCAACATAGAATAGGTCGTTGTAAAAATTAAAAGAACTGATAGAAAAGATTTTTAGTCCCAATAAACAGTTTTTATGGCAAAGCAAAAGCGCTTTAGTTCAATTGTTGTATAATTGAAGATACTAGCACTTGTCATACATAATGCGATAAGGGAGCCTCCGTTACTCAATAGTTTCAAACATCTTTGGCATATCTGAAATCATACAACAAATACTGGATATATTGGTTAGCCACTTCATAAATCTCAGCCATAGTGTGTAAGTCCGTCATTGTTTCATAGTGAGCAAAATGTCCTTGCAAAAAGAGGTACTTGTGTAATTATTTCAATTACATAACTCTCACTCTTTCCTAGGACCTAAGATGAATCCAGATTTTCCAATTATCTCTTTTACAAAGAGCCCCATAAGGATGATTAAGTGAAGTAGTGGAGTCAGACATCTGCTGAAAATGCCCATTTGAAATCTTTGGTGGATTAAAACAAGCTTATAAATGAATTTATGAATTTGGGGTTAGCTCTTTAGATTCTTAGCAGATTACAAATGCCTGTTGATGTTATATTGTATCTTTTGAAGTTTGGTTTTTATGGCTAAGCTATGACAAACAGGGAACAGGTAAGGGAGGAGGAGCCAGGAAAAGCTAATATTTCAAACTAAATCATGAACATGGGATTGAGAGATAAAAAGTTTCCCCAAGTGAGTTTTAATGAGTGATAACTGAATATAGTGAAGAAAAGACAAAAATGTGGGAAGGAAAAAATTACGCTTTATCACAAAAAAATAGAACATCATCCCTCACAGAATATAATTTCATGTATTTTTTTAAATTAATTAATTAATATATTTATGGTTGTGTTGGGTCTTCGTTTCTGTGTGAGGGCTTTCTCTAGTTGTGGCAAGCGGGGGCCACTCTTCATCGCGGTGCACGGGCCTCTCACCATCGTGGCCTCTCTTGTTGAGGAGCACAGGCTCCAGACGCGCAGGCTCAGTAGTTGTGGCTCACGGGCCCAGTTGCTCTGTGGCATGTGGGATCTTCCCAGACCAGGGCTCGAACCCATGTCCCCTGCATTAGCAGGCAGACTCTCAACCACTGCACCACCAGGGAAGCCCCAATTTCATGTATTTTTAAAACAGCAGCAAACACTAATGAGGAAAACTGGTGTGGCCCAAATCTTATCATGTCATGCTCCTGCTTAAAACTCTTCAAAGGCTACCCGTAGCCATTAATACAAGATCCAAACTCCTTAACACAGCACCTCGGGACCTTCACGAGCCTCTGGTTCTCCAGCTTCCATTCTCAGTATTTCCTCCTAACCCCATTCACTCCTTTGACCATGATGATCCAGGCCATATCACCTCTCTACAAGCTACTCCCTCACTATGCTTAGAGTTCCTAACTGTCTTTCTTCTAGCCATTCAACAGGGCTCAGCTCAGTTGTCACTATCTCCAAGAAGTTTTCTCTGACTCTACTATCTGCCTTTTCTTGAAAGCATTTGCTTATGTTCTGTTTACTTCTCGTTTCCTCCACTCTGGTCTGTGAGCTCCTCACGGACAAGAACTGTGTCCTCTTCATAGTAATCTTTCCCATTGCCAGTGTCGTGAGTTGAATTGTGTCCCCCCAAAAGATGTTGAGGTCTTAACTCCCAGTACCTGTGAATGTGACCTTAATTGAAAGTAGGAAATTTGCTGATGATCCAGGATAAGGTGAGATCATTTTGGTGGGCCTTAATCCAATATAACTGGTATCCTTATAAAACGAAGAAAGTTGGATACAGAGACAGACACATACACAGGGAGAATGTCACGTGAAGATGAAGGCAGAGATGGGGGTGTTGCCTCTATAAGCCAAGGAATGCCAAAGATTGTCAGCCAAACGCCAGAAGCTAGGAGAGAGGCATGGAACAGATTTTCCTCCACAGCCCTCAGGCGGAACCAGATGCCTTGATCTGGACTTCTAGCCTCCAGAATTGTCAGACAATAATTTTCTGTTGTTTAAGTCACCCAGTTTTGTGCAACTTTGTTCCAACAGCCGTAGAAAACTAATATAGCCTGGAACTTCAATGTTTTTTAAAGAATGAATGAAGTGACTCACCATATTATTTTACCAGCCTGAGCCCTTTCCTTCACAGTTCATTAAAGTATACTTATGGAAAAAGGATTCAGTGATCTTTATTTGATTCATTCATTTTAAAAATCAGTTTTGGAGTATCGACTTTGTTCATAATGCTCCTGGGGAACATAAATAAAAGAGTTATTGGGCTTCCCTGATAGCGCAATGGTTAAGAATCCGCCTGCCAATGCAGGGGACACAGGTTCGAGCCCTGGTCCAGGAAGATCCCACATGCCGCGGAGCAGCTAAGCCCGTGCACCACAACTACTGAGCCTGCGCTCTGGAGCCCATGAGCCACAACTACTGAGCCCACGTGCCGCAACTACTGAAGCCCAGGTGCCTAGAGCCTGTGCTCTGCAAGAAGAGAAGCTACCGTAATGAGAAGCCCGTGCACCGCAACTAGAGAAAGCCCACGCGCAGCAATGAAGACCCAACGCAGGCAAAAATAAAACAAATAAAATGAATAAATTTTTTAAAAAAGAGTTATTATTCCCTCTACATTCAAAATGCTAACTGTCCAACATAGGGGACATTACACTTTTCCAGAACAGAGCTGACAGTTAGGTGCTGCATACCACAGTAGTGGTTTATGGCAGGCATGTGTTCTGATTGTTTGGTGTCCATGCTATACAAGCTATTAAATGTTTTCAATATCAACCCTTCCTATAAGTAACTAATTCAATATAGAAAATGATGTCTCATTAAAAGTGAGAGAGAGAAATAGCATTAAATGTGGTCGTGGACACATTACTTTTAATTTAAAAGATGGGTATTAGGAAGGACTTTGCTGAAGAGGTGTTACTGGATAAGAGCCTTTGTGGATGGAAATTTATCAAGACCCATCCAATTACCCTTCAGACTTTCTACTCTGATTTCCCCAGCAGCAACCCTGCCAACTGGAACATTCCTATCAAGACTTCAAAATATGAGTTGATTTTTATCTCTCTCAAATAATCTGTTACTTTTGATAACTTTATGTGTTGGGATCTGGATGCCTCCAAACAGTCTGGACTGTATTCAGAATCAATATTAATGGCTTTGGTTTACATTGGCAACTAGAGTTAACTTAGAAAAAAAACATTCAGGCAGACGTGGTTGATAAGTAAAGGCAGTGCCTATCACTTTTAATGCTGGAAGCTTGGAGGATATTCCATTTCAAGTACAATAAAGTAGACAGTAAACCAGTAAGAGAACATCTGATCACACTTTGTCATACTGTCCCATGAGCAGTCAACTGTGGTCAGAGCAGTTTATTTCATTTGTAAGGATGCAGGCAAGGAAGTGCTGATCATTCTTAGATTTAATAAAGAGTAAATACATTTCTCATTGGTAATCTCTATTGTTTCTTTAGATACAATAGACACTTCATTAATTCCCAAGCACACGAGGCAGTAGTTGGCACATTAAAATGCTCAGTATGAATTATTCTGGTCACTTTTTTTTCTTGAGCTAAAGCAGTCTGCTAAAGCATACACATCTGTTAATGTGAGATGCTTGACATTTAAAAGTATACCTATGCCATGTGATCATTTGGTCTTTGAACAATTCAATCATTAATTCATCCTGTAAATATTTACTGAACAATTACCATATGCCAGCAGTGTGCACAATATGATCTATTTTATGCAACCCCTACTTTCTAGGATCATATGATTTAGTTGAAGAGAGAAGATCAATGCACACAAAAGATTAATTTCAAAAGTGATTTAATCTAACTTCTTACACTTTCTGTGCTTATACCTAGACTGCTGAGAATTGCTGAAGGAAAAAAAGTTACTAGAATAGTGCTATCATTAATTCATAGTCACTAAACCCTAATGAGACAATCAACAGTTCCTTGCAATTTTTCTGCGTTTCTCTAATCAATTATTTCTTCCATCTTCCCTAAGAGCTATTTCAAAACTTCTGTACTTTCTCAAATCTCTGACCTCACTACTTCCCTCATCTTGGCCAGTACCACACTTTCTTGTTATCAGAGTAAATTGAAGATGAGAACAACTTTAGTGTACTGCCATTAAGCCAATAATCTTAACCTTTATCTACACCATCCTTCTCTCCTTCCCTCCTAATTCAGTGGAGAAAGAGTCCTCCTGTCTCCATTTATTCCAAACTATTTATTATGCATAGTTTCAGGGGCTAAGTGTACATTGGTGAGTAAAAGGGGTATGGTTCCTCTCCTCCTGCAGCCTGTATTCTAACTAAGACTACTTGTTGCTTTCACATGAACTATTTCTCAAATAAGTTTCTCAAATAAGCCATGTTATCTCCCAACTCTGGGTCTTTAAGTGCATGTTTCCTTCTGCAGGGATGTTCTCTCCCCATTCCCTTTCTCCTGGCTCACTTTCATCTTCTAGGTCTCAGATTGGATATCAGGACCTATAGTTAGCACCTGTTCCTCTCCTATCAACACTTAACCACACCGGGTTTTCATTGCCTCTTTACTTGCCTTACTCTCCATTAGAAAAGAACCATAAACACGGATTCACTGATATAACCACAATATATATAGGGCAGTCCTTGGCACATGAGTAGTTATCAATTAGTGTTTGTTGAATGAGTTAACTCATTCTATTTAAATAGATGTGAAAAAGCTGATACGTATAATTGGTTCTACTGGGGTTCAACTTAGCAATGAACTACTTTGAGTTGGCAAAGACTTGAGTGGTCTTGAAAATTAAAGTGGTGAAGGCATTTCAGATGGGAAACAGGAATAACAGTAGAAAAACAGCACAGCAAGATCATCTTGCTTGGGGGGAAGCTTAGTAGCAGAGAAGTAAGGGATAGTGAGAAGAGGGGATGTAGCATTCCTGTAGAAAATGAACAGTGACGGACAATTTCAAGAAACAGAGCAACACAATGGATGTAGAATTTTAGGAAAAGAATAACCTGGAAAATCTTTGCTGAATGGATTGGAGAATCAGGCAGGGAAAGACTGGAATCAGGGAATGTGGTCATAAGCCTTTTACACTAAAGCAAGCATGATTGGATAAGCACTTGATTTAGTGAAGTAGCAATAGAGAAGACATATGTACATATATAATACATTTACACATTTTGTGCCATCCTCTCCTATTATGGGAATGAGTAAGGTAACTACAAACTAGCAATTCCACCAGGCAAGGAGCCCAGCCAGTCATCCAGAATTTTCCTCCAAAAGGACTGGAAATTTCAGTCCTTTGATGGGTCTTTGTTCTTTCTGCATTACATAGAACACTACTGATTTCTTTTACATTCCTACCCTCATCACATTATACTGCCCCGTTTCTTCTCATATTTCTTTTACTACTTCTCACTTCATTTTATCTTTTTTATTGCTCTGAAACAGTGGTTCTCAGAATGTGGTCCTCACACCAGCAGCGTTAGTATCACGTGGGAGCTTGTTAGAAATGCAAATTTGGGGGCACGTGCCAGATATTCTGAATCAGAAACTCTGGGCATACAGGCTAAATTCACTTCTCTCAAATAATAGTTATTCCCCAAGGCACATACTATAGAATCCTATTCTCTCTGTAATCTCTTTCTTGTGGAGAATCCACTTTCATAGTTTCAATGACCACTGCTATGTTGATAAGTGCCCAAACTTGTGTGTATGTGTATGATTTCATTACAAAGAGGTAGATATACATACCACCACTTAGACCATTAGAATTAGATGCTGTATTAATTTCCTGGAGCTACCTTAACAAATGACCACAACTTGGGTGGTTTAAAACAATAGAAATTTATTCTCTTGCAGTTCTGGAGCCTGGAGGTCTGAGATCAAGATGTCAGCATGATTGATTCCTTCTGGAGAGCTCTGAGGGAGAGTTTGTTCCATGTTTCTCCCTCAGTTTTTCGTAGTTGCTGGCAATCCTTGGCATTTCTTGGCTTATATGTGTACCATCCTGCTCTCTGCCTCTGTCATCGCGTGCATTCTTCTCTGTGTGTTTCTTTGTTTCTGGGTCCAAATTTCCTCTTCTTACAAGGACACCAATCATTGGATTGGGGCTCACACGAATCCAATTTAACTTCATCTTAAATTGATTGCATCTGCAAAAACCCTGTTTCCAAATAAGGTCACATTCACAGGTAACAGGGCTTAGGACTTCAATCTGTCTTTTGAAAGGCGTAATTCAACCTGTAACCACTGCCATTTGAGTAGATTGTGGTATACGGAGTCAGATGTAGGAGACTGAGGAAAGTATGTGTGATACGGAAATGGAGTTAGTAACTAGAGATCTCTGTTTGTTTAGAAACTCCAGCTCTTACAGTAAATGAGGCTGCAGCAAGTTCAAGAGAAGATCTTTTTTTTATTAATTTATTTTTTTTAATTTATTTATTGGCTGCATTGGGTCTTCGTTGCTGTGTGCGGGCGTTCTCTAGTTGTGGCGAGCGGGGGCTACTCTTCGTTGTGGTGCACGGGCTTCTCATTGTGGTGGCTTCTCTTGTGGAGCACGGGTTCTAGGCAGGCGGGCTTCAGTAGTTGTGGCACACGGGCTCAGTAGTTGTGGCTCGCAGGCTCTAGAGTGCAGGCTCAGTAGTTGTGGCGCACGGGCTTCATTGATTTTGCGGCATGTGGGGTCTTCCTGGACCAGGGCTCGAACCCGTGTCCCCTGCATAGGCAGGCGGATTCTTAACCACTGTGCCACCAGGGAAGTCCCAAGAGAAGATCTTTCTAGGATAGGACAGAAGCATGGTCAAAGCCAGAATAGAAGAAAAGCATTGATGGTAAGAGACTGAATATTCTAGAAGGGAAAAAAGAGGAATAATGAGTAAAATTCAATGGTGAAGGGGAAGATTTAGGTTTAGAAAAGAGGAATGATGCTCATTCCTTTGAGAAAGGGTAGGTGTAGACATGGAGACTTTTCACAATAAAATAGGCACTGGGGGCTTCCCTGGTGGTGCAGTGGTTGAGAATCTGCCTGCCAATGCAGGGGACACAGGTTCGAGCCCTGGTCTGGGAAGATCCCACATGCCGCGGAGCAGCTGGGCCCGTGAGCCACAATTACTGAGCCTGCGCGTCTGGAGCCTGTGCTCCGCAACAAGAGAGGCCGCGATAGTGAGAGGCCCGCGCGCCGCGATGAAGAGTGGCCCCCGCTTGCCGCAACTAGAGAAAGCCCTCGCACAGAAACGAAGACCCAACACAGCCATAAAAATTAATTAATTAATTAATTAATTAATTAATTAATTAATTAATTTTAAAAAAAGGCACTGAAGTGATGCCTCTTTTTAGGCAAAAAGTATAAGTGGGTATTTTGAGGTACATAGTCAGGAGAAAAGCTTGGAACATTGACTGTGGTAAGTTAATTATGTGATCTGTGAGAGATCCTTAAGCAGGATTGAGCCTGCCTAGCCAGTGCCGAAGGCATTTTGAACAGAACCACTTCTTTCAATGCCAAACTTGGTCGTTTGAACCCAGGGAGAATCCAGAGAGTAAGAAAATACAGCTTTGGTCTTTAACCTCATCGGGCACTGTAGATATGATTAATTAATTATTCTCTCAAATTAAAATGAAAGACACATTTTTGGTATTTTTTTTAAGCAATGATTTTTTTTTTTTAAGGAGAAGAGATGTAAAATAGTCTGTTACCTGTGTAGACCAGACCCACAGATGAAGTTTTTGTTTTGTTTGTCAACTGAAATGAATGCACATTCAGCAGTTAGGTTGCCTGTATTTTCTAAAACAAAGCCTGCCAGGCTTCAGGGTGGATTCTGTGTTTCCTTTAGTAAAATAGGATAGTAGAGTCAGAATGTACAGAATACCACTATAGTATATTTTTTTTTTGTAAAGCACTAAACACCCTACCTTGCAGATCCTAAATAAACTGTGACAGAAGCAGTCTGCTTAATAATATTAAATTTTTGGAGGTGCCCCAGAGTGTCCTCCTAGTAAAGTCACATAAAATGAAGTTGGACCATGTTATCGAATGATTATAAGACATTATGGGGCTTAGTTCTTTACACCCATAAAGACTATATGGGTACATTGTAGTCACATGACTCTTTCAAGTATTGGGGTTTTTATTCTAAGCTTCCCGCACGCAGAATCAGTCCGTTTTCCCAAGACTTCCTCCTTCAGGCCTCCACCTTCCACTGGCACCTGCTTCTCAGCGTAGTCAGGCACCAAGGGGAAAGGGTGAATGGTGATCGTTCCTCGTGTTCTTTTTTCATAGGAGAAGGAAAAGATTTTGCATGGGAAAAGGTTAAGTTAAAGGCTTTAAACAACGTTCAGACATTCCTTTCCCTACGCCTGCATCTCCTGTGTTAACATGAGGATATACAATCTGGGGATATGCAGGAAATACGGAAAGAAGAACCCAGCTTTATGCACTAGATGTAATCCTGAAATTGTTTGCACATCAGGTTTGTCAAACAGATCAGTTTGTAATAGGTTGCTTTTTTCCTTTGCCAGAGTACTGAAATATCCACTGATTTTACTTTCTTTTGTGATTTTAATACTTACATTGTTCTGTGTCAGCTTTGTTTATTACTGACACATGTATAGGCATGTTTAGTATTATTCTCAGTAGCCAAACTTTCCACAGTCGATAGTGTTAGGGTCACGATTTTAGGATGAGACCTACCAACTCTTGTCACTGAGTTTATTTTATAATTGATTAGTCCATTTCTTTATCATGGACACATCTTTTCAATATTGTAACCAATTCTCTAAATTGGTCACTTACCAAAAATCAGTGTTCCTTACTCAAATCTTTATAATACTCATTGTATTTGTCTTGTTAGGGACCACTCTAGCTTATCTTACTGTAAATACAGGTTTTGAGTGTTTGCTAGGCATTTTTGTCTCAATTTCCAGCCAGGGGAGCTGGGATTTTATGAGCACTGTATGATCTAAGTCAGGGCAGCTGACTCTTCAGTTACTTAGTCAGTCTGATGTATTGGTTTTAAAGATGCGTTCTCTTTTATCAATTCTAACTTAAGACTGTATTCAAGATCCAGCCCAAATGCTAAACCTTTTGTTGATTCTCCTCCTGCTCTTCTAAGAAGTAAGTCATGACCCCCTCTGTACTCACATATCACAGTACCATTACAGAACTTATCCTAGCCAGTTCAGTTCTGTCAAGATCTTTAGGTATCTGTTTTCCAAACAACTTGAGAGCTTATTGAAAGCAGAGAATTTTTATTTATCAAGAATCTATTTTTGTAATAACTGTAAATGGAAAGTAACCTTTCAAAATTACATAACATTTTTAAAAAGACATTTGAAAAAAGAATCTATTATGTGCCAATTACTAAAGAACATAGATACGTTTATTCCCTTATTACACCTGAGGAGATTGGGACTCCAGTTTACACAGCTAGTAGATGGAAGAATCAGGATACGAAGCTGGCTCCGCTGTTGTCCCACTGCCTGCACAGTGGTTGCCATAAACTCTGTGTAGACTAAGATGGAGAGGTAACCAGAGTTCAATGAGGAAATGTAACATATACATTCATCAACTCCAACTAACGGCGCTCACTTTTTCAGCTGCTCCTCACTCTCTGAAGCCACCAGCTTCATATTAAAGGGGAGTCTTTCTCAGAGACAAGTGATTTTCCTTGTCCTCTTATATTCATATGTTTATCCATTCTTTCATTTAATGCATATTTATGAGGTAACTATGTATCTGCCCTGGTTCTACTGCATAGCATGAAATAGTTAAAAATCCCTGTCATCTGGAGTTTATATTTTCATCAAGGAGAGAGGCAATAAAAAATTAAATAAAATACATAGATGATTTATATCGTATATCACAAGGTAATACGTGCTAAGGGACACTGAGAATAGATCAGGATAAGGAAGTGGGATGGATTGTTAGGGGACAGTATTAAATAGGGAGGTCAGGGTCAGGCTCCCAGAGAAATTGAAATTTTCACAACAGCCTGAAGGCAGGGTGTTCCAGGCAGCAGAAACAGCTAGAGCAAATGCCCTAAGATGGGAGTGTGTCTGGCATGTTCTAGAAATATCAAGGCAGTAAGTGTGTCTAGAGTGGATTGAAGGAAGGAAGTATTAGCAAATGAGGGTAGAGAATGATCCTATAATGTAGACAGACTACCCCTGCTTTAACAGAGTGTGTGCAAGGAAACCAGTGTCTCCAAACTGATCATTTGGATTTGGTCTTATGGCTGGGTAGACCTAGACCACATTTGTCTTCATAGAGCAGCCCTCCAAAAAGCAATGACATCATCTGGATTTAGAGCATTACTTCAGCCAGGTTCAGCCACAGTCACTCATGTGAACTCATGGATCATTATTTCTGTACTGTTTCTGGTCAATCCATTTCTTTACATTTATGTTGGCTACAGTTGATAGCAGCTGGTTATACAATGCATGGTATGTACTCAGGAGATGCTTGTTGAATGAGTGGATATATGAGTGAGTGAATGAACGAATAAATGAATGAATGGATGGATGAATGGATGGATAGATAGGACCAGATTTGATCTTATAACACAGATGGATACTTCCACCTGTAAATAACCTTGTATTCTGGATGTAGACATAAGCTATACGTTTACCTATCATGTTGAATTGAATATCTGGAATATGGTTGAATGTTGATCAAATATTGATTATTTTTAAATGTATCCATGTTCCACCAAAGTAAGAGAAATTAGGGGAAATGTTTAGTTCTGTACCTTTAGAGCCATTCTCTGGCTCTTACTTAAAATACTTTAGCTTAAGCAGAGTCACCAGTTAAGAAGTGCTTAAGCCTAATCTTAGTGGAAAAAACGTTGTTTCCTTTTTAGCTGATATATTTATGTCTACGGTATCCACAGTGATTTCATTGTCTTGGTAAAATCTTCAACTTCAAATGTCAAGTACATAGTTACTCCCTTTGTTGGACTTAACCTTGTTTATAGTGGTAATTTGTTTGCTTAGCTCTTCTGTAACTCAGACCGGCTGTGGCATTTACTGTTGGCATAGTAGATGTAAATCAGAGTCCCTGAATTTTCTTTAACCTTTTGTCCACAGTTCGGAATGAATTCTGTACTATTGTAAATGCAGTAGATTGATCCTAGAGTGTGGCTATGAAACTTTTGTAAATATGTTTTTTAAACTTTCCTATAATCATATATAAATATGAAATAACAGTTTTGGAAAACATGAGCTGATATGTATTTTAAATTTCATAGGAAAAGCCAGTTGGGGACATTTTATCTACCCTTGGTCATCTTTCATTTGGTAAACAAATTCTTTAAATATGAGGGAAACAAATACATTTATAGATCTATGCAATGTCAAAGCATCAATAAAGAATTAATTACCCACTCTAGTAGGAAATTAAATAACACTTATTTTAATTGCCCCATCAATTTAAATCCATTTTCCATTTATTGTTAACAACTAATTTAACAAAAAAACATTTCATTTCAGGTATGATTCCAGAGGTGTTACTTTATAATTTACCATGCCATTATTTTTCCATTAACTAATCACTTAACGCTATCTTAAGAGCAGCACATAGCCCTACTCAATATTTATTCAATACAAGGATAGTGAAATGGAGTATTTTTAAAGTGTTTTTCATTGTTGTATAAAGTGACAAAAATTTTTATGATTGTTTTATCATAAAACAAGTGTGTGGTTTTTTAAAACTAGGCAACTAGGGGTGTGTGTGTAAGGGGGGGTTTAATTTCTTAAGACAAGCAAGTTACAGAAATGTTCTGTCTTTAGTTACAAATGTCTTTGACTTATATCTATCTTTCTGAGTAATTTTCATGTTAATTATTATAATTTCAAAATGCAATGAAAATATATGCTACAAGTATTGTACTGAATGTGTATTCAATTATATTCTGAGAAAGATTTTTTTTGTTCTTATACTTTTAAAGAGTCTATCAGTCATTCTTTTAAAATGGCCTCATAATGATTTTTTAATAACTCTATTCTTGTTATCATTCCATAGTTTAATATAAATAAAAGTTTATGGCAATATGTATAGACCCTGAGGATATTATGCTAAGTGAAATAAGTCAGACAGAAAAAGGCAAATACTGTATAATTCCACTTATATGTGGAAATCTAAAAAACAAAACAAAAGAACAGACATAAAATGGAAACAGAGTGATAAATACAGAGAACAAATAAGTGGTTGCCAGAGGAGAGACGGGTGGGGAGGAGAGAAGATATAGGTGAGGAAGATTACGAAGTACAAACTTCCAGTTACAAAATAAATGAGTCATGGTTGTGAAATGTGCAATGTGGGGAATATAGTCAAGAACCATGTAATATTTTTGTACGGTGACATATTGTAACTAGACTTATCATGGTGATTATTTTGAAATGTGTAGAAATATCTAATCACTGTGTTGTGTAATAGGAACTAACATAGTATTATAGGGCAATTATACTTCAAAAACAAACTCAGTCACAGAAAAAGAGATCAAATCTGTGGTTACCAAGAGGTGGGGGAAGAGGAGAGGGGGAGCTAGATGAAGACAGTCAAAAGGTACAAACTTCCACTTAGAAGGTAAATAATACTAGGGATGTAATATACCACATGAGAAATATAATTAACACTGCTGTATGTTATACGTGAAAGTTAAGAGAGTAAATCCTAAGAGCTCTCATCACAAGGAAAACTTTTTTCTATTTCTTTAATTTTGTATCTATATGACATGATGGATGTTCACTAAACTTACTGTGATAATCATTTCATGATGTATATAAGTCAAATCATCATGCTGTACACCTTAAACTTATACAGTACTGCGTGTCAATTATATCTCAATAAAACCGAAAGAAAAAAAATTATAAGCCATAGCATAGTAAAATTCTTCTCTCAAGATGGAAAATTTCCAAAAAACAAAAATTTTTTTAAAAAAAGGAAATTTTCCATGTTTAAAATCATTTCATATTTTGTGGTTTGTTACAAACATAATACAGTCAAAGTATATAATCTATTTCTTTATTCTTTAGACTGGGTGCAGGGGTGATTCGTTTGTGTTCATTCTTTATTAACTATAAGTTAATAACAGGAAGTGCCAGGAAGTGTGAAAATATGACAAGGTACCCAGAGAAGGAAACATGAAGGGCAAGCATCGAGCTTCTTTTCCTTATCTTCTCTCTGAAATTATTACACCGATATCCAATGTATCCTCCTCATGGCTCTTATCTCAGAATCTGTGGAATGTTCAAATTGCTGTACTTTTCATTCTGAAATGTCAAAAATATCTAGGTCTCTACCCAAATGACTGGCAGGACTTCTGTTCTCTATGCTAGAGTAACAACAGCAGCAACGAAGATGATCCCATAGACTAAACGTGGGCAGGATTGCACTTGTGTTTTGCCTCATTAGCATTAATCAACAAGCTTTCAAATGTTTAAAGAACACAGTTGATTGAAGTAGAATTGATTGTTATTTATTACTGTTGTAATAAATTGAGGATTAATTTTTTTCGACTGTTGAAATGTGACTAATAGCACTTTCTTAAACAAATACAAGGCTTTTCTTTTTCTGTTTCTTTTCCGTAGGTTTAGGCTTCAGTATTGCAGGAGGTGTGGGGAACCAACACATTCCTGGAGACAACAGCATTTATGTAACTAAAATTATAGATGGAGGAGCTGCACAGAAAGATGGAAGGTTGCAAGTAGGAGACAGACTACTAATGGTGAGTGTGACTCAAGCAGAACTATGTGTATATTTATAAAGCTCTTGTTTCCCAGTGTATGACTGTCTTAGTCATTTCAGGCTGCCATAACAAAATACCATAGGTTAGGTGGCTTAAACAACAGAAATTTTATTTTCTCACAGTTCTGGAAGCAGGGAAATTTAAGAGCAAAGTTCTGACCCATTCAGTTTCTAGTGAGGTCTCTCTTCTTGGCTTGCAGACAACTATCTTCCTGCTGCATCCTCACATGGCCTTTCCTCTGGGCTTGTGCTGAGAGAAAGCTCTCTCTCTCTTTCTCTTCTTATGAAGCCATTAGTCCTATCAGATTAGGGCTCCACCCTTAAGTCATTTAATTAATAACCTTAATTGCCTCCTAAAGACCCTATCTCCAAATACAGACATATTGGGGGGTTAGAACTTCAACATAAGAATTTGGGGGGGGGGAGGAAGCAGTGACCTTGGGTGGAAATAGAAAAGGGAGAGCAGATTTTGTGGTAAAAGATATCAAAAGTACAAGTATAACTGGAGCTGATTTGTTGACATTTTAAAAACAGAAATCTAAATTTTCACCAGTTTTCATAGGCACAGAGATTATGTGTTGTTCTTCCGGTATCATCCATCTCCTATCAGCCAGAGAGACTGCTAAATCCAGACTGGTAGAGAGATGGGCTTTGCATAGCAAAGGGCACAACACGATCTGGTTTATTGATCTGTACATTTCTATGGCTCTCTGTGTTCTTCGGTTCAACCAGTGTAGACACAGTTCCTGACTTCCAAGAATTCATAATCTGGGTTCTGTCACGTGTGCAAATGGATCCCTTCCCCCTCTCCTTTCAGACAGGGTTTCTGCTATTTTACTTGCCAGCCGCTCACATGCTTCAGGAGTCTTGGGCAACGATTGACACCAACACGCAGCCACGCTTTCTGAGCCGTGGAGTTTATATGATAAACGAAAGCAAAATGTAGGCAATTATAAGCAGTAAAAAATTGGTGATTGCACCTAAAAACTGTTTCATCTCCATTTACTGTTTTATATTAAATCTACAGGATAATAATCAAATACTGAAAATTAATAGACGATAGCTGTCAAGTACGAGAAGTATATCTAGTCATATCTAGTCATATGTCTCCCTTTGTAAAACAGGGTCTTGAATCTTTGTCACAAGGAGCCATTATCTCCAATAGTTTCATGAGAAGTGTTTGGGAAGGATCAACCTATACAATTTCAAAAGAATAGTAATTTCTAGGACATGTGCAAGTTTTGGCGGTTGAACCTCAAAGTTCATTGTGCCCATGTCCCTGGACTCTAGACAGGTTGTTTGTAGTCCCACTGGGCTAATTTCGTAGTTGTCAATGATTTTTGTATTGAATTATCTGGATAAGAGCTTTATAATAATCTTGATAACTAACATTTATTTGGCATTTACTGTGCTCCATGTATTTTTTAAAATGTTTTTCTGTAATGTAGTATGTATTTCTCACAACAGTCTCTTTTATATAAGCAAAGGGAAACTGAGGTATAGAGAGAGGTTTACTAACTTGGCCATGGTCATATAGTTAACAATGGACAGAATTGGATTTCAAATGCTTGTAACCACCAGACATGGTCTTTGCATTTGTTTCCTAAAATCTGTCAGTCAGTTCTTTCCTTCCTTCCTTTAGTTATCATTCAGTCATTCATTAATTCCTTTATTTAACAAGTAATATATTGAGTACCTACCATGTCCCAGGCAACAGCCACTTCTCAGGAAGGAACTCTGTCAGCAGAAAAAGTATGGTCAAACTGAATGGGCAAAAAATGTGGCATTAATGACTTCAGTCAAAGTTGCAACTAAGAGTTTTTGGCTTCTTTACCACTTGAAGTCACTACAATTTTATTTTTATTTTTTTTAAACCATTTTATTGAGGTATGATTGACATGTAAAAAGCTGTACATATTTAATGTATACAACTCCATGACTTTGGGGATAAGTACATACCCAAGAAACCATCACCACCATCAAGGCTATAAAGTTATCCATCACTTCCCAAAGTTTCCTCTCACTATCATTATTATCATTATTATTTTGTGTGTGTATGGGGTAAGAACACTTAACATAAGATCTACCTTCTTAGCAAATTTTAAGTATACAGTACTGTGTTGTTAATTATAGGCACCAGGCTGTATAGTAGAACCACCATTTCCATTCTCAGGACATTCTGAATTTTGTTTGCTTGTTTTTTTTGCCTTTGACGTGAAAGTTGGTTCTTTTTTTTTTTTTTAACTTAAAGCTCTTTTGTGTGTTTTTTAAAATTTATTTATTTATTTTTGGCTGCCTTGGGTCTTCGTTGCTGTGCACAGGCTTTCTCTAGTTGTGGCGAGTGGGGGGCTACTCTTCATTGCAGTGCACTGGCTTCTCTTTTTGTGGAGCACAGGCTCTAGGCGCGTGGGCTTCAGTAGTTGTGGCACACGGGCTCAGTAGTTGTGGCTCATGTGCTCTAGAGAGCTGGCTCAGTAGTTATGGTGCACGGGCTTAGTTGCTCCGTGGCATGTGGGATCTTCCCGGACCAGGGCTCGAACCCATGTCCCCTGCATTGGCAGGTAGACACTTGATCAATGCGCCACCAGGGAAGTCCTAAAAGTTGGTTCTTATGATGTTGTGTCTTCTGAAACAGAAAAGTGTTACTGGGATATAAGACAACTTCTCTCTAACGACTTCTCTCAAGAAGACAAACTTTATTGTTTGTGGATTTAGGAATAAAATAAACTGTGATATCCATTTTCTACATAGTGCTAAATTGAAAGATGAAGAGGACAGTTTCATTCTAAAGTAATGTGTCATAGCGACTGATTTGACCTTTGGCTCATTGTCTGTAAGAGTTTGGATATAGGCAACTCTTCTGGACCTCTTCTGTTATCTCTTCAACTGCTATTATAATATCATGCTAGATGTCATTTGCTAATTTCTTGAAGTTCTGTTTAAATTTTTAGCTTTATATTCAAATTCTTAAAAAAAAACCCTCAAAGTCTAAATAATTCTGTCATAGGATTTTCCAGGCACCATGCTATTTTTCCATTATCATTTTCTTGATATTCATTGTAGACAAAATGATTTCAAAAATAGCTATGACATAATCCTTAACTGTTTTGAGTTTTAAAGCATAGTTTAAAAAAAAAATGAAGCTTCAACAATCATAGGTCTCTCTCCTCTTACGTAAGGAAAACATAATTAGTACTTTCAAGGCAACTGCCAAGCTGAATCTGGAAATGAAAGAAAATTATTCATTTTATAAAATTCTGAAAGAAAAATGAGCCTGAGGGAGAGCATAAATTAAAAGTCCCGGAAGCCACCCCAAAAGATCAATTATCTTGCTTCAAGATAATGCTCTCCTTCTGTCATTCCTTTCCACCTCCTCTTACCTTTACTACCCTACATTCATGTCTTCTTTATCGTTCTCCTCTTCTACTCTCCTCCCCCAAAGGAAGTATGAATAATTTAGATTCTGTGATTTACCAGCTGTACCACACTCTATTTTTCTATAAATAGGTTTTTTCTAAAACAATTTGTACCACTCCCTTCTCTCACTTCTTAGGAAAAATTCCTCCATATGTTATTCATTCATAGTTCTGTAAGTAAGCTGATCGAGAATAAAATTCCATTAATTTCTTTAGACTTTTGTGGATAGATCACCATAATTCAGGAAGTCTCCCAGCATCTACCCTGCAGTGCGAGCACAATCTTTTTTTTTTTTTTTTGGCGGGGGGTGGGAGTGGGGGATCTTTAGTAATAAACCTTTCAGTTTCTCAACTGAAATAACTTTAATGTTGGGCACCATCTGAATCATACCATATATACTGGGTACTTTTTTTTCCCTAAATACTTCTTATATGTCAGAATTGAAAAGTATCTATCTTAGATATTATCTTATTCCAACTCTCATTTAGTACATCAGAATCCCACAGAAAAGCAACCATGTGAAATAGTCCCTCACCTCTGCTAGAACTCTCTAAGGATGGAGAACGGAATGCCTCGTCGAAGCTATCCATTAGATACTAACCATCAGTAAAAATGTTTTCCTTAAAATTATATCAAAATATACTTCCCTATACAGCTCTCCCTTTAGTAAAGGTCTCTCCCTTTAGTAAATCTCTCTCTCTTGGAAACACAATGATGAATATGAATTCCTCTTCCACATTTGTTTAAAAAGCTATGTCTTGCCAATTCTCCACTTCTCAGTCTTTTAAGATGTTTTACACTTTTCCTCTCACTCTTGCACTAAATTTTATCATACATCCATTTATCCTCTGAAAATAGATTACCCTTTTAACAAAACTTCTTTTGATTCTTTAGAATGTTATTCCCCAACTTAAAAGAAAAAAAAACAGGCAATATTATTGCATCTGACCTTTACATTTATTCTACTGTAAGAAAAAATTATCCTGCCTAAAACCTTTGCAATAAGCCCCTTAGTGTTTCAAATAAGATGACTTTAATGTCAGACCTCTCTGATGTTTCATGGGTCACCCAGAGGCGTGGTATATGTTCTCTTTATCAAAATAACAATTTTTTAAATTTCCCCTGCTACTGGCACTTATTTTCATTCACTAGAATTTTGTTTGTTTTGTTTTGTTTTTTATTTTTTCAAATGACAGTGACATCTGATTTTAATGGATTGTACCAGTAGCTTAGTGTTGAAATCTCAGACTGAATAGATTCCCTCTTGGCCTTGAACTTCATGGAACAGATGGTCAGAGGTTAACAGTATTGATAATTTTCTAATTCATTCATATATTTTTACACACTCATTTTTATTAAGCCCTACCATGGTGATACATAGAGCCACATATATTACAGAAATGTGATCTTCTTCATCTTGTTTCTACACAATACCAGAAACTTTGAATCTAGGGTCATCTAATTGTCTTCTCTAAAGGGACAACATGAACTGTTAATTGGCAAAGCCCCTGTCGCATTGTGATTTAAAGTTTATAATCTTAGTCTCTTTTTTCCATAACCTTTGCTTGACGTTTGAAGAAAAAATTGTCAGTGAGAGACCTTTTACATCTTTTACAGAAAATAAGTCTGTATGTTTTCTTTGCTTAAAGGGAAGCTGAAGACAAGAGGAAAGGTAAATGAGGCATTGAAATAATATGGAAAGACAGTGGACTCAGAGATAAGATATCTGGATTCAAGTCCTAGGCAGCCAGCATTAACTCTACCTAACTGGCCTTGGGCAAGTCACGTTCATCTTTGATCTTTTGTTATGTCCTCAATACCATGACAGCATTGCCTTAGATCAGTGTTTCCCAAGTGTGTTTTAAAATATTAGTCTCATGTCTGTGTCACATGAAAAGCATCTATAGTCAAATTGAAATTCTACAACCTGTATCTCACCTCTTTTGTAGAGTCTCAACAAACTTTAGCATATATAAGGGTCTATGAAGTCCTCCAGTCAAGGAACTAATTTAACTTTGGTACCCTAACTTTCAAGTATATTTTACTATGGAACTTTTTTTCTTAAGTAATGCTTATGAAATACCTAGAACTAGTGTTCACTGGAGTCACTCTGGGATGTGCTCTGTGTGAGCATCTCCTATTTTTATTCCAGAATGTTTATCCTATGGTAAGGACATTAAATAGATTTAGGGAAGGTGAGTAGAAACAAGATAATTTTCTGAATGAGTATTAGTTGTGAGGACCCACTATCACCTTGTTTCATCCAAATATCAATAAGAAAATCATCTTGAAGAGCATGCAAATATGTAGGAGTTATCTGAATAATGAAGAGGATTTTAAAACACTTTCATTGTTTAGGCCAACCTTAAATAAGAACCAAAAGCTATAACTGTCTCTGCACATGGCTCTTTCCTACCACCAACACACTGCCTCCTCCTTAAGAAGATCTTTCACCCACAGCACCTCCTCACTCCAACACTTGAGAGATGGATAGGGCAGTCATTACTGCTATTCTCATTTTCCAGAAGAGAAAGTTAGAACTCAAAGATGCAAACACTTTTCCAATATTACATAACTAATAAATTGTGAGATTGGATTCAGACCTAGATATCAATTTTCTAAAGCCACATTCCTTTCAGCAGTTTACTCAACCCCTCTGGTTCTCCATCTTGGTTACACATTTGAATCTCACGGTAAGTTCTTGAATGCTATGGATGCCCAGGCCTCAATCAACCCTGAATAATCAAATCAGAATCTCTGGGGTAGGAGCCATGCCTCGTTTTCATTTTTTTTTTTTTTTTTAAGTTTTCCAAACAATTCTAATGTGCAGCCAAGGTAAGAACCATCATTCTACCTTGACCTAATCACATCCTACCCCACTCTGCTGCAGCTCCACTGCTTCTCCTGAGGGTGACTTCTGAGGCAATGCTCACTGCATCAAGCTGGTATAGCATCATTTAGCAATTTCCAGTCATGGGCTAAAAGGCATTAGAAATAGTTCATCCTTCAGACTCTGTCTCCAGTAGTTAAATTACCTTCTGAAACACCAGATGAAAAAAATTTTGGATAATTATTTCTTGGACTCCCTCTTAATTTGTCTCAAATACAATAAAATTACAATATAATGCAAATGCAATGATATATTTTATTTAAGGGTTTAAGGGCTCTATATATAAAGGGATTTTATATTAAGGGGTTAAAGCCTTCCATTATATTGTTTATTTCTTTTGCTTGTATTCAGTTTAATAACCCTGTTTATAGAACTTACTCTATAGTCATCATATATCGGTACCTAGTATAAAGCAGTGGTTTTAAAATTCTTTAACAGCACACCCCATCAGTAAAACACAAAAAGTTGTCTTTAATATATGTATATTTCTCTACTTTAGATTGCATTCATATATTGTTATAGTAACATATACATTTTATTTTAAACCATACACAAGAAATACAAAGATGAAGATTGATGTGATACATATTAATAGAATTTCAAATATTTCTTCCTGTACCCAGCTGATTGTACTGGGGTTCCTATCATACGGTCCATTTGGTGACCAGTGCTATAGAGGAAGCTGAAGTCAATCAAGACATCAGTGGCACTTGCTCTCTCTCTCTCTCTCTCTCTATGCAATGAAAGATGAAGAAATGCATTAATGGGACTTCCTTGATGGCGCAGTGGTTAAGAATCCGCCTGCCAATGCAGGGGACATGGGTTCCATCCCTGGTCCTTGAAGGTCCCACATGCCGCGGAGCAACTAAGCCCGTGCACCACAACTAGTGAGCCTGCCCTCTAGAGCCCGCAAGCCACAACTACTGAGCCCGTGTGCCACAACTACTGAAGCCCGCTCACCTAGAGCCCGTGCTCTGCAACCAAGAGAACCCACCGCAATGAGAAGCCCGTGCACCGCAAGGAAGAGTAGCCCCTGCTCGCTGCAACTAGAGAAAGCCCATGCACAGCAACGAAGACCCAACGCAGCCAAAGATAAATTAATTAATTAATTAATTTTTTAAAAAATGCTACCTAAATAGTTTAAAAAAAAAGAAATGCATTAATGATTAATTGAGGAGGAAGAAGTTTGCACTGTTGGAGCTCTGATTATGTCCCTTATAAGCTGATGCGAGCCGGTGTTCACATTTTGTACCAGCCTTTCATTCTTCTATCCCATGCCTGACACAGAGTGAGTGTCCAATAAATATGTATTGTTGGTTGAATGACCTTCATTCCTTATCCTTTCCTCTCTGACTCAACACAAATGTAAAATAGAAGCTCAACACAAATGCCTCATTCTTCCTATAACATAGGGAATTTTGGTTGCTTTTCCTTTGATATGCCACATTGTTTTTTTAACTTATTTAGCGGATTGTTTCACCGTTTATTAAGTGCCTACTGTTTATGCTGTGTCAGCTGGGGGAATACAAAGATGAAAACGATCTAATCATTGCCCTTGAGAAGGTCAGTCTTTGAGATGGAAAGAGGCACTGCAGGAGTAAGTGTTGTACGAGATCAGCTTCACAGAAAGAACCCTGAACAGGAAGAAACTATTTCCAGCATTAGGATCAGCCAAAGCACTATGTCTGATTATGATGTTTGATCATTATTCGTACACTGCTTTATGTTATACAGTGTCTTTTCAGGTTCATGGTATCATTTCTTTCTCATAAACACAAGTAAATCAACAAATAAATCAATATTATCCCCATTTTACATATAAGAAAATTAAAACTCAGTAAATATGTTAACTGGCCGAAATTCATAAAACTAGAAATTGATAGCAGATCTGAGTCTACTTTCAAAATTACTATCATTATATACCAGGTTGCCTTCATTTCTAAAAAACACCTAGGTTTAAAATATGGCTATTATTTCTCATAAATTTAAGTAAAGTCACTGGGCATGAGAAATCAACTTCCTTCTTTCCTATTCCAATTTTCTGTTACTCATGAGATCTTGTTAGGTGTGTCTCATAAAGAGGTCACCGCACTTAGTTTCTGTTCTCCCTTACTTAAGGTTTTTGTTCTTATTCATTTGAAAAATAGAGTTAATTTTGTTCTAACCATAACTAGTTTTGTTCTAACCATAATTAACCATAGTTAATTTTGTTCTAACCATCTCATTTCTGAAAAGATGAAAAATAAGAAAATATTTATTATCCAGAGATAACCATTATTAACATTTCTCATGTATTCATAGTTATTTTTAAAACAAATTTTATTATAGCAGTTCATTACAATGGACTGCAGAGATTTCAGTCTTTGGCTTATGCGTATTTATTTTCATACCATTGACATTACTACATTAGATTGGCCCCCTTTTTAAGTTATTTTACAATATGGTGATCATCTACTTTGTCTTCTCTTTTAAAAGTTAACTTTGGAGTTTGTGATGTTTTTTTCCAGTGTTTCTAGAGTCTCACATTTCCTTGTACTATGTCTTAGTACAATTTTTATGTCCCTAATACCTCCCAGTTTGTCTCACCACATTGCTATTCCTGAATGAATATGGAAAGGTCAGTATGTTGCCATCTGTACATTGCTCATTTCTCCTTATCACACCCTCTCATGCCCGCACACCTCCCACCCTTGTACCATCACATATGTATTTGCTAACACTTATTTGAATTCCCACAACACTCGCCATGTTCCTTTCTTGCAAGTCTCCTGGCACCCCTTTCTTCAACTGGTTTGCCCTCTTCTGTCGGCATCATGCTCCAATTCAGTGCTCCCTCTTCCATTCAAGAGAATGAGTCATCTCACCTCCAGCCTCTCTCTCTTGGCCTCAGTCCTCTGTCCTATTGAAATACATGGCCAGGCTGCACACATGTCCCCCTCTGTGTAGTGCACCCCACAGAAACACTTCATTGAAATGCACATGATTTTTTTTTCTGAAACCAGGCCAGTTGCTCAGTGTTCACCATTATAGGCAGATACTTGATGCAAAAGAAAAAAGGAAAAGGAAAAAGACAATGGAAAACAATGACAAGAGCAACCAGCCAATCAGTATAATGTCCCTTCTCTCTGTGTACAATCAGCTCCAGCTGTAGGCCCTTTATCTTGAGAGTTCAGAGGATAATGCACACATATAATTACCCCAAATAAACCCACTTTCGTGAAAAGCATTTTGAAGACTTCAGCACAAAAGAGCACTTTTGGGTCCAGATCCTATACTATTCTGAATTTTTAAAAAGACCACACAGAAGCCTCATCAACAGTTCTCTAATTAAACTCATCAGTTCACAGATGTTTACAGGAAAATGCTCAGCGAAAAATTTCACCCAGAATTCCTGTTTCCTGAGAAGGGAGATGGATGATGACAGTAGTAATAGTAACAAGAGCTCACATTAATAAGTAATGAGCCTGCCACTTTACATAGGGCAATACATTTAAATCAATAACCCTTTTGAGGCAGTGATTATTCTCAATACCTATTTTACTGATGTCAAAACTGAGGCTAAGTAGGTTAAATAAGTTTCCCAAAGTCACACAGCTAGGTAGTGCCAGGAACAGGATGAGTCCTGGTTTGCATGACTCAAAAGCATGTGCTCTTAATCACTACATATTGTTGCCACCACCTCTTCCATGACGAAAATCAGTGTAAATTTTCCAACATTTCATAGTCACCAAACAAAAACTGACTGAACTACCACTATTTTAAATTACCAATATTTTCCCCAATATCCTCTCTTTCCTCACTCCTCACCTCCAACTTTTCCTCAACTTCTGTTTTCTGCTCTAAATATTTTCCTGGTGGTCTGAGAGTCTCTTAAGGAAGTGATTCTCAGAAAACACACTTAAAGATAACATCTTCTAGACTGTTTCAAGGCCCAACTTAAAAATGGAAAAAGTGCAGTTTAATAAACACTGGCCGCATCTCTTTTTCACTGCTAATCTAATGAGCTGTGTGCTTTCTGTACCCTGGAGAGAGAGACAATGAGCCCTGTCAGGAACAGCGCTCTTGTGCCACTTGTAGTCTAGTCCAGTTGTTTCTAGCCTTTAGGGTCTTTATATGTTGGCTTGTGATCCTCACTGTTTATGCCAACAAATGCCTCCTCTCTTCTCTTTTTTCAATATAGATGTTTCTGGGGTGCACGGTCACAATATTCAGAGCCACCTTAGGCAACCATTGTTTAAGAGAAAACACCCACTTCCATACACATTTTAAACCATTGTAATATGAGCATTATTTGTAAATATTCATTATCTAGGTACAAGTGGTACCGCCCTTAAAAAAGTGATTAATCAAATATACAAGAAGCTTTTGAAGAAACATTATCTACATCAAACTACTTTCCATTTTACTTGTTTTTTTTAAATTAATTAATTAATTTCTTTATTTTTGGCTGTGTTGGGTCTTCGTTTCTGTACGAGGGCTTTCTCTAATTGCGGCCAGCGGGGGCCACTCTTCGTCGCGGTGCGCGGGCCTCTCACTATCGCGGCCTCTCTTGTTGCGGAGCACAAGCTCCAGACGCGCAGGCTCAGTAGTTGTGGCTCACGGGCCTAGTTGCTCCGCGGCATGTGGGATCCTCCCAAGACCAGGGCTCGAACCCGTGTCCCCTGCATTGGCAGAAAGATTCTCAACCACTGCGCCACCAGGGAAGCACCCATTTTACTTATTTATTTTTTGACTTTGTCAGTGTATTTGGCTGATGCAATATATTGTCACCACTGGATTAAGCGAGAAGGGTAATGATTACTCAGGCTTTTATAACACTTAGGAATTCACATTACTTCTATATGTAAACTTGGAAAGAGACTCTTCTCCTAAAGGAAGAAAGAATAGATGATGTAAGCCCTAGGTTTCAATGAACCAACACTCAAGGGCCGTCTCATTTTCATCTTTTCAGGAGGACGGTGACCCAACTGATGGCTTTGCCACTTGGGGTCTGTGTGACCTATTTGTTGCAAGTTAACCTCTTCAAATGTCAGTTTTTCTCACCGGTAAAATGGGCCTAATTATTCGTGTCTACCTCTTGGAGCTATAACCAGGACCAATGATATGACTTATGTCAAAATATATACATAGTACTTCCAAGATATATGACATATAGGTGTTAAATAAATGTTAGCTCTTATTATTATTACTGTCATTTTGTTATTTCTCTGTCTATAACTAAAGGCTGCCATCATCAGCTGTGTTCCCCATGCCTTAGTCCCTCTACATTCCCACTCTGTATGGGTCTATTTTTCTATCCAGTCATTCCATAAACAGCTATGTTCTGTTAGAACGTGAGTCTCACGGGAGCAGGGGCTGGGTCCATCTGGAGGAAGCAGTATAGATGAGTGGTCCAGCATGGTCCCTGGAGCCAGACTGCTTGGCTTTGAATTCTGCCTCTACTACGATTAGATCAATGACTTTGGGCAAGTTTCTGAACCTCTTGGAGGCATGCTTTTCTCATCTGTAAAATGAAAGTAATTATAATAGCCAGCACGTAGGTTATTGTGGGGCTTTATTGTGTTAATCTACGTAAAATAATTTAGAGTAGTGCCTGACATGTAATAAGGCTATATGTGTCTGCTATGATTATGATTATCATCCTTATTTTTTATCACTATATCTCTTAACATGTAGAACAGTGACTGACACATAATAGGTATGCAATAAATATTTGATCAATGAATAAACAAGTGCTAGACACTGGAAATACAAAAGATTTACAAGAATGTCACTTGTCAAGAAGAGAACTGTAGGAACCGGTAGAGAGGCTTACAGCTTACTGGAGAGCTCATGGTCAGCAGTCAGGTTCAGTTCCCTCCTGTTCCAGGGTCCCTAACCTGGGCTACACCACCAAGGATTAACTGACACATGGAATTTATATAGCAACGTGAAGCAAAAATAAAAAGCAATGCTACGAGGTATTAAATGACTAAAGTGCTGATTAGATAGTACAGAGAATATGTAGGAATCCAATCTATTTTATTTATTTACATTTCTATCACATTTATTTGAATTCCACATCATTTCAGCAGGAACCCACTAAACAATTGCTTCATGAAAAAATAGGAGCCAAATAAGGATAACCTAGGTATGTAAAATATTTCCTGAATATTTGAAAACCATTTAAGAGAAGTGTTGCAAAGACCCACTGTAAGCCACTGCCATGAAGTAGTAATTGCTCAGGTATCACAGGCTTTTCTGTCCAATAACAAAAGAGGAGTTGCTGTTAAAGCCGACAGCAATAAGGTACTCTTGAACTTGTTCACCTGAAAAGTTCTATGTTCCAACATTAGCACTCTTTCCTTAGAAAATAGACTCATGTTAAATGACATTTTGGTGCGAACAGTTTTTAAAGTGAGAAAAGCCAAGTTTGGTGAAGCTGTGGGAAAATGGGGGCTCTCGTATAATTGTGGTCTAAGAGTAAACTGGTTCATGTTTCCAAAGGGCACTTTGGACACAAGTATCAGAGCCCTTATAATATTCATGTACTTTGTCCAGTGTTCGTTTGTATGAGTTATCCTGAAGAAGTCATCAAAGTGGTGTACAAATATAGAAAAAAAGTTTATTGCAACATCATTTATAATAAAATTAGAACCAGCATAAACATGCTTTAGTAAGAGATTAGTTAAATCATTATGTTATAGTAATGCAGCACAGTGCTTTGTAGGAAACAAAACTCATGTTGTTGAAGTACATTCATGTTAGAGGCAAATGTTCACTCGAAGTTAAAAAGCAGGTTCCAAAACAGTGTGTGTAATATGGTCACAGTCGTTTAAAGAAATATATCCATATAGGGAGATTAGGGATAATTTTTATTTTCTTCTGTTGTTTTTGTTTGTTTTCTTCAATGGATGTATATTACTTCTGTAATCCCAGTCACTATAGCATAAGAAGGACATTTGACCCCTTTGTTCCTTTTTCCACAAAGAGTATTCTGATTTCTATTATAAAATATCATTTCCTCTTAGAAAAAGGCAGAAGCAACCTTGTTTTTTGCATCAACAACTGTACCTTATCTGCTTTGGCTCATGCCTTTAATCCATCTGTTCTGTCAAAGTGTGATATAGATACTGGACTGTAATGATTGCAATTTCATCTTTACATAAGTCATAATTTTGTATATCTTCTTGCCTGAATAGTTCTCTTCACCTGCTTAGATTTGGCTCTAATCATGAATGTTTCCCCCTTTCAGGTAAACAATTACAGTTTAGAAGAAGTAACGCATGAAGAGGCGGTAGCAATATTGAAGAACACGTCAGATGTAGTTTATCTAAAAGTTGGCAAAGCCACCACCATTTATATGACTGACCCTTACGGTCCACCTGATATTACTCACTGTAAGTACCACGCTCAGTGTCATCTTTGAACAGCATGCCAGGTTTGCAAAATCGGAATTCTACAAAACTTGGCAAAGTCCTCTACTTGCACCTTCACTCTTTTTTAGCCTGTGGAACTACTTCTGGGAGATCCTGCACTTGACTCCCCAGTGGCCTTGGAGGCCTTACCTGATGAGTTGTCAGATTCACCCTTATGGAAAGGCTTGATGATGTATGTTATGGACAGTGTGATTACAACAGCATAGGGGCAACACGTTTTTTAAATTTATTTTATTGAGGTATAGTTGATTTACAATGTTGTGTTAATTGCTGCTGTACAGCAAAGTGATTCAGTTATACATATATATATACACATTATTTTCATATTCTTTTTTACATGGTTTATCACAGGATATTGAATATAGTTCTCTGTGCTATACAGTAGGACCTCATTACTTGTGCATTCTATATATAATAGTTTGCATCTACTAATCCCAAACTCCCAACCCATCCCTCCCCCAACCCCTCCCCACTTGGCAACCACACTTCTGTTTGCTATGTCTGTGAGTCTGTTTCTGTTTCATAGATAGGTTCATTTGCGTCATATTTTAGATTCCACATATAAGTGATATCATATGGTATTTGTCTTTCTCTTTCTGACTTACTTCACTTAGTATGATGATCTCTAGGTCCATCCATGTTGCTGCAAATGGCATTATTTCATTCTTTTACATGGCTGAGTAGTATTCCAAGGGGCAACGCATTTTTAAAATCTGTTTCTCAGGCCCCTAAAGCGTGATAGCTCTCATGTCCTAATAGTCTCTCTTCCTAGTTCAAATCTGTATAGCAGCAGAGTGGAAAAGAGGGGCTGGCAAAATAAACCAGAGATAGCACTGTGCTTCTTCCTGGGGGAAAGGATCTTGCCCTCAGTTGGTGAAATCATAATCCTTAATAACTATCATTATAGTTCTTACCTTTACCAGAATTTGATATATTGGCAGGGAAGCCAGAGAAAATTGTTGATCACTATGACAGTGGAGATGGAGTGGAGGTGTGTGCTTCTAGGGCAACAACTAACAATGAGATGCTCTACTGTGTCCTCACAAAGTCCACTGCTGCATAAGCCCCGTGTTTTCCCCTCTTCTTAATAGGTCAACAAGAAGATTCTGTCCTTGGGGACTAGATTTAGAAGCAATTCATTTCTTTGATGTGAGTTTAAGGGAGAGTTTTGTCAGCATGAGTAAATGTGCTCATTCTGAAATTCTGAGAAACCAATTGTGAGACTGGGAACTCAGAATGTCTTCAGGACCTGTCATTAATTAGTACTATGGTCTTAAGCAAGTTGTTTGACCTCTCTTAGATTTGGACGTTTCTCTTGAAATTTAAATGTTGAATGATTTTGTTATCTGCCCCATTACATTAGCTATTGCTTTTCTTAATGGTGATTCTAAAATGACTTGCCCCAAAATATGTCTTTTTGTCAAGCAAGAAGTAAGATGAGATCAGCCTTACCTCAGGATATGAAAGAGTGTTAACTTTCAGAGTTTTTCAAACTGGATAAATTTAGAAAAATCTGTTTTGAGGCTCTGTGAGCCTCTTCTTGAAGGGCATATAAGGTCAACATCCAAGAGAAAAAGGAGAAAACAAAACTTGCTATTCAATTCAAGAAATGTGTATTGAGTAATTTCAATACACGCAAGACACCTTGTAAGGTAATATGTGCGATACAAAGGAGATAAAATCATGGCCTTCATTGAAAGGAAGGCTAATGCAGATATATAAATAGTAGCAATATTTGGCAGACTGAGAGGGATGTACATGCCATGAGAGAGGTAAAAATAAATGTCCTTTGGGCACTCAAAGGAAAGGGATATCACCTGTCTTCAGAAGATCAGAAAAATCTTTACGCAGAGGGTGGCATTTGAATTTTATCTTGAAAAAATGGATGAGATTTCGGTATCAGAGATGGGACAGGAGAGAGAAGTTGCAGGTAGCTGGTAGAGTGGAGCAAAGGTACAGATATTGGGGAGAACAGGCCTTACTTAAGGACCATAGGAGATTCATAAGGGGGGATATTGAAATGAGTCAATCTTGTAAGAATGGTGAAAGGGAGAATTTATATTCAATACAGTAGTGGCAATGGAGAGTGTGTAAGCAAGAGAACAGCATGATCAGACCTGGATTTCTCAATGTATAAAATGGATTTTGGGAGAGAACAGTGGCAGGAGACCCAGTTAGGAGGGCTTTTCAGTCACCCAAAAGGGGGATGAATTGGGGTGAGGAACAGAAGAGAAAGGCCAGAGTTAGCCTTTCTGGGATGGGAGTAGAGCATATTTAGGGATTAAAGTCTTATACAAGAACTTGCTCCTGAGAGCTTTCTGCTTTTGATGGTTTGATATTAATTACGTGAAAAGAATGTGAGCTCTGCAATTAAAAAGCTAACATTTTTATTTCAATAGAAAATTAATCATTGTTCTGAAAATATGAGTGCTGGGTCTCTCCTCCAGTTTTTCTCTTCACCTAATTATACAAACTGGGCTTACAGATATGACTGTTATTACATCTTTCCAATCCTGAAGGTCGCCATGTGCTTGTACATATTAAATGCAAACCAACAGCAACTCCCTCCTCTTGAAGGATCAGAAAATTCTTAGCGTGTAGCAAAGCCTTTCTATTTTTAACAGAACTGTAGCATGACACATTGAATCACCCACATAACAGATTTCTTTTCTTTTCTTTCACCCCTTAGCTTATTCTCCACCAATGGGAAACCATCTCCTCTCTGGCAACAATGGCACTTTAGAATACAAAACCTCCCTGCCGCCCATCTCTCCAGGAAGGTACTCACCAATTCCAAAGCACATGCTTGTTGAAGACGATTATACCAGGTCAGATATGCTTTTGGTTAATTGGGTTTGCGATCATTACAAGGAAGAAATTGCATTTGCCTAACATGGCAGCTGTTGCTTCTCAGCACCATTCAAACTTATGATAGTCTCACCTCAAGTGGAAATCTGCCAAGACTTATAAACATGTGTGATTGTCCTCTGTTGGAAGCAAAAACCACAAATTCTTTGTGGAGAAGTAGTAATAGGCACACAAGCATCACTTTGCAATCTGTTAGGACTTTCGATATCTAACACCATTTGAGCTTTACAGCTATACTGTAAGATAGGTATCATTACTCAAAGACAGAAGATGGTGCTGAGGTTCAGAAAGACGGAAGTAGCATAGCAGTATGTACGCGTCCCCTTGTAACCACGTGTCTGGTTCGTAGAAGAGTCAGAACTGAAAAACTCTGGGGTTTTTTTTTTTTCCTCTAAATTCCATGTTCTTGCCACCAACAGCTACACACAATTCACTGGAACTGAGGCTTCAGTCAGTCCTCCCTCGAGTGCAGTAACTACAGGTGGAAAGGAAAGGAGTGAAATTAACTCCAAATGGTTTGAATTTAATATATCTCAGTCTCAAAGGGGAACAGGACAGGATTTTAGGACACGGCACAGAACCACGTGGCTAACCCCACAAAATAAAACTAAATTTGGGGCTTCCCTGGTGGCGCAGTGGTTAAGAATCCGCCTGCCAATGCCAGGGACACGGGTTCGAGCCCTGGTCAGGGAAGATCCCGCATGCCACGAGCAACTAAGCCCGTGCGCCACAACTACTGAGCCTGTGCTCTAGAGCCCGTGCTCCGCAACAATAGAAACCACCACAATGAAAAGCCCACGCACCCCAACGAAGAGTAGCCCCCGCTCGCCGCAACTAGAGAAAGACCGCACGCAGCAACGAAGACCCAATGCAGCCAAAAATAAACAAATTAAATAAATAAATTAAATAAATAAATTTATTTTTTTAAAAGAACTAAATTTAGCTGGCATGCCTCTGAAAAAGTCAGGTCTGACAGTTCAGAGAAAACCAACTTAGTTTACATCATGGTCACTGGTCAGGTTTAAGTAACTTTTGGATGATGAACAAATGAATGAATGAAGGGATAGATGAATAATAGGAAAGATACATTTTTTTTCTTTTTTATCTTTAAATGTTTTTGTTCCAAAGTAATACGTGCTCACTGCATTTGGTGAGGTAATGCAAAGATGTTCAAGAAACAAAAATCTCCCTCAAGCCCGGCAAGGTTCCCAGTGTGGCATTCTGGCTTGAACCGTTCATACCTTTTCTATGTTCATACAGACGTGTACAAAGCATACTCAGATGTAGGTGGGGCTTGACATTGTTTTTACAAAATAAGTTTGTATTTTACACATTGCTTTGCAACTTGCTTTTCTCATTGAGAAAAACTTTTACCCAAAATGAGATTGCATACGGATATGTACACTTTTTTTCTGAAAATGTTTGTGTGGAAAAGCTATACAGATGGATCCTTTAGTTTTATATCCTGCCTGTCTACTGAAGTCATTTGTCAGCCTTTAAAAAAATTGAGCAGACTTCCTGTTGCTTAACTTTCCTTGCTGGTGTCCGTGTGTGCTTTGGTCTTTTCATTCCTTTGCTATTTCTTTTTAAATGATTAAGCATTTTCCTTTTATTCTGCAATTTCAGGTTTGCTGAAGTGGCTTGTTACATCTTTAGCCAAGGAATGGAATGTTTAGATGCTGCAAATGTGCATCTGTGGTTTAAATCAAATATAAACCTCTTCCTACGCTGATATGTCTAATCTCTATGCTCTTCATTAAAATGAAGGCTGCAGCAAAGATAATCCTCATGGTTCTCTAAAGATTGTATAAATATAGGCAACTTTATTCACCAGAGCAATAATCTATTTGCTCTCATCCTATCACCAATATTTGATAGGATTTTAATTTGAAAATGTCATTTTATATTACTAGGCCCCACAGTGAATTAAAATTTATTAAACCCCATTCATAATCCAGGCCCTTTGCTAGCTGTTTTACTTACACTATCCTTTTAATCCTCCCCAAAACACAGAAAGAAGGGCTGTCATCCCCATTTTAGAGCTGTAGGAATTGAAGCTCAAAGAGGTTAGGGAACTTGCTTGTGGGCACACAGCTTTTAAGTAGGAAAACTGGGTGCCCTGCCAGCTTTAAAATTCTGGCTAGGAAGAAACATGTTAATTTTCTCCTTATTTTTAAAATGAAAACCAAGTCATGTAAAACTGTTCTCATCATAAAAAAAATATGTGGCTAGAAAGGGACCCAAGAGTTTTGATGAGCTCTGAAGACAATTAGATCCAGTCTGAGACATACTTCTACCACCGGCTGACTGTGTGAGCTTGGGCAAATCTTTTAACCACTGCAAGCCTCAGTTTCTTCATCTCTACAAAGGAGATAGTAATCAAATCTTTCTCAATAGGTTGTTGTAATGATTAAATGAGATAATACACGCAAAGAACTTATAACAGTGCCTGATACATAATGAATATTAAATGAATGTTATCTGTTTGCTGTAGGTATACTCATTATAATTCTCAATCTACCTATTCGCATGGAATATTTCAGATGGTGTCTGGGGAAGAGATTTCATTTCTTCCTAGAGTGATATGCCTCAGTGTCTTACTTCTTGCGGGCTTCCTTCCTTGCTCTCTGGCAGGACAATCTCATAACTTTGCACGAAATCTTCTGAATGTCTGGTGCCTGGGGAACTTGTGAAATAAATTATATCAGTTTACACACACAAACACACAGACACCTCCCTCACATCCTCACCACTGCTGTATCCTCTCACAGGTGCTCTGTGCTATAAGGCATTACCACAGGTCTCAGAGGTAAATATTTTCTGAGGCATATTCACCACCTTATTCATGAATATTCATTGAATACTTCCTACTAGACAGTGGGCACTGCAGTAGAGACGCAAAATGGAATAAGAAACAACATCTCTAAGAACTATCAAATTGGGACAAAAATATACGTGGAACCAGTGGATTCCCCAGTACCTATTCCCTGATGGTGCAGACCCCCTCCATGAAGTTTCCCATAAAGCCTATATGTATATTTTTAGTCCTGAGATTTTATACTTTGGTGTCAAAATGCCCTTTCTTTTATGGTAGTCAATGGCAGTTACTTATTATATCCTAACCTAGAAAATGAAAAGTTGGCAACTTTATATTAGTCCTCATTTTTTAAATGTAAAAGTACTGTAAAACCCCAAAGTGTGGGAACTACTGACAGAAACAAACAAAATTAGATCAGTTCAGTGAAGTACTCTCGTGTTGCCCTAGCAGAGTTCCCCAGCACCAGAGAGGCACTTAGTAAATATTTATAAATAATTTTTTTGTGTTTTACGTGAATGCCACAGGAACAGCCTATGACCTCAAATAAAGTTTTAAAGAGGAGATAACTCTTGTGTTTGAGCTTGAAAAAATGTGTAGGCATTCATCAGAGAGTCAAGAGATCAGGAAGGGCACTCATGGTAGGGGATAGCACATGCATACTCAAGGAAGAATGTGAAATAGAATAAAATGAACACACCTGTTATAGTTTGAATACAAGGCTCATAAAGAAAAATGGTACCTACCTTTAAGTTGTCTTTGTATTTCTAGCCTTTCTCTCATCTGCAACCTAGTCATAAGATTGGAAATACATAGAGCAGTAAAAACAAAAAGATCACTACTATGCACTATTACGCTAAGTGCTTTCATATACATTATTGCTCCGATATTATTTATATATTCTTAGTGTTGATTTTTACAGGTAACAAAAATGAGTTTAAGTAATTTTCTCATATCATACAGCAAGCAAATAGAAGAATCAAAATCTGAATTCGGATCTGTCTTCAAAGTCTTCATCCCCATCCCCCCAACCCACATCTCATACAGTCTCTTTTTATGTAGAGATGTTGGGTAAAGGGGATTGGGCTTGTATCAGGAGACTGGTACTACTGCTTACCACCTAGATAACCCTGAACAAGCCATTCAATCTCCTGAGTCTTGATTTTCTCATCTATAAATTTGGGTCCTCAAATTTCCTCATGGAATTGTGAGGTTTTAATGTGATAACATGTGTGAAAGTTGTCATCTTTAGAGAGCTATATAAAATTATTATTAGCCTAAGGTGCTATAGTAGCTTACATTTGGGGCCTACTTTACATTTTCCTAAAATAGTAAATCAAGGGAATGAATCTTTTTTTTTTATTTCTTTGTTTGTTTTGTTTTGTTATTGTTTTTACACTTGAATAAGAGGGTTTTTTTTTTATTTTTTTTTAATCAGTCATCAATTTTATACACATCACTGTATACATGTCAATCCCAATACCCATTTCAGCACACCACCATCCCCACCCCACCGCAGTTTTCCCCCCTTGGTGTCCATACGTTTGTTCTCTACATCTGTGTCTCAACTTCTGCCCTGCAAACCGGTTCATCTGTAACATTTTTCTAGGTTCCACATACATGCGTTAATATACGATATTTGTTTTTCTCTTTCTGACTTACTTCATTCTGTATGAAAGTCTCTAGATCCATCCACGTCTCAACAAATGACTCAATTTCGTTCCTTTTTTATGGCTGAGTAATATTCCATTGTATATATGTACCACATCTTCTTTATCCCTTTGTCTGTTGATGGACATTTAGGTGGCTTCCATGACCTGGCTATTGTAAATAGTGCTGCAATGAACATTGGGGTGCATGTGTCTTTTTGAATTATGGTTTTCTCTGGGTATATGCCCAGTAGTGGGATTGCTGGGTCATATGGTAAATCTATTTTTAGTTTTTTAAGGAACCTCCATATTGTTCTCCATAGTAGCTGTATCAATTTACATTCCCACCAACAGTGCAAGAGGGTTCCCTTTTCTCCACACCCTCTCCAGTATTTGTTGTTTGTAGATTTTCTGATGATGCCCATTCTAACTGGTGTGAGGTGATACCTCATTGTAGTTTTGATTTGCATTTCTCTAATAATTAGTGATGTTGAGCATCTTTTCATGTGCTTCTTGGCCATCTGTATGCCTTCTTTGGAGAAATGTCTATTCAGGTCTTCTGCCCTTTTTTGGATTGGGTTGTTTCTTTCTTTAATATTGAGCTGAGGGCTTCCCTGGTGGCGCAGTGGTTGAGAGTCTGCCCGCCAATGCAGGGGACGCGGGTTCGAGCCCTGGTCTGGGAAGATCCCACATGCCACGGAGCAACTGGGCCTGTGAGCCACAATTACTGAGCCTGCGCGTCTGGAGCCTGTGCTCCGCAAGAGGAGAGGCCGCGATAGTGAGAGACCCGCGCACCACAATGAAGAGTGGCCCCCACTTGCCACAACTAGAGAAAGCCCTCGCACAGAAATGAAGACCCAACACAGCCATAAATAAATAAATAAATAAATAAATAAATAAATTTATTTTAAAAAAAAAATCTAACACTTTAAAAAAAAAAAATATTGAGCTGAATGACCTGTTTATATATTTTGGAGATTAATCCTTTGTCCGTTGATTCATTTGCAAATATTCTCTCCCATTCTGAGGGTTGTCTTTTCGTCTTGTTTATGGTTTCCTTTGCTGTGCAAAAGCTTTGAAGTTTCATTAGGCCCCATTTGTTTATTTTTGTTTTTATTTCCATTACTCTAGGAGGTGGATCAAAAAAGATCTTGCTGTGACTTATGTCAAAGAGTGTTCTTCCTATGTTTTCCTCTAAGAGTTTTATAGTGTCCGGTCTTACATTTAGGTCTCTAATCCATTTTGAGTTTATTTTTGTGTATGGTGTTACGGAGTATTCTAATTTCATTCTTTTACATGTAGCTGTCCAGTTTTCCCAGCACCACTTATTGAAGAGACTGTCTTTTCTCCATTGTATATCTTTGCCTCCTTTGTCATAGATTAGTTGACCATAGCTGCGTGGGTTTATCTCTGGGTTTTCTATCTTGTTCCATTGATCTATGTTTCTGTTTTTGTGCCAGTACCATATTGTCTCGATTACTGTAGCTTTGTAGTATAGTCTGAAGTCAGGGAGTCTGATTCCTCCAGCTCCGTTTTTTTCCCTCAAGACTGCTTTGGCTATTCGGGGTCTTTTGTGTCTCCATACAAATTTTAAGATGATTTGTTCTAGTTCCGTAAAAAATGCCATTGGTACTTTGATAGGGATTGCATCGAATCTGTAGATTGCTTTGGGTAGTATAGTCATTTTCACAGTATTGATTCTTCCAATCCAAGAACATGGTATGTCTCTCCATCTGTTGGTATCATCTTTAATTTCTTTCATCAGTGTTTTATACTTTTCTGCATACAGGTCTTTTTTCTCCCTAGGTAGGTTTATTCCTAGGTATTTTATTCTTTTTGTTGCAATGGTAAATGGGAATGTTTCCATAATTTCTCTTTCAGATTTTTCATCATTAGTGTATAGGAATGCAAGAGATTTCTGTGCATTAATTTTGTATCCTGCAACTTTACCAAATTCATTGATTAGCCCTAGTAGTTTTCTGGTGGCATTTTTAGGATTCTCTATGTATAGTATCATGTCATCTACAAACAGTGACAGTTTTACTTCTTCTTTTCCAATTTGTATTCCTTTTATTTCTTTTTCTTCTCTGATTGCTGTGGCTAGGATTTCCAAAACTATGTTGAAAAATAGTGGTGAGAGTGGACATCCTTGTCTCGTTCCTGATCTTAGAGGAAATGCTTTCAGTTTTTCACCATTGAGAATGATGTTTGCTGTGGGTTTGTCGTGTATGGCCTTTATTATGTTGAGGTAGGTTCCCTCTATGCCCACTTTCTGGAGAGTTTTTATCATAAATGGGTGTTGAATTTTGTCAAAAGCTTTTTCTGCATCTACTGAGATGATCATATGGTTTTTCTTCTTCAGTTTGTTAATATAGTGTATCACATTGATTGATTTGCGTATATTGAAGAATCCTTGCATCCCTGGGATAAATCCCACTTGATCATGGTGTATGATCCTTTTAATGTGTTGTTGGATTCTGTTTGCTAGTATTTTGTTGAGGATTTTTGCATCTATAGTCATCAGTGATATTGGTCTGTAATTTTCTTTTTTTGTAGTATCTTTGTCTGGTTTTGGTATCAGGGTGATGGTGGCCTCATAGAATGAGTTTGGGAGTGTTCCTTCCTCTGCAATTGTTTGGAAGAGTCTGAGAAGGATGGGTGGTAGCTCTTCTCTAAATGTTTGATAGAATTCACCTGTGAAGCCATCTGGTCCTGGACTTTTTTTTGTTAGAAGATTTTTAATCACAGTTTCAATTTCATTCCTTGTGATTGGTCTCTTCATATTTTCTGTTTCTTCCTGGTTCAGTCTTGGAAGGTTATACCTTTCTAAGAATTTGTCCATTTCTTCCAGGTTGTCCATTTTATTGGCATAGAGTTGCTGGTAGTAGTCTCTTAGGATGCTTTGTATTTCTGTGGTGTCTGTTGTAACTTCTCCTTTTTCATTTCTAATTTTATTGATTTGAGTCCTCTCCCTCTTTTTCTTGATGAGTCTGCCTAATGGCTTATCAATTTTGTTTATCTTCTCAAAGAACCAGCTTTTAGTTTTATTGATCTTTGATATTGTTTTCTTTGTTTCTATTTCATTTACTTCCGCTCTGATCTTTATGATTTCTTTCCTTCTGCTAACTTTGGGTTTTGTTTGTTCTTCTTTTTCTAGTTCCTTTAGGTGTAAGGTTAGATTGTTTACTTGAGATTTTTCTTGTTTCTTTTGGTAGGCTTGTATAGCTATAAACTTCCCTCTTAGAACTGCTTTTGCTGCATCCCATAGGTTTCGGATCATCGTGTTTTCATTGTCATTTGTCTCTAGGTATTTTTTGATTTCCTCTTTGCTTTCTTCAGTGATCTCTTGGTTATTTAGTAACGTATTGGTTAGCCTCCATGTGTTTGTGCTTTTCACGTTTTTTTCCCTGTAATTCATTTCTAATCTCATAGCGTTGTGGTCAGAAAAGGTGCTTGATATGATTTCAATTTTCTTAAATTTACTGAGGCTTGATTTGTGACCCAAGATGTGATCTATCCTGGAGAATGTTCTGTGCGCACTTGAGGAAGTGTAATCTGCTATTTTTGGATGGAATGTCCTATGAATATCAATAAACCTATCTGGTCTATTGTGTCATTTAAAGCTTCTGTTTCCTTATTTATTTTCATTTTGGATGATCTGTCCATTGGTGTAAGTGAGGTGTTAAAGTCCCCCACTATTATTGTGTTACTATCGATTTCCTCTTTTATAGCTGTTAGCAGTTGCCTTATGTATTGAGGTGCTCCTATGTTGGGTGCATATATATTTATAATTGTTATATCTTCTTCTTGGATTGATCCCTTGATCATTATGTAGTGTCCTTCCTTGTCTCTTGTAACATTCTATATCTTAAAGTCTATTTTATCTGATATGAGTATAGCTACTCCAGCTTTCTTTTGATTTCCATTTGCATGGAATATCTTTTTCCATCCCCTCACTTTCAGTCTGTATATGTCCCTAGGTCTGAAGTGGGTCTCTTGTAGACAGCATATATATGGGTCTTGTTTTTGTATCCATTCAGCAAGCCTGTGTCTTTTGGTTGGAGCATTTAATCCATTCACGTTTAAGGTAATTATTGATATGTATGTTCCTATGACCATTTTCTTAATTGTTTTGGGTTTGTTTTTGTAGGTCCTTTTCTTCTCTTGTGTTTCCCGCTTAGAGAAGTTCCTTTAGCATTTGTTGTAGAGCTGGTTTGGTGGTTCTGAATTCTCTTAGCTTTTGCTTGTCTGTAAAGCTTTTGATTTCTCCATCAAATCTAAATGAGATCCTTGCAGGGTAGAGTAATCTTGGTTGTAGGTTCTTCCCTTTCATCACTTTGAGTATATCATGCCACTCCCTTCTGGCTTGTAGAGTTTCTGCTGAGAAATCAGCTGTTAACCTTATGGGAGTTCCCTTGTATGTTATTTGTCGTTTTTCCCTTGCTGCTTTCAATAATTTTTCTTTGTCTTTAATTTTTGCCAATTTGATTAATATGTGTCTCAGCGTGTTTCTCCTTGGGTTTATCCTATATGGGACTCTCTGCGCTTCCTGGACTTGGGTGGCTATTTCCTTTCCCATGTTAGGGAAGTTTTCGACTATAATCTCTTCAAATATTTTCTCTGGTCCTTTCTCTCTCTCTTCTCCTTCTGGGACCCCTATAATGTGAATGTTGTTGCGTTTAATGTTGTCCCAGAGGTCTCTTAGGCTGTCTTCATTTCTTTTCATTCTTTTTTCTTTAGTCTGTTCCTCAGCAGTGAATTCCACCATTCTGTCTTCCAGGTCACTTATCCGTTCTTCTGCCTCAGTTATTCTGCTATTGGTTCCTTCTAGTGTAGTTTTCATTTCAGTTATTGTATTGTTCATCTCTGTTTGTTTGTTCTTTAATTCTTCTAGGTCTTTGTTAACCATTTCTTGCATCTTCTCGATCTTTGCCTCCATTCTTATTCCGAGGTCCTGGATCATCTTCACTATCATTATTCTGAATTCTTTTTCTGGAAGGTTGCCTATCTCCACTTCATTTAGTTGTTTTTCTGGGGTTTTATCTTGTTCCTTCATCTGGTATATAGCCCTCTGCCTTTTCATCTTGTCTGTCTTTCTGTGAATGTGGTTTTTGTTCCACAGGCTGCAGGATTGTAGTTTTTCTTGCTTCTGCTCTCTGCCCTCTGGTGGTTGACGCTATCTAAGAGGCTTGATGGGAGGCTCTGGTGGTAGGTAGAGCTGACTGTTGCTGTGGTGGTCAGAGCTCAGTACAACTTTAATCCACTTGACTGTTGATGGGTGGGGCTGGGTTCTCTCCCTGTTGGTTGTTTTGCCTGAGGCAACCCAACACTGGAGCCTACCTGGGCTCTTTGGTGGGGCTAATGACAGACTCTGGGAGAGCTCACGCCAAGTAGTACTTCCCAGAACTTCTGCTGCCAGTGTCCTTGTCCCCACGGTGAAACAGAGCCACCCCCCGCCTCTGCAGGAGACCCTCCAACACTAGCAGGTAGGTCTGGTTCAGTCTCCCCCGGGGTCACTGCTCCTTCCCCTGGGTCCCGATGCACACACTATTTTGTGTGTGCCCTCCAAGAGTGGGGTCTCTGTTTCCCCCAGTCCTGTCGAAGTCCTGCAACCAATTCCCACTAGGCTTCAAAGTCTGATTCTCTATGAATTCCTCCTCCCATTGCCGGACCCCCAGGTTGGGCAGCCTGACGTGGGGTTCAGAACCTTCACTCCAGTGGGTGGACTTTTGTGGTATAAGTGTTCACCAGTCTGTGAGTCACCCACCCACCCACCAGTTATGGGATTTGATTTTACTCTGATTGCACCCCTCCTACCGTCTCATTGTGGCTTCTCCTTTGTCTTTGGATGTGAGGTATCTTTTTTGGTGAGTTCCAGTGTCTTCCTGTCGATGTTTGTCCAGCAGCTAGTTGTGATTCTGGTGTTCTCTCAAGAGAGAGTGAGAGCACGTCCTTCTACTCCGCCATCTTGGTTCCTACGGGAATGAATGTTTAATGATGGGACTGGGGCTGACAGGGAAACATTTCTGTGAAATGGGAACCTTCCAACAACCTATAAAATTATATCAAATTGGCAGTCTTTTGTTCCAAATGTTCATAATATTTTACTCTATCTGTTGTAAGAAATATTTTCCTATCTTCCTGATTTATATTCACTTTTGTTGGGGAAGTACAGTAAGAATTTTAAAAAAAGTTTTGATTAGAAGAATGCTACAATGGCTTACCTGGAATTTTTTTAAATCTCTTTTACTATTTAAGGAAATGTGTACCCGAGTAAGCTGGGAAATTTTGTTTTTCCTCAATTTAGAGGAAGGAAGACTAAACAAAAAAGCCTTGGATGAAATTCTCTTAGTAGAAACCCTACTGAGGCCCTTATAAATCAAAATTATTATTATGTAAATACTCTGGTCGTCAATTTTTGGAAAACAAAGCTGTTACAATGATGCTGAGATGGTTTTTTGGCTCATAGAATTATAGACTATCAGATTTGGAAGGACCGTAAATGACTATAGAGTCTAATCTTCCTCCATTTGATGGGTAGGAAACACAAGGCCTAACATGATTTGTTGGCTACCCCTAGGTCCCACAACTTGTAAGTAGTAGAATAAGATTTAGAACCCATGTCTTCAAACACCCAGTCCAGTGCTCTTTCTATTTCTCTAAGCTGATGTTCATTTTTTTATGATGGAGTAAGAAGCTATAATCAATCAATGATCACCTGTGAGCAGTGCCCACTTTGTACATTAGCTGCAACTATGCATTCCCTCTCTACTGAGCCAAGTCTTCCCTTATCACCTAGAAGAGATGCAAACCTCACACCCTCACTATCTGGTTAAGTATTCTCAGGATACACAAACAAATCATTGAGACTAAAATGAAACCAAAAAAAATTGAGGCTGCAAAGTAAAATTTCTCTTTCAAGATGTGGGGACTTAATTTCCCAAATTATGAATGTGATAAATGCTGTTATGAAAGCCAAGGACCTAAACTATCACTGTGAGCAATATATTTCCCAGTTTTAGAAACCAGGTTCACCTGGCCCTGAACTTATTGTACCCAGATGTCTCTCTAACTGGCTCTATATAATGTTCCCTCACATAATTTGGTTGAGCAAAAAGCAAAAGCCGAATAAAATCTCAAGAAATATTTCTTGTCTCCAGAAGCTTTCAAGGACCACTCCAAACTGTGACTATGATATTCAGTTTGACTCCCTTATTACTAAATAGATATGAACCCATCAGACTAGAGTCTGCCTCCCCTCTTCTCTCCCCAAATTATAGAACATTAGTTTACTGGACATAGTATCTAAAATGTATTCTAGTTCTTTTCTCTTTCTCCCATTCATTCATTCATTTACCCATTCAATGAATATTCAAGCTTCTACCATGTGTCAAGCACAGTTATTAGCAACAAAATTACAATGGTGGACAAACCAGACAAGGCTCTGGCCCTTAGGGATTTTACATTCTAGTGTATTGAGTAGGAGATATATAGATAAATGAGTTATAGATAAAAAGTGCTATAAGGAAAATAAAATAGTATGATATGCCACAGACAGAGTTTGGGGAAGAGAACAGTGTAAAGGAGGACAACCAGGGAATGTCCCTCTGAGGAGATGGGATATGAGCTGAGACCTGAATAAAAAGAAAAAAAAATGGTGATACAAAGATCAGAGAAAGAACATTCCAGGAAGAGGAAATAGCAAAGCCAGAGTCCCAGAGGCAGAAATAAGTTTTGTGGGTTCCAGGAATATAAGGAAGTCAAGCTTGGCTGGAAGAGATGAGCTAATGGAAGCATGGCAACAAATTAGGTTGGAAGAGTCAGCAGCCAGATGATGTGGGACTTTGTAGGTAATGATGAAGAAGTGTAAGTTGAATTTTAAGTGCATTGAGAATCTATTAAAGAGAAGCAACCAGGAGAATGAAATTATCTGATTTATAGATTTTAGAGCTAGATTCAACAGCCGTGTTCCACAGGAGAGACAGGCCTGCTTCAGTCAGGCTGATTTACCACTGGCCATTGCTACGCTTTTTATTCGCTGTTGAGTAAGCTTTCAGAAACACCATGAGTGTTTGCCACTGTTGTTGTTGTTTTCCTTGGTGTTTAACTTTGTGGGTCAGAACTGGTTAGAAGCTAGATCACTGTTTCTCAAATATTGCTACCCACATGCCCTTAGGCCTTGAGAAAGGAATTTGTTCTCCTCAGGATCTGGGGTAGAACATGAAGCTTTCTGTGCAAGCATGAAACATACAAAGTCTTATGTTTTGTCATAAAAGTTTGGGAGATATCCTTGTTTGCTTTAATGTGGAAATATTCTGATTAGAAATTTTATTGTTTTTATTCGAAGTCTTAATGTAAAATTGACGTACCAGATGAGTTTTCTGGGGATACTAAGTCCCTGGCAAATAGCATAAGCCCCAAGTTGCGGGTGAATACCCAACTTTGAGAAGCACTGAGCTAAATTACACAAACATGTCAGTTATTAAGTCTGTGTTATAGAAACCACCTCTTAATTATATCTCAAGTTTTGTGGTCTCCGTTAGGAACAGGTTCTCAAAGGATCAGTCAGCACTTTCCATCAGTGAAGTCTGGTCCTGTTCTAGGCTCTCTTCTTTTTAACTTATATTTAATGACTTAAAACCATTTCTGGATGAACTGGAAGGTCCTTCTTTTGACATAGGAACGAAATCTTTTCTCACCTGCCATTAACCAAGTGTAGGAAAAAAGAACTGGGTGTGCCCTAGGCAGACAACTGTGCCTGCTTTAGAATCGGGATCTGGACAGCAGAGTGTTGAGGTGGGTGTGCCCTGGAGCCACCCTGCTCAGGGTCCTGCCTCAACCGCTTCCTGGCTGTGTGACCTTGGGCAAGTTATCTAACTGTGCTTTGCCTCCGTTTTCTCATGTTTAAAAGGAGCAGAATAATACTTCCCACCTCATAGGCTTATTGTGTCAAGAAACTGAGTTAATACATGTAAAGTTCTTAGAAAAAAAGTGAGCACTTGATAAATGTTACCTCTTGTTAATACCATTTAAAACAAGGATTTAAGATGAACTACTCCACAAATAAAATCATTTTTTGGTGGAATGGAATCATTTGGTAGAATGCATACCAACAATGGTATGCAGACGCTCAAACAAAATCTACATATAAGTTTTTTTCAACTAATTTATCTCCCAGAATACCTTAGAACATTGTATTACAGGAAGTCCTATTGTCTTAATGCTTTATTAAGGATCTTTATTTTTATTAACACAATGAGTATCTATTACCCTCTTCATTGAAAATATAGGATTCAGTGGAACCAAATATGATAAAAACTAGTCTATCAGTCTGGTTTCTGTGGCCAAATACAATTATCCTCTGGATAATTTCTTGATTTTGCCCTTTATTCTTCATAGTAGCACTCAACAACCAACACCATGTAGCTTTTCCCTCAAAGAAATTCTGCAAAGTATGGCATCAGACTCCTCACAGCCTTTGTAAAGTGCATTATTGAACTTAACCAAGTCAAAGATTCAACAACAGTGTCTCTCAGTTATCTGTTTTGCTCTGTGCTGCATGCCTGATTTCTGCAGTGGGGAGCCTGGCACTATAATGTCTCTCTTGAAGCAAAGGATAGTAATGAGAAGGGGTGACTGGGACAAAAGGGGTGAGACAGATGGAGGATAACACACTTAGTGGAAGCCTCCAGGGGAGTTTTCTCTTTATTGATGGCGGCTCCACGTAACCATTTAGGTTTACTTACATAAACTGTGAGGCATGATTGATAGAGCTATCCTGCTAGAAACAGAGAGAGTGGGTATGCTAATGGGGACGAATCTTAATCAAAGGAAGATATCCAAATATGTATTGGAAAACATGTTAAGCTGCTGTTTGTTGTCAGGGAAATTAATATAATGATAGGAAAAATGAAACAGTAATGGGATTTTTAAGACAGCCTTTTATAGGTGTTTATCATTTTGTATGTACCTAATAAATTAACCAGACATAAACATACAACACTAGGCCTTATAATTTTATGGAAGATGGTTATTGCACATCTATGACTATTGTTATTATAGATGTACAATTCAAATAGATAGTTGTTTAATCAATGCTGTATTACATTTTAATAGAATGAATTTATCCTTGGCCTCCAGGGCTGGTTGAGACAAAAAAAAGGGTTAATGATGGGCAGTGGAAACTTCTGGAGGGACCACTTGTAGAAGCAATCGACTATTAATTGACTCCAGGCCGCTTAAATGTCAAGTTAACTACCACCACAACACAATGTGTAACTTATTTCTGGCCCTTATCTTGTGACATTGAAACAGGGTGTATATTATGATTCAAAACAAGTAGACAAAGCCTCTTCCTCTAGGAGTTTGTTTTCACATCCAGGTGTCAATAAAGTAATAGTAGACAGAAGAGAGCTGATTCTTAATTGTCCACATGTGGTGTGTGCTTTGAAAATTATTCAGGACAGCACTGCAATCCCTGAGTGACTCCTTCCACCTCCTATGGCGTTTGCTACTGTGGGGAAGGCTACCATGTTAATGGTAATGTTTGCCTTAAGAAAATGTAAGAAAATTGTGGCACACAATTATTGCATTTCAAAGACTTATATTCTTATATAATATAGACATAAATTTCATAAGTTTGGGGTTGCATCATTCACTTTTTCTTCTAGGTAATTTCTTTAATCTAGATAATGAAGCAAGCTATATCTGAGTAAACACATCTTAAAAATACTGCCCTCATACAGTTTCTCCAGACATCCTTTTCAATCTTTATCTCTAATCTATTTCTTGCCCCTTTTATTGCTTTATACCCCTCTTCAACTGTTTCTCTCCAAAAAGTGTTATTATTTTCCCTAATTGTAAAAGTAATATGTATTTGTAGAAAAGTTATAAAGTAACAGAAATATAAAGAAAAACTCACACCACAGAGGGGTAATCATTATTAATATATGATACATTTCCACTAAGTTGTTTTTCTACATATAGTAGGTAGCAAAGTTGAGATCTGAATACAGTTCATTCTGGCGGCAGAATCCATATCCTTGACCCCTCTAGCAAAGGTCACGCAGTTGGTGTAGAACGGGATCAGGATTCAAACTGCCTCCAACGTCTGGCTCTTTTTGCTGTACTTCATGGGTAGCAGTATTAGTTTTAAGATTTCTAGAATCTTCTCTGTGCTTCAAATTAGTCTCTCTCTGGTTTTTCTTTTGTCCATAAAGGTAAAAATAAAGTTTTATGTCATTGCTTCCTCCCAGCAACACTTAACAACCTGTTCAGGGGAGGCAATCTGTTTTGCTCAGAAAGAAGGGAGGCCTTCTGGATGGTGCACTACCAGGTGGGGGGTCAGTTAGTCCTTAATGCCTTTCATTCCGGCTGTAACACCAGACCCCATATGGTTGCTTTAATGAACATTTTAAGTCCTCCCTGAAAGAACTTAGCTGTCCCCGTGAGTATATGTGTCTCTGAGTGTAAACATCTAAATATCAACCCTCATCCTAGATCTTGTTTTAAATTAGATTGACCTTGAAGTAGAACCACGTGAGTCCTTTATTATGTAGACTGTGTCCTAAATGGAAACTCTGTCCGCTGAGCCAGTAGAGCTCGATATTTTGTTTTATGTTTTTTTCCCTCTAATCTTTTTCTAAAGTCTCATTTACCAGCTTCAGACAGGGGATGAAGGCAGAATGAAAGAGCTGAAATAAATGTGATAGCCAGAGATTTCAAAGCCAATTATGTGAGGCCTTGCTCTGAATGTAGAGCAGAACTGGTAAACCCTGATAGCTGTCCAGTACTGCCCAGATACTTTCCTGTTTCTCCTTTAGTTCCTATAACACCATACAAAATGAGCAGAGAGATGTTACCATACTTAGTTAACAGATTGAGAATCTGAGATGATAGAGATGCCATAATTTCCCCTGTAACAATAGAGAGTAAGTGGCAAATCCAAAACCCAGAGTCCGGAAGCAGGGTGGCATCTTGGTTAAGAGCTCAGATTTTGGATTCATAATAACTTTGGGTTCACCACTTACTAGCTATTTGACCTTGGATGAGTTATGTAACTTCTCTGTGCTTGTTTCCCCACCTATGCCTACACCATGGGTTATTATTAGGGTTCAATGAAGTAATCTATGTAAAACAATTGGAACAGAGCTTGGCACAAAATAAGCTGCATTCAGGTTAACCATTATTACTATTATTATTATTATTAGTCTTGACTCCTTGTCCAGGGCACCATGGTGATTACAGGACCGTTTGCAGTAATTGATAGCAGTGCTGGTTGGAGATGGTGGAATGAGATTAGGAAGTGAACAAAAGGGAAATATGCTTCCAGCTAGCCTATTAATACTTAGACTTATACTATATTTACACTTGCCTTAAAAGGGCAGATTTTGAGACTTTACGTTGGTTTAGTGATGTTTCCTTTATATTTCAATTTCTTTTAAAATATATACATATATATATAGATCCTAATTAAGAAGACTTTACTCAAAACCAAGCCTAACTATTAAAGTTATATAGAAAGAAAGGTCTGTGTTAAAGAAACTGATTTTTATTTTTTTTATTTTTTTTTTTTTTGGCCATGCCACACGGCTTGCGGGATCTTAGTTCCCTGACCAGGGATTGAACCCGTGCCCCCTGCAGTGGAAGCACAGAGTCTTAACCACTGGACCGCCAGGGAAGTCCCTGATTTTTAATTTGAAAACTCTAAAATTAAAAATTCTAGAATGTTAAGTAAACACAAATATATACTTTTCCAAATACTCAGATTTACTATGCAGGCATCCTAAAACTTTTTAAGTAAATGCAGTGATTGCTTTTGCATAGCTTCATGATTTGAGCACAGAAATCAAGTATATGCAGAGCAACACCTATGATGAGACTTCCCACTTCCCAAGGGTAGCGTTAATTCCATGGCTTTACTGTACAACAGCAGTCCCCAACTTTTTTGGCACCGGGGACCAGTTTCGTGGAAGACCATTTTTCCACACACGTGGGGTGGGGGACTGGTTTCGGGATGATTTGAGTACATTACATTTATTGTGCACTTTATTTCTATTATTATTACATTGTAATATATAATGAAATAATTATACAACTCACCATAATGCAGAATCAGTGGGAGCCCTGAGCTTGTTTTCCTGAAACTAGATGGTCCCATCTGGGGGTGATGGGAGACAGTGACACCCAAAGTGTGTTGCTTATGTCTGGTCTACTCCGTAAGATGCAGCTTAATTGTCACTTGCCACTCACTGATAGGGTTTTGATATGAGTCTGCAAGCAATTGATTTATTATGGTCTCTGTGCAGTCAAACCTCTCTGCTAATGATAATCTGTATCTGCAGCCGCTCCCCAGTGCTGGCATCACCGCCTCGGCTCCACCTCCGATCATCGGGCATTAGATTCTCATAAGGAGCACGCAACCTAGATCCCTCACATGCGCAGTTCACAGGAGGGTTCGTGCTCCTATGAGAATCTAATTGCCGCCACTGATCTGACAGGAGGCGGAGCTCAGGCAGTAGTGCGAGCGTTGGGGAGCGGCTGTAAATACAGATGAAGCTTTGCTCGCTTGCCCGCCGCTCACCTCCTGCTGTGTGGCCCGGTTCCTAACCGGGGGTTGGGGACCCCTGCTGTATAACATTAAATTGGACCATAGATGGTTGTATGAAGTTTCACATACAGTATGTATGCAAATCCATGTAATGCTGAGTGTAGCTCTGATGAGGTTATGCTGAGTTTAAAATCATGAGGACTAAAGGGAGATAGGAGGAGTTACAGGTGAGGAGGAGCTCGTAGGGAGAAGGTGGTCTCCCCAGTTAAATCAAAGTAGGATCTTCCCAAGAACCACTGTGCTCTGTAGCTTAGAGAGAAATATTTGGTTAAATTCTGCTTACAAAAATTAAATTTTATGTATCTCACTGGTGAAATAAAGAAGAGTAGTACTCCTTACCTTCCATTGGAAAAAGAACTTAATACTTACACGCTACAGATACTAACATTTATCAGCTGAATATTACCAAGTCAAAAAATTTTAAAGCAATACCTGTATTGTATAGTACTGAAAGAGACAATGCAATTCAGAATGTGACTACTTCATAACTCTCTCAGAAAGAAAAGGTCTACTGTCTAAAACTAGTTCCAAACTCTCACAACAAATCAGTCACCTGCAAAACCTTTGTAAACACAGAGTCCTGAGTCCTACCCCAGACTTACCAAATCTGTGTGTCCAGGGATAGAACTGGGATATTAGTATTAAAAAAAAAACAAAGAGGCCAGAAAGCTAACTGACTGTTTTTCTGCCTTATGAGGACACAGCAAAAAGACAGCTCTCTGTAAACCGGGAAGAGGTCACTCGCTAAGAATATGACCATGCTGACACCCTGATCTCAAACTTCCAACCTGCAGAACTGTGAGGGAAAAAAAATGTCGGTTGAGGCATCCAGTCTACAGTAGTTTGTTCTAGCAACCCAAAATGACTCAGACATTCACAATGAAATACAGACAAGCATTCTATATGCAAACTGGAGGCAAAATATCCTTATAGGATCTATATTTTGAAATTCTGTCAGTAACTGGATTTTTTAAAATGCATGTAGCGTTGCAAAAATTAAATGCTTCAATAATTTTAAAAATAAAAAGTAAAATAAAAATAGAACAAAAGCCCTCACAGAAGATTCTGATGCAGGCAAGTTTGAGAACCACTGACTTAAATTCATTATGTCTTTGACTTCAGAAAAATCATATTACCAAAAATAAAAGCAAAATGGAGCACATTAGAAGAAAACATGGTCAGGCGTTTCTCCCATAGGGTGAGTTTTTATAAAAACATTGGGTGATGCTAAACCACTGACAATACTAGTGATAATATGCCCAAGAAAGGGCATTGCCCCTGAGCAAGAGTTACCAATCACAGAATTTGTTCAGTGGTGCTTAGATTTTACAATTAAAATTTTAGAATTTTTATTTAAATACACCTATAGCTGGGATGCATTTTACTCTACAAACACATGTTTTTTAAATGGCACATGACTTTATTTTCTTTAAATCAAATTACATCTGATAGTAGGGCCCTATCTTGCCTACTTCTCCTCTTAAAGTTCTTCCTGGACATCAATCCTTTAGGAGCTCAGACTTTTGAAGAACAAAAACTTGGAAGAGCGTTTCTTTGGGAAAATTCTGCTTTCCCTCCTGTATCACAAGTCTCCAGTGAGCCAAGGGAATATAGTCAAATATAAGTTCTTTGCACTGACAGAATAGCTGCTTCAAACTTGGGGAAGAAAAAAACATAGTAAGTTCCAAACACAAATTAATATTTCAATAAGTTATCCTACCCCTCTCCTTTATTATTTACATAGCTTTAGAAAAAACAGGTTATGTTAGTCGAATTCAGATATGCCACTACCCCCTTTTATTATGAAACAAATGTTATATGTCATAAATGTTAAATGTTATAAAGGAATCTTTGGTACTTCTAGGTCCCTTAAGTACCTAGCTACCATCTTACAGCAGACCAGACAATGTCCTTATGGCTAAATGCATATCTGAGTCAGCAGTAGCTGTTGATCATCTCATGGACCTATCACAGATGCCAATGGCAGGAAATTAGAGGCTGTGGGGAGGTGAATTGAGATTTCTAATCCAATTTCCATACCGCTATTAGGCTGCCACCTAAATACCTTGAGTCTCTTGTGTGTAACTACAAGCTTCTTATAGGAACCTATTGATCTAGATGCTTCAGTAAACACAAGAGATTCAGCAATGCAGACAACTGACACATACACTGTTGGCAATTCTTATTTTGCTTTACATTTTCCCACTTAGTATCCTTCAGTGAAATATTGCATAGTGAACACTGGAGTCAGAGAGACCTGCCTTCAAATCACGTTTTGACTACTCCCTCATTGGTACCATCTTATCCTCTCTGACCCTCAGTTTCCTTATCCAAAAACTATAGGTAATATCCACTGTGAAAGTCTGTTGCTATGAGGATTAAAGGTGGTGATGTGTGTGACCAAACAGTGACTGAGAAATAGGGATTCTTTGCAATAACAATAAACTTATATTCAATCATTTTCCTTCCCTACCCGCCCCATCCCCAAAATTCAATTCCAAAGCTCAGGAAAGTCATGTAGATTTTACAGAATATTTCATATGAAGACAAAAGAGACGATTACGGAATGACTTTTAAGCTCTATATTCTGCATTCCACCTTGCTGGCACTGAGGTGTCCTGAGCTAAACTGAAAACCTATGAAGTCCACTGGCTCTTTGATGTTCTGACCATTACTTTTCACTGTCTGTTTCTTTATTATGACCCTCATGTAGTTTTGCTGCATGATATTCATCTTAGTTGTGATCAGAATGTATCATTCTAAATTTTCTCCCTTCTGCTGAATCTCTTCCAGATTGGTTAGATATGGTAGATGGAAGCCTCCGCTCTATTGATAATCTTAAAAAGAAAAAGAAAAATCTCCTCCATCCGATTTCACTGCTGTATCTTCATATCAGTAGTTCATTTAAAAGCAGCTTTTGCTTCCATTGGATGTACTGGTCTAGTTGGGAGTTCCCAGAAAAAGCAATCTTGTCTAGATCCTCCTTATTGGCCAGGAGTCCTCTTTGCAGATGGACTTCAATGGCAATTATCTCATCCCTCTGGGTGTTTTGTGCTCTTACTCAGCCTGCTGGAAATACCTTGGCCAACAGCATACAAGGAGAGATCTCTTATTTAAAATTCCTCAGAGCATGAACAAGAGGTCCATCGGTATGATTATCCCAAAAATGTGTTTGGCAGGGAGGGAGAGGAGGTTTGGGAAATGATGAGAATAGTCTGGTGACTGTGGGGAGTACAATTCATATTGGCTGAGTTCTGCCAATGTCAAGCATTCTGATAAGTCATTTGGATACATTTTTTCTGTTTATTTTCACAATAGTCCTGTCATGTACTATCTATCACAATTGGGCAGAACTGAAAATCAGAAAGATGAGGTAACTTGACTAAATCTGCACAGCTGATAGGTAGGAGAGTTGGGACTCAAACTTGGTTTGTGTTTCACTAAAATGTGTTACCACCTAGAATATTAAATATTCATAAAATTCTTCAAATATAACAAATCCCAAGATTTGAGGGAGTTTATTTTGTCTATTAAAATAGAAACTCTGCTATAAATGGGTTCATATGCTGTGCATTGCCATATTTTCAGACCTATCTTCCACTTTTCCCCTTCGTGCCCCCATGCTCCAACCAGCTTAACCAGATAACTAGCTTTACCAGCCTCCCTGACTGCTCTTGCAACACTCAACCAAACGTATGCTTCCCTTAGCCATCGCCATCTTTATTTTCACATGTCCAAATACTCTCCATTTTTCTCGTCCCAGCTCCATGATGCCTCCTCATAAGATTCTCCCTACTTCTTTCTACAGGATATCATTTCCTCTTCATTTGAATTCCCAAGACAGTCTATCCTTCCCCCCCATCACACGTAGCTGGTTTTAGCCTTATTTGATTAAACACACACACGCACATGCACACACACACGCACACGCATATGCATATCATCTAAGACAAAGTGATGCTTGAGAGAAGAATCTATGTTGGATCGGATTTTTATCTTCCACATCATCTAGATTCATACATAAAAATAGAACACAAATATAGTTATTTATTGAGCTCCTACCATATGGCAGTGATTATTTAAGGCTTTGTATATTGCATCTCATTTAATCTCCTAGCAATCCTATAAGGTAGGGCTTAAGGTAAACCATTTTCTAGATAAGGCAGCCAAGATTCAATTTAAGTAATTTCCCCAGAGTCACACAGCTAAGTAAGTGGAAGAACAGAATTCAAACCCAGATTTTGTAGTCTGAAAGCTCATGTTCTTTCCACCATGTCCATAGCCTCCCTGTATGGTTTCTAAGTATGTAAGTACATGTTAAATGAGTGAGTAGATGCATTAGTAAAAAGACTACAGTTGCTGTAAATGTGTTTTAATTGTCATCATTTCTATAAAAGGATCCTAGTTAACACACAATTTCCCTGAAGTAGACTAAACCTTAACTGTAATCTTCTTTTTTTTAAGTGTTTTTATTTTATTTTATTTTATTTCAAATGACCAGAAATTGAGTTTATTCAGAAATAGTGGAGGAACTGCAATTAAGGAAACACATGCTGTGAACCAGCTCCAGTGAGTCCCTTGAGGATTAGGGATGGGCTGTATTTATGGACAAGGAGTGCAAAGAGGGGGGAGGTCCAGCCAGAGTCCCAGCAGCAAGTTCATTGGCTTGAGGATGGGGACGGATTCTCGGTGTAATCGTCTTAATATTGAATATATTTGTATAACTCACGACATATGAGATTCTGACAAATTTAAATAACAAATATGGTGACATCCATTAAGCCATGCTGTTAGTCATAACCAGTTTTCATAATGCTACATTACCACTCTTATAATAACTTGCTAGTACCTATACATCATACAGAAATAAAAGTTACTCGTTATTAAGTAAAAATTAGCCCTATAATGGGAAAATGTATATTTTCCATTTCTGTTGTTTGAGAATATGTAGATCTTCGGGGCTGAATTGAACAAGACCCAATACAAATCTCTAATAGTCCTCTGGAATAAAAGAATTTTTTTTAATAATTTTAAAATATAGGAAAATAAATTAAGAAAATCAACACTGCCTGTAATTCCACCACTCAGAGAAAGCACTGTTAACGTTTCAGTGACTTTTCCAAACTTAAATATAGGCATAGAGATATACCTGTCACAGAACTGGCCTCATACTACATATGCAGATTTATGGCTTTTTATCTCTCAGCTTATATGATAAACAATTTTTAATATCATTTAAAAGTCATTTAGAAAACATGCAATATTGAGAGAAAATAAAAATTTTATGTACATGTATTTCCCAGACATGATATTCAGTAAATTCCCTGACATACGCTTCCAGACTCTTTTTTTCTCGGTATCTATTATATAAAATTGAGATCATACTTTATGTTTTTTATGATTTACAAAAATTGGATTAAACTGTATATATACTATTTTAACCTGCGTTCTTCATTCAATAATATGTTGTGAATATCTTTTCACATCACCAAATCTGCTGCCATGGCAACGTTTTTAATACTTACATGTCCGTTCAATACTGATGACCGTACACGTTTTTTCCAGTGTTTTGCTTTTACAGACTTTGTAACCATGACATTCTGTGTATACCTGTTGTACTCAATTTTGTAGGACACATTCCTGGAAGTGGGATTTCTGGGTCATAAGTTCAGCAGTTTATACCACCACCACTGATGTATAAAGAAGGTCTTTGCAGCTATTAGAGAAAAGGTAGATGGTGCTATGTGTACTGACTTGGAAGGATGTCTAATATACAATTTAAATTTTTTTAATAAAAACAACTGCATGGTAATATATATAATATGATCTAGATCAAATTTTTATTTAAATATTTTCTGTCTCCAGCTTATGTGTAGATTTGAGTATAGATATGAATTCGGGCATAGGTATAGAGATATAGCATTGAACACTGGGAATACAAAAATAAATTAAGAACATTTGCTGACTTAAAACAATGCAGCAAACCAAAAAGGGAGTCAGAGTAAACAATTAAATTATACCACAGTGTGAATGTATATGCTGGAAGACAGAATACTGGCGACACAGTGGAGAGCTTGCAAGGCAAAGGGCCATCTGGCTGCCAGATAAAATAATGATGCCCATTTAAATTTGAATTTAAACACTGGATTTCAACTATGATAAACAATGAGCTGTTTTCAGTATAAATATGTCCTATCAATATTAGCATATTTATATTAAAAATGATTCATGGTTTACCTGAGATTCAAATTTAACTGAGCATCCTGTATTTTTATTTGCTAAATCTGGCAATTTTAAGCATGGCCAGAAACATGGTTTTGTCACCATAAGAGGAAATCAACTCTTAAGAATGAATTCACATCCACAAAAGTGACTAAAGATGGATGTATAAACTGCCAGATTTCTTGTTTAAATGTCTGTGGCAATCATGACATTTACTAAGTGCCAGTCAGGTGCTGTGCTAAGTGCTATTCAAGCATCATTTCATCTAATACTCATCAGGCCCTAAGAGGTAGGCACTATTCCTGATCACAAGAGAGGAAACTGAGGCACAGAGGTAAACAAGTTGCCCAAGATCACATGGTTTCTAAGTAATGAGGCTGGAACTTGAATCTAGACAGTCAGACTCCCAGCTTGCTCTCTTTGTTCTATTCTCTACTGCCTTTAAAATAGGAGCTATAATTGCCAGGATGACTGAGAAATATAATTAGACCCTTGAGGGAAAGTATATGCTAGACAAAGAATTTTTTAAAATAAAACATAATGGTTACATACCCAGGCTTTGCAGCCAGGCGACCTGGATTCAAAGCCCATCCCTACCACTAACAGGTCAGCTCTGTGAGGAGAGTCAAGGTACTGCTAAGTCTTGCAGATAATAGTATTATATATGCCTTAGAATTAATGGGTAAATTACATAATATATGATATATAAAGCATATGTAGCACAATGCCTGCCTCATAGTAAGTTCCTGAGGTATTTGTAAGTAGATGTTGATTATGTTGTTGTTGTTATTACTATTTAAAATACTCAGAGTACAAAACCAAGTGGCAATCATAAAGAATACACTATATAGGAGTTTAGAAGAGAGAAAAATCTGCAATCAGCCTCCATAAACTTCAGAGGCTTTATGGAGAAAGTAGGATTGAGACCCTGCTAGAAACCAGGAACAAGTCATACATACATTCACAGGAACTTCCTAAAATATATGGTTGGAAGAAAGGACCAATCAGTGTAAATTTTAGTTGGATGTGAACCATCAACTCAAGATAACTTATGACCTCAGGCTATCTCTTCATCCGATTTTAGAAGTGCAATCCTCTGGAAAGAGAGCAAGGCAGCGTGACAGCAATCTTTTGTTCTTATGGATGTCTTATCCTTCCTTCCTGGCTACCAGACAGTCTTCATAACCTGCCGGCAATAACAGACCCAAAAGAGTAAATGACAACAGCTGCATGAAATAGAGGAAAATGTACCATTTCCTAAAGGACGGAAAAGAAACCCATTTAAGGGATTTGGTTAAAGCCAGTTCATCCCTCCTGTGGATAAGTAGAGCATATATTTGAACATTATCTTTCCTACAAAGGAGCTGCTCTTATACTCCACCTGAGCTTTCATTCAGTTAAAGGCATAAGGGGTTTTCTCCCCTAGAGTCAGTATTAATAATGTAAACTCGACATACAGAAGTCTATAGTTGAATTAACATATTGCATTCTGTTTTAGAAGATATGATTTAGCTAAACATATTCAGAAATTCGTATGTAGGTGTGAATTTTAAAACTCAAGATCTAATCTGATTTAGAAACCTTTAGTTGCAGCGTTACAGACAGAAATCATCTTGGAGCCTCTGAGGAAAGAAAATTATTGTTGTAGAGGTAGAGTTTTTGTTTTGTAATATTATGTTTTAATACCATGATAAACAGAGAGAAACCCTAGTGAGATATTAAGCTTTGGACCTTATTGGAGGCGGGGGGGATTGTGATGTTCCCCATATTTTTCTATTGTCCAAACTCTTTTGTTGTTTCCAAATTTTTCTCCCAAAGGAATGGTTTTGCTTTCTTTATACCATCTTTGAACAGACCTGGCTGAGAATATGAAGATGTGGGTAGTTACTCCACAGGCCAAACCTTAGAATACCAGTGGGATGCCCAGCTTACCTCAAACGGTTGTGCCCCGCCTACAGCTCTGCCAAAAGGGCAAACCCAAAAGGATGGGGTGGCTCGTCCCCCAGCCAGACCCGAATGGACTGAGTGTGTACTTGACCCAAAGGAGGCCAGTTTAGAAGCTAGCCAGTGACCAATGTGCTTTACTCAAAAAAGTGAACTAGGTCTATCAAATTCTCTCTTAAGAATTTTTCATTGAAAAGCAGGCCAAGTGAGCAACTATAAGTGAAAGGAGAAGCTAATAGTTAATGATGTAAAGGAGGCCGGAGGGTCCATCATGAGTCATGTGCAAGTTGATGTTATCAGGAAGCATAAGCTAAGAGCAAGCGGAAACTGGGAGGTAGAGCGTATCTCATTTCTAAACTATCAGTTAACAAAAGTGGTGAGTGGAGAGAGAAGAAAGAAATAGCACAGAGGAAAGGTGTCGTCTTGAAGGGAAAGCTCTGGAATAAAGATCCAGCTCATTGGATCTCACCCTTCCTCATCTCTGCCAGTTCAGCTTTTTCTGAGTTCCGATGTGCATATGTCCTACTACTTGAAGTAGCTCAAATAAGTCACTGTTCCTTGCAATCAAATTTCCTTGCCAAAAAAAAGTTTGCTCAATGACAGAGGGAACATTTTATCTTATTCACTAATCTATATATATCTAGTACCTCTCTCTGGGCCTGGTACAGAGTAGGCCTTTGGTAAATATTTATGAAATGAATGAATGAATATGCAAATGAACAGTCAAAATGATTAAACTCATTTAATTGCATTAAGTGCCCACTAATCTCCATGGCTTCCCATCGCCTTTGAATATTATAGTTATACACAAGACCTGCCCATCTTCTCAAGTCTGTCTCCTACTCAAGCCTTTAACAAATTCCCTAAATGGGGCTTGTTTTCAGATTCCCCTTTAACTTTGCACATGCTGTGTTATTACCACTTCCTAGAAAGCCCTCTTCCATCCCACCCCCACCCTGCACCTGAATCCTACTTTCCCCTGTGGTTTCTTTCACATCTTAGTTCAAATCTCTTTCCCAAGTGGTAAGAGAATTAGGTGTTCTCACTTCCCACTCCCTGACAACCCCATATATAATTTTGTACTCCAATAAAATATTTTCCTGTATCATTAAAATTTTTCATGAATATTAACTTTAATAACTAAACATGGGGATATATCTTATGTTCTATACCTTTATCTCTTTGTTGGACATTTTGATTGTTTCCTTTTGTTCTGTTTTGCTCTTATAACAAACCACAAAGACTTTCTGTGGAAGCCTTTATTCACTTTTTTTTTTTCTCTTCTTAAAATTGCACACAGGAGGTAGAATTGCTGAAACAAAGGGCAGGATTACTTCTAAAACTCCTGAAATATATTGCCAAATTGCTTTCTTGAGATGTTTTAAGGTGGTTTTACACTTCATAGCACCAACATTATGAGTGTCTATCTTACCATACCACAACTAAATTATGATTTATCAATTTGAAAATCCTTTATTATTTTTAAACAGGCAAAGGGGGAGTATCATTTAATTTGTATTATTTTTATTCCTGCTGAGGTTAAACATTTATATTTGTGTGTCTATTTGTCACTTTTATTTCCTCTTTTGTGATTGGGCACTAGCAGCCTCTATTTTCTATTGAAAGTTTGTGTTTTTTCTTATTGAGTTGTAGGAACATCTTTAAAATATTGATAAATATATTTGGGTAGATGTTTCCCCAGCTTGTTTCTTGTTTATAAGGTTTTTTTTTACTTCGGTGGTTTTACATTTTATGTAGTCAAATCTCTCATCTTTTATGTGATTTCTTCTATTTATCATATGCTTAATATTTTCTTTTCCATCAAGATGCTACGTAAGTATTAACCTGATTTTTTTCTGTAGATTTATATTTTATCCCATGAGGTCAGTTAAAAATTTTTTTAAAATCTTTAAAAGTAGGTTTACAAAAAATAAAAGAGTTTAAACACTACAACAGGACATATTAAACGTTCCTCCAACAATTCAAATCCATGTCTCAAAGGCCTTGGTCTGGCCATACTGATCTGGTGTCTTAGATTATATTTGTTTCAACATCTTTCAGAATGCCACAAAAATACTTTTGTAGCTGGACACATTCACCCAATACCACAGTACTGTGATTCCTACGCTCTTTGGAAATATGCCTGTTAATAGTCACCATTGTCAAGGTCATCGACTTTCAACATCTTATTCCAATAAAACACTCATGAACCATTTATAACCCACTGTCATAAAAGGGGCCAATTTTGCTGAAACCCAAACATTCTTTGGAGGAAATAAAACACTTAATAATGCAAAACTTTTAAAATGACTTTAAATGGTCTGCCGTTTCTCTCCTCAATAAGCAAACATAGTAAAATATAACTGAGAGTGATGTTTCTATAGAGAAAATGGGGAATCCATCCTAATTTCTGTTTTTAAAAAGTAAATATTTATAGATTATGGTACATAGACTATTATTAATAACAAATTACTTATGGCCCAACAGTTTGCTATGACACCACAGCTGTGAGCCACACAGGAAAGCAAATCATTATGAAGGTGCAGGCATAAATTTGGGGTTAGAGTTGGGGATGATATCTTGTTAAAGGCAAAGAAAATAATTGAGGAGTTCAGAGAAAGTGAGCATCGCCCTCACGTGGCTCTGATACAGGAGCAACTGCCTTTACAATCAGGAGCAAAAGTGAGCCTTTAGAAGGCACTATTAGCCAGTGCCTCTTGTGATACTGAAAACCACTGATTGTTACTTTCTTCCACATTATAATAAAGTGAGAGCAACATTCTCAGAGGCTTTGCTTCTCTGCAGTGTGAGTGCCTGAGGGTAATAATCGATGAGGGTAATAATTTGATGAGGTCGCAGTGAGTGCCCTGCACTGAGCTCGGTGCTTTACATGCATTCTTCCTCTATTTCTCACAGCTACCCTCAGGCTGATATTGCTGTGCCCACTTTACAGATGAGGATGCTGAGGCTGAGAGGAGTGAAGAAACAGCAGTTCACACAGGGTAGAATTTGGAGAACCAGAATCCAAACCTAGCTCTGTTTCTTTGCACTCACCACACTGCTTCATAATAATTTACTTGTGTATAATTTTACAATTCACAACTTTGCTGGTCTACAAAGAAGGTTTTTTAGTATCATTAAAATGAGGAAGCTAAGTTTTGGAAAAGTTACATGAGTGTGGTACAAATAGGCGTCTACTCCAAGGGCCCCAGTGGTAGACGTCTTTGGGGGCCCAATCTAATGATGCTAGAATTAAGGGGATGAGTGGGCTCTTACAAATCATCTAGACCAATCTGTTCTCCAGATCTCTCTATATCAGACTTTAAGTTCCTGATAGTACCTTCGCCAAATGGCTAACACTTTTCTGCTTAAAGTGTAAGAGGAATCAGCCTCTTCCTTAATCCTTATCATTATAATGTCAAATTCACGTGTTGAGCCACAAAGTTCACCCCTTGATCCGATATTCTCTTTTATTCCCTAATTACTTTTAGGCTTCCCAAAATTCTCTGCTTAAGACCTATTAGCCCAGGCCTGAAATTCAATCCTCTTATGCTTCCTTCTCCAAATCCTTTGCTCAAAAAGCAATGTGTTATTTATAAAGAAGAGTATGAGGCACGCTTTTAAAGTTTAAAAATCTTTTTCTCCAAATCACATCAGGCAATATTCTAGATGCTTAGGCATCCAAGCCCTCGGCCAACCAACTGCCATCATTAATGCAGTTTGGGTCTATGTCCTGCTAATGTAGTGCATGGGGCTGGATGCTCCCTGCCCACTGAGGGCAGCCAAGGAAGGTCACAGCAGGATGAGGGTTGGAGAATCTGAATGATATACAGATTTATCCATCTCAGTCTATGTGACAGAGAGATTTATGGTCAAAGGCATACAAGTACATAACCCAGATCCTTCCTACTGCAATTTTAGGCTCTTCCTTTTAGTTCTAGCTCAGGAAGAGAGAATTTAAAGTACTGATCATGTTTTTTTATTACAGCTCTATTCCTTTTCTATGACAGCGCTTCATTCATACCTTCTTATGCTCATGGAAGCTATGGGGAAACAAAGATAAATGAGATTTGGTCCTGATCCTCTATGAGCTAATAGTCTAGAGAAGGAAAGAGCTCAGTGCACCAAATATGACAGTATAATGAGGTGAGAACCCTGCCTGAGATGACCTGAGGGCTTTGAGAGCAGTACCTTTAATGGAGACATGGAAAACTCAGTAAAGTGAGTCACTCTTCCTGTACCTCTAAGAGAAGCGAGTCGTATTTCTTTGACCTCCTATCTTCAGGTGCCACACAGATGAGTATTTACAATCACCATCACTGTCCTCATCATCACTGTATTTAACTCGTCTCTGGTACAGGGCTGGGAGTTAGGGTGTGGCAAGCAAAACACACAGGTCAAGTGCAAAATTTAAGGGGGTACCAGAAAACTCAGTAATTTAGATAATAATATTTTAATACAGTATTTTAGAAAATAAAAGTGATGCAAAGTGAACAAAATTTTAAAGACAGGATCAGCATGGTATTGGTCTCAGGTTCAAGCATTTGTCTTTTATTTTTGAGTGGCATAGTCTAATTGAGGTGATCTGAAAAGGACAATGAAAACAAAGTACCTGTTTTATTTTCACTCTTTTGATTGCAAACAAAAGATCTGACCTAAGCTCCGGTAAGGAAATACGGTAGGATGTGATAGTTGATTTTCACTATACAACTAATGTCATATGGGAACCAGCAGAGAAGTTCAGTAGCATAAGCCTTAATAGCCCCCTTAAAAAATGAACCAGGCCGTTATTTTGGATTCAAGAAACTGCTAGATACTTTTCGCAACAAAATTTGGTGCTCTATAATTAATGGACACAGCTACAGCTACCCTCTACCTGTCCGCATCTTTCCCTTCTGCTACCAGTTTACAATTTTTTTTCTGCTCCTTTATTCACTTTCCATAGGAGTATCTAATTGGTGTTGACTTTTTTGAGCACTACCGTACAAGCCATGGTTGCAGAGTCAGGCAGGGGTCCCGTCCTGGTCCAAGCAGCTTTGGCTAGGGAGGGGACTGAGTTGGGTTGGAGTCGGGTGGAGCAAATGGGAAGGAGCAGTTGCAGGCAAGGTAATTTTCCTTAGACTAGGGTTAGGTGAAGCACCTGCCTCTAATACACCAGCATTGTGGACTAGCAATTGAAACTGCCCCCAGAAAGCAGAACAAATAGCAAGTGCTACTGGTGTTCCGAGAAAAGAAAGATCACCAAGGGCCAGGGTGTGCTAATTATATGCTATAGGAGCCTGCAATTATAAACCCATAGATATGCAAATAAACGCTGATGGCTCAGCACTGGAGACTACAAAGCCATTTATCTATGGCCCCTGATAAGTGGACAGCAAGATAAATGATTTGTTTATAAATTCACTTAAGAGATTGCACTAATATCTCTATCTTTCCCCCCTTCTGGGGGCATCCACAAAATGAAGAGAGCCAGTAGGTACCTTGGATTGGATTTCCATATTCATTACCTTCTGACCTAGGCTACTCTGGAGGTTTGCAATGGGATAAACAGGCCCTTTCAATTGTGTCTGGCTGATTCGCACTGCCGAGAGTCATTTCCCTGTGACACTTCTTTACTGCATACATTGGAAGTGATGGTGACATCTGTTCTTGCCACCCAGATCCCCGTGACAGCTCATAAATTGGCATTTCTTGTCTGTCTGGCAGAGAGGTCACAGAGAATATAACTGCAGGGAAATACTAAGAATGCTGTCTGCTGGCATTAGGCTTTATGGAACTGGAGGCTGAGAAGCCTTTGAGGGGCCCCGAGCTTGTGGGGTGACTCTCACAGGAAGTGAGAGCAGGCATTGCTGTGGCCAGACTTGCACATACATGAAGCCCATCCCTCTGAGAGTTGATAAACTGTGCACACCAAGTATTTAAAGCTGTCAGTTCCTAGTATTGAAATAAAGAAGTAATTTGAGATCATTAAAAATTTTTTTAAAAAAGAAAAAGACCTGTCAGTTCCTGACAGTTTTGGAGTTTCTGTCCTTCTGTCATCTAAGCTGTAGTTAATGATGGTCTAAAAATTTTAAACCTAGTTAGGCGATTCAGAATAACTTAGGGCTTCTTGAAAATGCCAGAAGTCTTTTTTTCATTTCTCTCAGTGGAGAATGTTTATAAAAAACTCTGTATCTATACCTATAGATATACATCTCCATCCATTCATTCAAAGAGACATTTCTGAAGTACCTACTATGTGCCATTCCCTACGTTCAGACAGTAGTAGTAGTTACTGGATATTTTACTGTGGCTGTTACAGTACGTAACACATAATAGAATTCTAGGACTGTAATAAAGCTAGCACAGAAACCTTCAAATGTGAACCCCATTTTTATGTCACGTAAAAGGAGATTCTCGCTGATATTTTTAATTTAGTTGTTTGGTTGCATGAGGACTTTGTCAGTGTTTCAAGAAGTCTTTGCCAAGCCTGTCAAGTGTTTTGTTATGTTTTGGTGTTTTTTCATCTACCCATCTTCTGAGATATCAAGTGTTCTCACAGTCAAGAAAAGAAACTGGATTTGATATGTCTACTCTTTAGCCAGTGACTGTACAAAATAACATTCAAAAAAACAGAAAAGGAATCAAAGCTGAGTGATAGGTAAAAATAAGCCTGCAATATGAGTAGCTGTATCTCTTTTGATTGACTTTGATAAAACGTTGAATCAAGAGTAATTAAGCTTAGGCAAGGAATCAATCCACTGTGAAACAATCTGGAAGTGACTTTCTAAAATCCAAGATATTTAAGCCTGCCCCGGACACCAAATCTTCTAAATATGTGAGTTGTGAAATAATATTATGGTCATAAAATGGTTCCAAAAAATATAGGTAAAAGGCTCACGAGTTCAGCACTGAATAATAGTGTGCTGGGCCTCATTTTTTTTTTGTCTTGAATTTATTGTAGAGTTCAGAGACTAAAATGTTTTCCCTAATTTAGATGAGTACAATACAGGTAGGATTTTTTTTTTTCTTAAGGTATGTATGTATTAGCCAGCTTTGATTCTGATAATTTGTCTCAAAATATAGTGCTACTAAGGTAAAAAGACTAGAAGAAAATTGGTAACATCATTTTCTTGGTCTGTGGAGACAACATCAGACTGAGAAAATTGAATAAGCTCTTTAGGCAGAAAGTACAATGTTACTGAAATGACATCACCATGACAATGTTTTATGGCCTCAAGGAAGTCATTGATTCCTTTATTCTTAGGCCCTGTGCTGGCAGTTTAGATCAGCTACCATTTTTTTTTTTTTTTAACATCTTTATTGGAGCATAATTGCTTTACAATGGTGTGTTAGTTTCTGCTTTATAGCAAAGCTCATCAGCTATACAAATACATATATCCCCATATCTCCTCCCTCTTTCTTCTCCCTCCCACCCTCCCTATCCCACCCCTCTAGGTGGTCACAAAGCACTGAGCTGATCTCCCTGTGCTATGCGGCTGCTTCCCACTAGCTGTCTATTTTACATTTGGTAGTATATATAAGTCCATGCCACTCTCTCACTTCATCCCAGCTTACCCTTCCCCCTCTCTGTGTCCTCAAGTCCATTCTCTACATCTGCGTCTTTATTCCCGTCCTGCCCCTAGCTTCTTCAGAATCATATTTTTTAAAATTTTTTTTTTAGATTCCATATGTATGTGTTAGCATACGGTATTTGTTTTTCTCTTTCTGACTTACTTCACTCTGTATGACGGACTCTAGGTCCATCCACCTCGCTACAAATAACTCAATTTCATTTCTTTTTATGGCTGAGTAATATTCCACTGTACATATGTGCCACATCTTCTTTATCCATTCATCTGTCGATGGACACTTCAGCTACCATTTTATATATGTATTTTTTTTAATAAAGATGCAGTGGGTTCTCTAAACAGCCAGGGGTTCTAAATTATACAATCAATCAGAAAATAACATTCTTTAAATTTTTCTCTGTACAAAGGAAGTGTTATTTGGACTTCTGATAGAGTTAAATGTATTAGCACCTTATGGTAGGCCCTATCTGTAGCTATTTCTTTGTATTAGATGATCAGTCTTACATTTTGCAGGAGTATATCTGTTAATATTACGTCCTATTTATATAACAAAAAAATTACACTCGCTGAAACAAGATAGTTTATTTTTATACACAGAAGATATCCAGAGTAGGTAGTCCAGAGTTGGTATAGTATCACTCCACGTCATCAGTGACACAAGCTCTACCATTATGCTCTACAATCTGTATTGTTTGCCTTCATTCTCAAGGTTGCTTCGTGGTCCAGTGTGACTGTTGAAGCTCCAACCATCATATCTGGGTTCCAGGTCAGCAGAGGGAGGACGTGGGAGAGAGTAAAATTGCAGGGGTTTCAGCTAAATTAGCTTCCCTTTAAGCAGCCATCTCAGGAGTCCCACAACCACATCCATCTATAAGGCTGAGAAATAAAGTCTTTATTACAGGAAAAGTGCCCAATGAAAAAGTTGATATCTATTAATAAGAAAAAAGGATAAGAAAAAAGAAATAGGAAAAATTAACGTTTGGGGAGCAATCCAGCCATCTCTGCCACAGTGGCTCTATTTCAGCGTGGAAAAATTGGAGAATAATAGCAGGTCCTCCTGTGATAACCTACCCAGAATAATTCCTATAGAGCTCATGCATGCCTCTTCATTTCTTATTTAATTCATATTTATGCAGCCTATTAATACAAAGCTTTTTCCAAGCTGAATTTTTGTGTAGACAACACATTTTAGGTACAAATAAGACTGTGATCTCCCAAGGCAACTTTAACCAGAATCATGAGTCTTTCTGTCTCTAAAACTATGGGAAATGTACATTAATCTTCATAAAGCTGATTATGTCAACAAAGCAAAAACAGACCTCCTCCCCCCAAATCAAACAGTAGTCAATCTGTTTTAAAAGATGTATTTCAGTGGCTAACCAGAAGTATCTTTCCTTTTACATTACTTCCCACAGTGTGAATTACTTATAAAAACTGATTTAAAAAAAAAAAAAAACTTTTTAAGAATGATTTTGCAGCTGCCTTTTTTAAGGGCTGGTGTTTACCATTATAAATTATGTGTATGTATAATTGATAAACAGAAATTTACAAGCTTACTAGATTTTTAAAAAAATGGAGCACTTGTCTTCCCTAAGAATAGATTCCCTAATATAAGAAAAATGTCTGGCTCTTTTATTTTAAAAACCTTTAATTCTTCTTGTAAATGTTACAGAGTTAGCCACTGGGATAGAACAAGCCAACTCCATTGTAAAGTACTTCATTTTACCACTGAGATAGTTATTCTGGAGGACAAAATAGGCCTCCGGATTCCCCCTACCTACTCCTCAGCCCTTCTACTGTGTTATACAAAATAAACAGATCAAGGAACCTCTTTCCATGTGGTGGAAAGCTTTGTGTTAGAGAAGAATCCAAGTCTCTAGACAGTATGTCTAAGCCATGATTGGCCACAGTAATATTATAAAAGGTAGTTTGTTTTTAATGCTTTGTTAATCCTCTTTTCTTCCCTGTTCTCCATCCTCAGTCAGTTCAGGAAGCATTGACTGAGCACCTATTATACATTAGGGGCCATGTTGGGGGCTAGGGCTACAGAAACACAGACTGTGCCCTCACTGAGTTCACCACCTACGCTTCCTGTGCCTTTGCTCAGGCACGTGGCCACCACTTCCTGCCTCTGGTGTCTTGTGGCCCCTAGGGGTGCTATCTGCCTCCCCTGGGTATGACCTCATGGGTATCGCCCGGTTTCCTGACATGCTCCTTACCTTCCCGGCTAAGCCTACCCTTCCTGGGTCCATGGCCCAGACTGCCAGTAGTACTTCCATTTAAGTTCCGATCTTTCCATTCTTACCTTAATGGAAAGATATTGGTAGTAATTTCAGACCATGTGTTTAAAAAGTGGGGAATAGAGTTGTGAAAAAAATTTTTTTAATAACCAAGGACTTTGTTTTTACATGGATCTTTGACCAAAAATTGTAGAAAATTTTACCCAGTCATACTATGCATGTTTGTAAATAGCAGCTATAAAAATGTTGCTATTTTAGATAATGTTACAGTATCCCTAGATGAATTCACTTAATAGAACTTTTACTAAAATGATTATCCTCTTTGTAGAAAACTTTCTGAAGTAAATTACTGGGGGACAAACTATGAATAAATATATGGAGGAACCACTCAGGTCATATAACCTATTAGATTCCTGGGTAAGGCCAACCCCCACAAGGCACCAAAAAAAAAAAAGCAATATAAATGTGGGGAGTTGTATTCATTTATTCATTCATACATGCAGTCAACAAATAGTTAATAGAATATGTACTGTGTGCCAGACTCTATTTTAAGTGGTTAACAAAATAAACGTAGTCTCTCTCCTCATAGAATTTATGGTGTAGTGAGAGTGACAATAAAAATTTAAAATAAACAAAAAATTATTTCATGCCGAGAAAAAATATTGTGAAGTATGAATAGGTGCTGTGAAAAATAACAGGGTGTCCTGGCCAAAGTGGTCGGGGAAGGTCTCTGTGAAGTTCACATTTAAGATGAGATTCAACAAGGTGGGAAAGTCGGGGGTGGGGGGCGGGTGGTGGGATGAACTGGGAGATTAGGATTGACATGTATACACTAATATGTATAAAATGGATAACTAACAAGAACCTGCTGTATAAAAAATAAATAAAATTAAGAAAAAAAAAAAAAATGATGAGATTCAAGTTTAAGAAGGAGCCGTGCCAGAGAATCCCGAAGTCTGGCATTTCAGACTGGCTTATCCAAAAAGATACAGCATTTAAAGGATGATTATGACTCTACCGAGGTATCTGACACATGGATTTTAGTCATGCCACATGTCAGCCAAAGTTCTAATTCCTAAGCCGAGAACCTGTTTCCTAAAGAGACTCTTAACTCAGGCCTGATGAAGCCCATGGCATGTTTGGGTTGTTCACTTTTGAGTATGGTGAAATGCTGCTCGTTGCACAGTTGTTTAGTGTGTGTGCTAACCACGCGTCTCTTTTTCTGCCTCTTGTATCACCAGGCCTCCGGAACCTGTTTACAGCACTGTGAACAAACTGTGCGATAAGCCTGCTTCTCCCAGGCACTATTCCCCTGTTGAGTGTGACAAAAGCTTCCTGCTCTCAGCTCCCTACCCCCACTACCACCTAGGCCTGCTCCCTGACTCTGAGATGACCAGGTACTGCATGCACTTCCTCACTTCATCTTCTCGAACTGCATGTGCTTCCACAAGGGTGAATGGGTAGAATCCACCTCTGCTCACTTCTCCTGCACTCTACATCTTCCTCAGGGTGGAAAGATGTTCTGCTTCCTTGGGGCAATGGGAGAAATTAAGAACATTGACTTTGTTTTTCTAGTGTGATCACAGAGCACTTACACATGATCACATGATGCTCTAAATGTTCTTGATTCCCATGCATTTTTAATAAGGTATTATATTTTTCCAGAAGAATTAATTCTGAAATTTAATTAGCACTATTTTCCTCATACAGAAGGATGAAAGAGAACATTTATTGAATACCTTTTTGATTAATACATTTTGAATAATAATACCATGCTCCATGCATAACAGCCTAAGAAGTAGATACTATTACTGCCATTTAATATTTTAACTAAATTATTAAATTAATACCACCATTTAACTGACTCCTTGAGGTATTAAACAACTCATCCAAAACTACAGAACTAGTTGGTTCTAACTAACCACAAAGAATATAATCGTCACCTTTACAGTATGTTAACATCTGTTATCTTATTCAGTTACTCCCATTTTATATAAGAAAACTGAAGTTCAGAGAAGTTAAGGCAGTTCCCTCAGTATGATATTGCCAACAACTGTGGAGTCCAGATTTGATCTTAGAACGTTTTGAGTTTTCCCACAATTTGTAAACAAATTGTCCTAAGTCTAAAGGTTGGACATAATTCTGCATTATAATCCTAAAGCATGTGTATGACAAATAATAAAACCCTATCTTCCTGTAGCAGCCAGTCAGAGAGAGAGAAAGAAAAAGAGAATACAATGTTCCATAAGGTAGTTCCAACTTAGTTTAAAGTGGGGAGATCTCAACTGTGATGTTTCTACATGTAATGGGGTGCTTATATTGTTGTTTTCAGACAGAATATCTTCATATGTCTTCATAATATTATTAGGACTGAGAAAATACAGATTTTAAGGTGATTCATAGTGAAGAGGGTCTCCTTAGAACATCACCTCTGTCTTTGGAGATTTTCAAAGAATAAGTTTAGAAGTCAATTATTTGCCTCTCTAGGGGAGTTAAATAACAAATTTTAAGTTATAGCTAACATTTCTAGAAATAAATGAGAAACATATTTTTGGCTATGTAATCAGCTGGGGCATTTTCACTAATTTGCAACAGGTAAAGCCTAATAGCTTTGCTTGTTTTAAAATTCTTTATAAATATTCATTAAATCCTCCTATACTTTTAACAAATTATAAAAACTTTTTCTTGGTACAGTGAACTATACAATTTTGAAGCTAAGAGGGCAAAGTCACCATAGCCATAGGGAAGTGAGAAGGAACACACACACCTACAATAACGACTTTCTAGTAATTATGCATCTATAAATAGTCAGCTACATAAAGGCAGCTAACATTTATTGAGCTCTTCCTGTGTGCCAGGCATGTTGTTAAGCACTTCTTACAAATTATTTCTCCTAACCCTGACAATCACCTTATGAGGTAGATGTTATCATTATGTTTGCTTTACAAATACAAAAATCGAGGCTTGAGAAGTTACCTGACATGCCCACGATCATCCACCACTAAGTGGCAGGGCTGGGATTCAAACCCAGATGACCATTAGCACCTGCATCGGCATAGGCATGATGGCCCAGACATCTTTGCTTGCTGGAAAAATTCTCCACCCATTTCTCTTTGTCTTTCCTTTCTCTATTTTTCTCCTGCCTGCTCATCTCCCTTCTTCTGGCTCAGTGTCAATGAATCTTTTTTTTTTTTTAACCCGTGTTCTTTTTTGATGAACACAAAAATTACATTCCTTGCCTCCCACTGGGGATTGTGATGCATCCCTTCCTAAAAACTCACCAATAAGTGGATGACAGAATCTACCTTTTGTATGGACCCACCAGATATGATTCTTCTCCATTTACTTTCTGTAATCTGTATCATGAAAACCACAGGGGTTTTTTCCCCAAATTAAAAAAAAAAATTACAGTATAATGTTGAATGTGTGTTCTTCGTATTACACACCCTCAGCAGTCCTGATATGCACCAGTCCCCACGCTCACCCTTCATCTTCCCTTTGGGAATTCTATTTTCTGTTTATTCTCATTCTGTCCCCATCTTTTTCCCTATTCTTTCCTTTCTTTTTCCATACTTTTTCATAGTTATTTCTAGAAAAAAGTCATACTCACACAGACACACCCATTTTAGTGGCATTGCCACCAATACACTGATACTGAAATTCTTGATTTCTCCCCCACTTTGTTCCCCTTCCACACTTGTCCAACGCAGTCAATGGCACATATATTTACACCACTGCCCAAGCCAAAACTTGAAAATCGCACTTCACACTTTGTTTTCCCTCACACCCATCATTCAGTCTATCTTCAGGTCCTGTTGATTCTACCTCTGAATTATATCTCAAATCTATTAAATCTCCTCTACTTCTTTTTCCACTGCTTTAATCCAAGCCTCCATCATCTTCTACCTGTAATAGTCTCCTAATTGGTCTCACCCCTTCCACTTTTGTCCTCCTCTTTTAGTCTCAGTGCAGCCAAAGCGATCTGTTAAAAATACAGATCGGATCTCTCTCTCTCCTTTGCATTAGGATAAAATGCAAAGTCATTAACATGGCACCCAGGCTGTGCATGATCAAGCCGCTGCCTGCCTCTTAAACGTCTCATGTCACTCTTCCCTTTGCCGAACACACTGTTCACACCAGCCTTCCTTTTCTTCACAAAATGCACTGAATCTCTTCCTGTCTCAAGCGCTTCACACATGCTCATTCCTCAAACTGAAAAGCCCTTCCTACACTTTGCCTGATTAACTTCTGGTCATCTTAGGTCTAAGTTTAACTTGTACTTCCACAGAGAAGCTCCTTGAAAAAGGAAATCAGGTCCTCTACTCTATTCTCTCTCTCTCTTTTTTCCCATATGACTCAAGCAATTTATAATTGTACATTTATGTGATTTTTAAACCAAATACCTATCTCACACTCTGTGCTGCAAGGTCAATGAGTGAAACTCTGTCTATTTTGTTCACTGCTATATCCCTAACACTTAGCCCAGTGCTGGCACAGCAGGAGCTGAGAATTACTGAGTGCCTAATTAACGTGGAAGTAAGATCTGAAGACAAGCAAACAGATACCTGTTTCAGGAACAGGTCATGGCTCAAGCTGTGCTTTACCCATTTTTTTTACCTCCATGAATGAATGAATCCATGCATAGAAACAAATAACAATAGACTAGAACTAATTTTGTGTATTTCACTTTCACCTTCAATTTTCTTGACGGTCAGTGTCTACATTACAGATTGATTAGGTAGCTCTCAGTTCTTCATGAAGACTGGGCAATTCCTCTCAGAGATTATTTACTTCCTCTCCAATGGGAAATACCTCTCTGAGCAGATGTTTCTTGAAATACAGCCAGTAATTCAGGGGACAAGTTCAAAGATTCTAGTTCCATTTATGACACCATCACTTGCTTTTTCCACTGTGACCTTGAATAGCTTAGAGAATATCAGAGGTAGGTGAGAACTGAGAGTTAGATAGACAAGCCCTTATCCAACTCTGTTAATGATGAGGAACTCAATCCATTGTCTTCATGGGTCCACGTCTTACTTCTACTCATGGTAAAATAAAAGTATTTAGGGATCTTCTGCCCTACAAAGAATATTATAAGAAAATATCAATTCATTCAACCAAGATGTATCAAGCACTGACAAAGTACAAAATATTATACTAAGGACAACTTTTTACAAATATGTAAATTGAAGAGGCCAACCAAAAATGTTGAAGAAATGCCTAATCTTTAAGTTGCAGTATGTGTTAATATATATTTTACAGGGCCTTTGAGAAATTCCCACAGTCTATTTCAGAAGTATGCCCATATTGATATAGTAATCACAGTCTCAGATGATGATGTAAGCTAGTTCTGTGAAAGTTAGCCCGTGAACCACGCTTCCCTGTGTACCAGTTAATCTCTAATCAGCATTCAGAAAAATGGAGGCAAGTCAGCAAAAGCAAGGAGTCAGTCGTCTGTATTCTCTGCCTTTTGAATACCCAAGTTCTCAGCTCTTTGAACTGATAGCAAATATCCAGGGATGAATTAATTGTATACACAATTTACTTCTATAACATCATCTAAAAGAAAACAGAGAAGTTATAAGTTTTCCTTAGCAAAGCACTTTAAATTACTTGGCAAAGTGTCAGCTCCTAAGGCTGCAGATTATGTTTAGAGTAATTGACTTTTCAGATCTTGCAAAAGCAAGAAATGGGCAGAGCCTGGAATAAAACTAAAATTTGGAGCTCTATGAAAAACAAATGGGATTGTTGTGAGGCTCCTGCTTATCCAGTATATCTTTTTCTTTAAAAAAAAAAAAAAAAAAGAAAGAAAGATGTAGTTTTTGATGTTGTAATTGGTTTTTCTACTTTGGGAAAATGGTAAGTTATTCAGCTTTTAATATTCCTGGGGCAAGGAAAATCATATTCTTGCCTGTTTTCTCGACATACGGCATGTTTTCATTTGTCCTTTTACATAATTGGTCCTAATTATTGTTTTGTCGTTGATAAACAGAGGCTGAGATAAACCAGATGAAGGCTAATTAAAATATGTGGGCAGATTTGGGATAGGAAATGGACTCTGAAGTATTAGGTGATCATAAAACATCTTTACTCCTTGAAGAGATGTATTCATGGGACTTCTACTAGGTCACCAGAGATTAACCTGGATGCTAGGCATTCAAAGGTGAATAAGACATGGTCCTTCCCCTTAAGCAGTTCAACATGTAAATGAAGAATTCATGACTGTGCATTGTGATGTACATCTGCTAAAGGCCCTTGGTTTCTCCAGTGTACTTAGTCTCTAGGTAACTAAAAGCAGACTATTATAAGAGGTACCGATGGGAGCAAACATGCTCTCAGACTGTCCCTTCTGCGAAGGTGTGAACTTACACATATACACAGGAATCTTCCCCACTCACACCTTATGTTATTCATTCCTAGTCATTCAGAAGAACCATTCTTCCTGGGAAACTTAACCTTATCTTTTCATAGGTCCATCTGCTAGACTAGTTTCTAACAATTTTCTACAGGGCTCAGAATCCAGGTCCATAATTCACTCCTTGTGTAGAAATCAAAGTTGGCGGCCTCAAGCCATTCCTAGTTTGGGAACACAGAGCAAGATCTTTCTCTTACAAGATTTCAGCCGTATGGCAAAGTTATGGTGGCCTATCTTTGGCAAGCGTTCTCTTCTTATAAAATATTAGAAAATGTACCTATTAATGTTTTAACTGTCTCAAAGTCTATAAACCCAAAATCAAATATAACTCCTAGACATAATAATGCTATCATAAAAGTACATGTGAGTCTCTAAAGGTAAACAGAGGGGGAATCATCTGACTCAGCCTCTGCTTTTCTTAAAGTTTTCTCAAAGACACTGAGCTCGTCAGTCAGATGAGGGAAGAAGTGTGTGCCAAGTAAAAGGAATAGCACAGAGTTAAGCCTCATGATGTGTAAAAGCACAGGGCACTCTGGAACAACCAGTAGTTCTGTGTGGCTAAGGGTTATCGGGTGGGTGATAAGGTTGGAGGTGCAGGCAGCTGCAGCTCGTAGAGGGTATTACTTGCCAAGCTGAAGATTTTGAATTTCATCCTGTAAGCAGCAAGGAGCTGTTGAGGAGATTTAATGCTGAGCAAAGACATAATTCAATTTGTGTTTTTAGAAAGATCACTCTGTCTGCTGTGTGAGAAGAGTTTGAAGACAGGGAGACTAGTTAGCGTATCAAGTAGGGTTGAAATCATGAAGACCTAAACTGAAGCTATGGAGATGGAGAGATATAAATAGATACAGAATTAATTATCAAATAGATTGGGTGGTACTTAGTGATTGGCTGATTCAAGGGGAAGACTTTTCTGGCTTGGAGTATTCATGAGATGGTGATTGCATCGTCTCCCCTTGGAGACAGGGGGCACTCTTGTCCGCAATAAATACATTTAAACATAAAACTCTGTAGAGGGAAACTCAATGGAAGGAAAGGGAGGCAAAGTATATGAGGAGGTCTCTTGTTTGAGATGAAGGCAACCTGATGTTGTAGAGGAGCCGGGGATTGTGTCCAGACTCTCTAGGTTTGAGGCCTTCTTTTGGGCATTCACTCACCAGAGAAGGGGGAAATTAATCATAGCTGTGCTATTCTCCTCTTAGGACTGGTGTGAGGATCCAGGGAAATGGAGCAAGTGAATTCTCATCTAGGCACTACCGACATTAGTCATTATTAATTGTTTTCATATGCTTATTCTGTTTTAAAGCCTTGAGCTCATGCATATTTATTTTTGGTGTTATCACGAATCAGGTGAAGAATATTTACCAACACAGGTATATCCCCAGGGGCCAAAAGAAAGCTGTGGTTGCTAATTTCTTCTATCATTCTTAGTGGCAGCATCCTCGTCACCACAGGTAAAGTCATCTATTTTCCCTTTTATTATTGCATTTATAGTCTCCCCGTAAAAGGTGGCATATTTCTAAAGCCACATGCGACTTCACGCATGTATAATTTTCTTTTTTTAATCTACTCACATAGCAGTATTTCTAACCCGCATGTACCTTTTCAGGAACGTAGACAAAATGACAGCTAGAGCACGGATTAGTAGCCAGACACTTTCCGTATGTGCCTTCTTGTTTCTGACGATCCCGACAACTCTGTGGAGGGTGAGTTTTCATGTAGCAAACGGAAGAGCCAGGACTCCAGCGAGGGCTTTCCCACGGCCAGGCTCCTGCTCTCAGGGAGCCTTAATCCCTCTCGCACTCACCACGGCTTCTCACTCAGGCCCCCGCGTCTAATGTCCACAGTGCCACAAATCTGTGGATCCTGAAAGCAATTCAAACCTCGTTCACACGATGTAATCTGGGAAATGCACCATTAAAAGAAGAAAGAAGATGCTTAACAAATCATCGACCTTCTTATGCCCTTAAAAGGCTGAGATAATCTGAAAGAGTTCTTAATGTCGTTTTTAATTAAAAACAGGAGAGGAAACCCTCCGGGCATGGCTCCTAAAGCCCGACTCCTTCCGGAGTTTATGCAGCAGTTTCTTCTTCAAAGGCCTTCGCTGCCTTTTTGAAGTAGGTGATCACTAAGCCCAATTGGAATTAAGCAAACTAAGGAGAGATTAATGACTCCCACAAAGTCACAGAGGCGGCTCTTGACACATTCCGTTTTACAGCCTCTTCTCTGTGCAGTGTGATATATGCAAGGATTCACACCGAAAGAAACACCCCTTTCTTTAAAAGTAATGCATTTTCTATGTAGATCCTTTTTAAAAAACATGCCATTTACTGTTTCCCTTTACTTTGTTTCTTATATTAGGGAGGAGATGTTCTTTCATTAAGATTTCAAGAATTTTTTTAAAAGCACATTTCAAATTACACAGTATAGTGTAAAGGAGGAAGGAAGACCACTGTACTTACCCTCTTCCTAAAACTCTCAATTACTCTTCACAACAACCCTAGTAGGTCCAGAGAGGGAGTCTCAGGAGAGCTGGGAAAGCACCTGGATTGATCTTATTCCAAAATTCCTGTTCTGAGACATTCAAATAACTCTCTGTGATGTAACAATCTAAATTGACTCGACTTGCTGTTTTTAAAAAGCCAGATTACTTATCTACCTGAGATGTTATGAATATTTTCCCTCAGTTTTAGTATATCCTTTTTGTTTTGGGAGCAATCTTTGTATCTACTTTTGTAAATCATTGTATTATTGGGCAGCAATAAGAAACTGAAGAATAAGCATAATTTCAAAAGCATTTCTTTATGGAGGCAAAGTAGCTGCGAGAAAATGCTATGCAAAATCACTATAGCAACAAGTTATAGGAACTCAGAAAGAATCAAGACAGTAACGTTAAACCATAACACCCACAGCATAGATACAAATTAAAACTGCTAAGTGTACTGAGTGCTTTTATATGCCAGGCACTTTCCCAAACTTTTATATGTACTAACTAATTTTATCCTCATGACAATCTCTGGGGTAGGTATGATTATTCCAGTTTTATAGAAAATTATGGTACGTATTTAACTAACAAATGGAAAAAGTGGGGTGAGATTGTTGAAACAATATATCAGGACATACTTAGACTATTAATTTCATTAGAGCGAGGGTTTTGCTGTTTTATTTCCTGTTGTATTCCCTGTGCCAAAAATGATTTCTGGCATGCAGTCCTAATAGTAATAGTGGTGATGATGGTGATGAAGCGGAGGGAGGAGGAGGAGGAGGAGAAGGAGAAGAAGAAAACAATCACTACCATTTATATAATCTTATTACCTGCCAGGCTGCACTTTATACAAATTAGCTCATTAATCCACACAGCGATCCAAGAAGGCATGTGTTGTTTCCATTATCCCCATTTTGCAAGTGAAGAAACTGAGGTCTGGAGAGGTTAAGTGACCTAAGGTCACTTAGGATTAGGATAGGATTTGAATCTAGCAGGCTGGCACCAGAATCCGTTCTTTTCACATGTGCTCAATAAATATTTATTGAACGTTATTCTCATCACACATAATACTCCTCAAGCATTAAATTCTGAGAAAAAAAAGGATACATCATTTAACGATAGTCAAATTTTAATAGATAGGTGGATGGATAGATAATGAATATATGGTTAAGAATCTAGACTCTAGAATCAAAGTGTTAGGGTTTGAATCTTGCCTCCACAATTCCCTAATTATGTAAACTTGAGCAATTGACAACTACTCTGAGCTTCTGTATCCTCAATCTGTACAATAGCAATAATCGTGATATCCATTTCACGGGTTGCTGTAAGGATTTAATGAAGTGATACGTAAAGTGTGAAGAGCAGTGCCTGATAAATATGAACTTCCCTGTTAATGTTAGCTATTTATATGTGTGTGTGTGTGTGTGTGTGTGTGTATGTGTATGTGTAAAATGACATATTATGACCCCCTAAGTAGATACCTCAGGCTGAGGTGGGAATGAATTTTTATTAAAGGACAATTACGAGAGGCTGTTTTCATTCCTAGCCTGATGGTGAGTCCAGTGAATTGTAAAGGGAGATGAATGCTAGGGTTGGCAGTATAGGAGGAAGGGCTGTGCAAGACTGCTTACATTTATACGGAGATCTAAGTATTTCAGAATGTAGAATTTTGTTTTCATTAAAGGATCAAAACTTACCCCTCAAAGCAGAGAAAGTAAGCCTTCCATTTCCACTCTTTAATTCAGTCCTGTAGACCTTAAGCTCATATGAAGTTTAAAGGATCCCTCGAACAGGGTTTTTAAAGTCGGCAGGGATGTGTGTTCCACACTGAATACTAAAACCTAAGATCACTATAATCCAGAGAAAGCGAGTACATTAGAAAGTAAAGAGGAATTATGTGGTTTGCTTTAAGTGGGGGGAGGGTATACTGGGCTTAGCTAACCCAGCTAGAGCTTTTGTCTAAATTTAAGAAATGCTCCCCTTCTGCGTTGGGTCTTCGTTGCTGCACGCGGGCTTTCTCTAGTTGCGGTGAACGGGGGCTACTCTTCGTTGCAGTGCGCGGGCTTCTCATTGCTGTGGCTTCTCTTGTTGTGGAGCACGGGGCTCTAGGCGCAGGGGCTTCAGTAGCTGTGGCCCACGGGTTTAGTTGCTCCACAGCATGTGGGATCTTCCCGGACCAGAGATCAAACCCGTGTCCCCTGCACTGGCAGGCGGACTTAACCACTTACCACCAGGGAAGTCCCGAAATGTTCCCCTTCTGGATGAAGGACAAAATGTGCCAGGGCCCCAATGTGACATGTAAAAGGAGTTCAGATCGGGTTTCAGCCCTAGCTCATTCCCTTGGTCAAGGGTTCTTGTGAACAACCTGCCTAACAGAATGGATTGGCCCAGACTGAGGACAGGGATGGGAATCGTAGTTCCCTTTGTTATTTCCGTCTCTCTCAAATTTATTCTAATGTTCTGCTTCCTTTCGTATGCCTCTGGCGTCATTACAAGGATATCACTCTGTCAACCCTATAGGTTTAAAAATAACTAGAGGCTAATACAAGTTCAGAGATGGAGGACACCCTAGAAACAATTTAGTCAAACTTGATATGCTCCACATGAGGAAACTGCCACTCAGCCCACAAATATGTATTAAATGCCTATTATACGGTTAGTACTTCTGGGGATACACAGGCCAGGCATGGTCAAACACTAGTCTCAGGAGGTTTAGGGACCACTGGGCCCAGAGGGTTTATTTTGTGGATATAATTGACAGCCATTGGTAATGTAAAAAAAAAATATTACAGATTGTATTTTTCAAATATATGTGAATTTTACTTAGCTTTCGAAAGCCTTATTTATTCTGGATCCATTCTGATTTCTCCTAGATACTATATTTATAGGTTTGTGTTCATCGGTTTCTAGGCCTTCAAAGCTTTTTCATGGGAAATCTGAAGGTCAAGTGACAGACCAGATTTCCTTCCAGCTCTCCCCACTCTCACATGATAAGCTACTGGATAAATTCTTACTGTCTTGCTAGCACTGGAATCTATGTTCCTTGTAGGGGGGGGCCTTAGGCTACACTGGGCATGAGGAAAAAGGGGCTGTGAGTAAAAACAAAAGTCTCTGACCAGTTGTCCACCAGTATAATTGCTGGAATTCTGAGGCTCTCCCTTCCTTCTTTGCAGGGCCCTTGGTCATTCACGCGTTGTCCTGAACAATCATTTCCACACTCTTACAAGGCAACCTTTCCCATTGTTTCCCAATAGGATGCCCCTCACTTATAACAAATCGCTTAGTCTTCTCACCTTTGTCACTGTCTCAACCCCTTAGAATGATGTCATTTCAGATGTACATCTACTTTTCCACTGTTGTCTGCACTGGCGCTCCACACCGAGGCCAGACTTCCAGGAGCTGGGCAGTGTCTGGCAGGGGCAAGATGAGAAGCCTTTCATTTCTACCCTGTACCGGTGCTCCACAACTGGGAGTCTTGTGTTACGACACTGAGATCCACGCTTCTGCCCCCTGACAGGTACCAGGTGGGACCTCTTGTCACCTGGGCTTTTGCCCTCAGGCAGAGACTGTTGTCTGTCTTCCCTGTTTTTCTTGCTATCTATCTTCCATAGCAGCTCTGTTTCTGTCCCAGCCAGATTCCTTGTCCTGATTTTCATGTTGGAGCCTTTTCCTCTGGGATCCTTGTGACCCATAAAAAACAGCCTCTAATCCAGACTCTTTCCCAGCAGAGAAGCAAAAAGACAGACAGACTTTTCTTTGTTGAGCAACTTTAATATTCATTTTCCAGAGCATCAACCCTTTCTCAGAAGATGATCTACTTTTTAAAACCCTGAAGGTAAAAGAAATTACAACAGGAGGGATGGGGATGGTGACTGTGGGAAATCAGGTTGGGGTGGGTGGATGTCTTGTCCAATGATGCTTCAGGCAGCCACTGGCATCCAATTGGTCAAGAGTTCCTAGTAATCTTTGGTCAAAGACTTCCTATAAATCACAGCTCCACAATGCAAGTTGCCTTTCCTGAATCCTCATCTGGGCATGTAGTGTTGGTTTCTTCTCTCCCTTCTCTCTAAAAGGCCTCCTAATGTATCCCATGTTCTTGCTGTACCCCTCAATGAGACCTCTCTCACGGAATGTCACGAGACCCCCCCTCTGTTTCCTTAGGTCAGCAAGTGGAAATTCACACTTGCTGAATTCACTCAAGATTCAGGCTCTTTCTAACCCCACGTCTGCCATCTTAAGTTGTCACAATATTTAGACCCTTCCTTTGTTCTTTTTAGGTCCAAAGTCAGCTACTGAGGGAGCTGGCAAACAATCTTTAGTTCTTCATGCACTTCCATCCCCTAATACCCAGGGGAATAGTGAACCTCAAGAACAAACCAAGTCTATTTGCAAATTTTCCACTAGTAATAACTCTGTATAAGTGAAAGCAGGGTAACTCTCTGTCACCTCTTTATGGGTAGGAACAATGCTATATGTTGCCCATGTGACACCTGAGCACATAGTGACACTCAATGGAATGACCAATGGTAGGTGTCCACCTGAAACAGTGACTCACAGCCCAAAGGGTGGTTTTACATTTAGTGGAAGCTCTTCTCCTGGCTGAAGGCAATGCATGGAAGAGTAGGTATTTGAGAGGAATCCTTCTCTCTGGGCCATAGTTCACCCTTATTATCTTGGGAGAAGGTGATACATACTGTTTTCCCTGAGATTTCTGAGTTAGGCCACAGAAACAGATTTTCTTCATCCTATCTACCGGGCATTGTAATAGGTGATGTCTACTCTCTGTTAAAGTCTGTTCTATTTGTATTCTACATGTGTCAATGCCAGATGCTCTGGAGAAGTCATGTCATACGTGGATTCCCCCAACATGTCTTAAAGGGTTAGGTCATTGTAATGTGCGCTGCTAGGCTTTCAAAGGTGGGATCAAGGTCCAGAGCAAGCAAACCTCTCAGCAACTCTGATTGACACTGTGAAGGGTAATAAAACAAAAATCAATTCAACAAACTTAGAAGACTGAAAAGGAACAGATTAAGACATGCAAAAGGACTTTATCTGCAGCACCAGTCACTCTGCAAGTTTGCTCAGCATGCTAAGTAAATGTCAGTGCTTGGCAAGGTGAGGGTAATTGCCATTCCCTTTCTCCAATGTTCATTCTACAAAGAAAAAGTTCTTTATAGTTCCAACTATAAAGGAAAAGGAACAGAAAGAAATATGTGTTGCAAATAAGCCTAAAGCTAATAGTATATCCTGAGGGCCCTAAGTATCATTTAATCAGAGAATGCTTGATCAGAAAGGGTTAGAGAAGATTGGATCCCAACACTTTTTGTAAAAAATTGAGAAAACAAGTCCAGCAAAATTAAGAAACTTGGAACAAGATCACACAGTCATAGGACTGTGGCAGATATAGGACTTGGGTCAGAGATGTCAGGTGCCAGTGCTTTTTCTCCCATGCCAGTTAGTAATTTAAATGAAACACAATCTTTTAGAATGTTTCATGCTAAGAAAGGTTACATATCATAGACCAAGCCTGGAAGGAAACAGAAATGTTACTTCAGGATAGCAGTGTTTACCTCAGATGAGTATGATTTGACAAGGGAAAGAAATTATCTTTTACTTTATACAATTTTTAATTATTTTAATTGTTTATAATAAGTATGTTTAAGTTTTGTTAGTAAAAACTAAATTTAAGAATCCCCCATTTAGACTCAGCAATTCCTCTGGTAGACCTAAACCCAAGAGAAATGAAAACGTATCTATCTCCATACAAGATGTATACAAATGTTCATAGTAGCATTATTCATAATAGCCAAAAGGTGTAAATAATCCAAGTATCCATCAACTGATGAATGGATAAATAGCATGTGGTATATCCATACTATGTAATATCACTCAGCCAGGAAAAGGAATGAAGTACTAATACATGCTACAGCATGTAAGAACCTTGAAAAACATGCTGAGTGAAAAAAGCCAGTCACCAAGGACCACATATTATATGACTCCATTTATATGAAGTGTCCACAGTAGGCAAATTTATAGAGTCAGAAAGTAAATTAGTGAATGCCTAGGGCTAGATAGGGAGGTGGCAGGAATTGAGAGTGATTGATGAAGGGTATGGGATTCCTTCGGGGGGGTTATGAAAATCTTTTAAAATTAGATTTTAATGATGATTGCACAACTCTGTTAATATACTAAAAGCCACTGAATGATGCACTTTAAATGAGTGAATTTATGGTATATGAATTATAACTCAATAATGCTGTTAAAATTTTCCATTTGAAAGTCAAATAATTCATATAGCAACAAAGCTAAGATTATGTCCTTATGACATAAAATATTCAGATAAAAATAATTTTAAAAACTGATTTAAAAGCCTATATGATTTTTCTACTCTCTGACAGATTATTCAAATAGTTAGTTAATTATTCAGAGTATTTAGAGGTCTTCAGATTTTCGTATTTTTAATAAGACTATAGCTCTCATTCACTAAGTACCAACTTTTTGTTAGGTGTTCTACAAACATAATCACTACTCCTCACAATACATCTATAAAGAAGTAGATATATTTATCCTTACTTTACTGATAAAACTAATAGCTGGCAGAGCTGAGCTTTAAATCCAGTTCCATTTGCTTTTATTATACAACAATCGCCATCCCATTATATAAAAATAATCCTTAAAACTCTCCTTCCCAACTAGAAAAATTGTCTACACTCTCTCCCTTCCTTTTACCCTGTTCACTCTTCAGAGCCACCCCGAGCTCTCCACTGAAATTGTTTGCACCAAGGTCACCAAGTCTTTGCTTCTAAATTCAGTGGAAACTTCTTAGTCCTTATCAAATTTTATCTTTCTGTGCACTTGCCTCTGTTGCTTGCGCCTTCCTGAAACCTTTTTTTTTTTTTTTAACTTCCATAATCCCACTTCTAGGCTCATGATTCTCCTTGCAACTTCGACTTTCTCTTCCCCATCTCCTTAGACATCTCCTCTTCTCCTCATCCCTTTTGTCCATTTCACTCAGTGATGCCTTCTCTTTCTCCTCTGCACAACCTCCCTAGTAGAAGGCATCCATGCCCACGGATTTGGTTCCCAGCTATGTGCTTATGTCTCCCATCTCTATATCTGCAACCAGATCTTTCCTTGACTCCAGACTCATACATGTAGATTCCTACTGGACACGTTTCCTCAAATGCCCTAAGACACATCAGAAAGCACACTCATCATCTTACCTTTCAGACTGTTGTCTCTGGTTATAGCCACTGTCTTAATGACCAGTAATAGTATGGTTTAGTATTTGGGAGCACGTGCTTGGGTTCAAATTCTGGCTCTACTCCTTAGTACCTGTGTGATTTCTCTGTGCCTTCGTTTCCTTATCCATAATATGGAAATAATAAAAGGATCCATCTCACAGAGTCTTTATGAGGATTGAATTTATATGTGAAAAATGCCTGCCACACAGTAAGCTTAGTACTTCTATGGTTATGACACTAAGACGTTTTCCTGGATTCCTTCTACCGATTCACCTTAAGTTGATATCTAAGTGTCCTACCAATCCATATGTCTTTAACATCTCTGGAATAATTCCTCTGCAGTCTTCCCACATTATATCCACCCTAGATTTGGCTAGAATCATTGCCCATCTGAAACACTTAGCAACTGCTCTCCACCAAAAGCTCTACGTACCTTCAATTCATTCTTCAGATTATAGCACACATAGAGCCTTCTAAAATACACATCTGATTTTGTCTCTGCCCTGACTAATCCATTGCTTTCCCGCCGTCACCTGCCTTTCATTCAAAGCAGTTCTCCTTGTAGTTCCCAGGGAAAAACACAAGTTTTTGCTCCTGCGTCTCCCATTCTTAAATGCCTCCTCTCTAAACAAGTAGACATAGAATCTACTTGTCCATCTCAGTGCCAGCTCCCACTCACAGATCTCTTCACCTAGGTAACTGCTAGTAAGCCCAGGTAGTGCGACTTCTGGGGTACCACTAGAAACCCCTCCTTGATGCTTTCAGCCTGGGAGGGGGGCCCTCGTCCATCCTTCTAAAGTTATAGAACTTAGCCTACTGTATTATTATTGTTATTTGATTGCCTTATCTATCTCATCAACTACACTGAACCTCTTGAGCTTGGGAACTGTGTTTTAATCATTTCTTCTATCCCTGGTGCCCAGCAAGGTACCTGGCAAATATTAATGATTTTTTAAAAAGACAATAAGAATTATTTAAATTATTATAAATTTATTTATTCCAATAAATATGTAGTGACCTCTATACTTAGTGAGCCTGTGACAGACACTGTGCTCTGCATTGGAAATACAAAGACAAATTAGATGTAGCCCTTTCCCAAAGGGGCTCATTCTAATAGAAGAGACCACAGCAGAAGGAAAGCAATTAGAATCCCATAGAATAGGTGCTGTAATAGAGGGCATATGCTGAGAGGATATCAAGAAGGAATTTATTAGCATGATTAAAATGGGAGATAAGTTACGGAATGTACACACACACACACACACACACACATAGTGATGGTCAGAAGTCTGCAGGATATTAAATAATGGGGTCAGTGATTACACTTAATTTGAAATGAAATAGAGAGGTCTTTCTTGAATATAACCATAGCCCTCCCTATCTTATTCTTTCCATTATTTAAATTGCCTTGTTAAGCTATACCCCAACCATTGACAAAGCCACAGACATACTATAAAACATTCTATTCTACATAATTCCAGCACTTCTGGGTGTGCTTTAAGTCAGTGTTTTCCCAAATTCAAGTTCATAGACTGGTGATGGTTCACGGCCTAACTTCTACTGGTCTGGGGCAAAATGAAGGAAAAGAAGGACTTTGCAAGATACATATACATACATCAATGTTAGACTGCCCTCTGTCCTTCCTTAGGAAGAATCCTTCCTGAGATTATGATCTCCTTCTAACTTCGGTGTCAAATATATTTTATTTTATGAAATTATGGTGATAATAGATAGAAAAGTAAAGTGATTTAATAGCTCTATATTATTAAACATTATGAGGCTCACATGTTGGAAAGTAGACTTGAGAATTACAGTGGCAACAGAGGCCAGCAGTAACACATGGAGTGGATAATTGTGCTGTAAAACCAGCATTCTTAAATGTCACCCATTAACACTGTGTATACAGAGGAGCTGGTCTGAAATACAAAGGAAAAATCCCACACATTAAAAAAAAAAATGAAAGAGAAAAACCTTAGTTCACAAAAACATTCAATCTAAGACAAGGTGCTGAGGGTAGAAAATTATAGGTTTACCCTCTTAATTCTGCTAATAGGAAGCTGTAACCTGGAGAAAAAATAACCATGGTAAAAGTAATATAGAATTATAAGAGAATTCTTTTTTTTTAAAACACTAAGCCTGCATATCTGTTTTGAATTATCATTAATCAACTCTCAATTCAGGCAGGTTTCTCTGGTGTCACTTTCATTCCCCTGCTCCTTTTTTCTGTACCTTTGCCCATCCTAAACTGGGCCTTCTCCATCCTTCTCTGATTTTCCAGATTCTACTGTTATACCAAAATCTAGCTCAGATATTTACCACTTCCATGAATCCTTCCCTGAAAACTCCCACCTATATGCCTTCTCTGAAGTTATATCATGTTTTCCCCACTGTAGGTCAAATTACCATCACTTGATTAAAGATTGTCTTGTGTTATTCACAAATCATTCATTCTGTAGTCTTGTCTCACTAACTATATTGTATACTTCTTGAATACAGAGGCCCTTGATAGGAATATTTTAATATTTCCCAAACCCTAGAATAGTGGTAAACACATAGTAGGGACTCAAATATTCTATGTTTTGTCAGTAATCATTGCTGCAATGATAGCCAGCTAGCAGATCAACAGCAACTGAAGTGTATTATCTAAGTATCTGTATGAAAACCAGATTTTGCTTTAAGTTAAAATCATTGTACTTTTCTCCTGAACGATTTTTTGGTAGCACAAAGTGAAACAACAAAGAAAACAAGTTCCCCATGATGTCTCTCTCCAGGACCTGTTGTCTTCATGTTAATATCTCATAGGACTTTAACCCCTTCAGTAGTAGGAAAGTTAAACCTAAGTGAAAACACTGGCTAACCATTAACCATTTTCTTAGTTCCAAAGTTGTCATCTTTGAGGTGGTGGTGTGTCACTTTGACAACTCTAAAATTCTTCTGCCTTAGAACCAGACTCCTCTTCTTGTGTGACAGCATAGCGTGTGTGCCCTTTTGCAATGCACATTAAGTTCTCAAACGTCCATTGCAATGCTCAACAGCTGCAATTATAAAGGATCGACACCTTTTCAGTCCAACTTCTCAATGCAGCCTGCGTTCCACTTCACTCAGTTGACTTACTGTGTTGCGTTTATTACTAAACTGTTCATTTAATTTAATGACTAACCAAGGACTCAGATAAAGTTCTTTGTCCTGTTTTTAGAGCCTAGCATAATTAGTCACATCTCCCTCATCTTCAGATAGCAAATTTAATTAGAATCTCCAGTGGATCACTTTCTAGGGCACAAACAGTACATGGAGACATTGAGGTTGCTTCCCTGGAACAGAGGAAGAGTCTTCCCAGGTTTTCATGGTATCGACCTGTATCAAATGTTTCAGAGGAAGGTTAGACTAAAAGATAAACCTGTGATCTATTAAAAAGCTTGGGCAATATTATCCCCAGGGATCAAAGTCCTTTTCCCTTAACTAGGAATCTTTTGATGAACCATAACAATTAACCGATCCTTGTAATTTCTGAGCTGGCCCAGCCTAAGTCTCTCCTTGCTGAAATATTTATTTCCTTCTTTCTGTTCATCTTAAATTTGAAATTGACATTAGTAAATTTGAAAAGCTGGTTAAATTTTTCTTTGTTTTACAGCAAACAATTTAGGGAAATTCTCTTCTCACTTTTTACTTCCCCATAATGTGATCTCGTAGCTTTCCCCAAAAGGACTGTGCTTTCTTCCTCTTCACCATGATGAATGTAAGCAAGGCCTTGGGTAATTGCTCACGTCAATCTCAGTACTACAGTCTGGCTTGGGATGGTACTCAGCTGCCTGCCAGGACTTATTATCCTCATTCCTCTGATTAATTACTGTTCTTGAGCACCTTGCAGCTGAACAGAATCATAGAGGCTTAGCACTGAAAGGAGTCCCAGAAATTGGGTTTCAGTACTCCTCACTGTATAAATGGGAACATAGTCCCAGAAAAGGGAAAATGGCTTGCCTAAGGTTGTGTAACAACGCAGTAATAGATGTCCTACTGGAAGAAAGATCTTATTTTTGCTCCAGTTGTTATTCTAGTACTCTACTCTGGAATCTCTTGAATATTGTGTGACATAAACCCCTGTATTTCCTTTAGTTCTTTTATGTTGATAACTCAGGTGAGGCAAGAAAGCAAAGTCTGCAAAGGCTGAGAAGCTGCATATTGGGTCCCTTCCTCCGGCTAATGGCCAACTCCCAACGGTCAGTCATGTGCGGTAATCTTCAATCCAACGAATGTTTGTTGAGCAAATCTGTATTTAGTGTGCTAGGAATGGCTCAGTTAGATGATTATGGAACCTTGAAGAAGGACACTATCTTTGACCTCCAGGACAAATTCTAAGAATGAGTATGAAGCAGTGTGTGTGTTCATGTGAGCATGTGTGGAGAGAGAGAGAGAGAAGGGACAGACGTATAATCAAGGAACAGTGTTATGGGAGGGTCTGAGGAGAGAGAGAGCTCACAAGTGGTTAGGAGATCGGAGAAGTTCTCGTGGGAGGGTTAACTCAGTAGGAAGACAAAAGTGTGGTGTCCAAGGCTGATGGAAAAAATCAAAGAGGTGAAATGACTTGAATAAAAGGAGTGGAGATAAGAAAGCATGTTTGAACTCATTCACTTATTCATACATTCACTAAATGATAATTTAGGAAATGCTACTCTGCCAGATGTTAATAGAATTTCAGATATATAGATGAAAACATGTTTCCTGACCTCAGAGAATTCATACTCTAGACCAAACTTCTCAAGCTTTAATGTTTCTCAAACTTTAACAGGCATAAGAATCACCATTTCCAACAAGCTCCAGGAAGATGCTGGTGTTGCTGCTACTTGAGCCATGCTTTAAGTATCAGTAAACTTGCTTATAAAGAGATCATTATAATCTAATATGACAGTTGCCATCATGCAGGCAAGTCCAGGTGCCTTGGGAACATAAGAGTGGAGATGCTAGCAGCAGTTGTGGAGGTGGGCTTAGAGATTAGGGTATGTGAACGGCAGTAGCAGACAAGTCTGAAGCCACAGGCTGGAACTATGTATATACGGAGGACCTTAAAAGTCAGGAAGGAATTCAAAACTTGCTTGTGATCTTCTTATCACTGCTCTGGAGCATGACTTTCTTCCTTTTATCAGTAGTTGCGGGCAATGAAGATAATATTAAAAACTGATCATTATCAAGCACTTGTAATGGGCCAGCACTATACTAAATATGTTCTATGTGTTTGCTCATTTGATTCTCACAAGCATCCTATGAAATAGGTGCTTTTATTTATTTTTTTTCATTTTGAGAATTAAAAAACAAGAATACTGAAGCTTAGAGAGGGTATCTGAGTATTTAGAAGTAATTCTTATCCACTTCAGGGCAGCTATCATCTTAATTAATTCAGTGTGAACCAAGGAGAGACCCCATGATCACACATTCTCTATTCTATCCCCCATTACTTTTGCATTTTGTATATACTTCTGTTATCACACTAAATTATAATATGCTTGCTTCCCTTTATCCCTCAGTATGTTATGTTTTATTCATATTTTATTCCAAAGTGTCTAGGATGTAGTAGGTGTTTGGTGAATGACTATATTTTCTACTTCTCTTCTAGAATAATCCTCCCACTATCTTTCATGCCTTGTTTCTCCCACACTAAATGTTCTCTCACAATCTCTGCATCTAAAATCTCAGTCCAAGATCTTTAAATGCCATCTCCTCTATGTAGCTTTTTCTGGTTCTTCCTCTGCAGACCTTGAGGGGAACAAGCTCTTCCTTCCTGGCAATTTCATAGCTTTTTTTCTGTACCTCTGCTATCTCACTTTTAATTTTCTACCTCATATATGCAGTTATTTGCTCTTCTTATGTATCCACTGGACTCTAAAACCCCTGGTAGGAGTGATGAGCCCCTATTGTGTGGTTAAATTTCGCAGCCAGATTGAACGGGGACTTTTTTTTTGTGGGTGTGGAGGTGGCTAGTTTGACTTTGGTTTAGTTGGTTTGGGTTTGTTTGTTACAGCATCTCTGCTCATTGACCCAATGATGTTGGACTTAACCTCCATGAGTTTCGTGGGCAAAATGGGGAAAGCGACATCTAAAACTCTAAACACCTCTAAAACTATCTGGAGGATTAAGTGGCTACATGTAAAGGGTTCGTTTTGCCTACACAGTAAGCATCTAATACAAGGCCGCCATTGTTGTTATCATCTGTGTTCTACCCACACCACACTACCCTCTCCAAAAGTAAATGCCAATAGTATTTTTGAATGAATGAATGAATGTTCCACTTTTTTTTTTACAGACTCACCCCCTCTACAATACTGTAAGCAGTTCTATTGTATTTTTCCTCTACTCCTTTCTCTCCCAAATTGTGCACATGAGATGTCTTTATCAAATATTGTCATCTTATATGGCAGCCTTCCCATTAGCAACCTGGAAACTTTAACTGACTTCTAACAAAATACAGCTATTCCTGAAACTATTTCCAATTCCTATTTTGTGTGCTCTCAAAGTGCAAAACAATATAATTTTATTAAAATTGCTTCATGAAGAGGGAAATTTGCATATCGGAATTTATTGGGCCCACCCCATCTATCATACAGATGCATAACAATGTTGTTGATAATGTACAAATGGCTTCTGGCAAAGATGAATTAGACCATTAAAATGTAAAAAGCAACAACACCTCAAAAGATGATAATGAAAGCTCAATAGGGCATTTCGGAAATTTAGTGAGTAGAAATGCTTAACAATCAATTAGGATAAAATATTTCAAATGATGTAGCTCTGAATAAGTGGTCCATAAAATGTATGTGACCAGGAACATCCATGATCAACATGTCTGCTTGTCTACTACATTCTTTATTCCCCATTCCACACTTTCTGTTTTCTGCAATTCTACCTGCAGTCCATAGACTCTGAAAATGCCTCTGAAGTTTCGCACGAGGACAAGGCCTTTGGGTTTTATTTATTTGAATAATATAAATTTACTGTTTTCACATTAATGGCAAAATAGCTATATTGCAGATTATTATGGAAATAATAAAATTTGTGCCATACAAGTAGAATTTGAGGTTATCTGCAGTCCCTTATCATTTACAAATCACTGATCCACTTATTCATTCAGCATATACGTTGAGCACTTGTCATGCTCAAAACTTTGGAAGACAAGGTAAACTCATCCCTACGCCCAGGGGTCTGTGTAGGGTGGAAGACAGAGGGTATATAAGCAATATATATAAGCAATTACAGGGTCCCCCAATTAATCAATAAACTGTAGGAAGTGCTACAAAGGAAAAGAGAGCAGAATTCCATGAGGAGATAAGACTAAAGGGTAGACCAAGGGAAGGCTTTTCTAAGGAAGTTCTGGTTAAGCGGAGACCCAAAGGATGGGTAAGAATGAGATCCAGGATGAGGGAAATTGCTTCACAGACGGATTAGGCTGTGTGGTGACCCGGGGTTCTTGTGAAAAACTGAGCCTCTGCCTCAGCTTCCTTACCTCTTAGGTGGTGATACCAATTATATTTACCCCTTAGGGTGGTTGTGAGGATTATATGGCAAGTAACACGCTTAGCGCAACGTGTAGTACTCATTCCACATTAGCCGTTATTGTTGCTGATGTTGTTCTTAGCAATTTCACCCTAAATGCACATGAGACATCACTGAGAGCAGGTGAGGCAGGTTTAAGCAAGGGAGCGAATGTTGAGAACTGTGAAGGATCTGAGATTTTGTTTCTTACCTGCAAGCTAGCAAGTTATCCTGCTGTGCTGTCATGGATACTGGCAGAGGATCTGAGATTCCTGGATAAGAAACTTCATAGCCTCATACTAATAGTTGTAGCCAGAGTATCAGCATTTTCACTGGTTCCCTGAGTCTCAGTTTCCACAGAGCAAAACAAGGGAGGCCGTGTGATGCCTACACACGCGGTGGGTTCCATTACAGGAGAGAAGTCCCAAGCCAGGGGAAACTGACTCTTTTACAGTGAGCGTAAGCCTGCCTGGGCTGTGCCTCAGAGATGAACATTATTATGCTGGACAGTAAACAAACTTACTCATTGCTCCCGAGAGAGACACTGTATCTTCCAAGGCTGTTCACTATACAAATATCCCTGAAAAGACAGTCCAGAACAAAGGAAATCAGTATTTCTGTTTGCAAGATGTGTAGAAATGCAGGGGACTCAGAGAATTGTCTCCCAAGAATTTTATGATCAGATCTGATTTTTTATAAAATCATTCTGGCAGCTGCTGAACTCATAAGTATTCATAAAGTTTTATATCCCGTGCTTCGTTTTTTACATCATAAGCATTTTTTTCCCAAACTGCCACATCATGGATGTAACACTAATTTTTAATGATTGCATAATATATCAATAATACAATCCATAGTAATGTGCTTAGCTGTTCTCTTAATACAGGAGATTTAGTTTGCTTCTAATTTTTGGCCATTATCAAGGAACATTTCTTTTAAGATGTGGATTGGTTGCAAATGTAAAGCGACAACACTCTGAAGTAACAACATAGATGACTTAGGAAGTATTATAAGAAGGCTAGATGCTATGTTGCCAGTTTGCCTAAGCCTGCACTTTCCAATAAGGAGCGGCGCTAGTAACGGAACCTCTTCAGCCTAATTGCACGGGTTTCCAATCTATTTCAATGAAACAGTCAATATATGCATAAAATGGACTTTACTTCCACCAGAAACATTCTCTGAGACTGAGAATCAATGAATACTATTGATAAAACCATAAGAACTTTCTTCTATGAAATTCTTACCCAGAGAGGGAGTGAGGAACAAGAGTATTTAACATCAGGTGAAGCCGTATGCATCTCCACCTCCAAATATTCTCCATATAAAAAGGATCCCATGGGCTCTTTCCAACTCATTTCAAAAGTCAATTTTTAGATTGGTTTTCATATCTTTTAATTATTAGAAGGTAATCATATTTTTTAATTATTAGAAAGTTTACTACAGAGATCATCAAATTTAAAACTCTTGTTTACGGCTAGATCATCAAATTTGAAACTCTTGTTTACTGCTAAGGAAACTCATTAAAAGGATGAATGAGTTGCCCATGGGCATAAAATTAAATCAGTCCCCCTTATTGAGCATCTTCTGTGTGAAAGGAGCCGTGGTTGGCACTACGAGGAACAAGAAGCAGGTGACACGTTTCCCATCCAGAAATAGCTTGCATTATAGTGGGTGAAGCAGAGATGCAATTTATGTGGAAAGTGCTATGATAATGGTCACAAGTGCAAAGGAACATAAGAAATGTACGTGAATCACCCTGACTGACAAGGCAAGAAAAAGTCTCATGCAAGATGAGGCTCTTGAGTCATAGCAGCTAAGATCATAGCTCATCTCATGAAACTACCTATTTGGAGCTGTAAGACCTTCTTCAATGTCTCTTCTAGTCCCCCAGACCCTGCTTTATTATTTATCATCGGGGGCCAGAAACTCAATCTCTTCACACAGTCCAATCTGCCTTCCAAACTCCTGATGATTAAAAAGGGCTTCTTTGGGATGAGTTCCTGTTTGACTCTATAACTTTACCTGTTGGTTTCGGTGCTACCCATTGAGGCCACACAGTGGAAGTACGCTGCCCATTCCCTATGAGGGGACTGCACATGTTTATAATTTGTTTAGAGCCTTCTCTGCTCCAAGTTAAATGTTGCCAGTGCCTTCCATAGCCCCTCCCGCTGCATGATTTAAAACCAGTCATCATCCTGGTCCTTTTGGATCGAGCACTTCACTTTGTCTCTGTCTTTTTTAAATGTGGTTTCCAAATTCAAAATTGTACTCCTAGTGTGGCCTGATTAGTAGAGTAAAAAAATAAGAGTGACTGTTCCCTTCCCTGCTCTTGATGCTGCCATTATCAATGTAGCCCAAGACTAGTTTTTATATCCGCATGACATTCTTGATTTATTTCAAGCTTATTATGAAATGAACCCTCCAAACTTTTATTTTCCAGTGAAGGCTGGTAATTCATGGTGGGTACTGCAGAATGAAGATTATACCTATGACAAGAAATAGGAGATGGGAGGAAGGCATTCTAGGATGAGGAGAACCATATGTAAATGCCTAGTGAAATAACATAACATGACATGATTGAGAAAGGCTGAGTAACCCAGAATGAATATATCACGGAGTATGTATGCAGAGGCAGAGGGGGCTAAAAAAAGTGGGTCATGTAAGACTTTGGAATCATATCATTGAATTAGTGTTTTGCAAGATTACCTTGATAGAAGCCTAAGGAATGGATTGGAGAAAAAAAGACCTTGAGGAGTAAGAAGTTACTTAATAATCATGAAATAATAGTAGTATTTAGAAATTAATTGAGTACCTACTATACCTTACATAAAATGTTCTATATACATCATCTCTGATATCACAAAAATCCTGTGAAGTACTATTATTCCCATTTTATGAATGAGGAAATTGAGGCTTGGTTAAATGGACTTACCAAGGCACCCAGTTATATGGTGATGCGGCCTGAATTTAATCCAGGTCTTCTGACATTGTCCTTTGCTACACTGTGGTGATAGCAGGGGTACTGTGAGATAGAGACCAATGTGAAAATATTCTAGAAGTAGAACCAATATCACCTTACAACTAGGGAAATGAAGGGGAGAGAGTAATCCAGCACAACTGAGTTTTCCAGCCTGGGAGGCCAAGAGGGTAGGACAGTGGTCGGGGACAAGCTCAAAGTACACTACTCAGCACCAGAAAAATCCTTTTTAGGAACTGAGACTGGCGACTCCAGCCAGGAGTACAAAGTTATTGAGAAAGTCTAAGGCATGATGAATATGCCCTTGCTGACAATTTTCCCTGGCCCTAAGTTGGCAATAAGAGTCAGCCAAGTATTCTAAGACTGTTACTTTTGGCACTACTTTATCAAATGATTCAACCTGAAAATACCCTCATTTATTGTATATAAAAAATACTCCACTCAGTATAGAAATTCAATCATCCGACAATTGGCAATGGAAGCTGTGCTTTTTAATCCTCACCTATCAGAACAGAAATGTTCTCTTTTATATTTATTAGACTCGGTAAGGTTGTTAAAATAAAAATTTAGACCATATTATCCATATTATACTATGTTCATATTTCTTCTGACTTACATAGGGGTATGAAAAGAAGTACATAAGTACAGCTTGATGAAATAGCAAAATTGATAGGAACTCGTCATTCATCTATAAATATTTAAAAGGTGTTAGCATCAGGGAAAGACAAGATTTATTCAACCAAGATAGAAGTGGATAAGTCATGTTACAAGAATGTAGAAGTAATTGGAGAAAATCAGGTCAGAGAAAATTGAAGTTGATTTTTGGGAAAAATACTCCTGCCTACAAGATTTATTTTTTTAAATAATATCTTATAGAAAGTGGTGATTTAAAAAAATGAAAAGAGAAAAGAAGAAACAAGCGTTCTTCAATTCATTTGATCAATATTAGCACAAGCTCCTGAAAGGTTTTTAAAGGAAAATCCTCCATCATCTGTAGGCATATAACAAATAACACAAATTATTATGACCTTTTTATCTTATGAGTGTGTATAAAACAAAATCACAACTTACCATCTTAGACACAAAATATTAACTGAAACTCTGTAGCCTGAGGAAATCACTCATTTTTAGCTTTCTTGAGGAAGTGTTTATATTAACCTGAATGTAAGAGATACATTTTATATTTATACATACAGTATATATCTATACATATATATCCATATATAGATGTATATGTGTATATATATATGTATCAATACATACAAATATATTTATAAATATATATTTATGTATAATTTACAATTTGTGATTATGATTCAATCAAAAATTCTCAAATTTAAGCACAGATCTCCATTATTTCTTAAAATATCTAAAGAGTACTTTCATCTGCAAATTCTGAAGGCAGTCATTATTCAACTACTGATAGTTTGCAAGGCCCTTTGTATAAGGCAGTATTTGTATCCAAAAATACAAAGGCACAGACTTTGAACTTTGAGAGACTGGAGGAGAATCCTATCTCTTACTTGTTTTTGTGTCTGGAGACAAAGAATTTTACCTCTCTGAGCTTCAGTGTCTTCATCTGCAAAATGGAGATAACACAGCCTTCAAGAGGAAGAAATGAGATAATACATGCAAAGCAGTTAGCAAAGTGCCTTGGACATAGTAAATTCTAAATAAGTAGTAGCTGTTTTCAGTACAATTTTGGTTTTTACTCCCTACCCACTCCTACCATGAGAGTGTAAGCTGAATGAGGGAGGGGATTTTTTTTTTCACTTTATTCAGTGCTTTTGCTCTAGGTCCTAGAGTATACTTGGCACATGTTAGGCACGGAGTCAAAACTTGTGGAAGAAATCAATAAATGAATAATTATGTTTTTATAAATTTATTTATTTATTTTTCGCTGCATTGGGTCTTCGTTGTTGCTCGCGGGCTTTCTCTAGTTGCGGTGAGCGGGGGCTACTCTCCGTTGTGGCGCGTGGGCTTCTCATTGCGGTGGCTTTTCTTGTTGCAGAGCGTGGGCTCTAGGCGCGTGGGCTTCAGGAGTTGTGGCACGCGGGCTCAGTAGTTTTGGCTCACAGGCTTAGTTGCTCTGCGGCATGTGGGATCTTCCCAGACCAGGGCTTGAACCTGTGTCCCCTGCATTGGCAGGTGGATTCTTAACCACTGCGCCACCAGGGAAGTCCAATAAATGAATAATTTAATGAATAATTCAGCCTCTCCTTCATGCTGAATGGCCTGGAGAAACAGGTTACTCCTTTTGCTCTCTATAATGACAAATAGTATTTTAATATTCAAGTAAATTTTAAAGACTGATTTGAAGAGTAGAGACTCAAAGAAATAGAAGTTCAAAAAGGCAATCAACATTTTAAATGTGAGCATTTTTATTGAAGACACAATTTGGGGCCTGGTAGTTTTACTTAAATATCAGTTTATATTCAAAGAGGTAGTTAAAGGAGTTAAATATCTCCTTAGGGACAGTTTATGACCTTCCCTTTGAATCTATGCTTTTCGATTTTGTTTTCTCCTTTGCTTGTTTGTTAATATTTTCCCATGCCACAAAGCTTCAAATACATCTGTGGCCCAAATATAAGGAATTTACCAAAGGCCAGTCAGCAGCTAAAATCACTACATGTTGGTAGATGCCCCATCGTAGTGAACTCGGTCCTAGTAGCCTGCAGTTTGTAAATCCTCTGAACAATCACTCCTCTGATTTTAAGGCCAGAGAGGAAAGTGTGACTAAACATGAATGTCATTGTCAGGTGGCCAGCCTTCTGTAAAAGGTAAGGCTTTCTGCTTATGTAGGATCAGATGAAAAGTTTGGTAAAGAGCCTAGAAATTTACAATTTAAAATGACAAGTGCTTAATGACACATCATTGTTTAAAAATCTTCTGCTCTATTTTTCAAGCTTTATAGTTTGCCCTAAACTTTTTTTAACAATTTCATGAGGCATATTTTACATATCATAAACTTCACCTCTTTCAAGTGTATAATTCAGCGATTTTTGGTAACTTTGTCCAGTGGTGTAACCACCCCCATAACTCAGTTTTAGAACATTTTCATGTCCCTAATGAGATCCCTTGTGCCCGTTTACAATTAATTTCACTTTTGACCTTAGTCCCAGACAACCACTAATCTGTTTTCTGTCTATAAATTTGCCTTTTCTGGAACAACTTTTGTATTTTTAAATGTTCATTAATCCATTAAAAAATACTAGTAGTTAGAGGTTGTTGTTTATGGGGTCAAACTATTTTCTTTATATTTCTTCTGTGTTTAACCAAAGCACATATGGCCATTCCATCTTTTGCAAAGCTAACTTCAAAATGACATTTAACTGTAATCACAGTGAGCATCTCCATGTGGGCAGATGAGGATTCTGTAATTTCATGCCCAGCTGCATTGATGACTTTCAGCCCGTTTAAGCAGCACTGACCACAGACAGCAGTAAACCTGGCAACGCCCTGCCACGGCTGATTACTTCGGTCTTATATCTCTGTAATTTTTACGGCTGACATTTCAACTCGATGTTTCCAATAAGACACAAGTTTATGGGAGCACAGCAGAATTCATCTACTGTCATTTTCATATATTAAACTTCATCACATATTTTATTCCAAAATTAAGATTCACCACTGTGTTCTTTAAGTGGCCGTACACAGATTCCTCCCTTATTTGCATTGTCCTTTTTCATGAATTTGAGATGAAATATACTAGAAAGTATATTTTCATTTTCCACTTTAGTCAAGGGTGTTCTATACATAGGAGGTTCCTGGTATATTTATTTGGTTTCATTAAATGCAAGCATAAATGTTTTTGCTTGAAAAAATTGAATATTTTTGCCTTGGAATCCCAGCGGAAATGGCATAAAAAGCATCCCACAGTGCTCAGTTCAACACATGGGAACTGTGTTGGCGTGGAGTGAGGGGGTACAGTGGTTAATTCGCCATGGTTGCTGCCTTCAAGGAGCTTATGGTCTAGCTAGGGAAACAGCCATTTTTAAAACAGTGCTTTACAATAGTGTGGGAAATGCCTTGATAAGTGTATGCCCTGGTGCAGGGAGAACAAAGCTGAGAGGTTAGAAAAGGTATCCAATCTGGGTATGCATGAGATGAGCCCTGAAGAATAAATAGCAGCAGACTAGGCAAAGAACTTTTCTCAAAATAAAACACATTTGGTTTATCACATTGACTGATTTGCGTATATTGAAGAATCCTTGCATTCCTGGGCTAAACCCCACTTGATCATGGTGTATGATCCTTTTAATGTGCTGTTGGATTCTGTTTGCTAGTATTTTGCTGAGGATTTTTGCATCTATGTTCATCAGTGATATTGGCATGTAGTCTTCTTTCTTTGTGACATCTTTGTCTGGTTTTGGAATCAGGGTGATGGTGGCCTCATAGAATGAGTTAGGGAGTATTCCTCCCTCTGCTATATTTTGGAAGAGTTTGAGAAGGATAGGTGTTACCTCTTCTCTAAATGTTTGACAGAATTCGCCTGTGAAGCCATCTGGTCCTGGGCTTTTGTTTGCTGGAAGATTTTTAATCACAGTCTCAACTTCAGTGCTTGTGATTGGTCTGTTTATATTTTCTATTTCTTCCTGGTTCAGTCTCGAAAGGTTGTGCTTTTCTAAGAATCTGTCCACTTCTTCCAGGTTGTCCATTTTATTGGCATATAGTTGCTTGTAGTAATCTCTCATGATCCTTTATATTTCTGCAGTGTCAGTTGTTACTTCTTTTTCATTTCTAACTATTGATTTGAGTCTTCTCCCTTTTTTTCTTGATGAGTCTGGCTAATGGTTTATCAATTTTGTTTATCTTCTCGAAGAACCGGCTTTTAGTTTTATTGAACTTTGCTATTGTTTCCTTAATTTCTTTTTCATTTATTTCTGATCTGATCTTTATGATTTCTTTCCTTCTGCTAACTTTGGGGTTCTTTTGTTCTTCTTTCTCTAATTGCTTTAGGTGTAAGGTTAGGTTGTTTATTTGAGTTGTTTCTTGTTTCTTGAGGTACAATTGTATTGCTATAAACTTCCCTCTTAGAACTGCTTTTGCTGCATCCCATAGGTTTTGGGTCATCGTGTTTTCATTGTCCTTTGTTTCTAGGTATTTTTTGATTTCCTCTTTGATTTCTTCAGTGATCTCTTGGTTATTTAGTACTGTATTGTTTAGCCTCCATGTGTTTGTATTTTTTACAAATTGTTTCCTGTAATTGATATCTAGTCTCATAGCGTTGTGGTCGGAAAAGATACTTGGTATGATTTCAATTTTCTTAAATTTACCAAGGCTTGAACAAATGGGACTTAATGAAACATAAAAGCTTTTGCACAGCAAAGGAAACCATAAACAAACAAGACGAAAAGACAACCCTCAGAATGGGAGAAAATATTTGCAAATGAAGCAACTGACAAAGGATGAATCTCCAAAATTTACAAGCAGTTCATGCAGCTCAATATCCAAAAAACAAACAACCCAATCCAAAAATGGGCAGAAGACCTAAATAGACATTTCTCCAAAGAAGATATACAGATTGCCAACAAATACATGAAAGGATGCTCAACATCACTAATCATTAGAGAAATGCAAATCAAAACTACAATGAGGTGTCACCTCATACCAGTCAGAATGGCCATCATCAAAAACTCTATAAACAATAAATGCTGGAGAGAGTGTGGAGAAAAGGGAACCCTCTTGCACTGTTGGCGGGAATGTAAATTGATACAGCCACTATGGAGAACAGTATGGAGGTTCCTTAAAAAACTAAAAATGGAACTACCATATGACCCAGTAATCCCACTACTGGGCATATACCCTGAGTAAACCATAATTCAGAAAGAGCCATGTACCAAAATGTTCATTGCAGCTCTATTTACAATAGCCAGGACATGGAAGCAACCTAAGTGTCCATCAACAGATGAATGGATAAAGAAGATGTGGCACATATATATGATGGAATATTACTCAGCCATAAAAAGAAACAAAATTGAGTTATTTGTAGTGAGGTGGACGGACCTACAGTCTGTCATACAGAGTGAAGTAAGTCAGAAAGAGAAAAACAAATACCATATGCTAACATATATATGGAATCTAAAAAAAAAAAAAAAAAAAAAGTGGTTCTGAAGAACCTAAGGGCAGGACAGGGGTAAAGACGCAGACGTAGAGAACGAACTTGAGTACACGGGGGAGGGAAGGGTAAGCTGGGACGATGTGAGAGAGTGGCATGGACATATATACACTATCAGATGTAAAACAGATAGCTAGTGGGAAGCAGCCACATAGCACAGGGAGATCAGCTCGGTGCTTTGTGACCAACTAGAGGGGTGGAATAGGGAGGGTGAGAGGGAGACGCAAGAGGGAGGAGATATGGAGATATATGTATATGTATAGCTGATTCACTTTGTTATAAAGCAGAAACTAACACACCATTGTAAAGCAATTATACTCCAATAAAGATGTTAAAAAAAATAAAAAAATTAACAGACATTTGGAAAAGACTCCTGGTTCTAAAGTTCCATTTACCTAATGAATATTTCCACTACTGTGATAGACAATAACTCTTAGTAGCATGATGTTTCATAATACAGTTGTGTATGCATTATTTATAATTTGTTTTATTCCTAAAATAACCCTATTGGGATATTTGGAAATTTAAAACCCCAGAAGAAAAATACCAAAAATTCAATGGAAATGCTTTCTCAAAATGTTAAAGTAAACAAGTAAACAAACAAAAATCCTTTTAAAAGAGTGTCATTTACTATTTTTCTTCCTGGACCTCTATAAACTTCTAGGCTAGCATGAGATCTCCTCTGTTATGGTGCTCAGTTTATTTTTGCTTCTCCCCCCACCCCTGTTTTTTTTGGTTAGTTGATCCCTTACTTATCTCTCTGTATAGACTATGAGATCCTTGATAGAAGGAATTGAGCTTCTTTCCTATTTGTATCTCTTATCTCATAGTGCCTAGCACAGTACTGACTTTTAGTAGACACAGAAATGTTTGATGACTGAATGTGGAATGTTACCAGAAAGCAATAAAGGGAACAATTTTGTAAATATAAGGTGGTGGGTTAAGTAAATTGTGGGACAGGTTGTTGCCAGGCATGTATACGATACTCCATAAATGTTGGCTGAATGAGTGTGCAGATGATTGAGGATATGCCTTGATAAAATCGGGAGGTGGATTTGGAGCATTTACAAACCAATGGCATGCTCAGTACAAGATGTGATATGAATTTGGGGAACACAGTAATCCCCAAAAGGGTCTGGCTGGGTGCTCCCTCTAAAATTAAGTCAAAAAATTGTTCTTAGGTATTTCAAAAAGCCAAGGTAGGGAAAAAATGGAGTCTAAGAAAGCATTACTTCAGCAAAATATACAGTGTGCATTAGGTGATGTTAAAATAATGACCTTTGATTTAAATTGTGGCATTAAAGATCCTGAATGAATTTACCCTATCCCAATAGAGCTGGGCTAAGTGTGATTTCACAGGCCTTTCTTGCTCTTTCATTCAGTATTATAGAGATGGGGGGTGGTGGCAGGAGAGAGAGAGAGATTTTATTTGTATTTCTTGTTCCTACTCATGGAAGCAATACTCTGGAAGGGAAGGGAAGTCCGTGAACAGAAAAACAAATCAATAAACAGATAATTTAAGTGAATAATAAGTGCAAGTGCTACGGAAGAAATAAAATAGTGTAAGAGACTGTGTAATACCTGGGATGGGAGTGGAGGGCCTTTAGCTGGAAAAGCAGGGAAGGCCTCTCTAGAGAGGTAACGTTTTAGTTAAGACCTGACTGAGAGGGAGGTATCCAGGAGAAGACCTAGACACAAAGCAAGCAGTTAATGAAGGTGCCCTTAGAGAGGAGCTAGTGGGAATATCTGAGAGTCAGGAAGACGGCCAGGGTGGCTGAGTCTTGGGGAGTGATTGACGGAGTGGTGAGCCACGGACACCAAAAGGCGGACAGCAACCACAGGATATTACAGCCGGGGAAGTGACTGTGAATTGTATTCTAACTGGGATGGGAAGTCTTTGCAAAGTTTTCTGTAAGCAGAGGACAAGATGATCTGATTTCACACTTTAAAACAAGCTGTTCTCAGGCCATTGTGAGAAGTGACTAGAAGGACAGGAAGAAACCTAGTTGGGAGGCTGCTGCGAAAGTGTACCAAGAAGGGTGTTTCTCCATTAGGGTGGTAGCACTGGAGAAGCAAAAGAGCTTGTTAATCAATTGTTTGTGGAATAAGATGGGAAGTGAAGAATCAGTGAAAATGCCTAGATTTTTGGACTTAACAACCGGCAATGCTGTTGTTTACCAAAAGGAAGAATGAAAGGGAATGAATTTGGAATGATCAAGTGAGTGCATGGAGGGCCCTTCTCCCGAATTACACTGTAAATGCTTGAAGATCACGGTGCTTGTTTTAGCCTTTATTGTATTCTTCATTACATCAGCCACAGTACGTTGCATATTGTGGGTGTTAATGACTGGGTACTGGCAGATCAGGCGACTGGGAAATCAAAGTATGGAGAGTCGATGTCTGAGCCTTCTAATATGTTAATGAACTATACTAAAATTTTTGGCATCTTAAAAAGAGATGATTTTTAAAATTCATTGTAAATCTTAAGAAACATGAAGAAGAAAGCTATCATAGATTCACAATTTTTACCCTTATGCCCTTTCAAATCCTTTCACCTGCATCTTCATGGAGTTGTAACTTGCATCTGATTTAGTTGCTAAGAGGTAATCATTTTTCATTAATGAGGATATTCGGTCTTCTTTATATGCAAGCTTGTCATTAGGATCCAAAGACAAAGCATTTTAGTGTTTTGATACTTTCCTAACATTGGTATTTTACATTTGATATTTTTCTTATGTTGATTGTCAAATGGCTATGGATACTAAATATTATCAAGCTGTTCATAGCCCCAAAAACTTTTTTAAAAGAGTTGCTTTGCGTTGGAAAATTAATCCCCAAGGAAACCAAGAATTTATTTAAAAAGAAAGGGTTTGCTCCTGGGGTCTAGTTTCACTTCACTGGACTGAATTAAAAATCTACATTAAGAGATTTAGAAAGCATTGTACTTCATCGTGTTGGGTTTTATGCCCCAATTTTCATCTCTTCAATACTAGAATTCTGGTAATATGTAGAAGCTTAGCTGAACAAATAACCTCATGGCTACCTTGAACATATTCAGCCAAGGGAAAATACCAGAGGAGGAAACAATTCCTACTTTGGGGGTGTGAATAGTGAAGAGCGGAGGGAAACAAACAACTGGTCTTTTACGCATGTCACTTGTTAGTGCAGTGATGGTGATGACTTCTCTATGGTAACCATTGTGTGGAAGATTCAGACTACAGATGTCAAGTGAAACAATTTCCCTTTCATTAAATATGTGGAACTTTTCCACAACACTAATACATACAAACTAATATTTTCTACCAACCAAGTGGCTCACATTTATTTGGATGTTCCAGCTGTCTGCATGAAAATCAATAAAGAAAATAAATGATAGAATAAGAACAATTCTTCATTGAAAATAGAACCCAACAGTATGATAGGAGGCAAGAGTTTCCATTCGTTGCCTTGGTGCCTACACTGGTTTGCCAGCGGAAAGGTGATTATTCCATTTGCTCTACAGAAAGGGTTTCTGAGGACTGGCCCCTGGTAATGCTATGACAGAAAGCTTTGGTATTCATACCTAGTCTTCTTAAGACAAGCTTCCTCTTACAGCTTCTTGGCTTTCTCTATCTCTTGTCTAGCTGTTTTATGTAGCTGGGGATCATAGAAGGCTCTCTCTAAACTGCAGAAGTGGCTGTGTTTTAATATTGCTTAAAATTGTTCATGACCTCCTCTTTGCCTACAGAATATAATTCAAACTCCAATGACCAGTTCTCCCTCTGGTGTAAACTCTCTAAAGTCTTTGGAAATTGCTGACCAAACTCTCTTTCTTGAAACTATCTCTCTGCTCCCATTGTTAGCTGACATTACCTCATATTCTGTTGGTTTTCCTCCTATTTCTCCACTCATTTTTTTCTTAGTCTTTTTTCTAGGTTTATCTTCTTCTACACATCTTGTAATGTTGGTTATCTCCAGGTCTCCATCTCAGCTTTCAGTTCTTTTCATCACAATCTCTTTAGGAATACTCATGCTTTCCAATGCACTTAGATATACTATGTGGACTCCAAAATGGATTTTTTCATACCAGAACAGTCTACTGAGATCAGGCTCCAAAATCTGTCTTAATATCTGTACCTTAATGTCATAAGGGTTCCCCAAACTCACCATGTATATCAAAATAATTATATTCTCCCCAAATCTATTATTATTCTCACACTCTTTTCTCAGTATGAAGTACCAGCATTGACCCAATCACTTCAACTTCATGGAAGTTGTCCTAGACTCCTCACTCACCCACCACATGCAGTTGCCAAATCCTGTAATTCCATTTCCTGATGTTTCTTAGCTCAAGCCCTATTTTCCTTCCTTGTGCCCATTGGTTAGTTCAGGTTCAGGTCTCTATGTTCAGACATCTTATGACCAAATTGCACTATCTCCCTAGAAAGTAATTTCCACTTACTATTTCCCATACTTCACACTTTACAGAATTTCTTTCTCATACATAGCTTTATTTTCCCCCTCAGAGCAGTCTGTGAGAAGGCACTATTATCTACATTATACTGATGACAGGATTGGAGATGCGAGTGTTCGGTCTGAGGTTGACGAGTACCGAATTAAGAAGAGTAAGAAATCCCTAACCCAAGACCATTGACTCCCAAGCCCATGCGCCTTTCCCATCACAGTACTGTTTCCCATCTACACCCACTAAAGTAGATGGGGAGGGCAGGAACAATTGTTTCCTATGCAAACTGAAGAAAAAATCAAAACAAGGCAAGTGAAGTGACCTATCTAAGGCTACTGAGCTCGTAAGAGAACCCACATTTCTCACTTTTAGAATTCTGCCATTTTTTTCACACAACTTTGCTTCCCAGATATTGTCAAAGACTAAAAACCAGACTGTGTTATCCTGAAAAATTTGCTTCCTGTGTGAAATAAAGGGATATCCAGGGTCGTATTAATTAAATGCCTAAAATCCCAACTGGTATACAAAAGCCTTCCCATTTCTAATTCTCTATTTGTTGGTGCATTCTGTAGTATTCGTCAATATTTTATGTAAAATTCCTAACTAAACTCGGTTTTCCTTTTTGAAGTAGCTGCATTCATGGAGCTATGTGACACTTGATTTAAGCTATTGTAAATTCAGTGTTTCACTTTCCTTGTGAAAAATAACCTGCATGGAAAGGAGCTTTTTGATACATGTTCATACATTACCTCCTGAGATGCAGCTTGTATACTACAAAAGCAAAGAAAAATGATGTATGGTCAGTCAGCCATCTAAAAAAAAAAAAAAAAAATGAATAAAGGCAGGAACATGCCTGCTGTATTAAAACACTACATTTTGCTCCTGATGTTTCAGGTTTTGAGACCAGTCATACACCATTTGGTTCAGTCCAGAGGGCAAAATACTGGGATTTCTCATTCTTGCTTTAAGCAAAGAATTTGTCATGGAATCAGCATTTGAAGTGCACCTTCAGAGTCTTCCAGCTACTTAATAGTGATGAGCAGGATTTTTTTAAATGGCCAATATTTTGGCTACCATGTTCATCACTGAACTGTTGTCACAGAGAAGAATATGAAGAAATCCCAGTGGCACAGGACAGAGAAAACCGTGGGCTAGGAGTTGACTCTGTGTTCTAATTTCACCTTAACCACATTCTGACCATGAAATGTAGTCTATGTCTCCTCTTTAAGGAGACTCTAAGGTCTCCCGTGATACTCTTTAAGGATAAGGAGAGAACAAATATCTGGGTGATAATCCTGCTAGACATTCATACAGTAGAACTTCTTGTAACCCACAAAACCAGAACCAGTTTTTTGTTTGTTAGTCAAAATATTGAATACAATAGTCATCATTTAGGGGAAAAAAATCCTTGCATGCACTAATTATTTCACCTTAACTTTTAAAAATATAACTGTATGGTGGCAAAATAAAACCAGTGGTTTGACGGTATTTTTAAAAAGAAATGGAATATCTCCAATAAGGCCCCTCCAATTTTTCTGAGTCACCATGTTATTACTGACTGTTGATTGAATCTGTTCAGCATAAAGTAAAACCACATTTCTAGCTTCTCTGGCTATGGCATGAGAAATTTAGGGCCCTGAACTTAATCCAGTATGTTTCTTCATATTTAGATCCATCTGTTTGTTCTGGAATGCATGATTTCTTTTTGTCCACAATTTCAGTTTTCAACAAATCACCGTCATTAATCCAATGTCATACATTGTTTTTCTATAAATTATCAGAACTTTTGATTTGTCTGAGATGAGTTAACAAATTTTGTTCTTCACCATTTTTTTATATGTGAGGGTCAAGATTTTCTTTAGCATTGTCAGTCTCTGGCCAGAGTTTTTATGATGTTACTTCCCAACATCTGAATTGTCGGTTAATTGCTTTAAAATGTTTGGCACACCAAATTGATTCAAAAGACCTGAAACCTGAGGCCCATTTTTTTATTAAGTCCTACTTTATTTTTCTTGCATACTTAATAGATCATCCATGCCTTCCAGTTTGGATTTCTTTAAATTAGCATGAGAATCAAAAGTAAACTATGTGAAAAATTCTCAATTTATAATTATTTTCTGACCTTTACCGTTTTTTCTCTCACATCTAATTTGGCAGCAAAGTTTTTAACTACATGTGAGTATTAAGTCTTTCTAGATCAATAAAACTTACTCTTGATAGAAACAATTCTTTTTCACTCACTCGTATTTTATTTTTGTAATATTTAATTAAACTGCATGTATATAAAAATGAGTACAATAGAAATAAACAGATTTGAGAACAATTACAACTGATCCTTAGTAAGAATACAAGTACATGGAAGGAATGGAAATATATGGGTCATGAGCATTCCACCTGCTATGGACATTGGTCAGCTTGAGGACTGGTTAATCTCCAGAAAGATGCTGATTAAAAGAGCTCAAACATGAAACTTGTGGACTAACTATTAAGCTGGAGGAAGATCTGTGATGATTTGCCACAATGCACAGTCCTTGTCTCTATTTGTAATTAATAGTTTGCATGAAAATGTAAAAGTCATCTTATATTCAAAGATGATATGAAACTAGATGAAAGAGTGAAGTCCTATGATGGCTGGCACATCTTAGATGCTCAATAAATATTAACTGAGTTAAACTGATGATCTAATGCTAGCTTAACAAACTATAAAAATATATCATAATCAATACCATTAAATTTGACAAGGGTGGGATGGATATTAATAACTATATTGAGTTTCCCAAAACCCAATATACAAGTACATGATAGATTTGATTTTGAATCAAATCTATCGTGTTACAAATATATGAGAAGTTAACCATAAATTTATCAATACAATTTAGCAAACTTTTTTCATGTTTATTTCCATGTTTATTTATGAAATTTTATCAGCAAGTTAATTTTTGAGAAGCAGTGTATCTACAATTACACCACTGTTTGTAGAATGTGATTTTATCCTCTTCATGCCTTTTATTTAATTTTTTTTTAATTTTTATGTACTGTTACTGTCAGTCCCAGAATACACGTGAACTCCTAGAAGATAGGAACTAAGCCTTATATTCCTTTTTCCATTCAGTTTAGCAAATGTTTAAAGTCCATGGTATCTTAGCCTGCTCTGGCAGGCGTATGGAATCCAGGTGGAGGAAAGTCAGCATCTAGTGGCACTTAGCCCTGGCCTAAGCACATCTGGCACTCTGAATTCGTTTCTAGGTTCTGCAGTTTAAGTAGAAATCAGAAGGAAAAATTAAGAGCAAAGATGGCTAGGAATCTCGAAACCATCTCATAAAAAACCAAAAATGTTGATTTGAAGGAGTAGAAGATGCAAGGAATATCTCAGTAATTCAGTGCCAATTATGGGTAAGTAGGTGTTACACCAAGAGAAGGAAGAACTTTCCAGTAATTTTGGTTGTTCCATTGCAAATCTTATCTCCCACATGTGTAAACAGGCACATCAAGCTACTCTTGTACAAAACCGAACTCAATTATATTTTCCTATGCACAAATGTGCTTTCTTATACGCACGATACTATTTGATTCTGTTAACAGTGTGCTTATCCTCTCAATCAATGGTAGAACTCAATTCATTCTCACCACCACCCTCCTTCTAACGCCAAAGTCAGTCTACTTCTGAAGGTTCATTTGGAAGTTCATGAAGAGGGCACAACTACTCCTATACCCTGGGAAGGGCAAGCCCCTTCTCTCTAGGAGATGTTAACTTTCAGAAGAAATGCCCGCCCATCCAGATCACTAGGATCAATTCTAGAGATCAATGTGCCCTCTCTATAACCTCCTCTTATTCATTCCTGGATATTTTACTGCCAAATGTGTTCAGTGTATCCCCGTTTCTTAATTCCAATTGCCATTATCAAAGTTTAGGCATTTATTAGTTTTCTCTACTATGATGATTTCCCTTTAGTCTCCCTACCCGTAGATTTCCTCCTCTTTCTTCCACTTTTCAGAGTATTTTCAATCTTACCCTTCTGAGTCATAGATATTATTCTGACCCCTTCATACCCCTGCTTAATAACCTTGGAGAGCTCACCACTACCATCAGAATAAAGTCCAGACCTCATTGCCCCTCATGATCCACCCCCAGCCAGGTTCCAGGCCTCATCCACGGCCACTCTGCTCTGGTTAAGCCAAACCACTCCAGGTTCCCAGAGCACAACACATACTTTTGGCCCTCCGTGACCTTGAACATGCTCTCCTAGCTTCTCAGAAAGTCCTTCCCTTCTCTAACATTTAAAATACTTATACACCTGTTCAGTTCCAGCTTATATGGTTTGTCTATCAACTATACCTGGAGATTTATTGTAAAATGTTATCCATATGAAAAGAAGCTAAGTGGTTTATTTGATTTCACCATCTTCTTTATTATCAGTATTTATTGAGGACTACAGTATTAAGGAATCAAAAAATCATCCCAAGCACCTAACACAATCCTTGGTGTGTAGTAAGTGCCCAATTAACATTTGTTAGATGTAAATAGAACATATAAATAATGATAACACCACCTCATGTTAAGTATCAATGAAGCAACAGGAGGAATAATTGAGCTTTATGGAGGAAGGTGATGGTGCTTTGATTATGTTGCATTTGAGACAGTGGTAGGATAACCAAGAAGATATACTCTTATTTTTAAGAATAGTGGCAACTTAATGCAAGTAAATGAAGGGAGGGAAAGTAGACCAAAAAAAAAGAGAAGAAAATAATATTAAGAAAGCAGAAAAATGATAGATACAGGTATATTAGAGAAAGGTGGAGAGTTAAATATGACAAGGAGAGATGTGAGTTCTTCAGAAAAGTGAGTGAAGCATGAAATAGAATATTGAAAATACATCAGGAGATATTTTAGTTGATGGATGGGACCTTACAAGTCACATTAAATAAGTTGACCAGTTTGTTAATTAAAGACACAAAAAACTTTGTGCTCTCCATTAAAATAACATAGTTTTAATATTACAACATTTTGGAAAGACCACTTATCTTGCCTCTCATTGCTTCAGAGAAGGAGAAAATTAAAAAGCCATTTATCACCACCAGCTAGGTCCCTGGTGCTCCATGTGTTATAAAACAATTTCAATTCAGATGCTCAAATTGTTTTTAATTTTACGCAGCAATAGGAATGCATTTTTCAGCTCCATTCAAATGCCATTTTCTTAGGGAACAGCTAAGGAGTCTTTCACTGGAAAATCATAGAGTTCTCAGAAAAGAGACCCTACTATTTTCTGGCTCAATTTTATTCAATGACAGCATGATTTAGAAAGGCAATAGAACTATTATCTTTTTCAGAGTCTTAAAAAGTTTTGGTAAGATTTACCTCCACAGTCCCCTTATTTGGCACCTCAGGCAAGCCACCTAAGTACAGTGCCACAGGTTTCCTACCAGGTGACAGGGACTTCTTCCCCCAACATCAGTGCTGTGACACGATATTAAGCCTTCCTCATTCTCACCCTACTCATCCACCATGTGTTATCACTTAAATCCTCATAAATGTCCTGGGCTCACTAATGAGGTGGTGTGGATAGGGCAGAGAAGTCCATCTGTTAAATGATCTTCATCTTTAAAATGATCTTCGAAAGCCACTGGCATGCAAGTTGGGTATACATGGTGAAAATAATGGGTAGTATTTTATGCAAAAAAATACTATCAATGATCTTTAGTATGAGTTTAGTGTAATGGTTCCTAACACAACGTGTTGGGTCATCTGCATGGACTAATCACAGAGCTTTGATTTCACTTTTCTGAAAGGTAACATGGTTTGTCTTAGAGAAGACTATGGAGCACTATGGAGCTGACAAACCTGTTTTCTACTTTTGCTACCTACTACCTGTGAGACCTTGAGACTTGATTTACTTTCTCTCAAAAAAGGGCCTAATATCTAGTTCTCAATGTTGTTAGATAGTTCAAAGGAGATAAAGCATCAGCCTCACAGACACATGGAACTCAATCCTTGGTATTCCTCATTCAGAAAGGTATTTATGAAGCTTCTTCTATGGGCCAGCCCTGGGCTGAGAATGAACAGGTGAATAAGCCCTACTCCTTGCTCTGAAAGCACACACAATATAATAGGAAAAACAGGCATGTATGATAAGTGGTGGTGATTCTCAGCCATGGGTGCTATTCTGGATGTGTGGGAAGCTTGGGTGGGGCACAGAGAGCATGGCAGCTGTACTGGGGAGGGAGGTAGGTATATCATAGAAAGCTTCACAGAAGAGGTGTTTGACACTGTATAGAAAAATGATAGATACAATGAGGAGAATGGCCTCATTCTCATTTGTGGGTAGGTTTTTGTTTTTTTTTTTTCAAAGAACATTCCAAGCACTTAGCCCTCCAATGCTGAAAGCTTTAAGGGTTTTTTTTGTTGTTGTTTTTTGTTTTAATTTAAAAATATATATATTATATATTTTTAATTGAAGTATAGTTGATTTACAATGTTGTGTTAGTTTTGGGTCTACAACAGAGTGATTCAGTTACATATATATGTGTGTGTGTGTGTGTGTGTGTATATAGATGTGTATATATAAATACACTTTCTCATACTCTTTTCCATTATATTTATTACACAATATTGAATATACTTCCCTGTGCAGTACAGTAGGACCTTGTTGTTTATGTACTTTATGTATAGTAGTTTATATCTGCCTATCCCAAACTCCCAATTTATCCCTCTCCACCCCGTTTTCCCTTTGGTAACCATAAGTTTGTATTCTATGTCTGTGAATCTGTTTCTGTTTTGTAAATAAGTTCATTTGTATCATTTTTTAGATTCCACATCTAAGTGATATCATACAATATTTGTCTTTCTCTGTCCAACTTACTTCACTTAGTATGAAAATCTCTAGGTCCATCTATGTTGCTACAAATAACATATTTCATCCTTTTCTATGGATGAGTAATATTCCATTATGTATACATACCACATCTTCTTTATCCATTCATCTGTCGATGGACATTTGGGTTGCTTCCATGTCTTGGCTATTGTAAATAGTGCTGCTGTGAACACTGTGGTGAGTGTATCTTTTCAAATTAGAGTTTTGGCTTTTCCAGATATAGGACCAGGAGTGGGATTGATGGGTCATATGGCAACTCTATTTTTAGTTTTTTAAGGAACCTCCATACTGTTTTCCATAGTGGCTGCACCAGTTTATATTCTCACCAACAGTGTAGGAGGGTTCCCTTTTCTCCACACCCTCTCCAGCATTTATTGTTTGTAGACTTTTTCATGACCAATGTGAAGTTGGTACCTCATTGTAGTTTTGATTTGCATTTCTGTAATAATTAGCCGTGTTGAGCATCTTTTCATGTGCCTGTTGGCCATCTATGTGTCTTCTTTGGAGTAATGTCTATTTAGGTCTTCTACCCATTTTTTTGAATTTTTTTTTTTACATATATTCAGCTGTATGAGCTATTCGTATATTTTGGAGATTAATCCCTCGTCAGTCTCACTGTTTGCAAATATTTTCTCCCATTCTGTAGGTTGTCTTTTCATTTTGTTGATGGTTTCCTTTGCTATGGAAAAGCTTTTCAGTTTAATTAGGTCCCATTTGTTTATTTTTGCTTTTGTTTCCATTACTCTAGGAGACAAACCCAAAAAACAATGTTGCTGCAATTTCAGTCAAAGAGTGTTCTGCCTATATTTTCCTCTAGAAGTTTTATAGTATCTGGTCTTACATTTAGGTCTTTAATCCATTTTGAGTTTATTTTTGTATATGGAGTTAGAGAATGTTCTCATATCATTCTTTTTTACATGTAGCTGTCCAGGTTTCCCAGCACCGCTTATTAAAGAGACTGTCTTTTCTCCACTGTATATTCTTGCCTCCTTTGTTGTAGATTAATTGACCATAAGTGTGTGGGTTTATTTCTGGGCTTTTGATCCTGGTCCATTGATCTTTGTGTCTGCTTTTGTGCAAGTACCATACGGTTTTAGTTGCTGTAGCTTTGTAGAATAGTCTGAAGTCAGGCAGCATGAATCTTCAAGCTCTGTTCTTCTTTCTCAAGATTATTTTGGCTATTAGAGGTCTTTTATATTTCCATACATATTTTAAATTTTTTGGTTTTTTGGTGAAAAATGCCATTGGTAATTTGATAGGGATCTCATTGAATCTGTAGATTGCCTTGGGTAGTGTGGTCATTTTCACAATACATATACTTCCAATCCAAGAACACAGTATATCTTTCTGTTTGTGTTGTCTTCAATTTCTTTCATCAGTGTCTTATAGTTTTCTGAGTACAGGTATATTGCCTCATTAGGTAGGTTTATTGCTAGGTATTTTATTCTTTTTGCTGCAATGCTAAATGGGATTGCTTCCTTAATTTCTCTCTCTTATCTTTCGTTCTTAGTGTATAGAATTGCAACAGATTTCTGTATATTAATTTTGTATCCTGCAACTTTGCTGAATTCATTGATGCCCTCTGGTAGTTTTCTCTTGGCACCTTTAAGGTTTTCTCTGTATAGTATCATGTCATCTACAAACAATCACAGTTTTACTTCTTCCCTTCCAATTTGGATTCCTCTTATTTCTTTTTCTTCCCTGATTGCTATGGCTAGCACTTCCAAAACTGTGTTGAATAAAATGGTGAGAAAAGGCATCCTTGTCTTGTTCCTGATCATAGAGGGAATCCTTTCAGGTTTTCACCAACGAGTATGATGTTAGCTGTGGGTTTGTCATATATGGCCTTTATTATGTTGAGGTATGGCCCATCTATGCCCACTTTCTGAAGAGTTTTTATCATAAATGGGTGTTGAATTTTGTCCAAAGCTTTTTCTGCATCTATTGAGATGACCATATTGTTTTCATTCTTCAATTTGTTAATGTGGTGTATCACACTGATTGATATAAGGATACTGAATTATCCTTGCACCCCAGGGATAAATCCCACTTGGTCATGGTGTATGCTCCTTTTAGTGTATTGTTGGATTCGGTTTGCTAGTATTTTGTTGAGGATTTCTGCATCTATGTTCATCAGTGATACTGGCCTGTAATTTTCTTTTTTGTGGTATCTTTTCTGGTTTTGGTATCAGGGTGACAGTGACCTCGTAGAATGAGTTTGGGAGTATTCATTCCTCTGCAATTTTTTGGAAGAGTTTCAGAAAGATAAGTGTTAACTCTTCTCTAAATGTTTGATAGAACTGACCTGTGAAGCCATCTGGTCTTGGACTTTTGTTTGTTGGGAACTTTTAAATTATTGATTCAATATCATTTCTGGTAATTGGTCTGTTCATATTTTCTATTTCCTCCTGGTTCAGTCTTGGAAGATTGTACCTTTCTAAGAATTTCTTCATTTCTTCTAGGCTGTCCATATTATTGGTGTATAGTTGCTTGTAGTAGTCCCTTATGATCCTTTTTATTTCTGTGGTGTCAGTTGTAATTTCTCCTTTTTCATTTCTGATTTTATTGACTTGGACCCTCTCCTTTTTTTCTTGTTGAGTCTGGTCTGGCTAAAGGTTTATCAATTTTGTTTATCTTTTCAAAGAACCAGCTTTTAGTCTCATTGATCTTTTCTAATTTTTTTTTTAGTCCCTATTTTTTTTAATTTTAGAATTTTACTTTTTATACAGCAGGTTCTTATTATTCATTTTATACATAGTAGTGTATATATGTCAATCCCAACCTCCCAATTCATCCCACCACCACCACCCGCCACTTTCCCCCCTTGGTGTCCATACGTTCTCTATATCTGTGTCTCTATTTCTGCCCTGCAAACCGGTTCATCGGTACCATCTTCTTAGGTTCCACATATATGCATTAATATACGATATTTGTTTTACTCTTTCTAACTTACTTCACTCTGTATGACAGTCTCTAGATCCATCCATGTCTCTACAAGTGACCCAATTTCATTCCCTTTTATGGCTAAGTAATATTCCATTGTATATATGTACCACAACTTCTTTATCCATTCGTCTGTCGATGGGCATTTAGGTAGCTTCCATGACCCGGCTATTGTAAATAGTGCTGCAATGAATATTGGGGTGCATGTGTCTTTTTGATTTATGGTTTTCTCTGGGTATATGTTTAGTAGTGGGATTGCTGGGTCATATGGTAATTCTATTTTTAGTTTTTTAAGGAACCTCCATACTGTTCTCCATAGTGGCTGTATCAATTTACATTCCCACCAACAGTGCAAGAGGGTTCCTTTTCTCCACACCCTTTCCAGCATTTGTTGTTTGTAGATTTTCTGATGATGCCCATTCTACCTGGTGTGAGGTGCTCATTGTAGTTTTGATTTGCATTTCTCTAATCATTAGTGATGTTGAGCAGCTTTTCATGTGCTTCGTGGCCGTCTGTATGTCTTCTCTGGAGAAATGTCTACTTAGGTCTTCTGCCCATTTTTGGATTGGGTTGTTTGTTTCTTTAAGATGGAGCTGCATGGGCTATTTATATATTTTGGAGATTAATCCTTTGTCCGTTGGTTCATTTGCAAATATTTTCTCCCATTCTGAGGGTTGTCTTCTTCTCTTGTTTGTAGTTTCCTTTGCTGTGCAAAAGCTTTGAAGTTTCATTAGGTCCCATTTGTTTATTTTTGTTTTTATTTCCATTACTCTAGGAGGTGGATCAAAAAAGATCTTGCTGTGATTTATGTCAAAGAGTGCTCTTCCTATGTTTTCCTCTAAGAGTTTTATAGTGTCCAGTCTTACATTTAGGTCTCTAATCCATATTGAGTTTATTTTTGTGTGTGGTGTTAGGGAGTGTTCTAAATTCATTCTTTTACATGTAACTGTTCAGTTTTCCCAGCACCACTTATTGAAGAGGCTGTCTTTGCTCCATTGTATATCCTTGCCTCCTTTTCATAGATTAGTTGACCATAAGTGCGTGGGTTTATCTCTGTGCTTTCTATCCTGTTCCATTGATCTATGTTTCTGTTTTTGTGCCAGTACCATATTGTCTTGATTACTGTAGCTTTGTAGTATAGTCTGAAGTCAGGGAGTCTGATTCCTCCAGCTCCGTTTTTTTCCCTCAAGACTGCTTTGGCTATTTGGGATCTTTTGTATCTCCATACAAAGTTAAAGATTTTTTGTTCTAGTTCTGTAAAAAAACGCCATTGGTAATTTGATAGGGATTGCATGGAATCTGTAGATTGCTTTGGGTAGTATAGTCATTTTCACAATATTGATTCTTCCAATCCAAGAACATGGTACCTCTCTCCATCTGTTTGTATCATCTTTAATTTCTTTCATCAGTGTCTTATAGTTTTCTGCATACAGGTCTTTTGTCTCCCTAGGTAGGTTTATTCCTAGGTATTTTATTCTTTTTGTTGCAATGGTAAATGGGAGTGTTTCCTTAATTTCTCTTTCAGATTTTTCATCATTAGTGTATAGGAATGCAAGAGATTTCTGTGCATTAATTTTGTATCCTGCAACTTTAGCAAATTCATTGATTAGCTCTAGTAGTTTTCTGGTGGCATCTTTAGGATTCTCTGTGTATAGTATCATGTCATCTGCAAACAGTGACAATTTTACTTCTTCTTTTCCAATTTGTATGCCTTTTATTTCTTTTCCTTCTCTGATTGCCGTGGCTAGGACTTCCAAAACTATGTTGAATAATAGTGGCGAGAGTGGACATCCTTGTCTTGTTCCTGATCTTAGAGGAAATGCTTTCAGTTTTTCACCATTAAGAATGATGTTTGCTGTGGGTTTGTCATATATGGCCTTTATTACGTGGAGGTATGTTCCCTCTATGCCCACTTTCTGGAGAGTTTTTATCATAAGTGGGTGTTGAATTTTGTCAGCAGCTTTTTCTGCATCTATTGAGATGATCGTATGGTTTTTCTTCTTCAATTTGTTAATATGGTACATCACATTGACTGATTTGTGTACATTGAAGAATCCTTGCATCCCTGGGATAAATCCCACTTGATCATGGTGTATGATCCTTTTAATGTATTGTTGGATTCTGTTTGCTAGTTATTTTGTTGAGGATTTTTGCATCTACATTCATCAGTGATATTGGTCTGTAATTTTCTTTTTTGTAGTATCTTTGTCTGGTTTTGGTATCAGGGTGATGGTGGCCTCATAGAATGAGTTTGGGAGTGTTCCTTCCTCTGCAATTGTTTGGAACAGTTTGAGAAGGATGGGTGGTAACTCTTCTCTAAATGTTTGATAGAATTCACCTGTGAAGCCATCTGGTCCTGCACTTTTGTTTGTTGGAATATTTTTAATCACAGTTTCAATTTCATTACTTGTGATTGGTCTGTTCATATTTTCTATTTCTTCCTGGTTCAGTCTTGGAAGGTTATACCTTTCTAAGAATTTGCCCATTTCTTCCAGGTTGTCCATTTTATTGGCATAGAGTTGCTGGTAGTAGTCTCTTAGGATGCTTTGTATTTTTGCAGCATCTGTTGTAACTTCTCCGTTTTCATTTCTAATTTTATTGATTTGAGTACTCTCCCTCTTTTTCTTGATGAGTCTGGCTAATGGTTTATCAATCTTGTTTATCTTCTCAAAGAACCAGCTTTTAGTTTTATTGATCTTTGCTCTTGTTTTCTTTGTTTCTATTTCATTTATTTCTGCTCTGATCTTTATGATTTCTTTCCTTCTACTAACTTGGGGTTTTGTTTCTTCTTCTTTCTGTAGTTGCTTTAGGTGTAAAGTTAAGCTATTTGAGATTTTTCTTGTTACCTGAGGTAAGCTTGTATTGCTCTAAACTTCCCTCTTAGAACTGCTTTTGCTATGTCCATAGGTCTTGAATCACAGTGTTTTTTTTGTAGTCATTTGTCCCTAGGTATTTTTTGATTTCCTCTTTGATTTCTTCAGTGATCCATTGGTTGTTTAGTAACATATTGTTTAGCCTCCATGTGTTTGTGTTTTTTGCAGTTTTTTTCTTGTAGTTGATTTCTAGTCTCATAGCATGTGGTTGGAAAAGATGCTTGACATGATTTCAGTTTTCTTAAATTTATTGAGCCTTGTTCGTGGTCTAGCATGTGATCTATCCTGGAGAATGTTCCATGTGCACTTGAAAAGAATGTGTATTCAGCTGCCTTCAGGTTGAATGCTCTATAAATGTCAATTAAGTCCTCATGGTCTAGTGTGTTTGTTAGTTAAGGCCTATGTTTTCTTATTGATTTTCTATCATCTGAATGATCCATCCATTGATGTAAGTGGGGTGTTAAAGTCCCCCAGTATTATTGTGTTACTGTTAATTTCTTCTTTTATAGCTGTTAGCATTTGCATTATGTATTGAGGTGCTCCTATGTTGGGTGCACATATATTTTCAATTGTTGTATCTTCTCCTTGGATTGATCCCTTGATCATTATGTAATGTCCTTCTTTGTCTCTCGTAACAGTCTTTAAAGCCTATTTTGTCTGATATAAAAGTAGTGCTACTCCAGCTTTCTTTGATTTCCATTTGCATGGAATATCTTTTTCCATCCCCTCACTTTCAGTCTGTTTCTCTCTCTAGATCTAAGGTGAATCTCTAAATAAATAAGTAAAGTGAATCTCTTGTAGTTAGCATATATACGGGTCTTTTTTTTTTTTAATCCATTTGGCCAGTCTGTGTCTTTTGGTTGGAATATTTAGTCCGTTCACATTTAAAGTAATCACTAATATGTATGTTCTTATTGCCATTAATTGTTTTGTATTTCTTTTTGTACATCTTTTTTTTTTCTTTTGTTCTCTTATGGTTTGATGACTATCTTTAGTGTTATACTTGGATTCCTTTTTCTTTTTTGTTTGTATCTATTGTAGATTTCTGGTTCGCCATTACCATGAGTTTTTTTTTTTTTTTATTTTTTATAGTGGTCTGTATATATATGTGGCTGTTTTCAATTGCTGATATCTTCATTTCAAATGCATTTTAAACACCCTTGATTTGTACTCTCCTCCCCTCATGCTTACTGTTTTTGATACCATACTTTACATCTAATTGTTTTGTGTAGCCTTTAACCTCTTATTGTGGATACAGATGACTTTACTGCTTTTCTCTTTTAACCTCCCTACTAGCTTTGTGTGTAGGTGATTTCCTACCTCTACTGTATGTTTGCCTTTACCAGTGAACTCTCTTTCCTTCTGTACTTTTCTTGTTTCTAGCTGTGGCCTTTTCTTTCTTGCCCAGAGAATTTCCTTTAACATTTGTTGTAAAGCTGGTTTGGCTTTACAACAATTCTTTTAGCTTTTGAAAGATTTATGTTTTAGCTGTGCTTTCCTTCCTTGGTTCTTTCCACTACACTTCTCAGAATTCCGTCTGGCTGGCCTCTCTGCCTCAAGAGGTGAAAGAGCCAGGCAGTTGTCACCTATAATTTCTTAGTCATGGTAGGACTAGCAGCATGCTATGTATGTAGCCAATGATACAGAAAGGATGAAACCTACTTGGCCCCAAGGGGAAGATAGATATTTGATTTTTTTTTTTATATACCACTTATTATCACCATCAGGTAGCTTCTAATACTGACTGCAGTTACTGCTTAAATGTTACTATCAGGGTATAGCAAAAATTCCCTTGCATCTGTAGGTCTTGACTGTCAGGTAATTCACCATACATGTCTTAGTAGAGTAAAAGGGTAATTACATGTTGTAAAAAGCTCTGTTTGTTCCAAATTTACATGCTAGGAGAAGCTGGCTGACTTTGCACGTGTAACACAAAAGGAGTCAAATTCTGTGAGCACTTCATGGTACCTTTTGCACTTAATCTAAGTGTCACTAAAACTTTTAAAGGGACATTTTTGGAATAATTTGGGGCAGAATATTAAAGTAATTAGTTTAAGGTAACGATAAGTGAGATTACTGAATATTTCTTTGTTTTCATTATATGGGCCAGGTTATTGGTGAGGAAGCTATCGGTGATTACAGTTACTCATTAATCTTGCTTAGTAAGCATCGTTGATCTTTACCCAAGAAATGTTGGTACTCTCTAAACCAGTGGAAGATAAATGTTAAAGGAAAAGCTTGAACAGTTTAAACAAAAAAATACAATTAGCAAATAAGCATATAGAAAAAAAAAGTCATTCTCATGAATAAAGAAATACTCATAAATCTGAAGCATCATTTTGTACCTATTATCAATTTTTTTTTAAAGGAAGTTGACTTTTTTGTTTTTTATAAATTTTCTTTATTTTTTATTAATTATTATTATTTTTTGGCTGTGTTGGGTCTTCGTTTCTGTGCGAGGGCTTTCTCTAGTTGTGGCGAGTGGGGGGCCACTCTTCATCACGGTGCACGGGCCTCTCACTGTTGCGGCCTCTCTTGTTGCGGAGCACAGGCTCCAGATGCGCAGGCTCAGTAGTTGTGGCTCACGGGCCCAGTTGCTCCGCAGCATGTGGGATCTTCCCAGACCAGGGCTCAAACCCATGTCCCCTGCATTGGCAGGCAGACTCTCAACCACTGCGCCACCAGGGAAGCCCCTCAATTTTTTTTTAATTATAATAGCAGGGCTTATAAGAGTGTGGTGAAACTGGCACATATATGTATATTTTTAGAAGCAATAAAATGGTAGAAACTTTTGAAAAGTAATTAATAACATAAGTCATAAAACATAACCAAATAAATGTTTCCATTTGGGGGAATACATTCAAAGGAAATTGTCAAGTAAAACAAAGTAATTGATATCAGTATGTTCATTGCAGCATTGTTTATAATATTAAAACAATAGAAATAACCCAAATATCCATCTGTAAAAGGATGATTAAATAAATTACATCTTCAGAGTAAGTAACATTATATAACACCAAAATAATAATTATGGAGACCTTACCAGGAGTGATTAAATTATAATGTAAGGGGGGGGAGGAATGCAGATACGAAGTTATATATGGTCTGTGTATATATAAAATGATATGAAACACATGTGGAAATACAGAGACTCAGTAGCATAGAGTTTAAAGTACAAACACTTGGCAACAAGAGGGGCTTTAGTTTGAATTCTGGCTCCGTATTTGCAAGCTGTTGTCTTCTGACATGTTATTTAACTTCTTTGTGTTTTCTTAAATATAAAATGGGGATTCTCATACCTTCCTTATACGACAGCTCTGAGAATTAAATTAGATGATTCTGTAAAGTCTGAGACAAGGCAGTGGAATTATATGTGAATTTTTTTACTCTCTTATTTTGATTTCCATTAATTTAATTTTTTAATTGAAGTATAGTTGATTTACAACGTTGTGTTAGTTTTGGGTCTTCAACAAAGTGATTCAGTTACATATATGTATATGTGAATATATATATATTCTTTTCCATTATAGTTTATTACACAATATTGAATATACTTCCCTGTACAATATAGTAGGACCTTGTTGTTTACCTATTTTATGTATAGTAGTTTATATCTGCTAATCCCAAAGTCCTAATTTATCCCTCTCTGCCCCCTTTTCCCTTTGGTAACCATAAGTTTGTTTTCTATGTCTGTGAATGTTTCTGTTTTGTAAATAAGTTCATTTGTATTTTTTAGATTCCACATCTAAGTGATATCATATGATATTTGTCTTTCCCTGTCTGACTTACTTCACTTAGTATGATAATCTCTAGGTCCATGTGGCAAATGGCATTATTTCATCCTTTTTTATGGATAAATAATATTCCATTATGTATACATACCACACCTTCTTTATCCATTCATCTGTTGATGGACATTTAGGTTGCTTCCATGTCTTGGCTATTGTAAATAGTGCTGCTATGAACACTGGAATGCATTTATCTTTTCGAATTAGAGTTTTCTCCAGATATACGCCCGGGAGTGGGATTGCTGGATCATGTGGTAACTCCATTTTCAGGTTCTTAAGGAACTCCATACTGTTTACCATAGGGGCTGCACCAGTTTACATTCTCACCAACAGTGTAGGAGGGTTCCTTTTTCCCCACACCCTCTCCAGCATTTATTATTTGTAGACTTTTTGATGATGGTCATTCTGACTGGTGTGAGATGATACCTCATTGTAGTTTTGATTTGCACTTCTGTAATAATTAGCGATGTTGAGCATCTTTTCATGTGCCTGTTAGCCAACCCAATATGTGTCTTCTTTGGAGATGTCTATTTAGGTCTTCTGCTCATTTTTTGATTGGTTGTTTGGTTTTTTTGTTATTGAGTTGTATGAGCTGTTTCTACATTTTGGGAATTAACCCTTGTTGGTCACATCATTTGCAATATTTTCTTCTGTTCCCTAGGTTGTCTTTTTGTTTTGTTTCCTTTGCTATGCAAAAGCTTGTAAATTTGATTAGGTCCCATTTGTTTGTTTTTGCTTTTGTTTCTATTGCCTGGGGGGAGTGACCTAAGGAAACATTGCTACGATTTATGTCAGAGAATTTTTTTTTAATTGAAGTATAGTTGATTTACAATGTTGTGTTAATTTCTGCTGTACAGCAAAGTGATTCAGTTATACATATATACATTTTTTGTTCTTTTCCATATGGTTTATCACAGGATATTGAATATAGTTCCCTGTGCTATACAGTAGGACCTTGTTGTTTGTCCATTCTATATATAATAGTTTGCATCCGCTAACCCCAAACTCCCAATCCATCCCTCCCCCACCCCTCTCCCCCTTGGCAACCACCAGTCTGTTCTTTGTGAATCTATTTCTGTTTTGTAAATAAGTCCATTTGTATCATTTTAGATTCCACATCTAAGTGATATCATATGATACTTGTCTGTCTGTCTGATTTACTTCACTTAGTATGATAATCTCTATGTCCATCCATGTTGCTGCAAATGGAATTATTTCATTCTTTTCATGATTAATATTCCAGTGTTGTGTGTGTGTGTGTGTGTGTGTGTATATATATATATACCACATCTTTATCCATTCATCTGCTGATGGACATTGGTTGCTTCCATGTCTTGGCTATTGTGAATAGTGCTGCTATAAACACTGGGGTACATGTATCTTTTCAAGTTACAGTTTTCGTCTTTTCCAGATATATGACAAGGAATGGGATTGCTGTAGCATATGCCAACTCTATTTTTAGATTTTAGTTTTTGAGGAACCTCCATACTGTTTTCCATAATGGCTGCACCAGTTTACATTCTCACCAACAGTATAGGAGTGTTCCCTTTTCTCCACCCCCTCTCCAGCATTTGTTATTTGTAGACTTTTTAATGATGGCCATTCTGACCAACATGAGATGATACCTCATTGTAGTTTTGATTTGCATTTCTCTAGTAATTAGCCATGTTGAGCAACTTTTTATGTGCCTGTTGGCCGTCTATGTGTCTTCTTTGGAGAAATGTCTATTTAGGTCTCCTGCCCATTTTCTGATTGGGTCTTTTTTTTTTTTTCGATATTGAGCTGCATAATTGTATATTTTGGAGATTAATCACTTGTTGGTTGCATCATTTACAAATATATTCTCCCATTCCATAGGTTGTCTTTTCATTTTGTTTCCTTTGGTATGCAAAAGCTGGTAAATTTGACTGGGTCCCATTTGTTTATTTTTGCTTTTATTTATATTGCTTTGGGAGACTGACCTACGAAAACATTGCTACAATTTATGTCAGAGAATGTTTGTTTTGCGTGTGTTCTCTTCTAGGAGTTGTACAGATCCAGTCTTACATTTAGGTCTTTGATCCTTTTGGGGTTTATTTTTGTGTATGGTGTTAGAGAGTGTTCTAATTTCATTTTTTTTACATGTACCTGTACAGTTTACCCAGCACCACTTATTGAAGAGACTGTCTTTTCTCCATTATACATTCTTGCCTTCTTGTTGTAGATTAATTTTGACCATAAGTGTGTGGGTTAATTTCTGGGTTTTCTGTCCTGTTCCATTGATTCATATGTCTGTTTTTGTGCCAGCACCATACTGTATTTATTACTGTAACTTTGTAGTATTGTCTGAAGTCTGGGAGGGTTATACCGCCAGCTTTTTTCTTTTTCCTCAGGATTGCTTTGGCAATTCTGGGTCTTCTGTGGTTCCATATAAATTTTAGAGTTATTTGTTCAAGTTCTGTGGAAAATGTCATGGGCAAGTTGATAGGGATCACATTAAATCTGTAGATTGCTTTGGGTAGTGTGGCCATTTAAACAATACGAATTCTTCCAATCCAAGAGCATGAGTTATCGTTCCATTTCTTTGACCCATCTTCAGTTTCCTTTATCAAAGTGTTTTATAGTTCTCAGCATATGTCTCATCTCCTTGGTCAGGTTTATGCCTAAAAGTATTTTTTTACGCAATTTTAAAGGTTTTTTTTTTTTTACTTTCCCTTTCTGATATTTCATTGCTAGTGTAAAGAAATGCAACAGATTTTTGCATATTAATTTTGTATCCTGCAACTTTACCAAATTCATTGATGAGCTCTAGTAGTTTTCTGTTGGTGCCTTTAGGATTTTCTCTGTATAGTATCATCATGTCATCTGCATATAATGATGATTTTTCCTCTTCCCTTCCAATCTGGATACCTTTTATTTCTTTTTTCTTGGTTGATTGATTGCTGTGGCAGATTGATTGATTAATTGATTTCTATTAATTTTATAATGTTGTTTTTACAACAGAAAACATTTTAATAATTTGATAGTGACCACCAAAGTTATAATACACTCACAAATCTACACCTTGTGGCATTGACTATATGGCTAATTGAAGTGATCTAAATAATTAATTACGCTTATTTAGTACTAAAGAAAGATCTCAAAGTGCACACTCTGCTAAATCATGTCAGTTTATTTAACACTTATGTAGCTTTTGCCATGTAACAGACAGACAGACACTGTTCTAAACACTGTATTCATTGAATAACTACCCTATGAGGAAGGTACTGTTACAGAGAACTTTAAGAAACTCAAGGTCACATTGGCCTATGTGGCAGAGCTGAAATTTGAACTCAGGCAGCCTGGCTACATGGTCCAGCTCCTCAATGCTATGCTGCCTTTCAGTTGGCCAATCAAAACATGCTTAGTGGACATGAGTGATGCTCGGCACTATGAGGGATGCCAGGAAACAAAGGATACAATCCTTAATTTGAAGAAGACGACCATTCTCTAGGTCTTAGCCATAGTCTCCAAATTCTGCTCTCTCAACCTCAGATAAATGTCATCCATGACACAGTTAAATGCTAGTCACAGAGAAACACCTCCTCTCACCCATAATAACAAAAGTTCTGAATGAAAAAATCTGCAGCCTATTTGCTTGGCTCTCTATGGCAATGTCAGTGTTTTCAAAGTATGTGCTGAGAAGTCTTAGAATTGTGTGAAGTTGCTTCATGTTCTGCAAATATTTTACTCAAGTTTTTCTCTATACGTATATTTGTATATACACACCTTCACACACTACATGTATATGTAACTAATGTTACAAATAAGTTTTTAAACTAATACTACAAACTAAAATTACACACTGAAATACATTTTATTGTATACTTTAATACATAGGAAACTCACAATTCATTACGATATGCTCTTGGATTGTCATTGTGCATATCTCAGATGAAAGAGAGTCTCCCTCTAATTGAAGAGTATTCTGAAATTGCAAGACAAATTCTTTCAAAGCCAAAAAAATTGTTACCATTTGGAAGGTGATATAATATGATGGTTAAGAAGAATGGCACTAGAGTCAGTCTAGATACTGTTTCGAGCACAGGTATTTACCACGTGAATTTGGGCAAGTTTTAAACCTTCCTGTACCTTAATTTCCTCATCTGTCAAATGGGACAGTACATACCTCATAGAGTTGTAAGAAATAAAGGATGTAAAATTATAATTAGAAAAGTAACTCAGGCAATAAGTACTCAATAAATATTAGATACTACTATATATACAATATAATTTCTAGTGCAAATACTTATCTATAAAATCAGTCTTACCTTGTTATCATGCAACCAAAATAAATACGGAATTACCTTAAATTCTAACTAATGTTGATATGCAACTGGAAATCCCATTTTTCAAATTTTTGTGTTCATTCAATAGTTGAATTATTGTTATTTTTACAAGTATTGCAAATGTAAACTAATAAATTTATACTAATTAAATACTACTCCAATTTGCAAATTTGCTGTTTAGAATTTTGTTAGAAAAAATGTTCTGCATTAAAAAAATAATATATTGCATCATAGTGAAATTTGTTTTTATGCTTTATGTTATCTTATTCCAAGGGGAAAATAATTAATTACCTCTTCCAAATATATTTGTTTCTTTTCATGGCTACCCTTCATTTAAAGCTTACTTTTGATTAATACATGTTGAAATCAAACTATAAAGAAATATTAACCCCTTATCTGGTAGAGTGTTATATTGTGGTGGATGATTCTGCTTATCACCAAAGAACAGTCATTTAATCTCTCCTGTATTTCTTCCAAGATTGATTCTTTTCATGACAATAAGACTATTAGAATGTGCAAAGATATTTTAAATAAATGACCTGTTTGTTTTTTCTTTCTTCTCTTGCAGTCATTCCCAACACAGCACTACAACCCGCCAGCCTTCAGTGACTCTCCAACGGGCCATCTCCCTGGAAGGGTAAGATAAGAATAATATGGAGCCTTCTCTTAAACCAAACCGAGCACCCTCGTCACTTTGAGCATAAATTCCTTCCTCCCTCCCTCCCCACTTTACCCCTTTTTTTTCTTTCTGTTAGCAAATATCTATGAAGCTTATGTTATATATATGCCAAGCACCATGCTAGGTAGTACACTGAACAAGTCAAATAAGATCTTTTCCTTCAGAGGACTCATTATCTATTGAGAGTGACAAATGTAAACACACACCTGCACATAACAGTGTGAGCATCACACAGGAAATACGTATGAGGGATTAATGAAGGATCCAGAAAGGATATCTATCTGACTGAAAATGGGCATCAAAGAGGGATGGGGGGAACAGAACAGGTCATGATGGTTTCAGAGAAGATATAACTCTGAAGCTGAGAACTGAAGCATCTGTGGATATTTGCCTGACAGACATTGGAAGGAAGGGTACTCCCTGCAGGAGAAAGAGCACATGCAGAAACATGAACATCTAAGCGGATGTCAGATGTCAAAAGGCCACTGAGTGATTTGGTGCTTTGGCGCAAGGTGTGCGAGGCAGGAAATAAGAATGGTGATGTTGGCTGGCCAGGCTTACGTGTAGAGGACTTAGTATTTTGTATTTCTGAATTCCCCAATCAGATAGAAGCTGAAGGGGCTGAGAAGAGGGTGTTAATATTTCCATCCACTTGCTTTATAATCGCAACTGATTTGAGAACACTTAATTGGTTACTGTATAAAAATTAAATCACTTTATTTTTCCAATATCTGTTACAAACTATGCTTTGTTCAACCCTATTTCTCAATAACAAGTAGACTTCCCTAATGGCATTTCAGTTAAAATCTCTATTATTTATTCTATTTTAAAATCTTGTGTTTTCAGTCAAACCGCTGTCTCTCTTTCCAACATAATTAAGACTTGGGGTCCACCAAAGTGCTCTGGAGTTGACAGAGGAGTGATCTGCTCTCCCTCTCATACCACCCTCTCTTTCCAACATAATTAAGACTTGGGGTCCACCAAAGTGCTCTGGAGTTGATAGAGGAGTGATCTGCTCTCTCTCTCATACCGCCCTCTAGATCTTCCTTTCGCTTAGATTTCTTCTCTGGTAGAAATGAAGTTTAAAAAAAAAAAAAAATGGGAAATGGCATTCCTCACATTCTCCCGTGGCGGTCCTCCTTTCTGTTGGCTATCACTGGTGATGTAGCCTGGATGGGTAGAGAACCAAACATGCACCAATGCTAAGAAACGCAAGCAACTCCCCCAGCATGTGGTCCCCTGGGAGCACCAGCGATCTTTTCTACAAAACCCCCTGGCAGTAGCACACTGTAGTCCTCTGATGCGCTCACCCACTTTGCCCCAGCTGCACCAATCCCTCCTCACAAGCACACAGTCGCCCTTTCTCACCTGTCCTCAGCAGCTTCACATGTGAGGCTTGCAGACATGAGCAGCATGCATCTTTCCTACCCCTCAGGTGGAGCTTACTAGGGCTAGTCCTTGCCTCCTTTCTCCCTGCCTGACAGTCTCATCTTCTCTCCCCAGGGCAAGTCAGCAAACTCCATGACTAAGTGGACATCCACTTGGGAGGGAGATGTTAGCCTTTCCTTCCTGGAACAGCATAAATGTTATAAACACTTTTCATGGGGAGCCCTTTCTTGCCTTTAGCTAAGGAAATCCACTGCATGTCCGCAAACCCATGGGAACATGAGTGAAAGGAATGTGACCTCTGCATGAACACTGCCCTCCCCTCAAAAGGATACCTCCTTCTCTTCCTAGTCCTCCTCTTCTGTTTTCGGCGGTAAAGAACATCAAACAATTTTAGCTCCTCTATTAAACAAGAAAACAAAAACTGAGATAGGAGTGGGGGAGGAGTCAAGATGGCAGAATAGGAGGACATGGAGTTCACCTCTCCCCATAAACTACATCAAGAATGGAACAATTCTGACAGAGCACCTGCTGAACACTAGCAGAGGACCTCAGACACCTGAAAGGACAAGAACGATCCCCATGCAACTGGGTAGGACAAAAGAAATTTTAAAAAGACAAGAGGAAACAGGACACAACCTGCACCCCTGGGGGGGAACTGAAAGAGAGGAGAGGTTCCCACACCCAGGGAAGCCCCCTCGCTGGTAGGGAGATCAGCTTGGACAGAAGGGGAGTTTCAGGGGCTCGGAGGAGAGCACAGCAACCAGTCTGTGGGAGGCAGGACAGAGTGAGACCTACATGAATGGTTGGTGCCACAGCCCTGCACGTCCCAGCCTGAGACACATGTCTGCTGGTGCGGACGGAGGCTGGGTGCTAGAACCTGGGGTTTGGAGAGCAGACCCAGGGAGGGGACTGCTGTTAGCTGCAAAGAGAGAGCCTGAAGGTATGGGAGTACAGAGCTCTACAAGCGGGAATGTTTGTGGAAGAAGCCCAGGCCGCCATTGCGGCCCCCTTCCCCACGCACCAGCCCCTGCCTCCCTGGGCACTAGAAGGGGCTCCTGCCTGAGCAGGCTTGCACACCTCACCCGCCTTGGCCACCGCCTGCAAGAGCAGGCTCACATGCCCCACCCACTGCAGCTGCCTCCTTCACCCCCGCCCACCCCAGCAGGCTGGCATTTGCCCCACCTGTTGCCGCCTCTGACCCCACCCACCTGGGCAGGCTCTGGGGCAGCCTCAGGAACAGACACTGGTGGAAGGCCCACATGCAGAGGTGGGGCTGAAACCACAGCTGAACCTCATGGGCCATGCAACTAAGGAAGAAGAGCTGAAATCTCTCCTCACAGTTGTGGGAACTGTGGATTTACACCCCCGCTGCCGGCTTTGTAAACCCAGCACCTGCAGAATATCCAAATGAATGAGTACTACCCCAGCTGAGATGGGTCTAGCTTTAGCAACTGTGGGTTTATGTGCACATACACATGGGGAGTGGACCGGGCCAGAATCTGAGCTGCCTCCATAGCTCCCACAGCAGGTCCTGGTGCACAATTACTGCAGTCCTGGGACCTGACTTCAGTGGATCTGTGCTGGTAGTCTGGTGAAAACAACGCCTGAAAGACACCAGGGCCAATTGCCGGCATACCCACTGTTAAGGTGGGTCTGAGAGCAGTTCCAGCAACAGTGTAATTTATGAGCCAGCACAACAGGTGAAAAGTGATGCAACAGAGCACACTCACAGTTGAACAGCTCTAGAGGAAAACTCAGTGGCTTCTCTCCCAGAGAGAGTGCTCCAATCCCACCTATGTCACACTGAAGTCAGAAACACAGCTCAGAAAACAGATCTAGGGGCCTCTACTGCAACTGGAGAGCAGACCCTGCCCCTCACAGGGCAGCGACAACCTCAGAGCAAGGGGAGGCCCCCGTTCAATATCCCGTGCAGGCTCAGGTCACCCCAACATCAGTCACTCCTCTTACCAAGGGGATAATGGCCAGCATACACTGAGGAAAGAGGTGGCAGACAAGCATATTAAAAACAGCTCTAGCGCCAAAAAATATTAAACCCACCTTAGGCTATACAGGGACGTTCCCACATAAAAATAGCCCTAGAAGACAGTCTGAGGGTCAGTCGTCGGGAGAAAGAACCCCCCAGAGCATTTGGCTTTGAAGGCCAGTGGGTCCTGAGTGTAGGAGCTCCACAGGACTGGGAGAAACAGAGACTCCACTCTTGCAGGGCGCACACAAGGTTTCACATGCATTGGGACCCAGCACAAAGCAACACCTCCATAGGAACCAGCGCTAGACCTAACTAGGGGTCTTGGAGGGTCTCCTGAGGAGGCAAAGGTCAGCAGTAGCTCACTCTGGGGGCAAGGACACTGGTGGCAGAGGCCCCAGGGAACACTGATCGGCATGATCTCTCCCAGAGGTCCCATTTTTGGCACCAAGACCTGGCCTCACCCAAAAGCCTACAAGCTCCAGAGCTGGAATGCCTCAGGCCAAACAACCAGCAAAACAGGAATACAGCTCCACCCATCAGCAGACAGGCTGCCTAAAGTCATACTGAGCTCACAGCTACCTCAAAACACACCCCTTGGCACAGCCCTGCCCACCAGAGAGACAAGACCCAGCTCCACCCACCAGAGGGCAGGCACCAGTCCCTTCCACCAGGAAGCCTGCACAAACCCCAGGACCAACCTCACCCACAGGGGGCAGACACCAGAACTAAGAGAAACTATGATCCTGCAGCCTGTGGAAAGGAGACCCCAAACACAGAAAGGTAGACAAAATGAGATGACACAGAAATATGTTGCAAATGAAGGAACAAGATAAAAACTCACAAGAACAACTAAATCAAGAGGAGATAGGCAATCTACCTGAAGAATAATTCAGAGTAATGATAGTAAAGATGATCCAAAAGTTCAGAAAAAGAATGGAGGCACAGATTGAGAAGATACAAAAAAATGTTTAACAAGGAGCTAGAAGATTTAAAGAACAAACAGAGATGAACAACACAATAACTGAAATGAAAAATACACTAGAAGGAATCAATAGCAGAATAACTGAGGCAGAAGTGAGCTAGAAGACAGAGTGGTGGAAATCACTGCCACAGAACAAAATAAAGAACAAAAAATGAAAAGAAATGAGGACAGTCTCAGAGACATCTGGGACAACATTAAATGCACCAACATTCACATTACAGGTGTCAACAAAGGAGAAGAGAAAGAGAAAGGGCCTGAGAAAATATTTGAAGATATTATAGCCAAAAACTTCCCTAATATGAGAAAGGAAACACTCACTCAAGTCCAGGGAGTGCAGAGAGTCCCATACAGGATGAACCCAAGGAGGAACACTCCTAGACATATATTATTCAAACTGGCAAAAATTAAAGAGAAAGAAAAAATATTAAAGACAACAAGGGAAAAGCAACAAATAACATACAAGGGAATCCCCATAAAGTTTTCAGCAGATTTTTCAGCAGAAACTCCACAGGCCAGAAAGGAGTGGTAAAATATATTTAAAGTGATGAAATGGAAAAAGCTACAACCAAGAATACTCTACACAGCAAGACTTTCATTCAGATTTGACAGAGAAATCAAAAGCTTTACAGACAAGCAAAGGCTAAGAGAATTCACCACCAAACCACATTTACAACAAATGCTAAAGGAACTTCTTTAGGTGGAAAGAGACCAGCAACTTAATATAACCTTGTGTATATACAGACTGCTATATCAAAACCTCATGGGGGGACTTCCCTGGTGGCATAGTGGTTAAGAATCCGCCTGCCAATGCAGGGGACACGGGTTCGAGCCCTGGTCCGGGAAGATCCCACATGTGGCAGAGCAACTAAGCCTGTGTGCCACAACTACTGAGCCTGCGCTCTAGAGCCTGCAAGCCACAAGTACTGAGCCCATGCGCTGCAACTACTGAAGCCCGCGTGCCTAGAACCCATGCTCCACAACGAGAAGCCACCGCAATGAGAAGCCCGCACACCGCAACAAAGAGTAGCCCCCGCTTGCCGCAACAAAGAGTAGCCCCCGCCTGCCGCAACTAGAGAAAGCCCACGTGCAGTAACGAAGACCCAGCACAGCCATAAACAAACAAGCAAACAAACAAATAAATAAATAAATTTTTTAAAAAAAGAATAAAACTTAAAAATTTAAAAAACCTCATGGGAACTGCAAACCAAAAAAGTACAATAGATACACACACACACACACACACACACACACAAGCAACCCAAACACACACTAAAGACAGTCATCAAATCACAAGAGAAGAGAACAAAAGAGGAAGGGAAGGAAAAAAACCTACAAAAACAAATCCAAAACAATTTTTTTTAAATGTCAATAGGGAGCTTCCCTGGTGGCGCAGTGGTTGAGAATCTGCCTGCTAATGCAGGGGACATGGGTTCGAGCCCTGGTCTGGGAAGATCCCACATGCCACGGAGCAACTAGGCCCGTGAGCCACAACTACTGAGCCTGCGCTTCTGGAGCCTGTGTTCCGTAACAAAAGAAGCCACGATAGTGAGAGGCCCGTGCACCGCGATGAAGAGTGGCCCCCGCTTGCCGCAACTAGAAAAAGCCCTCGTACAGAAATGAAGACCCAACACAGCCAAAACTAAATAAATAAATAAATACATGATTTTTTTTTTAAATGTCAATAGGAACATACATATTGATAATTACCTTAAATGTAACTGGAACATACATATTGACAATTACCTTAAATGTAGTTGGATTAAATGCTCCAACCAAAAGACACAGACTGGCTGAGTGGATACAAAAACAAGACCTGTATATATACTGTCTACAAGAGACCCACTAGGGACACATACAGATTGAAAGTAAGAGGATGGAAAAAGGTATTCCATGCAAAAGGAAACCAAAAGAAAGATGGAGTAGCAATACTCATATCAGATGAAATAGACTTTAAAATAAAGACTGTTACAAGAGACAAGGAAGAACACTACATGATCAATCCAAGAAGAAGATATAACAATTGTAAATATGTATGCACCCAACATAGGAGCACCTCAATATATAAGCCAAATGCTAACAGCCATAAAAGGGGAAATCGAGAGTAACACAATAATAGTGGGGGACTTTAACACCCCACTTACACCAATGGACAGATCATCCAGACAGAAAATCAGTAAGTAAACACAGGCCTTAAATGACACATTAGACCAGATGGACTTAATTTTTCCATCCAAAAGCAGAAGAATACACTTTCTTCTCAAATGCACCTGGAACATTCTCCAGGATAGATCATATATTGGGCCACAAATCAAGCCTCAGTAAATTTAAGAAAAATGAAATCATATCAAGCATCTTTTCCTACCACAATGCTATGAAATTAGAAATCAATTATAGGAAAAAAAAACTGTAAAAAAACACAAACACGTAGAGACTAAACAATACGTTACTAAACAACCAGTGGATCACCGAAGAAATCAAAGACGAAATCAAAAAATACCTAGAGACAAATGACAACAAAAACACTACGATCCAAAACCTATGGGACACAGCAAAAGCAGTTCTAAGAGGTAAGTTTTTAGCAATACAATCTTACCTCAGGAAACAAAATCTCAAATAAACAACCTAACATTACACCTAAAGCAACTAGAGAAAGAAGAAGAAACAAAACGCAAAGTTAGTAGAAGGAAAGAAATCATAAAGGTCAGGGCAGAAATAAATGAAATAGAGACTAAAAAATAAAAAAGATCAGTGAAACTGAAAGCTGGTTCTTTTTACTTTTTCTTTGAAAAGATAAACAAAATTGATACACCATTAGCTAGACTCATCAAGAAAAAAAGGGAGAGGGCCCAAGTCAATAAAATCAGAAATGAAAAAGGAGAAATTACAACTGACACCACAGAAATAAAAAGGATCATAAGAGACTACTACAAGCCACTATACACCAATAATATGGACAACCTAGAAGAAAAGGACAAATTCTTAGAAAGGTACAACGTTCCAAGACTGAACCAGGAAGAAATAGAAAATATGAACAGACCAATCACAAGTACTGAAATTGAAACTCTGATTTAAAAACGTCCAACAAACAGAAGTCCAAGACCAGATGGCTTCACAGGTGAATTCTATCAAACATTTAGAGAAGAGTTAACACCTATCCTTATGAAACTATTCCAAAAAAACTAAGAGGAATGAACACTCCCAAACTCATTCTATGAGGCCACCATCACCCTGATACCAACCAGGCAAAGATACCACAAAAAAAGAGAAAATTACAGGCCAATATCATTGATGAACACAGACACAAACATCCTCAACAAAATACCAGCAAACTAAATCCAACACATTAAAAGAGTCATACACCATGATCAAGTGGGATTTATCCCAGGGATGCAAGGATTTTTCAATATCCACAAATCAATCACTGTGATACACCGTATCAACAAATTGAAGAATAAAAACCATGTGATCATCTCAATAGATGCAGAAAAAGCTTTGGACAAAATTCAACAGCCATTTATGATAAAAAGAAAGTGGGCATAGAGGGAACCTACGTCAATATAATAAAGGCCATACATGACAAACCCACAGCTAACATCATTCTTAATGGTGAAAAACTGAAAGCATTTCCTCCAAGATCAGGAACAAGACTTTCATTCAACATAGTATTGGAAGTCCTAGCCATGGCAATCAGAGAAGAATAAGAAATAAAAGGAATCCAAATTTGAAAAGAAGAAGTAAAACTGTCACTATTTGCAGAGGTCATGATACTATACATAGAAAATCCTAAAAACGACACTAGAAAACTACTAGAGTTCATCAATGAATTTGGTATGGTTGCAGGATACAAAATTAATACACAGAAATCTCTGGCATACTTATACACTAACACCAAAAGATCAGAAAGAGAAATTAAGGAAACAATCCCATTTACCATCACATCAAAAAGAATAAAACACCTGGGAACAAACCTACATAAGGAGGCAAAAGACCTGTACGCAGAAAACTATAGGATGCTGATAAAAGAAATCAAAGATGACACAGATGGAGAGATATACCACGTTCTTGGACTGGAAGAATCAACGTTGTCAAAATGACTATACTGCCCAAAGCAATCTACAGATTCAATGCAATCCCTATCAAATTACCAAGGGCATTTTTCACAGAACTAGAACAAAAAAATTCACAATTTGTATGGAAATACAAAAGACCCCAAATAGCCAAAGCAATCTTGAGAGAAAAAAACAGAGCTGGAGGAATCAGGCTCCCTGAGTTCAGACTATACTGGAAAGCTACAGTCATCAAAACAGTATGGTACTGGCACAAAAACCAGAAATATAGATAATGGAACAGAATAGAAAGTCCAGAGATAAACCCACGCACTTATGGTCAACTAATCTATGACAAAGGAGGCAAGAATATACAATGGAGAACAGTCTTTTCAATAAGTGGTGCTAGGAAAACTGGACAGCTACATGTAAAAGAATGAAATTAGAACACTCCCTAACACCATACACAAAAATAAAATCAAAATGGATTAAAGACCCAAATGTAAAACCGGATACTATAAAACTCTTAGGGGAAAACATAGGCAGAACACTCTCTGACATAAATATCTTTTTTGATCTTCTCCTAGAGTAATGAAAATAAAAACAAATATTAACAAATTAAATTAAATTAAACTTAAAAGCTTTTTCACAGCAAAGGAAACCATAAACAAGATGAAAAGACAACCCACAGGATGGGAGAAAATATTTGCAAATGATGAGACCAACAAGGGATTAATCTCCAAACTATACAAACAGCTCATGCAGCTCAATATCAAAAAAAAAAAAAAAAAAAATCCCAAAATGGGCAGAAGACCTAAATAGACATTTCTCCAAAGAAGACATACAGGTGGCCAAAAAGCACATGAAAAGATGCTCAACATCACTAATTATTAGAGAAATGCAAATCAAAACTATGAGGTACCACCTCACACCAGTCAGAATGGCCATCATCAAAAAAAAAAAAACTACAAACAATAAATGCTGGAGAAGGTGTGGAGAAAAGGGAACCCTCTTACACTGTGGGTGGGAATGTAAATTAGTACAACCATTAAGGAGAATAGTATGGAGGGTCCTTAAAAAACTAACTATAGAACTACCATATGATCCTGCAATCCCACAGCTGTGCATATATTTGGAGAAAACCATAATTCAAAAAGATACATGCACCCCAATGTTCACTGCGGCACTATTTACAATAGCCAAGACATGGAAGCAACCTAAATGTCCATCGACAGATGAATGGATAAAGAAGATGTGGTACACACATACAGTGGAATATTACTCAGCCATTAAAAGGAATGAAATCGGGTCATTTGTAGACACGTGGATAAATGAGATGTGGTACATATATACAATGGAATACTACTCAGCCATAAAAAAGAACGAAATAATGCCATTTGCAGCAATGGGTGGACCTAGAGATTATCATACTAAGTGAAGTAAGTCAGACAGAGAAAGACAAATATCATATGATATCACTTACATGCGGAATCTAGTAAAAAGGAAATGATACAAATAAACTTATTTACAAAACAGAAACTGACTCACAGATCTTGAAATCAAACTTATGGTTACCAAAGGGGAAATATGGGGGGAAGTGATAAATTAGGAGATTGTGATTAACATATACACACAACTATATATAAAATAGATAACTAATAAGGACCTACTGTATAGCACAGGCAACTCTACTCAACATTCTGTAATAACCTATATGGGAGGTGAATCTGAAAAAGGATGGAGACATATATATATAACTGATTCACTTTGCTGTACACCTGAAACTAACACAACACTGTAAGTCAACTATACTCCAATAAAAAAAAAAAAAAAAAAAAAACAGAGATAGGAGTGGATACCTAAACAGAAACTTTGCTCTGGAAGAATTAAGTAACTCTTTTCTCAACAGTAAGTAACTCATTTCTCAACAGTAAACTACTATGTCCATTGCGACATTTGTTCTATTCCATTAAAAAAAAAAAAAAAAAAAAAGACACAAGAAGTTCTCAGTCAATACTTCAGACCATTTGGTTCTGTAATAATGTACAAGATGGTCTAGATCATGGGTCCTCACCAGACTCCCAGAATTTAAACCAGGGCTAAGGAAGTTGCTAGCTATGTGATAGCAAGTTACTTGATTTCGTTGTGCCTCAGTTTCCTAATTAATGTGAAATGGAAATACTGATGATGATTCCTTGTAGAGTTCTTTCAAGAATTAAAATTATATATACATATAATTTAATTTTTTATAATAGTACTGGCATTATACGTGTGTTACAGTAGTTGTTGCTGTTGTCGTTATACATAATATATACTTAATTAATAAGGCATGAGAGTTTCTCATATATTAAATAAGGATTTGTTGAAAGTCAGGGACTGGCATCTTTGCTATATTCTGGAGAGGCATTTTCCTATATATATGGGTAATAGTCATTTGTGGAAGCAATTCAAATCACTGTTTGAGTTTGCCTCATTGCTGAGTTCATAGTTATATTAAAAACACTTTAATTACCAAGATTATATTTAAGTGCTTATTAAACAAGGAAAGAATAACCTAAGCTGTTTTCTACACATCAGCTTATCCTCAGCACCAAAAGAAAAATTTAGGACCAGAATAAGAAATGTTCTTACATTTCTAGTATATATATCTTAAAAAGTTAGTAAAGAGACCACTTCAAAACATGAGAGGAAATAATCTTTGCAGCCTGTGAGCATTCTCCAGTTGGACTTGAGAACATCCAATAGTCATCACCTGCAGTGCAAGTTCATGCAGGCTTGTGACTACCCTCCATACTACCCTCCTTGGTTTCCTCCTTCTAGAAAGTGCCATAGTTTAGACAAAACTCTTCCACAAAACACAGTTGCTTGACATATCTTCCAAAGGATGTGATTGGTTTTGAATTCTGCATGTTAAATTGGATATGTGGAAAGGACCAAGGAAAAGACATCCAGAGCTAACAAAGGGATGAGACAGCCTTTTATCAAGAAAACACTGACAGGATTAGGATGCTTTGGTTTGAAGAAGAAAGCTTCATTAGATGCTTAATGAGATCATATTCAAAATGTGCAATTTATTGGGAACAAAAATAGTACAAATTCATGGCTATTTCTTCAAGGGAAGAGAAAAGAAACTAACATGTATTGGGTGCTTATTAGGTGCCAGGCCATCTATCTGTCCATCCATTCATCCATCCATCCATCTATCTATCTTATTTGATTTTATTTCCAAAATAGTCTTGTAAAATAGGCATCTTTTTTTTTTCTAAAAATGGAGTCTCAGACACATTAAGTAATTTTCCCGAAGACCTTTACATAGAAAATAGCAAGCCTAGATTCGAAATCAAATTTGACTTCACTGTCCAACTCCATCCCCTATAATGTGGCATGAAAAGTCTTTATTGAGTGGGAAAGCACTGGTCCCACCATTTATAAGCCACATTCAGGCTAAGTTAGACATAGTGAAGAAGCTCCTAGGATAAAAAATGATAAAGAAGTAGAACTGATTCTCAGCCTAGCAATCACTAAGTAGAATGACTAGCCCAGCATCTGGGGTGGCACTGGAGGACCACATGCACACTAAGTGCCTAAGGTGTTAGTCGTGGTAGAGACGAGGGTGTGGAGGCTGAGCTTACCACTGGTCTCCAGCTCACCTTCCTAGTTCCTTATAAAGACCTCCTTTGGCAGCGTGCAGGGTGGCTATCATCCCACAGTTCAGTCATGACACAAAGAAGCCTTCCTTCAGCTATGCTAAATAATGGCATTTCCTTCTAGAGCTATTTCCAGACCTTTTCCTTCTTTCCTTATTCACAAAAGCTTATTAGCAGTTTGCCAATAAGCAGCCTTTCAGCATTTTGCACTGTTTTCCACTTGAGTGAAATGACCTCTGTGATAAATGCAATCACTAACTCTAATTCTCTGTTAAGATGAAGCCAAAAATGTGAAGGCCTTACCCTGATGTCATAACACAGAGTGACTCCATTTCTAAAAAACAGGAAACGGTATTCTCAGCTATGTCCCATTGTTCCAACTGGTATAAAGCAGTTTGCCTCATATCTAGTTAATAATGAACTACGAAAAATATTCTGTTCCCTGCAATCATGGAAGAAAACTGACTCTGGAATCAAAGAATTAGTTTTGAATCCTGACCTCTCTGCTGTCTGTTGTTAATCTTAAACAGGACCCATCCCCTCCCTAAGCATGAGCTGCCTCCTCAGCCAAAAGGGAGAAAAGCATAGCACTCACCAACTCTCTGTAAAAGCAGCGGGTACCTGTAGGACCCTCAATACGTACTAGTTGAATATATGCTACGTCTAAGTATTGTGAGAAAACAAACAAAACTTTCATTTTTAAAGCTTAGGTTAGTTTGAAGACCCACGTTGAAACTTGTTATTAAATACATATATATATGTACCTATGTATGTAAAACATTTCTTGATATAAAATAATATATTTGAGGTAGAATTAATCTTGCATTGCTGGAATATTTAGAAGGGGGACACCTCAGTAATCCTCTGCAAAGCCCAGAGCACTACAGTTTATGCTGTATGTCCCAGCTGGCCATCAAATACATAGATAACGTGGCATACAATCACTGTCACTGAACGCATAGTGGGAGAGGTATTTTGCATTTTGCATAGGCCAATGGGTCTTTAGCAGGTTTCCCATTAAGGTGTTAATACTGCTGAACGTGGGCATTCAGCTGAAATTGGAAATTTCATTATTTCAAAATTCTCCTTGCTAATGCTTTCGTGAAAAGCAACTACTTAGGATATTTATTAAAATGAATGTGCTTTAAAAGGCCATAGGTTTATATATTTTTCACTGAAGCTGCTATTTACTTGACATAAAATAAGTGGAAATATTTCAGATTTCCAGTTAATTTGATCCATAGAGACAACAAAACTGTCTAACTGAGCCTCTACCTAGAGTTACTGCTGTTTTTTAAATTGATATCTGAATCATCTATAACTATGCCAGACATAACGAGGCAGAATAACATCCCCATTAACAGTATGAGCTCCTTGCTTCAGGTTCAAGTTGACAGATGCAGCCCATATCTTAATCTCCTCTTCCTCCTGAGACCCCATTAAAAAGAAGCTAATGGAATAAAAAAAAAGGGACAGTCCCATAACAGTAAAGGAAATGAGAAGGGAGCGTCAAAGGCCAAAAGATTTCAGCGTACTTCTGCATGACAGAAAGCAGATGGAAGGGTAATAATTGAAGCAACAGAACAAAGCAGTCCCTGCCTTAGATCACCTACAGAGGAAAGGCATGTGCTGTACGTACCTTACACAGCTCCGGGGGCACCTTACACATGGTATTCTATGTGACTGCCATCTCCTGGAGATGTGTTTCCAGGGATGCCACCCACAAAACAGCCCACCACAGTGAAGCTGCCAAGTGTAGAGGAGCCCACAGCTCAGGAGGAAGCAGATCCGCCTAACAGAACCCAGGAAGCTCGGAGACTTCAGAATAGTGACAACAGATGGGATTGAGAGCAGAGCCTGAGAATAGAAGATGCCCCCCACTCAGCGTGCACACCCCTGCACACAGAACAGCTGGCAGGCGAGCACTTACCACCAGCCAGAAAATGAACTTTCTGCTCTGAAGAAACAGGATGACTCTTCTGAGGAGCCCAGATAAGCTCAATTGAATGGTGCCCCACACCAAAGCCCTGCACTATGTGCTAGTTAGGGGGACAGTTTCGGGTTTGCTCCCCTAACCTGAAGCCTTTCAGTGAAAAAGCTTTGCCCTTATATGCAATACTCTCTGAGACCTTTCTACTACCTCATTCTTAAATAGGAACGGACAACCACGGGTTACCAAATATCTTAACAAACCTACCAAGTGACAGAAACAAGATTAAAACACACATAACAAAAACTATCCTCAGGAAGACAGAGGGATTTTGCTTGTTCTGGGAACAAAATAGAATTTAATGAAATGAAGTTGACCTTTGAACAATGTGATTTGAACTGTGCAGGTCCACTTATATGCTGATATTTTTCAATAATAAATACTATAGTACTGCACTACCTGCAGTTGGTTGAATTCACGGATGTGGAGGAAACTCAGATATGGAGGGCTGACAATAAATTATACTCAGGTTAACCCCTGCCCTTTGTTCAAGGGTCAACTGCTCTAGTGTAAGCATATGTTTTAGCAATGGGGAAGTAACCACTAGAATTAGAACCGAAATGGTTAAAAGTGATTGCCTCTGGGAAGCTAGGTAGGATTCTCAGGAGAGGTGACACAAATTACATTTTGAAGAATGTATTTGGAACTAGGCAGGGGTTTTAAGAAAAAAAAAAGAAGAAGAAGAAAATCACGTGCAAAAAATCCTAGAAGTACTTTGCTAATACTGCAAAGACTAAGAAGTACCTTCAGCTACTCAAATATCTTCCTTTTGTCCAGTAGAGGACATACACTGTTTTATCTTACCTTAGAAGATCATTTTAGCAACAATATAGAGGCAGAATTTCTAGAAACTAGCATTTTCACATCAATAAAATACCTGCCCTGAAAGATGTTAACCACTCTCTATGAATAGAAGGAATTCATATGGTGTGGATATTTTGTCTAATTGACCCCAACCAAAAATTTCTCCCAAATCCGGATGTCAGTAAATATCCCAAGGAGAACCAATAAGTGGTCTTGCCTATAAACAAATGCATCTAAGGGAGCCCATCCTCTCAGGTTGACTGGTCTCTGGTGGTATCACTGTCATTCTTGCTTAGTGGAACAGGCCTGTCGCTGTAGTGATAGCTGTGTACTACCTCTGTTTGGCACAAGAGACTCCCTCTCCACACTCTAAGACCACGACAGCCCCTTGAGACCATGCATTGGTGGAGCCAGGGAGCCTCTGGTGTTGCCATATTGGGCCTGAACAGCTGTCCTTTCCAATGACACTCTGGGAACAGGACCTCAACTGGAATCATTTGCTCTTTTTTTTTTTTTTTTTCATTTGCTCTTTTGTTCTCTATCCAGCTCCTTTTGCCTTAATAGAGAAGCTTTTTTACAGCTAACATACTTCCAATTCCCCAGAATGATGCTGATTTAAAGTACTCAGTCAGTCTTCTTAGTCTAAGTGCCTACATATTTAGTTCCAAAATATATGGTCACTGTAGAAGGTGGAAGCATTATTGACCTGAGAATCAGGAGACCTGGATTCTGCGTTCAAGTCAGCCACCTCTTACTCTGTGATTCTGAGCGGATCTCAGTTACCTCATATACAAAGTGGTGAGGTTGAGTTAAACAGTGTGTTAGATTCCTTCCCACTCTTAACATTTTATAATTTCATGAGTTCTGAAGGATATAAAAGTTTGGCTTCCAGGCTTATAGAACTATTTCCAGAAATGAAACTTAGGGACCATGGACTCTAAACAGCTGGCCCTCAGGGGTAGTTGGCCTGAGTTATCTCTACCCACCCACTCGCAGACCCAGCCACCTTTCCCAAATCTAACCGACGTGAATGCTCAACTTCCTCCAACACATTTCTGCACCCTGACCCTCAAAAGCAGTGCTAAGCAGTGTTTCCCAGAGTAACTAAGGAGGCCGGATGTGCTGAGAAATACACTGAACTACTTGCAGATCTAAAGGAGAAACTTCATTCAGGTTGTATAGTTGCTGGGGTCAGTGGTCAAAAATCGTTATTTGCCACAGAAATATAAGTGACCTCACCAAAACAGAGGGGCAAGTTAGGTTACTGAAGAGGATTTTTGTATATTTTTAGAATATACAAAAATATATATAGTTGTTACCCCTTTATTTTGCCCTCCGGCCCGCTGAAGAGTTTATTTAGGGAGAATATAGGAAAATTAAAGAGACAAACAGCTAGTTGATTTTTATAAATGCTTGAAAGAAATCAAACTCCCTCCACCAAAAAAAAAAAAAAAAAAAAAAAAATTTTTTTTTTCCTTCTGATTTATAGTCCAATAAAGACAGACCATCTTCTTGGGTGAGATTCCCACCCTTACTTTTGCCGCCAGGTCACCTGCGGAAGGACCTTAGCTGCGTGAAAAGACTAAGAAAGTTTACGGCCCCCTCCTTCCATCCCAGAAGGGGAGAGCGAACTTCGGAGCTAAAACCTCAGGGGATTTATTAGGAATTAGTCAGAGCAGCGGGTAACCCCTGATCATCTCTGTTTCCCCCAATTCACAATCACGTGTTTTCTTTTCATTTCTCCTCGTGTCCCTGCAGCTTCCACCTCTGCTCCTAGTTGAGCTGTCAGCTCATCTTTCTTAGCCCCGTTTCTACTGGCCTACTGCTTCTTTTCTCCATTTCTTTACTCCAAAAGACATCCTTTCCTAGGCCTTATAATCTTTCTTCCTTACATGTGTAGAGCTGAAATATAAAAGGTGTCATCACAGCAAACTTTAAGGATTGCCAAAAATTTATCAGTGTTGAAAAAATGCTGAGGCTGCAGAGAACTGGGAAATATTTAAGGGCTACCGATACATGGGATTCTAATTCTGTCACAGGGATTGGATTTCTATCGCCATCTGCTGTTGAAATAACAACTGTGTTTCAAAAAAAAAAAAAATTTGTCCGATTCTTTATATAGGGCAGACAGAAGGTTCCAAATTTGGAATTTCGAGTAAAATATCAAAAAAGACTTTAGAAGATGACATTGAGAATCTAGATTTATATTTTCCCAGGTAAAGACTTTTATAAACATTAACCATCGTCATCATTATTCCACTGAGGAAAGCCTTCCTTAAAACCATGAAAACAGGAAAGATGTAAAATAAGGAATGTAGAACACTCCATCATAAAAGCAGGCAGTTCAGAAACATAGACAGTAAAGTTCAAAAAGGATATTTTCTATATTCAAATGCTAAAAATATAACATTAAATACTACATATTTAACACTAGCTGATATGTTGTAAGTGCTTTATGTGGATCTCATTTGGTTCCAAGGACAATTATTATCATTATGTATGAGAATACTAACCCACTTTATGGTTGGGGACACTGAGGCTTGGAGAAGTTAAGGGTGGTGCCCAAGGTCACAGCCAGTAAGAGGCAGAATTGAGACTGAAACCCACATTTCTAAGTCACCACCCTCTCTTGCCTCCTCAGAATTACATGTGTTTTGTTATTCCAAGTTGGCCAATTTGGAGGCCTAAGTAAGACACTGAAATACGATGTGGAGCTCAATATGATTTCTGGGGTTTTGGAAGTTTTTAGTCATTGTCAAAAATCCAGTTTCATATAAGAACATTAACAAAAGTAGAATGACCACCTAACGTGATTTCACTAGCTTGAAACGTGCTGAATTAGAAGAAATGGAGGAATAATATTTCCCCACTGTTGGCATATGTTTTACCCTGCAGAACTAGGAAGAAACCTGGAAGTGACAGATTAGGAGTCTGGTTATGCAGAGCTGCTGGGCTCTCCTGTTCAGTGGCCTTGCACACGGAGGCTGCTCAATGCCAAGCAGCTGGAATTTATCTCAGAGGGATGCCACAGAGTCCACTGGGGAGTTTGGTTTAGGAGTTTTCTATAAATAGTCCTTATTTTCTGTGCATAGTTCAATGCCAACATGATTACTTATCCCTGCATATATTCCTTGGAAAGCTTTTTATTTTTAATAAATTGGTTTAATAAAGGACTCAAAGTGTAAATAAACTTCCTCCTCGTTATTATATAATTAAACATTTCAAACAGTGTGCTGCAGAATACTCAACTAGAAAATTGCTCCTCTTAATCAATACTCATAATAATTAATGCTAATAACAATATGATCACCCATGACACTGACTGATATGGCATTGGAAAGCTAGTTAATACGCTGAATGAACCAAGGAGGAATCAAGAAAACACCCAGCTGTATGTTTGTTAGACCAGTAAAAATGAATACAGGAAACATTATTCCATGGCAGGATTTAGCTGCCCAAACTGTCAGAAAGTTATATCAATCACAAGACTCCTAATTGTTGTTCTGGCTCCAACCTGCTCTTTATATTTGCACTATTATCCCTCTTTGAATACTGTCCTTTTTTTTTTTTTAGCATCTTTCTAGTATTAAGGCTGCCCTTGCTGACTTGAGTCTGTTATGACCAATCAATCAATTCAATTGGGATTATAATGATGAGCCATGAAGACACTAACTCTGCCCTCAGTCTGGTGGGAAGAAGCAGACATTAATCAAATAATTGCACAAACAAATGCAAATCTATACCTGGGCCAAGTGCTATGAAAAAGTGACCTGTGATGCTGGGAGTGTCTGGAATAGGGGATCTGACCTCCTCAGGAAGGTCAGGGAGGTCTTGGAAGCCTCTGAACAACGAGTAGGCATTAACTAGGCAAAGAGAAAGAAAGGGCTATCATCAACGGCTGCACAAGCAATGATTAAGAATGTGTCTGAGTGTATTTCTGAGCTGAGCACAGACTAGAACATGAATTCAGTAGAGCTTGCTATTTAGAAATTTATAATGAGGAGGCTGACTCACGGTTGACTGCCTCCTCCAGAGAGGCCATTTGATGAAGATTTCCAGTGCTTATCAGAAATGTGTGATCTCTGCAAAGATGTAATTCTCTAAATTCCATCTGTGAGCCGTTCTGCTGTTCCGTTGTTTTTTTGTTTGTTTGATGTATTTGTTTGCTTGTTTGTCTGTGTGCCAGAATGTAGAGATCCTTCCTCGCTGCTGCTGCTGCATGCTACTCTGCTACTCTCCCAACTCTTTTTCCTGGCCCCTCTTATCTTCTGTCTTTTCTCCCTCTCCCCTCCCTTTTCCCTAGAAACTTTCCCCTCCTCCTCATCTTCTTTTACTTTTTATTCTCCATTCATTTCTTTCTTTTTTCCTTGTATTCTTCTCTTTTGCTGTTCACCCTGAAGGTACTAGGCTCATGTTTGTATAGTGCAATGCAATTTACAAAGGCATCTCAAGGACATCACTCCATTTGGCCCCAATAACAAATTTTTTTAAAGGGAGGCTGAGTAAGAATCACTTATCCTGTTTACAGGTGTGTCAGAAGGTAAGTGGCTTTTTCAAGATCGTGTATCTGTGAAGGGGAAGAGCTTTGACTGTAACCCATATGCCTATCTCCCAGCCCCATACTCTCACCACTAGACCATCTTGTCTTAACAGAAATGTCAAAGACATACCAACCACATCTTTTAGTCTGATGGACAGAGTAGGTACTTCTCTGTCCTGTTATTCACAAAGATGCGTCTAATCAGAAGTCATGGTCAGAGGGTTTCTGGTTGTTCATCCATCACATGAGTAGAAACAGCCTCATTCTCATCTGACGAATATTTACTGGACATCACATGTGACCTTGACCTGAACCACTTATAAAGAATGATTTTCATTATATTTTTACCCTGCCTGCCTATGAGCCGGGAGGTGGCATGGCTGTGGAGAGCAGGAAATGAAGAGGATTGCTTTGAGTATCATTTGTCAGCCTTCATTAGATTACTCCTCTTGAAACATCCATCTTTATATATCCAAACTGAATCTGGTGTTTTTCTCTGCATGTATTGCTAATCCCTCAGACACCCTCAAATTTCATTAGGATTTCTGTTTACTTCCTTCTCCTGGCCAATTACAAAAGAGTTTAAAGAAAGAGCACATCCATATCCTATGCCATAAGCCACATGTCCCTCTATTACAGAAAAACAGTCAGTAGTCTTTATCCTTTATTTAATCTCTCTGATTTCCAGTCCTGGTAAATGTTTACTCCACTGAAGTATGCTTTTAAGATGTGGGTCAGCAATCTTTGACTGATGGCTCATAGTCGGTTAAAGGTTCCTGCCTGTTACATGGAAAAATTAGCCTGCTCAAGAAGACTTGTATAGGAGACAAGCACCATCCATCCATTCATTCAATCAGGGATCTGACTGATGAATCTCTCATTCATTCTTTCATTCAACTAGTGTTTTCTGGATGCCCAGTATATGCCAGACACTCCAGCGAGGCATTTGAGAAAATCAAGAAGAAAAAGGCCCAGTTCCTGCCCTTGAGGAGCACACAGTCTAGTGAGAGTGACAGAATGTTGAAAACTGCAAAAATTCACTGAGCTTACATCTATGTAATTTCAGGACAAAAGAAAAAGCAGCTGATTTGGAGGAAACTAGTAGCACTATTCAGATGTGGGTTCAGTGATTTTTATTAAGTGACTACCAAACCCAAAGGGAAGAGAGCAGAGGAATCCTTTCAGACTGAGGAATTTTCATGCTCACATGGGCTGGTATCAAGAGTTGGGAATTTTCCCTTCTCCAGGTCTATAAAAGCTACATGGAAGTGCAGAATAAAGCCATGCTTTTCACAGCCTATTCAATTTTGCAAATAGAGAATTCTCCTGTGGTGGACCATTAATTATGCACATTAATGGGAAAATTGCATTTCAATATCAACGTTGCATAATATTAAAATACGTAAACATCTCTCCCCTTACAGCGCTTTTCCTGCACCTCTGAAATACTTGCTTGTCCTCAAGTCCCTCTCCTCAGTAGAGTAGCCTGGTATAATTTAAAGAACACGGCCTTTTGATTTATCTCTACCTTCATTTAAAAACTGGCTCTTACTAGCTGCATCACCTTGAGCTGTTACTGAAACTTCTCTGTTTCTTTAATCTATAGAGAAGGGATTAATATCTACTTCATAAGATTGTTTTGAGATTTAGTTTTTAAAGATATGTAAATATCCTAGCACAGTAGGTTCACAGTAGGAATTAGCTCTCTCTCTCCTCTCTCCCCTCTCTCCCTATATTTCATCCGCCCCTTTTCTTTCTGATGTGCTAGGACCTCATCCCTCTTCATCCATACCAGGAATCCATTAACAAGCAAATGAAACCTCCATTCATTGTTCATTTAACAGACATTTCCTGTGCACCTCTCATGTGCCCTTGGGGAGATATAGTCAAGAGTGTGGAAGACAGAACACAGCACACAGTAGAGAAGCAAAGGAAGAAGAGAGAGTATGCCCATTTAGAAAGAGACACCAAGGGTTCAAACGCCCTTCTAGACCCAAAGAAATGCAATGGCAGACTTTCAGAAAGAGTCGCAGATGTGAAAAGGATGTTTTTGGGTAAAGTGTCACCTCAGACCACCTCCTTATTTTACACATGACAGAATAAGTCCAGAGCCCGTGCAACTGTGTGCTAGCTCACATACATGCACACGCAGATGCTCTTTCCATACCCCTGGGTCTCCATTGATTGCCATTATATTAAAAGGGTTTATAAGAAACTTGTACATATGTATCCCTAGGAGCCTTTTCGATTGCCGAAATAACAGATTAAATTTCTGCCACACAACTAATGCTTGTAGTTTCTATCTTGTTTCGTGTACAGGAGTTTCTCCCCGCTTTAGGTGCAGAACTCCTAAGGGTGGCTCCTAGGTTTTATCCTATCATGTAGTTTTGAAGTGATCTCCCAAGCATGGACTACGTTTAACAAATTATGATTTGTAAAGGTTCCTTCTCCTATTATGACCTAAGGAGTCAGGGATTCACTTTCCCTGAGTGACTGATTTTCTCCACTTCCAGTCATTTTTTTTTTTTTTACTAGAGGAGATAAGCCAATTGATCATACAAGGTATAAGGTCGTGGAAGCAGCAAAGGCTTTTATAGGCAATTAGGAGTATGAATGCTGCTGCTACCACTTTTAACTGGTCAACCTTGAACAAGAACCCTAACCTTTCTTTTCTCATCTTTAAATGAGAAAAATAATACCTAATTTATAAGGACAGTATAAGGATTAAATATCCATAGCTCTTAATAAACATTGGTGATTATAATTAAAACGAAAGCTCCTCTCACTAACCAAAAAATAAATTTGTATTATGTTCAGTAATGAAAAAGACCAGGGTTGATGGTAGTAGTTTTATTCCCTCTTACCAATCCTGTTGTACAACTCCTGGAATATTTAAGTGGGTTGACAGTGCTACAGTTTACAAAACTATAGTAGTGCCAGATCACTATATGTATATATCTATCTCTCTATATATCTCTACATATAGATATGTACATATGCTAACAAATGATGATTGGGCCACAAGGAAACACTAAAAGCTACATCAACACCTCTCACCTTTGGCACGGAATAGAGCCACAGCTATCAAAGGTCAAGCCTTGTATTTAATAATACATGTGATTTTTGCAGGAGATATCATTATGATTACCTGGCCTTGCCTGTCAAGAAAACACACATCTCTGTGAGGAGCTGCCTTGTAATATTCTCCTAATTTTAACTTATTTAGTTTCCATCCATAATTTGGGAAAAGGGGGTTAATATGAGAATTAGAGTTGCCAAATATCTAAAATATTGTCATGTCCAATCATCTACTTTCTATATGGAGAAACTATTCTGAGGCCAGAGACAGGCAGAAGATTTTTTTCAAGGCCACACCAAAGTTAAGACCAAAATTCAGCTCCTAATATCCTAGCCAAGGGCTCCTCTCTTTCCAGAGAAGGATGAGGATGAACAAGAGTCATTCCTGTGGTTATTCATTCCTGTGGTTTTTCTTTTTTCCCTTTCTCATGTCTTATATGCTTTTATCCTCCACCTAAGACTTAGATGAGGTACACTGGCTCTTCTAGAAATGTATGACTTTAGCACCAAGAGGTTAGGATTATGGCTTAAGTAACACATCTAAGCACCAGGAAACCCAGATCAAATTGAGCTATAGTGTGGCACCATAGTGAATCATACACAAGGTTTGTGAGTTAAGCTCCTGTAATACCCTACTGTAGATGTAGATGTACCAAGATGAAAGAGACAAATTCACTTAGAGCTTTTACATGGTTGTTGTTTTTGTTTGTTTGAATAGGACTTCTTTTGCCTGTAGAAGGAATGATAATGGGGTAACAGGACTTATTTTAGGGGAAAGATGGTGGGAAGAGATGTAAAATATCAGAAAGCATCTAGCCCTGTACTGGGCTTACCCTGTGACATACCCATGAAGCCATTTCTGGTCTGACAACTAGAATTTCTTACACATAATCTTTAGTCGCAATTCAGGCTTGGGAAGACTCCTAGGTTAGCCTTCATAGAACAGAAATCAAATTCAGCAAATGGACATATGGAGTGTTTTGGGTGCTTCATCTCCACTCCTCCTAGACCAAATCCTCTCATCCCTTAGCCACCCTCCCTTTGTTTTTCACCCCAGTGTTGCAATCTGCCTTTTATCACTACCAGCTCTTAGGATCAACTTATTCACGTGGAGACATGGATGTCTGCTAGGTTTTTACTCCATAGTCATTCACTGAGCATGTTCTTTGTGCCAGGTATTTTACCAGATATTGGGGACACAAGAGCAGAGAAAAGAGAGCCTGCACTTTTTAGATGTCAGACACTAAATCACAAAATGACTCTGACACTCAAGAATCTCAGAGTCAAGTGGAAAACACAAACATACAAGGAAATTATCATCATTGTAGAAGATTACAATCTTAGCTTACTGATTTATAACTGCCAGTTTACCCTTCTGATCTACCACGATATTGTAAACTCCTGGGAGGTAGAATCTGTCTGCTTTATGGTTGCAGCCCTAGCCCCAGAAGAGCCTTCCTGAAGTACAGTGGACTCTCAGCGATACTCGTTAAATGGATAAAGAGAGAAAGTATGAAGATTAGGATAGTCCGTATGAGTCTGGTGCAATGGAATCCTACGAGAGCTAGTGTCAGACAGAGCTAAGGAGAGCAAATATTCAAACAGTCATGAAGAAAGAGGGGGATCTTCCCGATCTTCAGATTGGGTGGCTTAAAACAACAGAAATTTATTGTCTCACAATACTGGAGGCTAGAAGTCTGAAATTAAGGTGGTGGCAGAGCCATGTTCCCTCTGAAACCTGTATGGGAATTCTTCCTAGTTCCTGGTGGTTAACTGGCAATCTGGGGCATTCCTTGGCTTGCAGTTCACACACAACTCTCCCCTCCCTCTTCCTTCATCTTTACATGACATTCGTCCTGTGTGTCTCTGTGTCTTCACATGGCTGTTTACTTCTCAGAAGACCAGTCAGGCTGGAGAAGTGGCCTACCCTACTCCAGTATTAACCTAATCTTAATCTAACCAATACATCCACAATGACCCTCTTTCCAAATAATGTCACATTCTGAGGTACTGATAGTTAGGACTTCAACATATCTTTTGAGGGGGGACATATTCAACCCATAACACAGAGTGTAAACCTCTCAGGGACAGAGAATGTGTCTTGCATAGCTTTGTACATCCACGGCCCAGTGGCTGCTGGGTAAGTTTTTGTTACATGAATGGAAGTATGTGCAAATACTCTGCCCTGCTCTCCTGAGAACTGAGAATTGAGTCTCTTTACCTATCAAAGAGCATCTTCCAGGTCTGTCCTCTGCTTCCAGGTCTCCACTGCAGCCCTACTAGGACCCATCAAGCAAGAATACTTGCTTTTCTCCAAAAACCACGTATTCTCTCACTTCCCTCATTCATGCTTTTCCTTATGCACTAAACATCCTCCTAATCCCCACATCTCTGTATCAGATCAGTGCTCTCCTACTGGTTATAAAACTTATCCCAAGTGTTTGTGGATGTATGAATATTATTATAATTAATTATTTCTACATACTTCCTGTCCCACTAAGATGAGAGCTCCACGAAGTCAGGAACTAAGTTGTGTTCATAATTATATTCCCAGCACCAAGCACAACGCCAGAAGTGAATTTGCCTTGAAACTCTAGGGCCCCTCAATTACATGGGCCACTTCAAGGTCCTATACCTTGTGCCATGCACTTTGCTGGGTACTGGGCACACAGAAGCCAGGAGAAATGGAGCTCTTCTTTATTAAGCACTTTTAGATGTCAGGTACTAGCACTCTGGGTAAATAAGAAACTCAAGGCGTATAATGTTATACATGTGATTTTATATTCTTTTTTTAAAAAAGGGCCCAAATTGTAAAACCATCAGACCCCACAAAACCTGCATCTGCCCCTGCCCAGCACCTATCATGCTGAGTGATGTGATTCTAGCCATATTTTTATGTATAATTTAAATGGAATGTCCTTCATCAAACCTTCCCTAGACCACATCCAGAAATTATTTTTCTCCATTCTAGAATGTCATAGCACTTTTTATGTATCTGTTATTACCTATTGTATTTTGTATCAAAGTATAGTTTTATGTATTTGTCATATTTCCTCCACTAGATTATAAATTCTCTGAGGACCAGGTCTATATAATAATAGTTTTCAACTATACCACAGTACTCTGAAAATAGTGTGTGCTCAATAAATATTTGTTGAGTGAAAAGTAAGAGCTACCAGCAACTTATTTATTAGTATGGTCCGGGCATTTACATTCATTATCCCATTCGATCTCATTTAATACTTACAAAAGCTACGTGGTTTAAGTACCACACTATTCCCATTTTAAGGATAAGAAAACTGAGGCTCAGCAAGATGAAGTGAATTGACAGATCTCATAGTTAATAAGTGGAAATCCGGGTTTCAAACTTAGGTGTGTGTCTGAAGCCAAAGCCAGGCTCTTAACCACTGCAGAGAAATAAATCATTCTTCAAGAAGTTGAACACGAAATACTTCTTGTGCTTAAAGAATTTCTACTTGGTGGAAGAGTCAGACAAATCATATATATTTTTAAGTGATGAATGCTTTAATGCCCCCAAAACAAAATGCTTTGGGAAAACTACCCAGAAGATGGATAAGTTTGTCTGGGAGAGTTGTTAAAGGATAAGCCATTCAGCTGGAGATGGGTATTCCAAACTCAGGAAGAACATTTGAAAAAGGCCTGAAGAAGGACCTGGCCATCAGGGCCACACAGGAAGTTCTGTGTGATAGGAAGGTATGGGCCATAATTAATGTGCCAAGGGTTGAGGGTGAAAGAATCCACAGAACCCAAATCACGAAGGCCTCACGTGCAAAAAAAGCTAAGGAGGATCTTATCCCTTAGGTAGTGAAGAAGCAATGGGAGCTTTAAAAAGAAGGGGAGTGGAATGATTATATTTGTTTTTTAAGAAAATTTCTCTGAAAGCCGTACGAAGGAGAAAGTGCAGGGGTGAGTGACCATCAGGAGGAGCCTAGTTAGGAATTCCTGGCAGGTTCAAGTGTACAACTCTGCAGGCCTAAACCAAAGCAACAATGCTAGGATGATTTGAGAGACATTTCTGAAGTAAAACTGACTGCATTTGTTACATGATTAGAAGTGCTACATGAGCAGTAGAGAGGCAATGCAGAAGTTTCTGATTGCAAAATTGGGCAGATAGCATTAGCCATGATAAGGAATTTTAAAAAAAAAGAAGTCTAGGGAAGATAATGAGTTCATTCTTAGGCAGTTAAATAAAAATTTGGAGTAGAAACTGCAATCTGGTCTGGAGATATGGATTAGTGAATCATCAATAAGGGAAAGGATAAGACCACCCATTTATTAATTTATTCAACAAATATCAAGTCCTTAATATGTGTCAGGCACTATGCTAGGTGCTAGGGGCACAAGGTTACATTCTAGTGGGAGACAGGCAACAAATATATGTGTGTGTGTATATATATATATATATATATATATATAATTTCATTGTAAGATAAGTATAATGAAGAAGAGATACAAGGGTTGTGATAGAAAATAATGGAGGGGGGGACTTAGTTTGGACGGAGTGATCAGACAGTAACATTTAAACTGAGACCTAAACGTAGAAAAGTTGCCCCGTAGGGAAGAGCTAGAGGGAAATAGTGAGAGTCAAAGGCAGCCAGGGATACAATTTTTAGAAACACCATTTATGAACATCAAGCAGATAAGGGGAGCCCTTCAAGAAGACTAAGAAGGAACAGAGAGGTAAGAGGAAAAAAAAGAATTCTCTTTGATGAGAGAAAGAGATTCTAGAACCATGCTGTCCACCACAGTAGCCACTAGACACATGTGACTATTTAAATATAAATTACTTAGAATTAAATAAAATGAAAAATTAGGTTTCTCAGTCTCACTGTCCACATTGCAAGTGCTTAATAACACATGTGGCTAAAGGCTACCATATTGGACAACACAAACAAGGAGCACTTACTTCTCACTGAAAGTACTGTTGGCAGTGCTAATCTAGAGGAAAGTGTATAAAGCTGAAGAGAGGTCAAGTTGGACAGGAACTAAAAATAAAGCTATTCCTGTCCTCTCTACTCTCCTGAAGGTGACTACTAAATATGTATTAAATAATCAAAAGGCATTGTGGTTTTAGAAATGTGAAACTCCATTTCTGATTTTCATGAAGCAAATATATGTAATGCTAGAGTTGGAAGGGGTCACGGCAGTTCTGGTTTGCTGTCCTCACCGCTCACTCTATCACACAAAATGGAAAATGGAAAGAGGCTATTTTCAAAGACAATGGGGGTTAATGTTGGAGTCAGGACTTAGGATTCCTAACAGGTTTCAAATTTTTCTACAGTAAAATGGATGCATCCAAATTAGAGTCAACAGAAGACCTATAAAACTTAAATCCAAATATTTTTTGTTTAATTAACCCAAACCACTCACCCCATATCATTCTAACTGCAGAGGGTTTGAGCATTTGGTAATTAATTGGAATTTCATAACACCATAGAGTTCTAGCTCAAAAGACAATTGTAAAAATCTTTCCTGAGAAACACACCAAGACACATATTAATCAAACTATCAAAAATTAAATACAAAAAAAAATATTAAAAGCAGCAAGGGAAAAGCAACAAATAATATACAAGGGAATCCCTATAAGGTTAACAGCTGATATTTCAGCAGAAACTCTTTAAGCCAGAAGGGAGTGGCAGGACATATTTAAAGTGATGAAAGGGAAAAACCTACAACCAAGATTACTCTAACCAGCAAGGATCTCATTCAGACTTGATGGAGAAATTAAAACTTTACAGACAAGCAAAAGCTTAGAGAAGTCAGCACCACCAAACCAGCTTTACAACAAATGCGAAAGGAACTTCTCTAGGCAGGAAACACAAGAGAAGGAAAAGACCTACAATAACAAACCCAAAACAATTAAGAAAATGGGAATAGGAACATACATATCAATAATTCCCTTAAATGTAAATGGATTAAATGCTCCAACCAAAAGACATACACTGACTGAATGGATACAAAAACAAGACCCGTATACATGCTGTCTACAAGTGACCCACTTCATATCTAAGGACACATACAGACTGAAAGTGAGGAGATGGAAAAAGGTATTCCATGCAAATGGAAATCAAAAGAAAGCTAGAGTAGCAATTCTTATACCAGACAAAATAGACTTTAAAATAAACACTATTACAAGAGACAAAAAAGGACACTATATAATGATCAAGGGATCAACCCAAGAAGAAGATATAACAGTTGTAAATACTTATGCACCCAACATAGGAGCACCACAATACATAAGGCAAATGCTAACAGCCATAAGAGGGGAAATCAACAGTTACATAATGATAATAGGGGACTTTAACACCCCACTTTCACCAATGGACAGATCATCCAAAATGAAAATAAATAAGAAAACACAAGCTTTAAATGACACATTAGACAAGATGGACTTAAAGGATGTTTATATGACAATCCATCCAAAAACAACAGAATGCACTTTCTTCTCAAATGCTTAGGGAACTTTCTCCAGGATGGCCCATAACTTGGGTCACAAATCAAGCCTTGGTAAATTCAAGAAAACTGAAAACATATCAAGCATCTTTTCCAACCACAGCACTATGAGACTAGATATCAATTACAGGAAAAAAAAACTGTAAAAAAATACAAACACATAGAGGCTAAACAATACACTACTAAATAACCAAAAGATCACTGAAGAAATCAAAGAGGAAATCAAAAAATACGTAGAAACAAAGGACAATGAAAACACGACGACCCAAAAGCTATGGGATGCAGCAAAAGCAGTTCTAAGAGGGATGTTGATAGCAATACAGTCCTACCTCAAGAAACAAGAAAAATCTCAAATAAACAACCTAACCTTACACCTAAAGCAGTTAGAGAAAGAAGAACCAAAAAAAAAAAAACAAACAAACAAACAAACCCTGAAGTTAGCAGAAGGAAAGAAATCATAAAGATCAGATCAGAAATACATGAAAAAGAAGCGAAGGAGACAATAGCAAAGATCAATAAAACTAAAAGCTAGTTCTTTGAGAAGATAAACAAAATTGATAAACCACTAGCCAGACTCATCAAGAAAAAAAAGGAGAAGACTCAAATCAACAGAATTAGAAATGAAAAAGGAGAAGTAATAACTGACACTGCAGAAATACAAAGGACCATGAGAGATTACTACAAGCAACTCTATGCCAAAAAAATGGACAACCTGGAAGAAATGGACAAATTCTTAGAAAAGCACAACCTTCCAAGACTGAACCAGGAAGAAATAGAAAATATAAACAGACCAATCACAAACACTGAAATTGAAACAGTGATTAAAAATCTTCAAACAAACAAAAGCCCAGGACCAGATGGCTTCACAGGCGAATTCTATCAAACATTTGGAGAAGAGCTAGCACCTATCCTTCTCAAACTCTTCCAAAATATAGCAGAGGGAGGAACACTCCCAAACTCATTCTACGAGGCCACCATCACCCTGATACCAAAACCAGACAAAGATGTCACAAAGAAAGAAAACTACAGGCCAATATCACTGATGTATATAGATGCAAAAATCCTCAACAAAATACTAGCAAACAGAATCCAATAGCACATTAAAAGGATCATACACCATGATCAAGTGGGGTTTATCCCAGGAATGCAAGGATTCTTCAATATATGCAAATCAATCAACGTGATACACCATATTAACAAATTGAAGGAGAAAAACCATATGATCATCTCAATAGATGCAGAAAAAACTTTTGACAAAATTCAACACTGATTTATGATCAAAACTCTCCAGAAAGTAGGCATAGAGGGAACCTACCTCAACATAATAAAGGCCATATATGACAGACCCACAGCCAACATCGTTCTCAGTGGTGAAAAACTGAAAGTATTTCCTCTAAGATCAGGAAGAAGACAAGGTTACCCACTCTCACCACTATTATTCAACATAGTTTTGGAAGTTTTAGCCATGGCAATCAGAGAAGAAAAAGAAATAAAAGGAATCCAAATCGGAAAAGAAGAAGTAAAACTGTCACTATTTGCAGGTGACATGATACTATACATAGAGAATCCTAAGGATGCCACCAAAAAACTACTAGAGCTAATCAATGAATCTGGTAAAGTTGCAGGATACAAAATTAAGGCACAGGGGCTTCCCTGGTGGCGCAGTTGTTGGGAGTCTGCCTGCCAATGCAGGGGACACGGGTTCGAGCCCCGGTCTGGGAAGATCCCACGTGCCGTGGAGCGGCTGGGCCTGTGAGCCACAATTACTGAGCCTGTGCGTCTGGAGCCCGTGCTCCGCAACAAGAGAGGCCACGATAGTGAGAGGCCCGCGCACTGCGATGAAGAGTGGCCCCTGCTTGCCGCAACTGGAGAAAGCCCTCGCACAGAAACAAAGACGCAACACATCCATAAACAAATAAATAAAAAACAAATACTTAAAAAAAAAAAAAAATTAAGGCACAGAAATCTCTTCCATTCCTCTACACTAACAATGAAAAGTCCGAAAGAGAAATTAAGGAAACACTCCCATTTACCACTGCAACACAAAGAATAAAAAACCTAGGAATAAACCTACCTAAAGAGACAAAAGACCTGTATGCAGAAAACTATAAGACACTGATGAAAGAAATTAAAGATGATACAAACAGATGGAGAGATATACCATATTCTCGGACTGGAAAAATCAACATTGTGAAAGTGACTATACTATCTAAAGCAATCTACAGATTCAATGCAATCCCTGTCAAACTACCAATGGTAGGGCTTCCCTGGTGGCACAGTGGTTAAGAATCTGTCTGCCAATGCAGGGGACACGGGTTCAAGCCCTAGTCCAGGAAGATCCCACATGCTGTGGAGCAAGTAAACCCGTGCGCCACAACTACTGAGCCTGTGCTCTAGAGTCCAAGTGCCACAACTACTGAAGCCTGCGCGCCTACAGCCCGTGCTCCGCAACAAGCAAACCACTGCAATGAGAAGCCCGCACACCACAACAAAGAGTAGCCCCTGCTCTCTGCAACTAGAGAAAGCCAGAGCACAGCAAAGAAAACCCAACGCAGCCAAAAAAAAAAAAAAAAAAAAAAAAACAACCAATGGCATTTTTCACAGAGCTAGAACAAAAAATTTCCCAATTTGTATGGAAATAAAAAAAGACCCCGAATAGCCAAAGCAGTCTTGAGGGAAAAAAACAGACCTGGAGGAATCAGACTCCCTGACTTCAGACTATACTACAAAGCTACGGTAATCAAGACAATATGGTACTGGCACAAAAACAGAAACATAGATCAATGGAAGAGGATAGAAAGCCCAGAGGTAAACCCACACACCTATGGTCAACTAATCTTTGATAAAGGAGGCAAGAATATACAATGGAGAAAAGACAGCCTCTTCAATAAGTGGTGCTGGGAAAACTGGACAGCTACATGTAAATGAATGTAATTAGAATACTCCCTAAAACCATATACAAAAATAAACTCAAAATGGATTAAAGACCTAAATATAAGGCCAGACACTATAAAACTCTCAGAGGAAAACATAGACAGAACACTCTGTGACATAAATCACAGCAAGATCTTTTTTGACCCACCTCCTAGAGAAATGGAAATAAAAACAAAAATCAACTAATGGGACCTAATGAAACTTAAAAGCTTTGCACAGCAAAGGAAACCCTAAACGAGATGAAAAGACAGCCCTCAGAATGGGAGAAAATATTTGCAAATGAAGCAACTGACAAAGGATTAATCTCCAAAATATACAAGGAGCTCATGCAGCTCAATATCAAAAAAACAAACAACCCAATCCAAAAATGGGCAGAAGACCTAAATAGACATTTCTCCACAGAACATATACAGATTGCCAACAAACACATGAAAGGATGCTCAACATCACTAATCATTAGAGAAATGCAAATCAAAACTACAATGAGGTATCATCTCATACCGGTCAGAATGGCCATCATCAAAAAATCTATAAACAATAAATGTTGGAGAGGGAGTGGAGAAAAGGGAACCCTCTTGCGCAGTTGGTGGGAATGTAAATTGAAACAGCCACTATGGAGAACAGTATGGAGGTTCCTGAAAAAACTACAAATAGAACTACCATACGACCCAGCAATCCCACTACTGGGCATATACCCTGAGAAAACCATAATTCAAAAAGAGTCATGTACCACAATGTTCACTGTAGCACTATTTACAATAGCCAGGACATGGAAGCAACCTAAGTGTCTATCGACAGATGAATGGATAAAGAAGATGTGGTACATATATACAATAGAATATTACTCAGCCATAAAAAGAAATGAAATTGAGTTATTTGTAGTGAAGTGGATGGACCTAGAGTCTGTCATACAGAGTGAAGTAAGTCAGAAAGAGAAAAACAAATACCATATGCTAACACACATATATGGAGTCTTAAAAAAAAAAGGTTCTGATGAACCTAGGGGCAGGACAGGAATAAACTCACAGACGTAGAGAATGGATTGGAGGACACAGGGAGGGAGAAGGGTAAGCTGGGATGAAGTGAGAGAGTAGCACTGACATATATACACTACCAAATGTAAAATAGATAGCTAGTGGGAAGCAGCTGCATAGCAGAGGGAGGTCAGCTCAGTGCTTTGTGCCCACCTAGAGGGGTGGGATAGGGAGGGTAGGAGGGAGACACAAGAGGGAGGGTATTTGGTACATATGTATACATATAGCTGATTCACTTTGTTATACAGCAGAAACTAACACAACATTGTAAAGCAATTATACTCCAATAAAGATGTCAACAAAAAAATGTTAAAATTTGTATGGAGACACAAAAGACCCCGAATAGCCAAAGCAGTATTGAGGGAAAAAAACGGAGCTGGAGGAATCAGACTCCCTGACTTCAGACTATACTACAAAGCTACAGTAATCAAGACAATATGGTACTGGCACAAAAACAGAAATATAGGTCAATGGAACAAGATAGCCCAGAGATAAACCCATGCACCTATGGTCAACTAATCTATGACAAAGGAGGCAAGGATACACAATGGAGAAAAGACAGTCTTTTCAATAAGTGGTGCTGGGAAAACTGGACAGCTACATGTAAAAGAATGAAATTAGAACACTCCCTAACACCATATACAAAAATAAACTCAAAATGGATTCGAGACCTAAATGTAAGACCGGACACTATAAAACTCTTAGAGGAAAACATAGGAAGAACATTCTTTGACATAAATCACAGGAAGATCTTTTTTGATCCACCTCCTAGAGAAATGGAAATAAAAACAAAAATAAACAAATGGGACCTAATGAAACCTAAAAGCCCTTGCAAAGCAAAGGAAGCTACAAACAAGACGAAAAGATAACCCTCAGAATGGGAGAAAATATTTGCAAACAAATCAACGGACAAAGGATTAATCTCCAAAATGTATAAATGGCTCATGCAGCTCAATATTAAAAAAAGAAACAACCCAATCCAAAAATGGGCTGAAGACCTAAGTAGACATTTCTCCAAAGAAGACATACAGATGGCCAAGAAGCACATGAAAAGCTGCTCAACATCACTAATTATTAGAGAAATGCAAATCAAAACTACAATGACGTATCACTTCACACCAGTTAGGATGGACATCATCAGGAAATCTACAAACAACAAATGCTGGAGAGGGTGTGGAGAAAAGGGAACCCTCTTGCACGGTTGGTGGGAATGTAAATTGATACAGCCGCTATGGAGAACACAGTATGGGGTTTCCTTAAAAAACTAAAAATAGAATTACCATATGATCCAGCAATCCCACTACTGGGCCTATACCCATAGAAAACCATAATTCAAAAAGACACATGCACCCCAATGTTCATTGCAGCACTATTTACAATAGCCAGGTCATGGAAGCAACCTAAATGCCCATTGACAGACGAATGGATAAAGAAGTTGTGGTACATATATACAATGGAATATTACTCAGCCATAAAAAGGAATGAAATTGGGTCATTTGTAGAGACTGTCATACAGAATGAAGTAAGTCAGAAAGAGAAAAACAAATGTCGTATATTATCACATAGATGTGGAATCCAGAAAAATGGTACAGATGAACCGGTTTGCAGGGCAGAAATTGAGACACAGATGTAGAGAACATATGGACACCAAGGGGGGAAAGTGGGCGGGGGGGGGGGGGGGGTGGGATGAATTGGGAGATTGAGATTGACATGTATACACTGATGCGTATAAAATGGATAACAACAACCTGCTGTATAAAAAAAATAAATTAAATTAAATTTTTTTTAAAAGATGTTAAAAAAAATTAAAAATTAAAAAAAATAAAAATCTTTCCTAAAATGTGCTTTGCCTTTAAGGAAAATATGCAGGATGATTTTTCTAATCTGATTATAAAATATTACTTTTGCTTATACCCCAGCTTTCATAATGTTTTTAAACAATATTTCACCAGTCATGAAAGCTTTAGGGCAAACGGTGCAACTATAAAAATTAACTCTGTACAATGGTTATGGTTTTATTTAACAGAATTGCCAAAAGTATTCCTTTTGTAAGTAACCGCTCTTTAAAAATCAAAGTACAATAGGAAGCAGAAGCAAATACCTGTCATCATGGATGGTATATACAACTTAACAGGGAAGTTTTCTGCAAAAATATTATGAAATAAAGGAAAACAAGAGGGGTAATTTATTTTCTTTTACTTTGGAGATGAGATGATGATTAGAAGGTATGAATATGAAAAGTGAGAGCATATGTGAGAGCAAAATTTAACTGCTTCCTTGTTTGTCTTTTTGAGAAATTCAGACAAAAGCAAATTGAGTAACATGGTTATTACATTATTATACTTGATATGTGAATAAGGAAAAACTCCAAATATTTCAAGCTAATCAAGATTAGATTGAAACTAATCTATAGTTGATTTATGTTTGTGGGAAGAAAATTATTTCATTGGTCTGTTTGATTCCTTTTATCAAGGATATTAATATTATATAGGGATCTCAGATGTGTAACTAATTCCAAGATTTTTTCTCCAGAGAAGAGAGCTAAGAGAGAGTTTTACAAAGAATGCACACTAGATGCTGGCAATTAAATCCAAGGCCGTATGTTACAGCCTCAAACAAAGCCCCTCACTTTGCAAGCCAGGTTATGTTTAGAGACCTTTAGAATGTTCAGTTAAGCTCCTTGCAGGCAATCTTGGGAGGCTGTAGACACAGCATAACACAACATAAACATCTGAGGCTTACCAAGAGCAGTTACTACGTCCACAGAGTCTCCGCTGAGTAAAGAAATATTCAGTGCCTTCGCTTATCCTGTATAAAGTCTGAATTCCTTAGGCTGGCATCCATGTTCCTTCACAATCTGCCTCAGTCTTCTAGTTTTCCTTGACACAGATCCTACACTCCATTCAAGCTGTGATGCTCCCTGTTCTCCAAGCACATCTTGCATACGCTCCCCTCTGGCCCCGGGCTCATGCCATGTACTGAAATACCATCCACTTTCCCTTCTACTTAATTAGTTTCTACCCATCCATCAAGGTCTAGCTCAGAGTCTATCTTCTCCATGACTTAATCATTTTTTCTTTAATGAGGAGATTTCTCATTATCCACAATACTCAGTTGATGCTTAACATATGTGGCCTTGCATTGTTGATTTATTATTTTATGTATATCTGTTTCCAGAAATGGTAACTCCCTGGGAAAAGAAGTGAGTTAGCATTTACTGAGCACTTGCTATGTGATCCTAATATATATTTTAATTCATCCTTAAACTTCCATAAAATAGGTATTATTGTTCACAATTTAGAGCTGAGAAAATAAGGCAACAAAAAATTCCACCAAGGTGATCAGCTGTTAATTGATAGGACTGCCTTCAACCCTCCATCTATCTAGCCCCAAGCCCATATAGTTTTTTCCAGTATCACAGCATACCATACTATCCCCATCTAATAAAATTCTTTTTATCTCACACAGTACCAACCACAGTATATTTAGTATATACTCAATATCTGTGTGGGAACTATTTTGCTGAAGTCAGCCTACCCTCTGCTGCAGAAAGTCTAGAGCACAGATCCTCCTCTTTAATGCCAGAATTCTTGTGTATTATCTTAGTATCATGTCCTCATAATAGCAGTTCAACAAAACCCCTTTATCTTTGTGTATCTATATGATGTCCAGTAATCTGTTTAACTGATTGACTAATTGACCAAATTAACTAATTACTTGAATGAGGCATACACTGCACTACAGTCTTCTGAGGAGCTAGCTCATTTATATATAAGACACCAGTCCTAATCAACCAGCAGCTTTGAAGCCTTCTGTGGTTGACCTCCAAGCCGTCACCTTCACTATGCCCCCTCTTCACGCTTAGGCTAATACGCTTCTTCCCATCCTGCTGAAAAGTCTCTTTGATCCTCATCACTATTTTTTCCTTAACAACATTGCTCACGTGAATACAGCTGCATTTATAGAGAAATAAAGAAGAGAGGGCTCAGGGAGAGTAGCTGGCTCTTTATGCATGACCTCAGAGGGTAACAGTCCCTTACTGGATTATCACGATAGTAAATCTGAGACTTACGTCTACGTGCTCTGAAACTCAATTTCTGTCAGTGTATCCAGGGGTGATCAAGCTTATATGCCATAATGCCAAGTTACGAATGTACAATAAGAAATGGATCTGCTCAAGGTACCAGAACGTGCTGTTTAGCACATTCACTCCTATTAGGAAAAACACTATGGAGAGACACATTTTTATGAGCATGTGGCTTGGTGAGCCTGGACTCTTAGAGAAGGAAATCAGCCAGCCAAATGACCTTAATGGCTGCTGTCATTGAGCTAGATGGCCAAATGAGCCCATCTTGTGGGTTACCCCCACCAGCCAGCACATTTAATTTTTTTTTTTTTTTTTTTTTGGCTGCGCCATCGCAGCACATTTACATCAGCAACCTGGAGCCTGAGCTGGAGGGTGCCTCTGCCCCATAACGCTGGAGCTACATTACCGAGTTCCTTCTCCTAGCACACAGGAAGACTCTCCCTCTCTTCTTCTCCCAATTTATTCAGTTTTGTGAATTCTATTCCTAAAGTACAACTTCTTCCACATTCAAACATGCCTTGATTAACATGCCTTGAAAAAACAGGCCCTTTGAGCCAAGGTGAGGTCAGATATGTATCCTTGACATCGTTGAGGAGCTAATATTTTGTGCTTTATCCTTTGGTTTAGGGTATAGCCTTTCAGGGTCCTGATTCTTTGCAAGGGTCTCTGATCTAACGTCCACTTGAGGGCCTACACAGTCCTACCCTCCAGGCAGCAATCAACTCTGGACACTGGAAACCTACAAAAGCTGTTCAGTCCACTGCTCGTCTCAGTACTTGCCTTCTTCTCTGAACTTGTACCCCTGTGTTTTTGGCCTCTAAGGATTTCTCTTACTTGCAAGCTTTGCCAGTCATTTAAAACTTTTTTATAAGCATTCTATTCAGAATTTTTAGCTGCTTTGTAATGAGAGGGGTTTTTAGGACATCTAATCTGCCAAATGGCTGGCAACAGGATCTCAATGTATACTTTTCTTTAATACTTTTCTCTTTTCTAGATGCTTCTAGCTCATTGCCTACTCTGAATTTTATCACTCCTCCTTGACGCAAACATTATTTCCTGCTGGGTTATTACTCAAGCAAGGAACCTGCCCCACAGAGGGCATGCCCAAGTTCTCCCACATCCTTAGAGAGGTGGAACTAGAATTCAATATCATTTCGTCCTACCCCTCACTTGTTTTTTCTTTATTCATACAATATATTCTGTGTGTTTGTGTGTGTGTGTGTGTCTATCTTATAGGCTCAGTCCACACTAGTTCCCAACATTACAAAAACAAATAAACCATGGTCTTTATCCTTCAGGACCATACACATTCACAGAATAGATAAGTAAGCAAAGTAGTTTCATGACAGTAAAGGTAACAATAGTGGTATGATCAATGAAAAAGAATGTGGTTTCAAAAAAGGAGAAGTGGTCAGTTTTTCTAGAGGCAAGGGGGGGATAAGGAAACAGAGAGGAGACAGCACCAGGCCTCATTCTTGAAGGCCAAGTGGAAGTAGAAGTTCATTATACAGATGAGGATGCAGGAGAAGGCATCTTTCTAGCCAAAGAGAACAGCCCAGTGCTGGAGAACAGTCTGGACACAGACAATAAGACATGGAACAGCCTGGTGTGAGGAACAACTCTCACCTGGAGAGTTGGAACTGGGGTGCAAGGCTGGAACACGGGGTGCAAGGAAGCATGGTGGGTGCAGTTCAGCATTAGAGAGGTAGTTGAAGGTCAAATGATGGGGAACTTTGGATATCATGCTTAGAAGTTTAGGCTTTATCCTGAAGGCATACGGATCCCCGGAAGGCTTTTGAGCAAAGGAGTAATATGGTCAGATACGTATTTTATTAGAAAGATGACTGGAAACATTTTCGCAGCTTACTTCCCACTGCACCACACAGCCTCTCACTATGGTGGATATTTTGGGAGTTGACTGGAGTGACTTCACACACCTCAGATGTTCAGAGCTCAAGGCACATCCTACTAATGGCCATGAGAAAGCCTTCAGGTTTAAGTAGTCACCTCTTTCTTTTTAACCCTGTACCCTCTTAAGCCATGTGGTTTAAGGAGAAAAAATTAGCCCAGAGCACCCTGCTTCCCTCTGCTGCAAACATCCCAGCTGGCCGAGAGCATCCTGAGACTCCCGCTAAACAAGATGCTGCTGCTGATCAGCCACAGCTGGGAGCAGATCAGGCCGGCATCTCCCCAGCTGTTCAGCATCCAAAGGTTTCTATAATTAAAAGGCTTTTTATATCACATTACAAGAAAAGTAAAACTGCATAAGTGAATGTAGCACATTTCATCCAGGTGATGATAAAAAGACAAAACCTTTTTAGAAGAAGACTGGTCACTCTTTGCTCTTGGCTGCTTTAGCTGATTGTGCACGTGTTTCTGACCAAGCACTTGTCCCGTTCCTGGGCTCTTGTAACTGTTGGTTTACATGTGGCTCCTCCCACCCCAGGCTCTTTTATGTTTGTATTCACAGTGCCTGACACAATGTCGGTACTCCACAGATGTTTGTTTATTGAAAGTTTGGATACATAAATAAAATAAATACTTTTAAGTGGATAGGTACGTTTTTTTTTAATATAGATATAGATATTAGGAGTAACCAGGTTCCATCTTCTATAGATTCCAGCTGAAAATCTAATATGAAAGCTGAAATTAGTAGACAGCACCTACTATGTGCCAGGTATTGGGGACAAAAATCAAATGACATGTTCCCTGCTCTCAAGCTGATCATTCTAGCTGGAGAGGGAGACAGTTTGCCAACTCAGTGTCATAAGCATTATGATAGATACGTGGAGAAAATGCTAGGGGAGGCGCCCATCACAGCCTCGAATGGGGAGGTTGAAGAGAGTGTCAGGGACAGTTTCCAGAAGATCATGATTCTTGAGCTCAATCCTGAATGAGGAACAAGAGTTAGAATTGTGTTCCACTGTTCACATCTAATAATGTAGAATAATGACTACTAATGGGTTCCTAGGCCATCCGAACTCTGATGAATGACAAGAAACTTAGAGCTCAAATCACTTTAGTATGAAACGTATTCACTTCTTTATAAGTTGGCGGTGTGTGCTCATTTATTCAATCATCAGGTGTTTATTGAGCATTCTTCTAGGTATACTGGGGATACCTAGAAATATAAACCACGACACCACACCTTCAATAGATTATAATCTCTCTGGAGGCCACAATGCCCTCATGCACGGAGAAGTGCTTGGAAATGCAAGGCGTTAGTTCATCAGACCCAACGTCATTGGCCTAGGCAATAAATATGCAGAAATGAGAGCTGTGGCTCAAAATTTTGGGGAATGGGCCATCATGACGAAGGCGGACCATGAGCAAGTCTAATATAAAAGGAAAAATTAAGACAAAAGGGAAATATACAAGAAAAGGATATTTCAGCATGAGACAACCTGGAAGGACAGAGACGGGACTGAGTGTGGAATATTAAATCAGCTTAAAGTTACAGAGAATTACCATGAGCCAAGTACCACAGTGAGCATCATGGAGAAGACAAACATGGAGCAGACACCGGATGTGCCATCAAACTGCGAACAGTACAGAGTCTCACTGGCAGCCCGTAGCTGATCCACAGCAGAGACATGTGGGTGTGACCTGCACCATACTTTTATTTTTTTATCATTGTCAGCTTAAAATTCTGGAAATTCACATAAAATCTAGATTCTTATCTTTAGAAATTGGAGAATCCGGCAATACTAGTCGGTGTTCCTGCTTGGAACAATTGGCCAGAGCTGAGCAGAAGCTACCCTTAGAGGGAACATATCCTCAGTTTGTTACAGCCCCTGCTCAGCCTGCTTCACTCGTTTATGTCATCTGCCCTATCCCTACGGACTATAGATTTTTCCATCCCAATTAAAATCTAGCAAAAAAGAAAGATATTTGCAAAAATAATTATAACTTGAAGTAGAAGGTAAAGTGAGGTCTAAATCACTGTGGGAGTTGATTCGTTCATTCAGTAACTATTTCCTTAGTTCCTGGTTGTCAGGCGTCTTGCTCCTGCTGGAGAATTGCTGGTGCCTGAACTCCCGGAGTTCACAGTCTATTGAGGCAGAAGGATATATGAGCAAACAATCACTGCACAATGTAATAAATGCTACAATGTTATGTGTACAAGACACAGTGTGGACCCACGGAGCAAGTGATCGCCTGCGTCTGGAGGGTCAGAGAGTTTGAACTGGGTTTTGAGATGGCCTGAGCCAAGAAATGGAGATATGAAGCAACATGTCAAACTCAGGGAAGCACAGGAGTTTGATATGGCTGGAGCCAATTAAGCAGGGAACTAAGAGAGTCAGGTGTCATTCTAGTGGAAAGAACGTGTTTGGAACATTGAAACTAGAATCAAAGAATCTTCAAATTAGGAAACTATCCTAAAAGTCCAAGCCTGAACTAGAGAGAATGGAGAGGTTGCATGGAAACCATGACGTTCAGAGAGAGCAGAGTGCAAGGCAACATATAATGAAGGACTGAAGTTTGTGGTTCAAATGATAGAAGCCAAGGGCAGTTAAAGTGAATCTTTGAGTGTCAATAATTCTGGAAACTATATTCTGTAAATATATTGTGATACCTTTTTAAAATTCAGGTCCTCCTCTGGCTTATACAAAGTATATTTTAGTTTAGTGTTTTAAATTTCCATTGTGTAAGTTCTCTCTCCATTTAATGGGCAAAACACTTAACTTGTAGTAAATTGACTGGCTCTATCAAAACAATGAGATACCAATACATACCTATTATTTGGCAAAAATCTAGAACACCGTCAACACCAAATGCTGGTGAAGAATTCTCATTCATTGCTGGCGAGAATGCAAAATAGTACAGCCACTTTGGAAGACAGTTTAGCAGTTTCTCACAAAATTAAACATACTCTTACTGTATGATCCAGCAATCACGCTTCCAGTATTTACCCAAAGGAATTGAAGATTTAAGTCCACACAAAAACTTGCACATGGATGTTTATAGCAGCTTTATTTATAATTGCCAAAACTTGGAAGAAACCAAGATGCCCTTCAGTAGGTGAATGAATAAATAAACTGTGGTATAACCAGACCATGGACTATTATTCAGCACTCAAAAGAAATGAGCTCTCAAGCCGTGAAAAGACACGGAGGAACCTTAAATGCCTATTACCAAGCGAAAGAAGCCAATCTGAAAAGGCTACATACTGTAGGATTCCAACCATGTGACATTCTAGAAAAGGCGAAACTATGGAGACAGTACAAAGATCAATATTGCCAGAGGTTGGGTGGAGAGTGGGATGAATAGGTGGAACACAGGGGATTTTAAGGTCAGTGAAACTACTTTGTATGATACTATAATGATGGATACATGTCATTATACATTTGTGCAAAGCCACAGAATGGACACCACCAAGAGTGAACCCTAATGTAAACCATGGACTTTGAGTGATAAGGATGTGTCAGTGTAGGTTCATCAACTGTAACAAACGTAGCCCTCTGGTGGGGGATACTGACAGTGAGGAAGGCTATGCATGTGTGGCAGCAGGATGCTTATGGGAAATCTCTGTACCTTCCTCCTAATTTTGTTTGAACCAAAACTGCGCTTAAAAAACTGTCTCAGAAAAATAGAACACAATACGACCCAGCAGTCCCACTACTGGGCACATACCCTGAGAAAACCATAATTCAAAAAGAGTCATGTACCACAATGTTCACTGCAGCTCTATTTACAATAGCCAGGACATGGAAGCAACCTAAGTGTCCATCGACAGATGAATGGATAAAGAAGATGTGGCACGTATATACAATGGAATATTACTCAGCCATAAAAAGAAATGAAATTGAGTTATTTGTAGTGAGGTGGATGGACCTACAGTCTGTCATACAGAGTGAAGTAAGTCAGAAAGAGAAAAACAAATACTGTATGCTAACACATATATATGGAATCTAAAAAAAAAAAAAAAAGATTCTGAAGAACCTAAGGGCAGGACAGGAATAAAGACTCAGACGTAGACAATGGACTTGACACGGGGAGGGGGAAGGGTAAGCTGGGACGAAGTGAGAGAGTGGCATGGACTTATATACACTACCAAATGTAAAATAGATGGCTAGTGGGAAGCAGCCGCATAGCACGGGGAGATCAGCTCGGTGCTTTGTGACCACCTAGAGGGGTGGGATAGGGAGGGTGGGAGGGAGACGCAAGAGGGAAGAGATATGGGGATATATGTATATGTATAGCTGATTCACTCTGTTATGAAGCAGAGACTAACACACCATTGTAAAGCAATTATACTCCAATAAAGATGCTAAAAAAAAAAAAAAGTCTCAGTCATAGAAAAAGAGATCAGATTTGTGGTTATCAGAGGTGAAGGGTGGCAAGGAGGGGGAACTGGATGAAGACAGTCAAAAGGTACAAACTTCCAGTTATAAGATAAATAAGTACTAGGGATCTAATGTTCAACATGATAATTAACACTGCTGTATGTTATATATGAAAGTTGTTAAGAGACTGAATCCTAAGAGTTCTCATCGCAAGGAAAAAATATTTTTTATTTCTTTAATTTTGTATCTATATGAGATGATGGATGTTTACTAAACTTATTGTGATAATCACTCCATGATGTATGCGAGTCAAATCATTGTGCTGCACACCTTAAACTTACACAGTATTTGTATGCCAATTATACCTCAATAAAACTGGAAGAAAAAAATTTGTCTTGAAAAAGAAGACTACCTCTGATGTTTACTAGCTGTGTGAACAATAAGCTAGCTTAACTACTAGCTTAAACAAGTTGACTTACCTAAGCATCAGAAAAACTGAACTTCTCACGCTACTATACATAAAACAGATAATCAACAAGGACCTACTGTATAACACAAGGAACTCTACTCAATATTCTGTAATAACCTATATGGGAAAAGAATCTGAAAAAGAATGGATGGATTATATGTAGAACTGAATCATTTAGCTGTACACCTATAACTAACAAAACATCGTAAATCAACTATACTCCAATATAAAATAAAAATTAAATTTAAAAAAGTAGAACTTCTAATTTTCCACAGGGTTTTGATCCTCTGACAAGAAAAATATACATTAAAACAGTTTATTTTTATTTTTTTATTGAAGTATAGTTGATTTACAGTATTATATTAGTTTCAGGTATACAACATAGTTATCCAATGTTTTTATAGATTATACTCCATTTAAAGTTTTTTATAAAATATTGGCTATATTCCCTGTGCTATACAATATATCCTCATAGCTTGTTTATTTTATACATAGTAGTCTGTATCTCTTAATCCCATATCCCTATTTTCGCCCCCCCCCCCCCCACTTCCCTCTCCCCACTGGTAACCACTAGTTTGCTTTCTATATCTGTGAGTCTGTTTCTGTTTTGTTATCTTCATTTGCTTGTTTCATTTTTACATGAAAACTCTTTAAAATCTTCCATATAATGTAATGGGTTATTAGTATAAGAAGTTTAAATTAGAAAAAGCAAATCATTTGGAGTGTTCTTTGGACATTTTATTTGCATACCATTTTACAGATTTATTTCTTTGCATTTCTCCCTTTTATTAAAATAAACATCCTAATTTACTTTAATATAAAATTCTATTTTTAAAAAGACATTTAAATCTCAAGAGTTGAGAAGTTTCCAAGTAATTTGGTTTAAAAGTCTTGTCCAAGGAAAATAAATAAAAACTACCATCACTCAAGAATGATGTGCTTTATGCACAGGGTCACTAACAAAATGCCCCTGCATGGGTTACATAGATATGTAATGGGGTCTGATGTTTCATAATAATCTTTAAAGCTGTATTCTTTCTGCAGAGAGCATTTTGCATATTAAACGTGTAAGGATAATCCTTACTTCCAAAGAAATTTTGTTCTCTCCCATTTTTCTATTAAAATATCAGGCTCCCTCCATAAAGTTTTCATTTTCTCATTTTTGATAAAACCTTGAGTACAAGAAATACTTTCCTCTTAACTTTGCAAGAAGTGCAAATGTGATGCAACTTATAGATTTTTGTCTGAGAAACATGAGGGAAAGGTAAGACTAGAGAATGCAAGGCAAGCTAGAGTATGAATGCCCCATCTAAAGAGGGCCATGTTCTAGACAACTGTTGCTATGCAATGAGATTAAGAGCCAGTATTCACAGAATGTCTGGGGTTTTCTTCATGTAAAGCCATAAATCCACATTTTATGCAAATTTTCCTAATTTTAAACATGAGCAACTAATTCAAAAATTTGTAAACACTGTGGGTCAAATTAAGCCTCCAACTTATCAATTGACAATCTCTGGAATATATCGTACTTTGGACTCTGGGATTTTGAAACAGAAAATGTGTCTTAATTCTGCCTTTGCTACTTACTAAACTCAGTAAAAACTTGGGCAAGCAGTCTTATTTCACTAATCTAAAAAGTTGTCAAAATAATTTCTTCATCAGGCTGTTTACTCTTCGCAATATTTTGTTATAAAATTTTTCAAACATAAAGAAATTTAAAGAATGTTATAATGGACATCCATATACTTGCCATCTAGATTCTGCTTTTGACATTTTACTATGCTTGCTCTATTCAATCTATCCAATCATCAATCCATCTTCCTTTTAGGATCGGTTTCAAAGTAGTTGCAGACATCAGTATACATCCTTCATTAGATTGTTTTGAGGAATAAATGGAATGATGTGCAGAAAGCATCAAGCACGATATTTAGCATACAGATAAAGAGTCCTAATAGCCCCCTTCCTTCTATCTGTTTATTATCTGTAGCTTGAATGTCATTGGTCCCACTAAGAGTGTGTGCTTTATATTGGGGGAAGAAGGATATTTTTATAATAACTTTTTTGTCAAAAATCCTCTTGGCCCCTACCTTCACAATGTATCTAGAACCTGGACTTCCAGTATCAGCCAAAACAGAGTATCCCCATTCCTCTCTAATCCTCCCTCTTGTTACAAAAGCAAAAACAACTTTAGACATAATAAAACAAACATAGCAACACTCTAAAAAGTTGGAAAGAAGTCAGACTGGCTTGGACAGGAATGACACTGATGTGAGTTATCTGGATTTTCTTTCTGCTTCCCATGTATCCTGGACGGGGCAGTAGAGAAGCCTATACCCTGAAACCACCAACAGGCACAGATAAAAAAGCCTCGGGGTTTCCCTGGTGGCGCAGTGGTTGAGAATCTGCCTGCCAATGCAGGGGACACGGGTTCGAGCCCTGGTCTGGGAAGATCCCACACGCCGCGGAGCAGCTGGGCCCGTGAGCCACAATTACTGAGCCTGCGCGTCTGGAGCCTGTGCTCCGCAAGAAGAGAGGCCGCGATAGTGAGAGGCCCGTGCACCGCGATGAAGGGTGGCCCCCGCTTGCCACAACTGGAAAAAGCCCTCGCACAGGAACGAAGACCCAACACAGCCATAAATAAACAAAAACAAACAAACAAAAGCTTCAAGAAAAGCCTGCTCCCTGTAACCAAAGGACTGGGAAAAGGGTAGACTAATAGAACTGGGAACATTTTAGTAATACTGGCCCTACTCTAGCCAAATACCAAAGAAAAAACTGTCCACTCACCATTGTGGTATCAGTAGACCATGCAGATAGCTAGATTTCTGGCCCCACCAGAGACAGTTAGGAGAAGCAATTATGAGATGGCACTTCATTTCCTCCACTGGACGGGTGTCAGTGGTCCAAACAAGAGCTGAACTTCCATCCCCATTCTGCAGCAAAAAGGCAGAATAAGATGGTATGAGGTGTTGCTGGTTGACACTCCACTTTCAGTGGAAAGCTGAAGTTACATCTTTACCCAGCAGCAACAAGCTGGAATGAGGTTAGCATTCTATTCCCCTACTCCTGGTATTGGCAGGGACCAGCTGGAAGCTGGACTTCCACCCCCTGGCAGTGGCAACAGATAGAAGGAGGAAGAAGGAAGCAGCACTCAGTGGCAAACCACTTTACCTACCAGGGTAGTGTCAGTGGGACTCAGTGGGGAGCTGAACTTCTAGCCCCACCCAGAGGCAAAGAGGCAAAACAAGGTGGTTCAAGGTGGTGCTAGTCAACATGCTACCTTCTCTCCACCATTGGTGTCAGTGGGTCCAATGGGAGCTGAGCCTCTACCCCCACCAAGTGACAGGCAGGTAGAATAAGTCAAATGTTAGCTGGTACCCCACTCTCTCTCCTCCCTGGTGTCACCAGGGCCAAATAGGGAGCTGAATATCCATCTCACTTGGATCTACACCTAAACCAATCCACTACGTGGAAAAGACTAAGATTAGATAGGATCCAGTGCCTCACAACATAACACCCAAAATGTCCAGTATACAATAAAAAAAATTGCTTCTCATACCAAAAACTAGGAAAATCTCAACTTGAATGAGAAAAGACAATCAACAGACACAAACACTGAGATAACACAGATGTTGGAATTATCTGTCAAGGATTTTAAAGTAGCCAGCATGCTTCAGTGAGCAATTACAAACACACTTGAAATAAATTTTTTTAAAAAAAGAAAGTCTCAGCAAAGGGATAAAAGATATAAAGAAAAACCAAATAGAATGTTAAAGCTTTAAAATAAAATAACCAAAATTTTAAAACTCACTGAATGGGCTCAATAGCAGAATAAATATGACAGAAGAAAGAATCAGTCAATCTGAAGACAGAAAAACAGGAATTACTCAATCTGAACAGAAAAAGAAAACAGATGGAAATGTATCCACTGTTCGCCACTTCCTCTAATACCACCCTGGTCCAAGGCACTATGATATTTTGCCAGAATATAGCAATAGCCATCTAACTGGTCTCACTTCTTTAAACTTTGCCCCTCAAATCTATTTTATACCAAAGTAATCATTTAAAAATGTAAATCAGATCAAGTAATTCTTCTTCTCAGTGGATTCCCATTTCTCTCAGAGTAAAAGTCAAAGTTTTAAAATGGTCTACAAGTCCCTTCAGGATTTATCCCCTGTTGCCTCTCTGCCTGTTGTAGTCAAAATTATGAAATGGCCCCATGATCTCCACCTCCTGGTGTTACTCCTACAGTTACCTTACATGGAAAAGGGATTTTGCAAATGTAATTAATGTTATTAATCAGTTGATCTTAAGGTGAAGAATTATCTGGGTGGGCCTAACCTAATCACATGAACCTTTGAAAAGCAGAGAGTTAAATCCAGCTAATTGCAGAAGAACAAGCCAGAGAGATTCCAGATATGAAAAGGATTCAATGCACCATTTCTGGCTTGAAGATAGAGAGGGCCACATGGGAAGGAAAATGCGTGGCCTCTAGAAGCTAAGACCTCCAACTGGCAGCCAGCAAGAAAACAGGGACCTCAGTCTTTGTTAAGACTAATGGTTAATTTTATATGTCAACTTGACTGGGCCACAGGGTGCCCAGATACTTAGTTAAACGTTATTCTAGGTGTGTCTGTGAGGAAGTTTCTGGACAAGACTAACATTTGAATTAGTGTACTGAGTAAAGCTGATTGTCCTCTCTCGTATGGGTAGCCCCATCCAACCCATCCAAGGCCTGAATAAAACCAAAGGCAGGGTAAGAGAGAATCTGCTCTTTCTTTCCTTCTTTGAGCTGTGTCATTGGTCTTCTAACTTTGGACTCAGACTTTAGCTAGAAGTTATACCATTGGCCCTCCTGGGTCTCCAGCTTGCCAACTATAGATCCTGGAACTTCTCAGCATTCATGACTGCATGAGCCAATTCCTTATGATAAAATATATGTAATACAGTCCTACGACCACAAGAAACTGAATTCTGCCAACAACCTAACTGAATATGGAACCGGGTTTTTCCCCAGAGCTTCCCAATAAAGTTTGGCCTGGCTGACACCCTGATAACAGCCTTAAGAAATCCTAGGCAGACAGCCTAGACAAGCCCACCCAGACTTCTGACCAACAGAACTGTGAGATAATAGTGGGTGTTGGTTTAAACTACTAAGTTTGTGGTAATTTGTTACTCATCAATAGAAAACTAGTACACTGAGTTCATCTTTTACCATTCTCATTCCCTTGTTCACTCATTCAGCCACACTGGCCTCCTAGCTCTTCTTTGACAACGCCAGGCACCCTCCCACCTTAGGGCCTCTATTCTTTCTGGCTGGAATGTTTCCTTTAGATATCATATGACTAGTTTTCTCACCCCTTCAGTCTTTCCTCAGCTGTCACCTTCTCAATAAATCCTGTCCAGGCCCATCCCTGAAAGCACCTATCCTTTTTACACTGGTCTGCTTTTTCTTTTTCTCAAAATATTTATTGCTTTCTGACATGCTATATAACAAACTTATTTATGGCATCTATTTCTTTTTAGTGGTCTACCCCCATCAGAATGTATACTCGTAATAGTAGGGATTTTTGTTTTGCTTACAAACTTTCCGAGTAGCTGGAACAGTTCCTGACATAGTAGGTGCTTACAAAGTATTTGCAGAAGAAAATGAATTAACTCTGTCAAAATGAAAATGGGGCTTCCCTGGTGGCGCAGTGGTTGAGAATCTGCCTGCCAATGCAGGGGACACGGGTTCGAGCCCTGGTCTGGGACGATCCCACCTGCCGCGGAGCAACTAGGCCCGTGAGCCACAATTACTGAGCCTGCGCGTCTGGAGCCTGTGCTCGGCAACAAGAGAGGCCGCGATAGTGAGAGGCCCGCGCACCGCGATGAAGAGTGGCCCCCGCTCGCCGCAACTAGAGAAAGCCCTCGCACAGAAACGAAGACCCAACACAGCCATAAATAAATAAATAAATAAATAAATAAAGTTTTAAAAAAACTTTAAAAAAAAAAAAGAAAATGAATTAACTATTAATACGTAGCATTATTACCTATTACTTATAGTCCAAGCTCTGATGTGCATTGTAAATCCTTCCTCATAATAAGGTTAAATATAGATATAATGCATCTCTTTGTGCAAGGAAATGTGATAGCAAATAACAAAATCTGTGTAATCATTAGTATAAAAATACATTGGCTGGCTCTTTGCCATTCTTACAACATTAAGAGCAGGAAAATAGAAGAGGAACCTTTAATGATCGGAACTGAGATATCTGGGAGAGGAGGGTGGGTGATACAAAAAGCACCTTGGTCAAACCTAAGGCTTGCAGAATACATTTTTTGAAACTACTGATAGAGAAAATTCAACTAGGTGACTTCTAAGATCCTTTACAATTCTACGTTCCATACTTCTCCAGCTTCTACACAGACTCAATGAACGGTTGCCTTAAGATTTCATCTCTCATCCTTTTATTGATGATCATCAAATCTGCATTTGCAGGCCTCTCTGAGAACCTAAATTCCTATCCATTGTCTCTAACTGCTTCTGCACATCTCCACAAGGATGTCCCACTAGTACCTGGAACTGAGCATTTCAAAATCATACTCATCCTCATGACCCACCCACCCCTCTTTTGCCAGTTACTTAGATGTTCTTCCTTCCTCCTCCTCCAATACCTGAATCAATCTCTGGACCCTCTGTTCCTCCCTTCAAATTACCACTCTCATGTTACCCTTTCTTTTCATTATCACTGCCATCACTTTTGGGCAGGCTGTCACTTCCTCAAACCTGGATTACTTGGACAACATCCTCACTGGTTTTCCTGTCTCCCATCATATCTGTGCTTCCAACTCCATCAATCCTATTATGGTCATTTGTTAATCTTCCTAAAATGGATTTAAATATTCTTCGTGCCTCAAAACTCTTCCAGTGAATCCCCACTGCCTACAGAGTAAATTTTAATTAACAATCAAACAGACAACAAACCCACAGGCTGGCATGTAAGATCTTTCATGGTCTGGCCTATTCAGTCTAGTCTCTTGTCCCCCAACTTCTCTCCCTCTTTTTGGATACATCCATCCTACTGAATACTACTGTGGTGCTCATTACAAGAACAGATGTTTTAAACAAAAGAAACTTGTAAGTCTAGTTTAAGAAAATGTTTTGGAATTAAGGAATAAATTTGCATGGTATTTTGGCATTTGTTACGGTGAGGAGTTCAGACATCTGCCCTGATATTAGCATCTTTTTGATATGCAAATTTATCATAATTGGGGAGGCCATCTTCACAGGTAATGAATTGCTGGTGTCATATATCCTGGTGAAAGTAAAAGCAATGTACATCTTGAGTGGGCCACCCTATGAACTGTGCTCTCCACTTGTTTCTACAGGGAGCCCCGCAAGGTGGTCCTGCACAAAGGCTCCACCGGCCTGGGCTTCAACATCGTGGGCGGGGAAGATGGAGAAGGCATTTTTGTATCCTTCATTCTGGCTGGTGGACCAGCAGACCTGAGTGGGGAGCTCCAGAGAGGAGACCAGATCCTATCTGTGAGTATTTCTTCTTAATCTTTATTCCCTCCATGTCTGACACCATTTGGGAGAAAGTCACTCCCAGTTATAGCTCCAAAAGCACCTTAATTACAAAGGGAAAGTGGAGGAGAGCGTTATGGCTGCAGGTGCATGTTGTAATTTAAAGGCTGTTCAGGTGTTTGAAGCGCGTTCCCTCAGATACAGGTAAGGGTGCTAGTGGCTTCATTTAGATATTTCTGTTTCCAACAGAACATTGAGAAGCATGCATTTTTGAGGTATGTTACTTATTTTTCAAAATGCCCAATTTCTTTCAAAATCCATCACTGTACACTAAACACTGTATCTTTATGATGTACATAGTTTGTTGCATACAACTATGTGAGAATAATGTATAAAATGGTGCTACATACGATGTGGTGACATTGGTTAAGTGGTAGCAGCATCACCATTTACCTAAATACAAAAATGACTAGGAACGAGTGAATAAGCACTTATTTACCAGGCATTTTATAAAAGTAATTGTTAATTCCCACAATCACCCTGAAAGGTACTGCCCCACGTCCAGATGAAAAGAATAAGGTTCAGAGGGGTTAAATAACTTGTCAGAGTTAACCTAACCAAAGAGTCAGAGCTGGGATTTAAATATTCGGTTTTAATGCCCACCACCTACCTCCCCTCATCCCTCCCCCTCCTTCCTTCCTGCCATCCATCTTTCCCTCCATCTTGCTTTCCCTCCTCCTTTCTTCTCCAAGCCCTTTCTTCTATTTGAATACCTACTGACTGCTTCTTTCTGCTACATCAAGCTACCTCCCTCGGATAAACTCTATGATAAATAGTTAAATCCACTGTGAGTGTTCATGCCCATACTGCAATTTTGGCAATCATGCAAATAATAATAGAGAATTACACGAGGAGCCCAGTTTTATGGCTGAGGTTATGGTTCACAACTCAATGAAGCATTTAGTTTGTGGTTTTCATTGTATACTTGGAAAAATTTGCCTTTGCTTTATAGCTATGGTTTATAGCTAGAATTTTCCAAGTGACCTTATATTTGTTAACCATCCCTCCAACTCCTACCCATGCACACATGATTTACCTGTATAATGTAGTCAGCTGACCTAAGCAAAGTGTCCAGTGGTCTGCAGGCATGGCCCTGCCTTATGTGTTTCTCTGGTTCTCCCACACATGCAGGTTCCTGCTCACTCATCAACTAGCAGATGTCTAGAAAGACTGAGTATGGGATAAATAGGGTAAGGTCCCATGCCAGGCCTTTGTTCTGTCACCCAATGTCATGCCTTCAACTACTTCACCCCACTTACTTCTTCTATACTTAAATGATATATATGATATAACTTTAAAGGTTTAATAAGCTATTAAACCTCATCGCCCATATTTATTTACACACCTGTCTTTCTCTACAAAGTTACAAAAAACTCCCTGAAAGCAAATTCTGTATCGTTTTAATGATTTTGTATCCTCAACATTTAGCACGGTGCCTGACACATAGCAGTCTCTCAAAAAACGTTTATTGATGGAAAAGTACTGAATTAAAAATAGTGATGCCTTAAAAAGTCACTATAGGGACTTCCCTGGCAGCCCAGTGGTTAAGACTTCACCTTCCAATGCAGGGAGTACAGGTTCAATCCCTGGTCAGGGAGCTAAGATCCCACATGCCTCGAGGCCAAAAAACCAAAACATAAAGCAGAAGCAACATTGTTACAAATTCAGTAAAAGACTTTAAAAATGGTCCACATCAAAAGAAAAGAAAAGAACTTTAAAGAAAAAAAGAAAGTCACTATAACCTGGGAGACTGACTCTAAAATACTTTCTAGAACAATACTTCCTCCTCCTGGCTCAAAATCTGTAGACTGGGACGTCCCTTGCAGTCCAGCGGTTAAGACTCCACACTTCCACAGCAAGCGGTGCAGGTTCGATACCTGGTCCAGGACCTAAGATCCCGCACGCCGCACCGTGCAGCCAAAAAAAAAAAACTGTAGACTGGGGGACCACTCTGTCATTTCATCACAATCAGCATTCACATTGTCATAGCACTTTCCCAGACACAAAGCACTTTCACATGCATTGATTCTGGGAATCTTCAAAGAAATCTTAAGCGTCAGGATATGTTATTATTACTCTCACTTTCCGTATCAGGGGAAGGGGATTCAGAATGGCTAACTGATTTGTCCAAAGCTCCACAGCTACTGACTATGACTTTGCACTCAAAAGCAGGTCTCTTGACCCAAAATCAGTGTTCTTTCTCCTCACAGCACAATCTCTCTTCAAAACCTTGACAACGGTCTCATTCAGCACCTTCTTCGTACACATTGCTCTGTGTGCACACCACATTCAGGAGCACACAGAACTATAACAAGCTAATATTTACATGGTGCTTTGAGTCAGACACAGTTATAGCTAATTTAATATTATAACAACCCTGTGCCTTATTATGCTCATTTGAAGGATGAATAAACTGAGGCACAGAGAGGATATTAGACTTTTTAGCTCTGTTTAAATGAGAAATCCACTAAGCCGTGGGTTTTACTTGTTTTAACCTCTATGTGTGTGGTAGAAAAAGAGATGAGCCAATAACCTTCTTATGGCTCAACAGAGAAAACTCCCAAGTATTTCTGCTTTTAGAAGTAGATGTACCCATTTAAATATTATTGCCAGGACCACAGAGTAAGCAAGGCAAACAATCAGAATTATAGTCTTCTTAGAGATTACAATTCATAGAACATAATAATCTCTGAAGTTCAAATATCATATCCGTCTTTTATGTAAAACAATTGCAAAAATTGTTCAACAATGAAAATATCATCTGCTTTTTGCAATTGAAAAGAAAAAAGGGAAGATTTCTCCTTTTTAGCTTGTAAAAATTTATAAAAAGTGTGGCTAGAAAGTGTCTAGTTTAAAGGCTCAGTATTGGAATTTCATTGGTTTAACACTGCAGGGAAAGAATAAACAGGCTTGAGAAGCTCAAACATTATTACAATATGGAAAGAAAAATGACAGAATAGAATTATTAACAATGGAATATGGAGGATAATATTTTGCACCTACAGCTTGCGCTGGACATGTAAGGACAAGTTATAACTTCCTGGAAAACACAAGAACAAAAACTCTATAAACAAAAATTGAATACAGGGACTTCCCTGGTAGCGCAGTGGTTAAGGATCTGCCTGCCAATGCAGGGGACACGGGTTCAAGCCCTGGTCTGGGAATATCCCACATGCCGCGGAGCAACGAAGCCCATGCACCACAACTACTGAGACTGTGTGCCGCAACTACTGAAGCCCGTACACCTAGAAGCCCATGCTCAACAAGAGAAGCCACCACAATGAGAGGCCCGTGCACCGCAACGAAGAGTAGTCCCCACTCGCCACAACCAGAGAAAGCCTGCGCGCAGCAACGAAGACCCAATGCAACCAAAATAAATTTTAAAATACCTTTAAAAAAAAATTCAATACATAGGGCTTCCCTGGTAGCACAGTGGTTAAGACTCTGCCTGCCAATGCAGGGGACACAGGTTCGAGCCCTGGTCCAGGAAGATCCCACGTGCCACAGAGCAGCTAAGCCCGTGCGCCACACCTACTGATGCCCATACACTGTAGGGGCCGCGTGCCGCAACTGCTGAGCCCACATGCTGCAACTACTGAAGCCCATGCACCTAGAGCCCGTGCTCCGCAACAAGAGAAGCCACCGCAATGAGAAACCCATGCACCACAATGCAGAGTAGCCCCCTCTCGCTGCAACTAAAAAAAAAAAGACAGCCCATGCACAGCAACGAGGACCCAACAAAGCCATAAATAATTAATTTAAATAAATAAATACATTCAATACATAGATTTCTAAGTCATGTAAGATTAATTTGCAAATAAGTTATGCTATGCTAACAATAACATAGTAAGTTTAGAGATGAGAAATAGAATCCCCAGGAAAGAGAGCTGGAAGGTAGATCGCTGCTCTCAATTGGTCTCCATAAAGAAGGAAATTGTATAATAGACAGTTACCTTTCTAATTAGGGATATAATGTTGATCCCTATTTCCCAGAATTTTTCTCCCATATAGACTATAGAATCTTTTTAGATAATTTATTTTATTAATGGCTTACTATGTGCCAGGTTCTGTACTAGGAATTGAAATCTCAAAGATGAATGAGATAAATAGACTAATCTCAAGATGCTTACTGCCTAAAAGCAGATCCACTTGTCCTTCGGTAACCACGAGGGATTGGTTCCAGGACACCCCACTGATAACAAAATCCACTATGCTCAAGTCCCTTATATAAAATGGCATAGCACAATGTATACAGTTGGCCCTCCATATCAGCAGGTTTTGCATCCGTGCATTCAACCAACTGCAAATCCAAGGCCAACTGTATATCAATGCATCTAACATAGGTAGAGACAGAGATGGCAAACTGAGGAAAGAGAAGAGAGAAAGCACTTAGAACAGAGCATGTCACACTCTAAGTACTCAATCAATACTATTACTACTAACTAGTCTGCCTTAAGAATGTGTCTGATGTTTTTTAAAGTCTGTCAGATAACCATGTCTAAGGAAAGTCTCTTTTAGATAGTTTGAGCCATTCCTTCTTTGGGGCAGGGCTTGGACTAGAGGAGCATTTCCCAAAGTGAGTTCACAGGATATTGGAACAGCAGGATTGCATTAGGTTGCTACTGAGAGAAAGGGTTCCCTAGTGAGCAGGTTTCTTCACTGAAGAGCTTTTCAAAAACATGTTTACCAGTGTACATTGGGAATCTCCTTAGAGGCAGATAAAGTATATGGTTTTTCCCAAACGTATTTGACCACGAAACCATTACATAAGGAGCACCTCATAGGACCCCAGTAGTGGGAAATGCTTGAGTAGATATGTTTACAGTTCCCCTAATTGACTGTTTTCCGACAAGATAGTCACACTCGCCTATACAGAAAAGGCAACTAGCCTTTCACTATGTTTTAAGATTGTGGGCGCCATCTAGTGTTCATATATTGTCTAAACACTTTGCATGGCAACCTGGAGATGGAGGTGGATTCCCAGGCGCCATTGCAAGGATTTATCCTGCACTTCCTCCTCCCCACCAGAGCTACAGAACTAAAGTGGTTAAGATGCCGGAAAAAATCGTCACCTGAGGCCACATTCCATACACGTATTGTGAGTGATCTTTTCTCTCCAGTTTCTCCTTTATGTATTCTATCTCTCAGGGATTTATTACAGAAAGTCTTATCCAATAATTGAACCATCTCCTTGAGGTATTTGTGGAGGAGAATTTAGGGCATTCAGCATGCAATCACGTTAACTAGTACAGTAGTCTCCTCAGGCAGTCTTTCTGCAGAGGGAAAGATAGAAGTGCTTCTGTTATTATTTGTTTCAGTGCCTTGTTATGAAAAAATGTATATATATGGAGCGGAGCATGCAGAAGCAATACCACTATAAAGAGATTCTTTTCTGCCTCACCAAGCAGTTTTAGTCTGTTCAATCCTCAGGAGTCTAAAAAAGATCACCCTAGCTGACCCTGCAAACTCCAAAATTCACTCTTGATGGACTTTAAGTATTTAACTCACTCTGTTCCAAGACAGGTAGTTGGGAATATGTGTGGCCAGAAGTGAAATGTTGCAGCCGTTGCAGTGAAGGTAGAATAGGTAATTGTGAATTTTCAAACTGAAATTGAAATTGCATTGTGATTTGGGAGGAGTGAAAATGAGTCACAGCTCATCTGGGTGTTTCACTAACTCTCAGGTTTCCTTCCTATCTTCATGTTTAGAGCCATGCAGAAGGGAAGGGCTTTCTTTGTTAGATCCTTACTGTCAAGTTACTCAACTGGAATTCGAGCACTACATACACTCTTCACCATCCTGGGGTACTGGTAAAGTCACCCTTATATTGTTACCTCAAATGACAACTCTTAATCCCTTCCAGTGAAATCCAGCCCTCCTCCTGCCCACCCCGCCCCACAAACAATAAATAAAAAGTCCCAAATTATTTATTTAATTCCCTGAAGTAGTCCTCTTAAAAGCTGACCAACCCCATCCCTTCCAGTGACCATGCCATATGGGCCATGTCCTTCCTCTCCAGCTCTGTCCCCAGCCCCATGGAGGATTCCTGTTTTCATTGTTCTCAGTGCTCAAGGGTTTCTGTTTAAGGGATTGTTTCTCAGCGTTCCTGAAACCTGCCTTCCAGAGAGGCTCTGAGGACTGTGCAGAGGTGAGGACAAGAGCCCTCTCCCCACTCTGTGTTGCTTCGTCACCTTGTTTCCAAAAGCACAACAGCTTAAACTAGAAATCTTACGAAGTCTCTCACCTAATCAGCACATTTAGTTTCTCTCCTCTCATCCTCAACACTTGGAGTCACTCAAACCCCAGCAAAACCTCCACCCTTCCCTCAGGGACAAGCGTCAGTCCCAGCTCTGGTTATCCTGGCCAGAGAGGGTTTTTTTTGTTTGTTTTTTTGTTGTTTTTTTTCTGGTTGAGCTCCACCTACTCCATCTCTCCCAACAAAAGAAGAGCAACAAGACGCACAGACCAACACAAGTGTAAACACAACAGTATAGATTTCCAAACTGAGATGATTTAATATCTGCATTTGGGTTAACGGGGATTTTACAGCTTCCCCCAAGAAAATGGGTAGACCTGTCCTTCCTTTGTAACCAAGGGCCTGTCTTATAATTTTGCTCAAAGAAACAGTATTTGCTGAAGGGAATACTGAACACCTTTAGCTTAAAAGACATTAGACAGGTCAGGGGTTGGGGGGGGTAATAAATTGGGAATTTGGAATTAACAGATACACACTATTAAATATAAAATAGATAACAACAAAGACCTATTGTAGAGCACGGGGAACTATATTCAATATCTTGTAATAACCTATAACAGAAAAGAATCTGAAAAAAAAATATATATACATAAAATTGAATCACTTTGGGCTTCCCTGGTGGCGCAGTGGTTGAGAATCTGCCTGCCAATGCAGGGGACACGGGTTCGAGCCCTGGTCTGGGAAGATCCCACATGCCGCGAAGCAACTGGGCCTGTGAGCCACAACTACTGAGCCTGCGCGTCTGGAGCCTGTGCTCCGCAACAGGAGAGGCCGTGATAGTGAGGGGCCCGCGCACTGCGATGAAGAGTGGCCGCTGTTCACCGCAACTAGAGAAAGCCCTCGCACAGGAACAAAGACCCAACACAGCCAAAAATTAATTAATTAATTAATTAATTTTTTTTAAAAACTGAATCACTTTGCTGTACACTTGAAACATTGTAAATCAACTATAGTTCAATTTTTTTTTTTTTTTTTATAGTTCAATTTTTAAAAAAAAAAGACATTAGACAATATACAATTTTGGTGTGTCCCCACAATGCCCCCTGCTTCTCATCAAGGTTTCGGAAAATTCAGGGTCCTGTATCCGCCAGGGCACCCTATTAAACAACTTGTAAGTGAAATCTAACCAAGTGGAATTGTTGATGTTTTTGAAAACGTGAAGACTTCTTGCCTTAACCCTGATCAGTTAAATTCAGGCTTCTGGCCCAGAAACCACACGGAGGCTGCCTCCCCAAACCTCTGTGCCTGGTCCAGGCATTGTTCTCTCCGTTGACCCCCATTCTGTCTAGATTCACTGACTTTTCTGGCTCTGGCACTCACCTCTCAATTTTGAAGCCCACTCAGATGTCTCCCCACCTTACTGGATCTGTCTTCCTGCCCAACTCAGAGCCCACACCTTTCTTGCTCAGGGACCACCTCAAATAAAAACAGTGAAGTATGGCCAGTGAAGAGACTTTTCTTCAGCCTCAGCTTCAGAGCCCCACCATCGAGGCTGACCCCTGGCCTGCTCACCAGAGGGTAGGGATTCAGCAGGGCCTACTGCAGCCCTATAAATCCTTTTTTTCATATAGACTGTCCAGGATACACACACACATCCCCCATCACATACAAACTTCCAGACTTTGGGAAGAGTGAGCCTTTCAAAAAGCATATGTGATCATGTTGTTTCTCCCCTTAAACTTTCAGTGGCTTTCTGTTGTTGTGAAGATAAAATCCAAAATTCTTGATACAGCCTACAAAATTTCACAGGGTCTGGCCCTTGCTTACCTCACTGGCCTCTTCCCTACTCTCACTTTCACCCCGACCACCCTGGCTTTTTCTTTCCCTCCCGTCATGTTCAAAATATTTAGCCACTTGGCACGTACAACTTCACAGCAGCCCATACGATGAAGGACCACATTGCCGCAGCTGCCGGATTGTGGGGAGATGGGGTCCTCTAGGCATCACAGTTGTGGGTCACTCGAGAGGACTCAGGACAGCACTTCTCTACAGACAATCCACACAGAAGTGTTTCCTTGTTTTAGCAAAAGGAATGGCCAGGTTGATACATGTGGGACTTCTTCCACGGGCCTGTGCATGTACTGAAATTTCTCTGCAGAGGAACTTAGAGTGAACCCAAGGCCTTCTAGTACCTAAAAGGGACCAGAGAACTCATGGAGTGCCCCAGGCTACACTTAAGAAGCATCCCTATTTTCTGACATAGAATCTGGCTGGTAATAACTGTCAAATGAATAAATTCAATAAACTTTATGGACATAGTAGGGAAGCAAATGTAACATGCTATTTTCTGGTACATTCCTTAAGTACTGCTTATTCAATGTCATTAGCACTATATATATATATATATATATATATATATATAAAATCTTTCACAACTTGTAGACATGCTGCAAAAATAGTACATCGGGAAACATGTAAAGTCAGACCTCTAATAGATAACCCACAGGACAACTACTCAAGGACTCAGCTTTAAGCAGCCTTCAAAAGTCTGAAATTCAGTTCAGTGATACCAATTCCAGCTTTTCTCAAAGTGATATTTCTATATCATACCAGGTCTGTGAAATGCTCTATGAAAAAAGAAAGGTTCATGATCAAATAAAGGATCCGAGAATCTCTACAGCAATAAAGAAATGCTGTTAAAGCATTTTCTAACCTTACTTAACTAAAGAATCTTTTTCCCCCTGGAATATGAGTTACTATCTAACTGGACATACTTTTAGAAATTCTGCCTTAAACTAAACTCCGGAAAAACTCATGCAGGTGTTTTATTTGGGAGAAGTAACATTTTCACATTAAAATATCATTTGCAGAGCTCAGGGGATGGGGTAGGGAGAGTGCAAACCAAAAACCTAAGACAGAGGAACTATCCTCCTCAATCTAGAAAGATCTTCCTCAAACAGTAGTGCAAATCAGAGCCGGCACATGGAGCATTAGATAAGGGGTATTCTGTACATACAATTTATTAACCTATTTGCATAAAACCAATCCACAGACATTTCCTAAGCATCCACTAAGCAGCAAAAACTACTGGGCAAAAAAAAATAATTGTGTCCTTAGCGAACATATAGCCTCACAAGGGGAGACAGACAAATAAATAGGTTATTTCCACAATAACATGGTAAGTGTTAATGGTAAATTCAGGGGATCACATGGGCACCAAGGAGAGACTGTCATTAGCCCAGTCTGGGAAATGTGGGAAGGCTTCTGGAGGAAAAGCTTCCCAAAAAAAGACTCCGAGGAAGCAGGAACAGTGGGGAATTAGGAATAAAATGCTTCATATTTTTGAGTATCTGCTTAGCACCAAGTATTATGATTTCACTGAATCCTAACAATAACCTTGTTGGGTTGAAGGCTCAGAGAAATTCAGTAATTTGCCCAAAATCACACAGATAATCAGCAATGACAGTGGCATTTGAACGACCATTGCTTCTGATTTCAAAGCTATGCTCTTTCTGCAATGCCAGCCTTCAGAAAGAAAATGTAACTTGGCAGTTTGCTTATGTCTAAGGCTGTCTGCACTCTAAGTCCAGTTAGTGAGAAAAACATAAATGCCTGAAATAATAAACTATTTACAAGGAGAAATATGAGCCACCATAGGAAGCCATCATACACATAGATTCTAAAATTGGGGAGACTTAAAAGCAACATCTAGATCCTCCAAAGCTTCCCCTGAGGGCAGGGTCTGTGTTTTAGCATCTCTGCATCCCACTGATTAATACAGAACCCTGCTACCCGGCAAATGTTAATGAATGAATGAAAGAAGACATTCATTCATTAACTTCTCTGAAGGCAGCTAGGAATCCTAGGGCTCCTCTCAGTTGTATCCATCTGAACTCTTGGCCTAAAGAACCGCTCTGTCCTGAAGACTCAGAATATCTTAGTGCTTTTAGCCTTCCGGCCAACAGAATATATTTTCCAAATCAGACAGATTCTTTCCTAATTGACTAGTAGGAACTCCCACAGATCAGACAAATATTAAATATTCTATTATATACTAAATGCTAAATACATGATGTTTGCTTAAAACTCTGTTTATAATATACACTCTTCTTCCAAAAAGATGTTTAGGTGATAAAAAGTCCCTATACAAGTCTCGAAGGGTGAACTAAAACTCGATCCTGAGTCTTTTCCACATAAACATTGAAAATGCTCTATCACAGGTGACCCCTGATAAAGGGGAATTCTTGCAGAGACATCACAGGTTGTGAGGAAGGAGTGATCTTCATCTGCAAGTAGACTGATTCTTAGCTCCTATTTGGTTTTGCCTCTAACCTATTTTGCTAGCTAAGCCCTCATAACCCTTACATTTGCATCACCATTTCTATGTATCAAGTCCCTTCCTATGAATGTTATCTCATTTGATTCTCATAGCATCCAGGATAGGTAGGAAGATGATCACCTTGCCATTTTATACAGGAGGAAACTGAAGAGTTCAGTGATTTTCTAACTTAAAGCCTGTTAGTCACCAGGCATGGGTCTCCATCTATCACAATCAGCGTCCTTGCTTATAATGCTGACTATTCTAGTGATGTGCCTGATGGGAGCTTGGATGCTGGATTTACCTGCCAGAGTTCTGAACTCCAGACAACAGATATCTGGGTGACTTAAATGAAAAGGAATTTATTAGAGAAATAACAGATAGCTCACTGAATCCCAGGAAGGCTGGGGAACCAAGCTCAGAAGCCAGGAAGGAAATTCTGCTGAAGTCAGTCTTTTAAGGATACTGCTCTCGAGGTCATTACCACAGGCCACTTACAACCAGGGCACACTGCTGGAGGTGCTGTGAAAAAACCTCTCTCTCTCCATGTATCTTACAGCTTAATGTGGTGATTCTAAGTTCCCAGCAGGAATACCTGCTTGGCCTGCTCTCACTCTAGCTGTGCCCTTCCACCTTTCTAATGGGGGATAAGGCTGTGCCTCCCGCCTGTCTTGGATTGCCCCCCAAAAAGAAGGCTATTTGGACACTGAGCAGCTAAATCATAAACGTCCATTAGAGATCATTTGGCTCACTGAATTCTATATGAGGAATTGTTTAGATCTAAGATCCTGAGACTCATAATAGTTTCTTAAACAGTAGAAATGATTTCCAGAGAGAGGTGTTCCTTTGGGAAGGGCCTCGGCCTGTATCTGTGCAGCTGGCAGTGCCTTCCCTAACTGTGCTCATCTAAGCATACCAACAAGAGATTCAGGCAAGGACAGGATATCAACTCTGCCAAGTGTCGGTGGACCGTGAAGACTTCTTTCTAATGGTGATTTTCTGTTTCCAGCACGTTGTGTCCCAAAGTAATTAAAAATGTCTTCCTGAGATTAAGGGATTTACAGACCAATGTACCTTGCCTTCAAAAGTCCCTATTGCTCTACTGAAGAGCTACAGACACCTTCTAATAAATGAAGAAATAAATCATCAGTTCTTTTGTAGTGAATCCACATTTTGGTCTTTGACAAAGATGAGGATCAAATCAAACGGGGCATGGTGTCCAGTTCTATTATTCTTACTTTGGTTGGGAAAGAAAAAACAGAGAAAATTATAGAGAAAATATATAAGGAAAGTATATATAGTCCTACCCCGGACAAGACACAGTGCCATGGGTTAGAGGTACAGTGGTGAATATGACAGGCCCCATTCTTACCCTCGTGGAGTTTGCAAATTTGAGGTCTAAATGTGCTACCAAAGGGGAGCCATAGGTGCTGGGGAGCGCACATGGGGGACCTCACCTAGACCAGGGGACCAGAAAGATGTCTCTGAAGAAGTGATAGCTTACCTCAGCCTTGAGAGATGTAGAAAGGATAGCCAGACCAGGCGGGCTGGGCAAGGAAGGAAAAGTGAAGCCAGAGATCAGCCTGTCCACTGGCCCAGAAGCCAGGGAAAGCTCACTATGTGTGAGGTGGTTCGGATATAGAGAGTGAGAGGGAATTTAAAGAGAGGTGAGATTAGAGAGGAAGGAGGCACCTCATACACCTTCTAAGGCCTTAAAAGGGAATGAAGATTAAAGGGCAGCAGAAAACTGTGGAAAGGTTTTAAGCAGCGTAAAGGTTCTGGTCACCAATTTCCACCTGCAGATATGTGTATGGGTGGCAGCGGGTGCTCCCCACCCCACAAGCAATTTTTTTTTACGCCAACCCCACTCCACTACTTCAGAAGCAAGTTGCAGGTCCAGGTTGTCACCTGTGTTTCTGACCATCTGATGGCTCACCTGTAGATTGAAGATTCCAACGACCCCTCCCTTGGGTTCAATTAATTTGCTAGAGCGGCTCATGGAACTCAGAGAAACATTTTACTGACTAGATCGCCAGTTTATTATAAAAGGCTATAGCGCAGGGAAAGCCAGATGGAAGAGATGCACAGGGCAAGGCGTGGGGAAACATGCAGAGCTACCACGCCCTCTCCAGGCACAGCACTCCCCGCATGTTCAACCACCCTGAACTCTCCAAGCCCTCTCTTTTTAAGTTTTCATGGAGGCCCCATTACGTAGGCATAATTGACTATATCTCCGTCCATGGGTGATTAACTCATTCTCCAGTTCCTCTCCTCTCCCAGGAGGACTTGGGGGGTAGGACTGAAAGTTCCAACGTGGTTGGTTCTCCTGGCAACCAGCCCCCACCCTTAGGTGGACTCCTAAAGTCACCTCATTAACATAACAAAAGACACCTTTGTCTCTCTGCCCTCACTTTAGAAAATTCCAAGGGTTTTAGGAGCTCTGCGCCAGAAACAGGAACAAAGACCAAATGCAGGGCTTCCCTGGTGGCGCAGTGGTTGGGAATCCGCCTGCCAATACAGGGGACACGGGCTCGTGCCCAGGTCCGGGAAGATCCCACATGCCGCGGAGCAGCTGGGCCCGTGAGCCACGGCTACTGAGCCTGAGCGTCTGGAGCCTGTGCTCCGCAACAAGAGAGGCCGCGATAATGAGAGGCCCGCGCACCGCGATGAAGAGTGGCCCCCCGCTTGCCACAACTGGAGAAAGCCCTTGCACAGAAACGAAGACCCAACACAGCCAAAAATAATAAATAATAATTAAAAAAAAAAAAAGACCAAATGTATATTTCTTATAATAAATCACAGTATCACACAGGGAAATAGCACGATTAGCACGAATAGCACGATTAGAGTTGATAGAATTTGTGAGGCTGGTGTGGAATGTGGGAAAAAAATAACTGAGAAGTCAGGCAGACCTAGGGTCCAGCCCTAGTGTCACCGTTTAATAACTGTGGCCTTGATCAAGTTATTTAAATTGTCTGAGTCTCAGAATTTTACCCTGTAGGATAATAGAAATCAGAACGGATGAAGTACTTCCCACCTAGGAAGTGCACAATAAATCTCTCTTACCCCTTCTCCCTTCTCACACTAAATTCAAAGTCATTTCTCCAGGATTGACCACAAGAGGCCTGCTGAATTAGTCTCTTGGGAGAATCCAGGAAAGATTTCCAGGAAAATTAATAGTGGGTTGTATTTTGAAGACAAAGAGGAATTAGTCATTTGAAGAGAAAAATCATCTATTCCCAATTACAAGCAATCCTAGCTGTAGTTAAGCTGAGGGTTTCCACTGCAATGCCCAGGCCACATTCTTCCTACCCCGACTTGCTCTACTTAATATCATCTCCTCATCATAATTTTCTATGTTGAAAAGCTCTAAAGGCAGAAGGGAGAGAATTCTATCTACTTTCCTGCCAATTAAGATGCACTTATGAATGGCCTTCTATGGGCCTAGTGTTGAACATACACGAGCATGAGTACACACATGCATGCACATGCAACCCTACTTCACAGCTTTAGAAAGTGGTTATGTAATGATTCGTGTGATCCACTCTAAAAGAAGTGCAGAATCAACTCTACAAAGAGGACGCTCATGGAGGACTATGGCAGAGGGGCCTGCAGTTAGGCAGATGGGAAGGGATTCAAGGACAGGATTTCCTGGGCGAGCTCCTCCTTTCAAAGCTTTCCCTCTCTCTCCTTCCTCTACCATAAACAGGCATAGGTCCTAAAGGTGTTGGTGCCCTACTGTACTGTAGTTCTTCCGCTAATGAAGTCCCTAGCACAAAGTAGGTAAATTATTTATTCTCATGTCGATTTCTTCCAAACAAATCCCAAGAACTTCTTCAGGGCAGGGACTATGGCCCCAGTGCCCAAAAACCCAGGCGGCTCAAGAACGTTTGTTGCCATGAATTAAGGAAGGCAGGCATTTCAGTCGGAAGGAACAGTATAGGCAAAGGCACAGAGGCTGGGTGTGAGCTCTTCCAGTGGGTGTTTGGAAGGGCGTTGGGCATGGAAAAACAGGAAAAGCCTTTCCTTCTCATTGTTTTGGGGTGTGAGCAGCTATGCATAGTTCTTAAACAGGTAACCATGGCTTGGAAGTGGCAAGCTGTAGATGGGAGAACAGGGTACAATTAAGACTAAAATAAACACAGAAAAATGAGAACAGGCACATATTTACTGATGTACAGCCATTTGCACAAGATGGAGTTGAGAAAGGATGACCTTGAAAATCAGACAGGCTTGAATTCAAATCTCAAATCCACTACTTCCCAGCTTTGTGAGCTTGGTAAATTTAATCTCTTAGGACACTAATTTCCTTATCTGTTCATTGGGGATGATAACACCTATCAGCCTTATTGCGAGCATTAAATAAAATAGTATATATAAGCCATTGGCACAGTGCCTAATGAGTACTAACCATTCATTTGTACATTCATGCAACAACAGTTTTTACAGCAGCCATTATATGCAAGGCACTAGGAATATGAGAGCCAAAAAAAAGAAAGAAAGGAAGAATTGCTGCTTCATGGTGCTTACATTCTAGTGGGAAAAACAAACTATATATTTTTTTAAGTAATGGATAATGAAATTATATAATTTATTAGGAGGTGATAGTGTGATGAAAAACCAATAGAGTAATGCAACGTAAATTTGAGGTGCTAGGAGAGGAGTTGAACATTTAAATAAGGTGGTCAGTGTAGACCTCACTGAGAAGGTGACATTTTAGCAAAGAGTAAAGGAAAGGAAAGTGGGCCATGCAGATCTCTGAGGTAGCTCCAGAGGGAAGAGCTCTGAGTCAGGTGCATGCCTTGTGTATCTGAGGAAGCCGGTCTGGTGAGACTGGAGGGAGAGGAGGGAAGTGGGAGGTGAGGACAGAGAAGTGATGGGTGGGTCACAGGCAGCACAGCCTCTCAGGCCTCTGCAAGAGCTTTGCTTTCCTCTGAGAGAAGGAAGAGCCAAGGGAAGATTATAAGCAGAGTGACAGGACATGATTTCACGTACATTGTAAGAGGATCAACTCTGGCCGCAGTGTTGACAAGAGACTATCAAGGGACAAAGATGGAAGCAGAAGGCAAGCTAGGAATCTACCTGGATCATCTGTGTTAGAGAATATGAAGGATGGGACAGCTGTGGTAGAAATGGAGGGAGTGAGGGATGGTTCTGGATATGTTTAGAAGGGACAGTTAACAGATTTCCTAAAAGACTGGATGTGGGGTAAAAGAGAAAGGAAGAGGTGAAGGATGACGCCAAGGTTTTCTACCTGAAAATCACATAAGCAGAGACACTATTAGTTGAGACAGGGATGCTCCTACAGGTGAAGCAGGCAACAAAGGCAGACAGACTGAGCCCTGGAGCGCGCCAAGGTCCTCCTCAGGGAGAAGAGGAAGAACCAACAAAGGGAACTAAGAGGAGCAACCAGTAAGGTAAGAGGAAACCAAGTAGGACCCTGGGAGCTAAAACGAGAAAGTATTTCCAGAGAGTGGCATCAACTGCTTTAAATGTTGATAAGTCCTGTAAGATGGGAACTGAATATTAACTGCTGAATTTAATAACATGGAACTTATTGATCAAATGAAAAAGGAGTTTCTGTAGTGTAATGGGGTGAGATCTGTATGAAGTGGATTTCTAAGATAATGAAAGGAGAGAAATTAATGACAATGAATACAGATATCTCCTTTGAGTTTTGCTAAAAAGGGGAATGAAATAGGATGGCCACTAGAGGGTAGAGTTTGGTTTTATCAATATAACAATGTTTATATGTTGGTGGAAATGATCTACTAGAGGGGGAAAACTAGTGTTTTACTTATAAATTTTTATTTATTTATTTATTTATTTAGAGAAAGAGGGAGGGAGGGGAAGAGGTGGAAAATACTTCATGTACATGACTGCAATTCTTATTTTTTAATTCTTTGATTTATTAAATATCTCCTATTGATCCACTTTATTTACTGCTATGTTCCCAGAGCATGAACCGGGCCTGGCGCTTCATAGGTGCTCAATAATGACAGCATGACTATCAAGTAGTATGCTAGGTGCTGTAGGGAAGAGAGAGACGAATAAGACATTGATCCCACCTTCACGGGGTTATAACCTAGTGGAGAAATAGGACAGGAACATGGTTGTAATGCATGACCAATGTGATAGAAAGGAACAATCACATTATTTTAGTCTTCTCACCCTGCTATTTTGTTATTTTAAATCAATAATAATAAGTTCCTTGATATCAAGTATCACCTTGTCTTCTTTCCCATCATCACGAGCACCACTCCCATGACCACCACAATTCACTTCACCACATACAATGACCATCCTCAATGACTGACAAATGAAAAGAGTCAGTGAGCACCCCGTCCGCAGCATTCTGCCCGGGTATAAGCTACTTCTCTCTTTCTACCACCCCAAATTCCCAAGGGAGGCTTTGGCCCTCGCTCTTCTTCCTAACTTCTGCCCAGGTTCGGAGCAACTGCACTACTTGAAGCAGAAGAAATCATAGGTCAAATCACTAACCCCCTAGCTAGTGTGTAGATCAGGGGACCCACCTGACTCATGCAGGGTGCTGGAAGGGAAAGGAGAGGCACATGCAGAACAGGGATAGGGCCCCTCTGAGACCCATATAAAGATCATGACATGCCAAGCTTTAGGAATAAAGAGTTTAATAGCAGGATCTTCGCCCTCCAGGGAGATCAGAGCAAGGAAGATGAAGACAAATCCTTAAATAAGACCATATTAAGGGGCATGAGGAACTTGGATAGTATACGGGGGGAAATGAAGAGACCCTTGGGCTGGAAGAAGGAATAAAACCAGACAGATGCTACAACAGCTCCACATGATAAAAACTGTTTACCTGCAGAAAATCCCATCTCACATTATCCCCATGAAAATTCCCATTTGGGAGGAGGGGGAAGGGGAGTATTCATGGTCTGAAATGATGTCTAAAAACTGAATGCTGAGAATTGCTGAAACCAAAATTTCTAACATATAGTAGATGCTTAGAGCATGCTTTTAATTATATATATAAATATTATATATATTATATATTCTGATATATATACATACATCAGAAAGGAAAGAATGAGGATTATATTTGAAGCCATAGCCTGATTACCATTTATAAATGACATTTTAATTATTAAGATCAAATTGCAAGTAGAGAAGTGAGATAGAGACTGGTTTGGTGAAAACTAACCGGGCAAGGTGCCTGAGATGATCACCAGGTGAACTAGTTATTCCAATTAAGAGCTTCAAGAGTTCAGAGGAGGGAGAAATTTATTGAATATGGAGGAAGCTGAATGAAAGGGCCTACAGAAGGCCCTTAGGTAGGACTCAGATACAGGGAGAGCAGGCCTCCCACCTCCTCCCAACCCTTGTATCTCCACAGTTCTTCAATGACATCCTGTGTTCTCCTTTTGGACTTGGATTGTTTTCATGAATATTTTCCTCAACAGATTGTGAGTTCCTTGAGGACAGAGGTGTGGCTGGATTATAACGGCCTCCCAGGGCCTAACCCAGTGCTAGGCACTCAGAGGTCTTTGTAAGTGGTGAATAAATTAGCAAATGAAAGAACTTGAAGAAGTCTTCCCTAAGCAGAAGGGAAACCTTTAAAAGGTTTATTCCAAAACTTTCCCTGAAATGCTCAGATGATTTTTTTTAAGTTGCCTATGCTATCCATGATCCAACATATTACCTCAGTTTTCCAGCTGAAGTGTTTTTTGAGAACGAGAAAACCAAGACACAAAGCTTACAAGAGAATGACTGAAGTGTGGATCGGCAGATGGTATCCCAAGAGTAGCATTTTATTTTCTGGAAGAAGCTCTTTCTATACTGTATGTTTGCTGTGCTTTTGGAATGTCAGGACCCACTTGCACATCAGCAAACCAGTAAAAAAAGAAAATACCCCCTTCTTCAGTCCCCAGGCTTACATAAGTATCTGCTCCTGGAGAAATGACCTCCAGGGATTCTTTTCATTGGGAACATCCACTCTCTTGTCCTGAGAGACTCAAAAGACAAGACAAATCGCCCTGAAAGCCAGAGAAGTTAAATAGTGCCTTCAAAGTGATCAAATTAAATGGAAAATTGGGTATTTAGCTGCTCTTTTCTTATACATTCTCCCAGTTATTTTCATATACTGTGCCATACGAACTTAGTACTCCAAGACAGAATAAACAGAACATTGCAACTGGCGTTATTCCCTGAGAATCCACAAGATGGCAGTAATAGATTTTGCATAGAACTAACTGTATACAGTGGTGTCTGGCCTGTTTGCTGAGTTTTCGTACTGTTGATTGTATTTGGATTAAAACTGGTTGTCATCCTAATGCTAGGCTTTTAAAATATAATTCAGAGAATAGACAGTAAATTAAGATCTGAAAGAAAAATTTTTGGCTTCGTTGCCTTTTTTTTCTCTTTTTTTATATTATGAGAGTCCCAATTTTTTTTTAAGTAACAGAGCTAAGAATCAGCCAGGAGCCCTAAGAGCTAAGACTGCTTGAGAAAAGCTCAAAATGAAAAATGTTGCTCCTTCCTGAACACAGACTGATCGATGATTCTCTTGCTTGAAGGAAAGAAAAAGAGGGGTCAGTGAAGGGCCGATAGTTAATCTTCCATATAATTTAATTGCTTGTTATTTCTCTCTGTTCAAAATCTACCCTGGAGGGAATAGTGCCTGATGGACCATGCTGAAAATGATGCTGTGATCCAAACTACAAAAACATTTATTGCCTGTATCTCTTGTGTTTTGTGTGCAACAGAAACTGCACTAAACTATGACCATTTTTTTCATGTATTTTTATTATTCTACTCACAGATTTGTGATAGAATTCAGGAGAGTGGAAACTACATTTTTCTTTCATTTCTTTAATCTGCCTCCACGTTCAGCATATATGGATATGAGGTAGTTGTCCCAGAATTGCAAACCTCACAGGAAAGCACACTTTCTGTATCAAGCATAAACGGCATGGTGTAGCATAAACAGCGTCTCCTTTGTGTAGTAGACAGTAACACTAAGTTCAAAAAGATGGCAGTGAGTTCACATCAAACATGAAGCATTTTAAAACGGGCATCAGATATCTTTGGTTTATAGTCCTTTGGGCATTCTCCCATGTTGCCCAGATTTCTCTTTTTTCCCCCTTCCTGACCTCTCTTCTCTAATCTCTTATTACCTTCTGATTCATGGTCATTTCTCATTAAAAATACAGCTATTATTTTTGCTTGCTTGTAAGAGACTCTCCTTTCACCTCAGGTAGCTCATCATTGTATTTTCTAAACTTGTTTTTTTCCCTGAGAAAAAAATCTGCTAACAAGCTATTAAGGTAATATATTTTTCATTCCCTTACCAATATTTACTTAAATCTTCTGTTAGGAAATAGGATATCCCACTCTGTTCATTTATCTACCCATCCCTGTCTACAACAAACTTGACAGAGGTTTTCAGGGCCTGCATTCCCTTGCTATGCAGGATGTAGTGATGACTAAGCCATGTGTCATGTCCTCAAGATGCATGTAGTCTAGAAGAAGTGAGTAGGTCCACACAGAGTTATGCCATAAGAAAAGTACAGAGAGACAATGGAGTTCAAGAGGTTAAATCTGACCCAGTGATCTGGGGACGATTCATGCTCTCCTCAGAAATGAGAAGACCTCCCAGATCCTCCCCACAAGTCAAAGATAAACCATCTTTTCATTAGGCCACAAAGGAAGAGCATGAAGTCTGATGCAGAAGTGAAAAGCTAGGGGTGCTCAAGAATTCTGAACAATCCGAGTCAACAACAGGAGATAATAGGAGACTCATCAGGCCTCTGACCCAGGCTAAGGAATTTGAACACTGGACTATGGTGGGAAAAGCAAACAGTTCCCAGGGGTAGCCACACGATGCAACCTGACCAATTCCTGACCTGACCACCCACTCCCTCAAAGCTCTGTGAAGTGAAAGGATGGAAATTCATGATGCCTGAAGTCCCTTCCAGCTCCAACATTCTAGGAACATATGTGTTTGAGAGAACTTTGGATGATAAAAAGAGGCACTGAAAGTTCCAAACAATTTATGACTAATAACTAAACATTTCCCTTTAAATAATAAAATATGTTTTTTAAAACTAAAATAAAAATTGAAGGCATGGATCAGGAAACTTGCACAAGCTTCTTAGATAGCCTCATCCACCAGAGGGCAGACAGCAGAAGCAAGAAGAACTACAATTCTGAAGTCTGTGGAACAAAAACCACATTCACAGCAAGATAGACAAGATGAAAAGGCAGAGGGCTATGTACCAGATGAAGGAACAAGATAAAACCCCAGAAAAACAACTAAATGAAGTGGAGATAGGCAACCTTCCAGAAAAAGAATTCAGAATAATGATAGTGAAGTTCATCCAGGACCTCGGAAAAAGAATGGAGGTAAAGATCGAGAAGATGCAAGAAATGTTTAACAAAGACCTAGAAGAATTAAAGAACAAACAAACAGAGATGAACAATACAATAACTGAATTGAAAAATACACTAGAAGGAATCAATAGCAGAATAACTGAGGCAGAAGAACGGATAAGTGACCTGGAAGACAGAATGGTGGAATGCACTGCTGCAGAACAGAATAAAGAAAAAGAATGAAAAGAAATGAAGACAGCCTAAGAGACCTCTGGGACAACATTAAGCACAACAACATTCACATTATAGGGGTCCCAGAAGGAGAAGAGAGAGAGAAAGGACCCAAAAAAATATTTGAAGAGATTATAGTCGAAAACTTCCCTAACATGGGAAAGGAAATAGCCACCCAAGTCCAGGAAGCACAGAGAGTCCCATACAGGATAAACCCAAGGAGAAACACACTGAGACACATAGTAATCACATTGGCAAAATTTAAAGACAAAGAAAAATTACTGAAAGCAGCAAGGGAAAAATGACAAATTACATACAGGGGAACTCCCATAAGGTTAACAGCTGATTTCTCAGCAGAAGCTCTACAAGCCAGAAGGGAGTGGCATGATATACTTAAAGTGATGAAAGGGAATAACCTACAACCAAGATTACTCTACCCAGCAAGGATCTCATTCAGATTCAATGGAGAAATCAAAAGCTTTACAGACAACCAGAAGCTAAGAGAATTCAGCACCATCAAACCAGCTCTACAACAAATGTTAAAGGAACTTCTCTAAGTGGGAAACACAAGAGAAGAAAAGGACCTACAAAAACAAACGCAAAACAATTAAGAAAACGATAATAAGAACATACATATCAGTAATTACCTTAAACGTGAATGGATTAAATGCTCCAACCAAAAGACACAGGCTTCCTGAATGGATACAAATACAAGACTCATATATATGCTGTCTACAAGAGACCCACTTCAGACCAAGGGACACATACAGACTGAAAGTGAGGGAATGGAAAAAGATATTCCATGCAAATGGAAATCAAAAGAAAGCTGGAGTAGCAATCCTCATATCAGATAAAATAGACTTTAAAATAAAGAATGTTACAAGAGACAAGGAAGGACACTACATAATGATCAAGGGATCAATCAAAGAAGAAGATATAACAATTATAACTGTACATGCACCCAACATAGGAGCACCTCAAAATATAAGGCAACTGCTAACAGCTATAAAAGAGGAAATCGACAGTAACACATTAATAGTGGGGGACTTTAACACCTCACATACACCAATGGACAGATCATCCAAACAGAAAATTAATAAGGAAACACAAGCTATAAATGGCACAATAGACCAGATAGATTTAATTCATATTTATAGGATATTCCATCCAAAAACAGCAGATTACACTTTCTTCTCAAGTGCGCATGGAACATTCTCCAGGATAGATCACATCTTGGGCCACAAATCAAGCCTCAGTAAATTTAAGAAAATTGAAATCATATCAAGTATCTTTCCTGACCACAACGCTATGAGATTAGAAATGAATTACAGGAAAAAACACGTAAAAAACACAAACACATGGAGGCTAAACAATACACTACTAAATAACCAAGAGATCACTGAAGAAATCAAAGAGGAAATCAAACAATACCTAGAGACAAATGACAATGAAAACACGGCTATCCAAAACCTATGGGATGCAGCAAAAGCAGTTCTAAGAGGGAACTTTATAGCTATACAAGCCTACCTCAAGAAACAAGAAAAATCTCAAATAAAAAATCTAACGTTACACCTAAAGGAACTAGAGAAAGAAGAACAAACAAAACCCACAGTTAGTAGAAGGAGAGAAATAATAAAGATCAGAGCAGAAATAAATGAAATATAAACAGAAAACAATAGCAAAGAAAATAAAACTAAAAACTGGTTCTTTGAGAAGATAAACAAAATTGATAAACCATTAGCCAGACTCATCAAGAAAAAGAGAGAGAGAGGACTCAAATCAATAAAATTAGAAATGAAAAAGGAGAAGTTACAACGGACACCACAGAAATACAAAGCATCCTAAGAGACTACTACCAGCAACTCTATGCCAATAAAATGGACAACCTGGAAGAAATGGACAAATTCTTACAAAGGTATAACCTTCCAAGACTGAACCAGGAAGAAACAGAATATATGAACAGACCAATCACATGCACTGAAATTGAAACTGTGATTAAAAGTCTTCCAACAAACAAAAGTCCAGGACCAGGTGGCTTCACAGGTGAATTCTATCAAACATTTAGAGAAGACCCAACACCCATCCTTCTCAAACTCTTCCAAAAAATTGCAGAGAAAGGAACACTCCCAAACTCATTCTATGAGGCCACCATCACCCTGATACCAAAACCAGACAAAGAGGTCTCAAAAAAAGAAAATTACAGACCAATATCACTGATGAATATAGATGCAAAAATCCTCAACAAAATACTAGCAAACAGAATCCAACAACACATTAAAAGGATCATACACCATGATCAAGTGGGATTTATCCCAGGGATGCAAGGATTCTTCAATATATGCAAATCAATCAATGTGATACACCATATTAACAAACTGAAGAAGAAAAACCATACGATCATCTCAATAGATGCAGAAAAAGCTTTTGACAAAATTCAACACCCATTTATGATAAAAAAAACTCTCCAGAAAGTGGGCATAGAGGGAACCTACCTCCACATAATAAAGGCCATATAGGACAAACCCACAGCAAGCATCATTCTCAATGGTGAAAAACTGAAAGCATTTCCTCTAAGATCAGGAACAAGACAAGGATGTCCACTCTCACCACTATTATTCAACATAGATTTGGAAGTCCTAGCCATGGCAATCAGAGAAGAAAAAGAAATAAAAGGAATACAAATTGGAAAAGAAGAAGTAAAACTGTCACTATTTGCAGATGGCATGATACTATACATAGAGAATCCTAAAGATGCCAGCAGAAAACTACTAGAGCTAATCAATGAATTTGGTAAAGTTGCAGGATACAAAATTAATGCACAGAAATCTCTTGCATTCCTATACACTAATGATGAAAAATCTGAAAGAGAAATTAAGGAAACACTCCCATTTACCATTGCAACAAAAAGAATAAAATACCTAGGAATAAACCTACCTAGGGAGACAAAAGACCTGTATGCAGAAAACTATAAGACACTGATGAAAGAAATTAAAGATTATACCAACAGATGGAGAGATATAGCATGTTCTTGGATTGGAAGAATCAATACTGTGAAAATGACTATACTACCCAAAGCAATCTACATATTCAATGCAATCCCTATCAATTACCAATGGCATTTTTTACAGAACTAGAACAAAAAAATCTTAAAATTTTTATGGAGACACAAAAGACCCCGAATAGCCAAAGCAGCCTTGAGGGAAAAAAACGGAGCTGGAGGAATCACACTCCCTGACTTCAGACTATACTACAAAGCTACAGTAAACAAGACAATATGGTACTGGCACAGAAACAGAAATATACATCAATGGAACAAGGTAGAAAGCCCAGAGATAAACCCACGCACCTATGGTCAACTAATCTATGACAAAGGAGGCAATGATATACAATGGAGAAAAGACAGTCTCTTCAATAAGTGGTGCTGGGAAAACTGGACAGCTACATGTAAGAGAATGAAATTAGAACACTCCCTAACACCATACACAAAAATAAACTCAAAATGGATTAGAGACCTAAATGTAAGACCAGACACTATAAAACTCTTAGAGGAAAACATAGGAAGAACACTCTTTGACATAAATCACAGCAAGATCTTTTTTGATCCACATCCTAGAGTAATGGAAATAAAAACAAAAATAAATAAATGGGACCTAATGAAACTTCAAAGCTTTTGCACAGCAAAGGAAACCATAAACAAGACGAAAAGACAACCCACAGAATGGGAGAAAATATTTGCTAATGAATCAATGGACAAAGGATTAATCTCCAAAATATATAAACAGCTCCTGCAGCTCAATAGTAAAAAAATAAAAAACCAAATCCAAAAATGGGCAGAAGACCTAAATAGACATTTCTCCAAAGAAGACATACAGATGGCCAAGAAGCACATGAAAAGCTGTTCAACATCACTAATTATTAGAGAAATGCAAATCTAAACTACAGTGAGGTATCACCTCACACCTGTTAGAATGGGCATCATCAGAAAATCTACAAACAACAAATGCTGGAGAGGGTGTGGAGAAAAGGGAACCCTCTTGCACTGTTGGTGGGAATGTAAATTGATACAGCCACTATGGAGAACAGTATGGAAGTTCCTTAAAAAACTAAAAATAGAATTACCATATGACCCAGTAATCCCACTACTGGACATATACCCAGAGAAAACCATAATTCAAAAAGACACATGCACCCCAATGTTCATTGCAACACTATGTACAATAGCCAGGTCATGGAAGCAACCTAAATGCCCATCGACAGAAGAATGGATAAAGAAGATGTGGTACATATATACAATGGAATATTACTCAGCCATAAAAAGGAATGAAATTGGGTCATTTGTAGAGACATGGATGGATCTAGAGACTGTCATACAGAGTGAAGTAAGTCAGAAAGAGAAAAACAAATATCGTATATTAATGCATATATGTGGAACCTAGAAAAATGGTACAGATGAACCGGTTTGCAGAGTAGAAATTGAGACACAGATGTAGAGAACAAACGTATGGACACCAAGGGGGGAAGCAGCAGGGGGGTGAGGGTGGTGGAGTGATGAATTGGGCGAATGGAATTGACATGTATACACTGATGTGTATAAAATGGATAACGAATAAGATCCTGCTGTACAAAAAATAAATAAAATAAAATTCAAAAATCCAAAAAAAAATCAAAACATAGCAGGTTAAAAAAAAAAGAAACTGAATGCATGCATTCATGCTTTTTCAGTTGTTGGTTATAATTTAATCACCAGAATAAAGTTAAAATTCCTCAATACAGCTTTTTTTAGCTTCTCCGGCCTCATCTCTAAAGCTCCCTTCTTCCCATTATCTACCTACATTTAATCCTTCAAACACTCTCCCCTCCCCAGCCCCTTGTACTGAATAAGTCTCTTCTATTCATCCTTTAGATCTCAGGCCACTTGTTACACTCTCTAAACACCGTTTCACAAATCCCACCCCACCCTCTCAACACACACAGAGATGCCCCCAGGTTAGATACCCCTCTTAATAGACTCATATACCCAGTACTTTCCCTATCACAACATTTACCACACTAATTTGTACCGACATATTTAATACTCCATTTTCTCACTAGATTGTAAGCCAGGACAACGTCTGTCTTGTTTGCCTGACACATGATATCCTACAAATATTTAATGAATGAATAAATAAAGTTAATTATTTTAAGTCAGTAGATTCTGAGTGAAGACCTAATAAAATAATACATGATATTGTATACCTATATTGTGCTGGGCAAGATGTTAGAAACTGTCCCTATAGGTTGACTCTTTATGGATTACAACTGACAGGAATGTATGTAACCTAAAAGTATTTGAAGAATGTTTTAAGACTGCCTGACATCTTAAAAATAAAAATGTAAAAATGAGTTATGTCTTCCATATAACAGCCACTAGAGGGCAATGAAAGCCAACTTGGAACACCTTTAAATGGGGAAAAAAGTAATAGTAAAAATGTTTTCCTTGTTAAAATCTGGATAGATGATCTTATGTTTGGGATAGTTAAAGGACCTGTGGGCTACAGTTTCTGTGATTATGGGTTTAGCAGTTATAATTACCTTTCTGGTGTGCTATTAAAACCTAGATTATCTGTGATAATAACATCACCTTACATTTTGTGCATTATCTCATTTGAACCTCCCATGACATTAGCAGGGAATATATTCTTTTCCCATTTTCAAATGGAAAAAAAAAAAAAAAACTGAGGTTCAAGAGGTATTAATCTAATAAGTAGCCATAAGGAACCAAACTACTGCCACAAACCCTATAAATACCTGTTGGCTGCTTAGGTTTACCACACATACAAAATCCCTTACTAAGGCAGACAGTCTGGGAGAATACAGTTCCCAAAATTAATTGCACCAATTTAGAATGGAGACATATGGCAGCATCTCCTTAGCAAAAGATCTTGTGGTTTTAGGTGACCCCAAGGTAGCCATCTGATGATGATGTCAAAATATTTACCTGGAACCTATTTACAGAAATATGGTCCTGGTGCCTAGAAAGGGGACAAGCTTCTGGCCTTCACATTGGTTAGACCCTTCCTAGGGTTATATGTTCCATTCTAGTTGCTGCATTTTTATAAAGGAATCAAGAAGCAACAGACTAGGATTAGTGTACAAGATATATTAGAGGGTGAAAGAGAAATTGGGATGTCCTGAAGAGGATGAGATCAAGGGAGATGGGATTAGCTATAGTGATGCTTAAGCTTGTTGGTTCTGCAGTCAGAAAGTGTGGGTATGACTTGGTATCCACACTAAAAAATAGAAAATAAATAATTCCAGGGACCTGGGTTGGTTTATTATGCATGTCAAATATGGAAGCCAACACAGGTTTGTAAAAGGGTCACTCCAGGATTCACATGCTAGAGAAGAAGCTCCTTGACTGCCTGAGTCTGAGCACATGGGGGAAGTCCTTTCTGGAGGCCCCTGAGTGGTGGGCGTGACCTTGCTCAGTAACAAGATGAGGGGGATGGTAAACTTTCAGAGGCTTCCTCCAATCTCTTCCTCCACCTCTTGCATGAGCAGACATGAACTGGGCCCAGGGAGCCCTAAGGGTCAGCCGGAGAGCAGGCAATGCGGGAGTTTTTCTTCACCTGGGGGTGGCTTAGTGTCCCCTGCAGGCGACAGGCATTCTGCTGGACCTTCACCCCTGTTGCCCGTGAATTTATGATGAATTTCACCTCCAAGAAGGTCATTCTTCACAATGAGGTCTCCCTTATAGGAAGTGGATCGGTTGGCATGGCCCGTGCTATCACCAATTTTTAGAAGGCTTGAATGATGAACTTGCCTTTGTGGATGTTGATGCAGGCAAATTGAAGGGTGAGACACTAGATCTTGAACTTGGCAGTCCTTTTATGAAAATGCCAAATGTTGTTTCCAGCAAAGATTATCTTGTCACTGCAATCTCCAATTTAGTGATTATCACAGCAGATGCACACCAGGAAAAAGGAGAAATACACCTTAATTTGATCCATTGGAATGTGACTATCTTTAATGATTTCCCATATTATCCAATCCAGTCCTTGTGGCAAAATGATTATTGTTTCTAATCCACTGGCTATCTTATGTAGCTTGGAAGTTGAATGAATTTCCCAAACTGTGTTATTGGAAGTGGCTGTAATCTGGACACTCCCCATTTCCCTTCCTTGATGGGCAGAAGCTTGATATCCACCCTGACAGCTGTCATGGGTGGATCCTTGGAGAGCGTGGAGACTCAAGTGCTCCTGTGTGGAGTTAACACTGCTGATTGCTTTGAAGACTCTGAACCCAGATTTAGGAACTGATAAAGATCATGTGCAGTGGAAAAATATCCGCAAAGAAGTGATAGCTTATGCCTGTGAGGCTATTGAAATGAAAGGCAATACAGGTGATGCTTGAACAACACAGGTTTAAACTTTTTTTTTTTTAATTTTCTATGTCCTCTCTTCACCTACCATTCTTGACTCAAACTATTGCAATGCATCTTCTATATTCACAACTCCAGTTAAACTGTTCTCATTAAGATCATTCGTGACTTTCTTAATGAATAAATCTAATGAATGTTTTTAGCCTCCAATTTTTTGTCTTCTCCCCTTAGAAGTAACTGACATTGTTGACTACACCCTCTTTAAAACAGTCACATTCTTTTTTTTTTTTTTTAATTTATTTTTGGCTGCATTGGGTCTTCATTGCTGCACGCGGGCTTTCTCTAGTTGTGGCGAGCGGGAGCTACTCTTCATTGTGGTGAGCAGGCTTCTCATTGTGGTGGCTTCTCTTGTTGCAGAGCATGGACTCTAAGCACGTGGGTTTCAGTAGTTGTGGCACATGGACTCAGTAGTTGTGGCACATGGGCTCAGTAGTTGCAGCTCGTGGGCTCTAGAGCACAGGTTCAGTAGTTGTGGCGCATGGGCTTAGTTGCTCCACGGCATGTGGGATCTTCCCGGGCCGGGGCTCAAACCTGTGTCCCCTGCACTGGCAGGCGGATTCTTAACCACTGCGCCACCAGGGAAGCCCCCACATTTAAACTTTGCCAGTCTACTTATATGCGGATTTTTTTCTACAGTAAATACTACGGTACTACATTATCTACACAGGATTGGTTGAATTCCTGGATACAAAACCATGGACGCGGAGGAACCACATACATGGAGGGCCCGACTGTTGGTTGTAGGTGGATTTTAAACTTCACAGAGTGCTAGGGCCCCTAACTCCTCCCTCACCCCATGTTGTTCAAGGGTTAACTACTTCTTGGGCCACTGGCCTATCTGTAGCTGATTTAGCACAAGATATTTTAACACAAAGTATTTTGAGACCCATCCAGTTTCTACCAATTGTGGACCTCTATGGAATAAATGAAGAAGTATTCCTCAGTGTTCCCTGTACCATGGGAGAGAATAGTATTACAGAACTTATAAAAGTAAAGCTGAACCCTGACAAGGAGTCCCATTTGGAAAAAAAAAAGTGCAGAAACACTTGGGAAATTCAGAAGGAGCTCAAGCTTTAAAGTTTTTTTAAAGCTACCATCCAGAAGTTATTGAAAAAGAAATAGTAGGTATGGGACTGTATATGTTAAACCTATAAATAAACTTGCAACCCTAAAAGCTGGAAACAGGAAAGTGGGTACAGTGACTCCCCCATTTATTTAGCCCTCCAGCTCTTTTATTTAGCAACCAGATATCAGATGATACTTATTTTTACAATCCTAAGTAATCGCATCAAAGGAGGTGTTTTCAGTACCTCTAATGCATCAGTACTTGTCTTCTATATATATATGTAGTTGCCATTTGGTTCAAAAGAATCTATGATGTAGGTGATTATTGTGTTATAGAAACTCTTATTCTAAGCTGGAAAAAAAGAAAAAAATCTAATTCCTTTAAATACATACTAATTATTTTGTTCTGGCTGGCTTATACCTATGTTCATTTATATACTACTTTAAAAGTTATAACTACCTCTACAAGATAAAAAATAAAAGTATTGACATATACACAAAGGAAAAAAAGTGGATCTGGATTCTGAATCTGGACTTATAATTGTGAACTTGGGCAATTTACTTCTCTTTCTCAGTTTCCTCATCGACAAAATGATGACTGTGCCTACTTATAGGGCTGTTAGGGAAAAGAATCAAAATAATGCATGTACGTTTAGTGTCACATTTGGCACATGGAAGGATTTGATAAATGCTGGCTCCTTGTTGTTATGTTGTTAAAGCATTTGCAAGGCCTTTCTGTAGAAATGAATGCAGACTTATTTGTGTTGCCCCAGAAAATGTATCAGAACTCAAAGAGGCACTAGCTAAAAGCAAGAGTTTGTGAATCTAACAGGTTTGTTTTCAAATCCTGTTTCTACCACATAACACCTAAGTAATCTTGAACAAATCACTCAGTCTCATCGAGTCTCCATTTTCTCATGTTATGAAACATTTACTGTAGCTCTTCCCTGTGCTAAGTAGGTGGGCAGAGTGATAGGGTGTCATTTCACTCCATTGTAGTTAGTCAGCAGGAGGTCAGCTGACTACCCACAGGGCTTGGGAGAGAGCATCCCTGCAGAGGATATCCGATTGCGAGTATTTGTTTCTACTCTTGAAAATGTTGGAAATAAAATTGGTTCTCACATTCAAGTTGTCTTCATCTGGTGTGTCATAAACTGGTCCTCAAGTGGCCATTCATTCAAAACTATTTCCCTTGGAATAGCATTTGGCCTTTAAAGTTGACTAGATTCCTTTATTTCCCAAAGAGCAAACTGAAGGAAAAATGTTGGCTTTGGAACCAGAGAGATAGTTGAACCCTGCTTTACTGCTAACTGGCTCTGAGACCTTTGGACAATTACTTAGCCTCCCTGAACTAAATCTTCTCGTCTACAAAATAGGGCGGACTCCTACGTCAAAGAATTGTTATGGGGCTTAAATTGTGCTAGGGATAGAACACCCAGCATGCTGCCTGACACAGAGGCGGGTAGTAGGTGGTCCTGCCTTCTTTGACAGTGCCATCAGCAGTCCTAGTGTTCACAGCTCTGTGAGCCAGCCTTGAACACTGGCCTTCCGGTGATCATCCCGTCCCAGCCCAGCGACATCGCTCCGGCCAGGCAAAAGCTAACCTCTGGTCCATTTCCCACACTTCTGGTCCATGAACTCTCCCTCCTCACACTCTGTGTGTACCTAGGATTCTAGTGTCCTCATGCTCCTCCTGTCACCCCCTCAGTGAAAACCTACTTCTATTTCTTGAAAGAAATCAGATGCAGCAGTTCACATTGAAGTTGAATGTTAGGAAAACGGCAAAGTGTTATTGCAACTATACTAAGATTTTAATAGTATAACAAGCTTAAAGCTAGAGCAATGACTCTCAAATGGTGGAATTAAAGGATTCCCAATATTCCCGAGGAAAGAATTTCAGAAACATAGTAGAGTCCTTCATAGCACGAGGACATTTTTACATTTCAAAGGTGTAGATCACAGAATAAGGCTGTGATCTCTCTGATAGCAAATCCAAATCTTATTTTTATTGATTCCAGTAGATGGCACAGCCTCTGGCAAGTTATAGACATTCAATAAATGTAGACTAGATGGTCTTAAGGCCATGTCAGATGTATAAATATACTTCCTAGCCCACACATTGCTACTAGACACAAGCATAAACCATTTACAGAACACTTGGGAAGAGAGAGTTAGAAGAAACAGAAGTACTTTTCTTTGCTTTAGTTTTGATGACAGAGGATGTAAATTCCCTTTACTTGCTAGGGAGAATTTCTTAGAAGAAGAAGGATTTGAATTGGGCTCCCCAAGGCCAGGGTGACAGGATCACCTGTGGCTGTCAAGAAGACAGAGTATTCCCAGCCCAGCAGACAGCACAGATGGAAGTTCAAAAGTTACTAGTGCTGATGACAGCATTGGAAGCACTTGTCTGAGTAGCTGCTTTTGGAAACCTGTACCCCAGCGTACATTTTCCTATCTTCATTTTAGTTCCCTTTGAACATTTTAAACAATTATTCTCCCACATATCCTCTCAACACTTCTCCTACGCACTCCCAATCCTCCGTCTCTCCCACATATGTAGCAAAAGGGAAAAAAAAAAAAAAAAAAAAAAAAAGGGTCTCTCTTTCTCTGTTATACTAATTTCCTCTAATCTTTGCTTAGTAATGTATCACAGTCAGAACAAGTTTCAGCTCATTAGCTGACAATCTTAATGTTGTTCTCTTAAAATAGTCAAAGATTTGCTCTTGGGGCTTCCCTGGTGGCGCAGTGGTTGAGAGTCTGCCTGCCAATGCGGGGGACGCGGGTTCGGGCCCTGGTCTGGGAGGATCCCATATGCCACGGAGCGGCTGGGCCCGTGAGCCACAACTACTGAGCCTGCGCGTCTGGAGCCTGTGCTCCGCAACAAGAGAGGCCGCGATAGTGAGAGGCCCGCGCACCGCGATGAAGAGTGGCCCCCACTTGCCGCAACTAGAGAAAGCCCTCGCACAGAAACGAAGACCCAACACAGTCAAAAATTAAATAAATAAATAAATAAATAATAATTAAAAAAAAAAAAAAAAGATTTGCTCTTTTCCTTAACATCCAAAAATACATATGGATTTTAATGTCCCTTCCCCCAATGCCTGAGGCTGAAATTTTCACAAACTCAAAATTTGAACCTTCTAAAACTACTCTGAAGAAAAGAACCAAGCAGACTTATTCTACCATTTCTTCCTTAATGTAAAAAACAAATGACATGAATTTTACTCATTAAATATTTTTAACCAGGAAATAACCCAAAAGAACCCAATTTAAAAAATTTATATGACATTCACATTAAAAAGTACAAAGTTGAAATGTGCTTTTAATGGTATCAGTAGTGGTATTAGGTTGAACCATACGAAATTGCCATTTTTGTAGGTCATGTCAAATATTGGCAATTTTGTATGGTTCAGACTAATGTGGATTCATATTTCTCTAGTACCCATAGAATCCTCACAGATGTCTTGGTCCTACAACTCTTGAGTAGAGGTTACAGTCATAGATGATATGATGTAAAGAGTCTTCAGAGGGTTCAGACCAAAAAAGCTACCTCTGTTGGTTTATTCTTTAAAAGGATGTTAAATAAAGCAGGTATATTTTCCAGCTTTCCATATTAAAAGTAAGTTGCACCATCCATTGAGTAGGTTTTTATATGTATCATCTTATTCAACCAATATGATTCTACAACTCTTTTGAAGTAGATATTCCTATCATCACTTTGTAGATGTGAAAATGGAGTCTCAGAGCAGGTCACCTGCCCAGGATGACACAGTGGTAAGGAACAGTGCCAAAATTCCAAACCTAAATCTGCATGGACAAAACCCATACTCTTTCCCCTCTATTACACTGCCCCCATTGATATGGGAAGGAAGGAAGGAAGGGAGGGAGGGAGGGAGGGGGAGAAAGGAAAACAATTCCTCAAAATGAAATACCGGGACCTCCCTGGTGGTCCAGTGGTAAAGAATCGCCTTACAATGCAGGGGACGCAGGTTCGATCCCTGGTCAGGGAGCTAAGATCCCACATGCCTGCCGCGGGGCAACTAAGTCTGCGTGCCACGACTACTGAGCTCGCGCACCTCAGCTAGAGCCCATGTGCCGCAAACTACAAAGCCCACACACTCTGGAGGCCACACGCCACAACTACAGAGCCCACAGGCCCTGGAGCCCACATGCCACAACTAGAGAGAAGCCTGCGCACCGCAATGAAGAGCCCGTGCGCCGCAACTAAGACCCGACGCAGCCAAAAATAAAAATAAAATAAATAAACGATAAAGACAATTTAAGAAAAACACTCATGGTTTAAAAACAAATGAAATACCAATTATTATCAGCACTTAATAGTATGGATACATGTTGAGTTCTTTGCATGAAAACTTTAACTTTAATATATATAATATAATTATATTTAATATATATAATATATATATTATAATTTTATATATACATATATATTTTTTTTAACCACATGATTGAGTCACAGAGTCATAACTCTGAGTAGGACTTCATGGACTCCCTTGAACAATATTTGTTTGTTCATTTGTTTGTTTAATAAATGAAGTAAAGCACAAAATTCCAAAGCTAACTGGTAAAGAAGCTAGAGCCACATCCACTGAGTATTCTTGAAAATACACTATCCCTGGATTTTGCCACCTATCAGAACGTAAAAGCACTAATCTGAAATAGTGAATTATCCTAACCTATCTATATTTTGATACATAGGATATATATGTGAATATACATATACACACATAAATAATTGCAGAACAATTTACTTTAAGTAAATATGAAAGTTAACTGGGTTTGTTTTTGTGTGTTTTGGGTTTTTTGCACACAGCTATTAATAAAAATCAAGATTAGGCAGGAATTTCTAGATGGCAGAAAGCCAAATACAAGCTTTTTGCTTTGCGAACCCCACCCATTTACTAATCCTAAAGTGGATTAGTGCTGCAGAAAGGGAGTTTACATGGCCAGACACCCACAAGCCAGCAGAAAAGAAAACAAAAAGGTCACTTTTCATACATACAACACATACTTTTACATGCATTATCCTGAAAAGCACATTGTACAATTCCACATACTTTTTCTTAGTGATTTATGCTTTTATGCACATTTATTTTGTCTCCTATTCATCAAAAAAAAAAAAAAAACCACACTTTTTTCCTAGTTTACCTGACTTTCTCATTATACCTTACTTTGAGGACAAGCAATATTTAGAACAGATACATTCCCTGCAAATGGGTGGCGTGCAAGCATAATCTAATCTAATATTCATAGTTTTCGATCCGTCATTTCACGTCTCCAGTGTGACTTTTCCCCAAGTGCTTTTCAACCCTGTATTTTGTACCTGAGGTTCATACTAAAATTATATCAACGCAGTGATGTTTTCATGCTTGTTGACAAAGGATGGGTAAGAAATGAAGGTTACCATGGAGGGGATGTAAACCTTGAGCTATGCACATGCTCAAAAGCTCAAAGTTAAGCTGTTGACTGGCTGGTACTAGGTAAGGAACAAGGGGCAAATGAGGAGGCAAACTTGGAATCTAGAACATTCAGCGTGTGACAACAATTTTAAGAAGGAGTGTGAGCATTCAATCAGTTCCTTGATATATAGCAGGGCTCTACATTAGACAAGAACAAATGGGTTTAAAAAAAATATTGTACAGCAGCTCCATGGCCCTATAAATCCTAGGGAGCTTCCCCGGAAGCCCAATGTAGAAAAACCCTGGCTTAAGCCTTGTCTTTGACTTAGAGTCACAGAGCATTAAATATAAACAAGACAGCCTGAGATGGCATCTCAAAATGGGAGCAAAGAATTTTATTTCAGTCCAAGAGCAAGCTCCTCTGGTTCGCCAGCATTTGACAGCTAACTCAATGTTTCAGTTTATTAATGTTGGAATGAGAACATTTTTTTTTATTAGCATAATTATAGGCTCTTGAAGCAAGTCAGTTTGGACTTCAAAGGGGCAACCAATTCCAGAAACTCTGCATTAGGTGGTAGACACAATAAGTCATAGGCTGTCCTCCCAAAGGAGCAGGAGGAAATCAACCAGAGCAGCGAAAGAAGGATGTAGTAAGAAAGCAGGTCAGGCAGAGGGAGGGGGTAGGAGAAAGGCGAGAGGGGTCAGCAGCAGGAGGCGGGAATAGAGACAGCCACTGAGGAAAGGTAAGGAACCGGGAAGCCGAGGGAATGCAGTCACAGATGCAGCTGCAGAGAGATCAGGAGAGGATCACGGAGGTGAGAGCCTGACGGGGGAGGAAGGAAAAGGACGAGGGGGGAGAGCAAGAAACGGAGAATCAAGGGATTCCACCTCTACAGGGCAGTGGATGTGGTATCGTTTCCAGGTGGCTAGGTATTTGGCCAAAGAGAAAACTGCAATAGAAAACTGCATGCAATGCTAAATGGTGAAGGAAAAAGATAGAGGAAGGAGATTTTAAAGAATCTGGAATTACATGTCTGGGTTCTACGGAACTACCAGTGCCAAGAACAGCAAAGGCTAGTTTTGTATATATTACTCTGATGCTGGCAACTCCTAGGGCAGCGGATGGAGTTTGGGAGTTTGGGTTTCAGACAGCTCCAGGGCTGCTTCTCCTTCTCCCACCTCCCACACCCCTTATTGAGTTAATGCTGGTCGTTCTCTCAAGATGTGGCAGAGCCTGAAGCGGTCAGCCTGCAGCCAGCCTTTCATGGAACCAGCCCAAATGGAGAGTACAGTTCAAGGAGTGAACTGGGTGGGGAGGCGCTGAACTTGGCCACAGGAACATAAAAGGCTTTGACATTGATTGAGATGCTGGGGCGGGGGTGGCAGTGGGAGGAGTCGAGCTCTCCTTAATGCCCAAAGTGGGGGAGCTGCTAAGGGGGGCTGGCCCCTGCACTGACCAATGGGGGCTGAAGGAGCAACCCCTAGAAAGCAGGCCTGTGACAACATGCCTAGAGGGGGCGGTTTAAGGAGATGGAAAGGCACAGTGGCCCACAGGTACTTGCCGGAGCTGGGGCGGCTGTTAGAAGGCATCCTTTTGTGGTACGTGGTGTAGGGGATGGCGGGGAGGGGGGAGGCATCCACTGAGCAGCACTCTGGCACCGGTGCCTGTCACAGAGTGTCGCCTGCAGCCTGAGGCTAGAGGCAGCCAGTATGTATTATAGGAGGAGAAGGCAGCTTAAGTGTAGGGGAGAAAGCAGGCAGTTAGTATATCACAGACTGGAGCTCTTATCCCAGCTCTGCTGGCTTGGAAGCTTTTAACCTCTCTGTGCCTCAGTTTCCTCCTGTAAAAGTTAAGCTCAGCAAAGTTCTTGGGAGAATTTGCAATAACAAGCCCAGCAGAGTACCCAGTACCCTCTTGCTCAATATTCCAGTACTAGTATTATCTTTATTAGTAAGCTCCTTCCACATTTAAATTTCTGGTCACAGTTTAAGGAAAGCCGATTTCACTGGATTTCTTCCCTCTTTAGTCTCTCTCTCTTTTCTGTCTCATCTCCTGATTCTTTCTCCCTCCTTCCCATTATTTACTGAGCATTTACACTGTGCTAGGAACTGCACCATGGCGGTGAAACCTGATTTCTTGATGATTTTTCTCTAACTATGGGAGTGTGGCTTTTTGGCTCTGTTCACATCCAGAGCTCTGGCAACTAACCATGGAAACTTAGACTTTGCTGGGGAGTTGTTTTCTGTAGGGAGCTGGGTTCTGTGTGCTAAATTGGGAGGGCTGGAAGGAGGGAATTGGTTAGTAATTAGAAAAGATTTAAATGACTGAAAATACCTCCCTGACTGTGTAAATGGAAAATTTTCTGATGCTTACAATATTCACTTGCGATTGATGGTAAAAGACCGCACACAGCCTTGGCTAATTTATGAAGCCCTGATATATGCTTAAAGGAACAAAGGAAGTGAGGAAGGAGAGGTAATTCCAGAAGAAGCCGTTCTTCCTCACTCCTTTGATTTTATGCAGTTTGTCTTTTCAGAAGAGTTTTGAACTGATTCTGTTGCTTCTTCCAGTTCTCCAAATGACCAGAAAGAAACTTTTTAAGAAAATCACTGACTCAGAGTTAAGGCTACATTTTGTGTGGTCCAGCTACCACTTCCCAAAAGAGGCTACATTCAAGATGGCAGCTCCAGCAATAGAAAACCCCACCCTACAAGGAAAGCTGATTGCCTCTTTGTCAGGGTCCTGCATATCTCCTCCACTCATTCTCATCTCATCACTTTCTTTTCTAGTTTGTCTTCTTTTCGTTATTAGCCACTGGAATTGGCCACCAATTTTTTGGTAAGCTGGTTAATAATGCTTTTTTTAGAGGAATAGGACTCTCAAGTCCTCTTCAGAGAAAAGGAAGAAATTCATCAGGCACATGTAATTGCAATCACCCTCCATAATAGTTTGTGAGGAAGGGAATTTGTGCCACATCCTAGGAATACATGTGGATTAAAACAATGGCTGGAACCACCCTCATGAGGCTTAGGGTCTAGTTGGTGACATTTATTCATAAAAAGGTAATTTAAATGGAAAAAGAAAGCAAATTATACAATACAGTGTCAGTTGATTTATTTTTTAAAATAATAACTATATTTGGAGGTAAATATATGTGCTTGTGTACCTATATACAGTCGACCGTTGAACAACATGGATTTGGACTACACGGGTCCACTTATACACAGATTTTTTTTCCAATAAATACAGTATATTCCATCATTTGGATGTACCAGGTACTATTCTAGACATCAGGAATATAGCTGGGGATATTATTTATATATGTGTGGAAAAAAATGTGTAGAAGTCATATATTTAATTTATTATCAGTGGTTACCTAAAAGTTAGAGTAGAAAGGAGATACTTAATTTATTTGTTGTTCTTCTGTATTGTTTTAATTATTTGAAATGAGCCTGAGTTATTTCTATGCCTTAAAAAATAATAATAAAACATTAAAGGACAATGAAAATTAAAACAACACACAAGAAGAGTAAGTAAATTGAATTACCTCCGTCTTTTTATTTAGATAATCTTTCTACACGTAATCATTAGATTACCAGCTAATGATTCTAGAAAAAACAGAGAATTAGAAAATTACCATTTTCCAACCCTCAATAAAATAATTGTTTCAGGCAAGCATAGTCAGTAGATGCTAAAAAAAAAAAAAAAATTGAATGAAAGTTTATTGGAAAAAGGATATTCACATGGTTTCAAAAATCACCCCACAGATTTGTGTTTACAAAGGTGCCTTTAGAATGGAGAGATCTGGTGGTCCTTAACCAAGGGGCCAAACTTTGTATCACCAATAGTGAGACAATCTCACATTTTGTCCTTGGAATGTGATACAGTGAGAAGTAGACAATATTACTCACAAGATTTTGTGACAAAATATTTGACCTGATTCTGATCAAGAAGAAACAATTAGACAAATCTAGAATGTGGAACAGTCTATAAGCATCTGGCCTGAACTCAAAAAAGAAAAGGAAGGAAAGAAGGAAGCGAGGGAGGAAGGGAGGAAGGGAAGGATGGGAGAAAGAAAAGAAGGGAGGGAGGGAAGAAGAGAGAAAGAAAAAGAAAGAGAAGAAAAAGAGAGAGAGAAAGAAAGGAAGGAAGGAAGGAAGGAAGGAAGGAAGGAAGGAAGGAAGGAAGGAAGGAAGGAAGGAAGGAAGGAAGGAAGAAAACCTTGCTTTGATCTTCAATTGAAGAGAAAAAAATCTATAGAAGACGTTTTGAGGACAGTTAAGGAAATTTGAATAGGTACAGTATATTGGATCATATAGAATTATCATTAGCTTTCTTAGGTGTAACAATGGTAATGTGGTTATATAGCAAATATCTTTACATTGAGGAGTTGTTTTGCTGTATGTTAGGTTGGAAGCGACCTGATGTCTGCCACATGTTTCAAATGGTTCAGAAAAAAAGGTGTGTGTGTTTATGTGTGTGTCTCTTCTCTCTTCTGAGCCAGATAGATAGATAGATAGATAGATAGATAGATAGATAGATAGATAGGTATCAATCGAAAGAGACAGACAGGTAGGCAAAGAAAGAGAGAGAGAAGGAGGGAGAGAGAGAGAAGGAGGGAGAGAGAGAGAGTAAACATGCCAAAATATTAGCACCTGTTAAATCTTGATGAAAATATGGAGTTTCATTGTTCTGTTCTTTCAATTTTTCTGTATTTTGAATTTTTCAAAACAAATAGTTGGGAGGGAGTTTGCTGCAACAGTCTAGATCAAGACTTAGGGCTAAGGTAGTAAATTAGAAAAGAAAGAACAAAAGTAAAACATATTTTGAAGGGAAAATAGATTAATAAATATCATTTCTCAATGAAAGTGGTAAATACAGTTCAATTTTCAACATTTTTGTCTGTGCAGATCTCCTCCTTTTGATTTGGCTGGTGAAACAATTGGAAAGAGAAGATTTAAGAGTCCTTGATACAGTTTGCTTGAACTCAGAAAAACTGTTTCTGGGAGCTTTTAGACAGTGACATGATGAGCTTATTTTTAGGTGAGAAATAGGTAAGATAAACGCTAAGATGTAATTATGGACAACAGTCAGATGCCAAGATACACACAAGCCCAAACACAAAAGAATATCATTATCCTGAGGAGCTATAGTGAAACAAACATCAGGGGATTCCTGCCTGCAGCAGCCAGAGTTTGAGTTTTGTGTTAATGGATTTTGACCAAGATAATTCCATTAGCACCTTATTCCTACTCAAGTCTTTCAGATGCTTTAGAAATGGACCATTTGACAGGGGTGTCTCTGGAGACAGTTTTTTTCCTTCCTTTAAAACTGATTTTAATGCTTATTAATGAGGTCGACAGAGCGGGGAGTGGGGAGACCAAGAACCTCTTTCACAAACCCTATAATCTCATTAAGGTTCATTTGGAATTAGCATATTTATATGAAAAATGGTGTCGATCCAGTATTTCTTATTGCAGGTGCTATTGCATTTTTGGAAAGACAGTTTTTCACTGTGTATGACTGTGCCAGAGTTTGCAGGACTTAACATGCCTGAGCCTTGCATGATTAACGCCAATGCTGATCCCAAACTCTGACATTTTAAGAACAAAAAATACCTAACTCTTCCCCACATTTCCATACCCAGTTGAGAATTTCTGGTAGATTCTAGGTCACTGAGGGCAGAAGCATTGCTTTTCCCCCCAGTGCATCCCCAAAACTTAGTACAATGAAGATACTCAGTAAATACCGAATGGATTTATATAATGTTTGAAAATTTGATTATTCAAATTTACTCAGTTTTCCTATAAACATTACGATATTTTTAATCTTCCTTAGTAGCTCTTTTTTTTTTGTCAAAGTAACACAAACCTCAAATTCAATAGTTAAAACTTTTTCAATAACTTTAAAATTGTTCTTACAATACGTGTTCACTTAAAAATTATTCAGATTCTACCTTAAAAAACTAAAAATAGAACTACCATATGACCCAGCAATCCCACCACTGGGCATATACCCTGAGAAAATCATAATTCAAAAAGATACATGCACCCCAATGTTCATTGCAGCACTATTTAAAATAGCCAGGACATGGAAGTAACCTAAATGTCCATCAGCAGATGAATGGAGAAAGATGTCATACATATATACAATGGAATATTACTCAGCCATAAAAAGTAACGAAATTTGGTCATTTGTAGAGATGTGGATGGACCTGGAGTCTGTCATACAGAGTGAAGTCAGAAAGAGAAAAACAAATATCGTATATTAATGCATACATGTGGAATCTAGAAAATGGTACAGATAAACCTATTTGCAGGGCAGGAATAGAGACGCAGACATAGAGAACGGATGTGTGGACTCGGGGAGTGGGGGAAGGGAAGGTGGGATGAACTGGGAGATTGGGACTGACATATATACACTACCATGTGTAAAACAGATAGCTAGTGGGAACTTGCTGTATAGCACAAGGAGCTCAGCTTGGTGCTCTACAGTGACCTAGATGGGTGGGATGGGTGGGAGGAGGTCCAAGAGGGAGGGGATATAGGTATACATATAGCTGATTCACTTCACTGTACAGCAGAAACTAACACAGCATTGTAAAGCAACTATATCCCAATAAAGAAAAAAAAGAAACCCAGAAAACTAAGTTTTTTTAAAATAATTGAATACTTGCAATCAGTGCACTGATTTCAAAGGGGAGGATATGCTGAGCAAACTCAGAAGGCTGCTTTTATTACCACCATTCATCAGAGAAAGACCTCAGCTTCAAATCTGACCCCAACCTAAGGGAATCTGTCAGTCTGTAATCACACACACATCTATCCCAGAACAGAGAGCTTGGAGGGTGAGGTGAGAAGCAGATCTTGAGGGCAAGAATTTAGCCTCGCGCCCCAGAGTTTGACCCTTTGCCTGAGCACTTTTGGCACTTGAGTGATGTGGAGGTGAGTGATTCTTCAGCAACAATGTTTTCAAGGGCATTGAGGGGGTGCGGGCTTCAAAGACACCTCCACCGTGATACCTACAGCCCAACACGGTTCTGAGAGACACGGGTATCGACAGAGACCTGTGCAAAAAGTGCAGTACGGTGGACAGAGCCCTGGAATGAAGAGGATGGGTCAGTCGTGGGTTACATGGGTCACCGTTCTCATGTTCATGTGTTCCTTTCCAAAGTATGTCTTAAAGGAAGTTCCCGAGCCATTCTGCCAAGTCCTAATTGGTGATAGAACCCCAAAGGGCCAGAGAGTTTGTAAATCAGCAGTCACAGCACAACTGGAGGTAGAAATCAAATTTAGCATGAATGAAGGGCCAGCAAGAGTGCATAGGAGAACAAAGACCTACATTTCCATGAGAGGTGCTCACATCTGACTGATCATCTGTCATTAGACAGCTTTTTTTTTTTAACATCTTTATTGGATTATAATTGCTTTACAATGGTGTGTTAGTTTCTGCTTTATAACAAAGTGAATCAGCTATACATATATATATGTATATATATATATTTATATATTTATATTTATATATAAATATATTATATATTTATATATACATATATATATATCCCCATATCTCCTCCCTCTTGTGTCTCCCTCCCACCCTCCCTATCCCACCCCTCTAAGTAGACACAGCTTTTTTTAAAATAAAAATTCTTGGGTCTCACTCTCAAAGATGCTGATTCAGTGAGTCCAGTTTAATCATCCATTCTCCCCCTAGATGACAAATTCCTTCTGAAAAGGACTCTGATTATAACCCGGCTCATAATAATTAGGTAATAAATGGTTGTCAAATAAAGTTTAATGATTTAAATAAAATCGATGTGTTCTAATAGTTATAATCATTTATTAATTCAAGCAACATCATTAGGTATCTATGTAGTGCTCCAGGTATTAGAGGTATGGATGTAAAAGAGACAAAGTCCCCACTCACTGGAAGCTTTTCGTAGAGTGGGTGAGATGATAAACGAGGAAAATATCAGGGGGGCCTAAGTTCTATAAGAAATTAAAACAGGATGTTAAAGATAGGCTGGAAGCCTACTTTAAATGGGGTAGTCAGCAAAGAGCTCTCAGAGGAATTGGGCTTTAAGCTGAGAATTGTGAAAATGAGGGATCAAATGTGACAAAAGCTAGGGAAAAGCACTACAGTCAGAAAGACAGAGGATATACATGGGCCCGAAGGCTGGAGGGAACTGGCTTTAAGTGAAGCAGAATGAAGGTCCTTGTGCCTGTAGGGCAGAGAAGAAGGCAGAGTGGAATGAGATGGAATCAGAGGGATGGGTGGAAGCCATGGCTAGGCGTTTGGATTTTATTCAAAGTACAGCAAGAAGCCAATGGAAAAAAATTAGCAGGAGAGAGGCATGATCTAAAATACCTTTTGAAAAGATCATTTTGTCTGTTGGGTTGAAAATGGATAGAGAAGAATGGGGGAGCCAGAGTGAGAGCAGGGAGTCCAGTCAAGAGACTACTGCAGTATCCCCAGGAGAAATGGTGGCTTGGCCAAGGGGGATAGGGGTGGAGTTAGAGAAAAGTGAGTGAAATTGAAATACTGCTTGGAGCTAGAAACAGACATGCTGATGGATTATATGCAGGAGGTGGGAGGGAAAGAGAATTAAGGTTGGTTGGCATGTAGGTTCTTGGTTGAGTGGTTTGAATGCTGGATGGTGGTATTACTATTTACTGAAAGAGGAAAAACTCCCCAGAAACAGGTTCGAGGAAAAAATTAAGAGTTTGATTTTGAGCCTGATGAGTTTGAAAAATCTTGGACATTCAACTGGAGATATCAGGTAAGCAAACAGATTTATAAGTCTAGGCTTAAGGGAGAAGTCAGAGCTGGAGATACTAATATCATATATAATATAAGGTTTCAACTATTTTTGCTTACATATTCATATAAAGATAGTTACTTTGTTACTCAAAACACATGAATCCTAAAAGTTATTTATTGTGTTTTGGCCTGTAGTAAGTTGGGTTTGGAGGGCCAAATTACACCTTATCATTTTCAGTTAAAGACTCCAAAATGATCAGTCCTCTACAGATGTCCTGGTAAACCAAAACATTTTTAAAGGTTTCTTTTTCTTTTTTTAGTATATGCTTACTTTTGCATCAGCAAGCCAAATTTAAAAGGGATGTTAATTTTAACTGCTAAGACATGTAAATATCCAATATCAGTTTTTCATTTTGCCTCTGCTCCAGGAGGATTCTGGTCCTGAGCTTTTATGCAACAACTGTCAGAAACGTTTTCACTCGAAACCAAGTGCAACAGCCTCCAGGAGGAGAAGGGGCCTTAACTAGATATTTCCACTTCAAATACAATGTATAGTTCATTCACTCTGGGACATGCTGGAGGGTGTTTGAAAAGTTTAATGCTGAATGAAAGTTTTTCTCAAGCTGTCAACAAAATACATATTGAGCATAGAATATATTTGTTTATTAATCACTAGAAGGGACCTCAGATTTTTAGCGTGAGGCTCTCTTTCTAGATGAAGAAGCTGAGTGCCAGCAAGGAAAAGGGACTTCCCAAAGTGAAATAAGCTAACAGCAGGATGGGACAAACACTCGGGTCTTCTAACTCCTAAGACTGTGCTTTCCTCTTTCAATGCCTATAATCTTAGCACTTCTCCTTGGCCTGCTAAGTCTTTATTGATACAATTTTACACTAGTCCAGGTCATCCTCTTACTTTGTGAGTGTCAGGGGAAGGGGTCAGTAATAGTTAATAATTATATGTCCTTACTATATACCAGACACTGCTGTAAGTATTTTATATATATTAACTAATCTATCCTATACCAACTCTGTGAAGTGGGTACTCTTATTAGCCACATTTTGTACAGCAAGCCTCTTCTATATCTGGGTCTAGTCAGATCAGGGTACTGACCTTAGGAATACCAAGAATAAAATGATTATTAAAATTAACTATTTCTCGGGACTTCCCTGGTGGTCCAGGGGGCGAGGGGGCAAGGGGGCGAGGTTCAGTTCCTGGTCAAGGAAAAAGGATCCCGCATGCTGCACCGCGTGGCCAAAAAATAAAAAAAGAGAGCAAAATTAACTATTTCTCTAAGCTTCAGATCGATATTTCCCAACTGCCTGTAAAACTGTAGATGCCCAATAGACACAGCAAACTCTACATGTCTAAAACAAAATGCACTATCCTCTCGTCCAGACCCACTTTCCACCCTGTGTTCCCATTTTGATTAATGGTATCATCACCCCTCTAACCACCTTCTCATCTCCCATTTCTCATCCACTCAACACTATAGATACTATTTAAACTCTATTTGGTTCCCAGAAGTATTTGAGAAGAATAGCTGTATAGAACCTCCCTCTGTGTCCTCTCTCAAGTCTACACTTATTTCCCACCCTCAATTCCATTCTTATTTTTCTAATTCAGGCCTTCATCATCTACTATGTTTAATATTGCAGTAGTCTCCCATCTTGTCATCCTATTTTTGATTACTTAGTTCTCCAACCCCAACTTTTCACTGTTGCCATAGTTATCCTTCCCCAAACACAAATCAAACTGCATTAAATGCCTTTGTAAAACCCTCCCCCGGCCACTTATTGACAAAACTTCTTAAACTCAAAGAGGCATTCTGCTGGCACCATTTTTCCCTTCTCTCTCTCATGCTCCATGCCAGCCACGCCAGCCTGCTCACAATTCAAGATTGAATGGGATATTTATAGTTTCCTTGCTTCCTTCACAATATGTGATAAAGATCACTTAATACATGTAAATGTTTTTTATTACATTTGTTTGTTTATATCTCACCTTGTTCAGTTAAAAAAAAGCGAGGTGGGAAAACAGTTTACTAACTGTAAAATACTTTGAGATGTTATTTTTAAGCCATGGAAATCATTGAATTTTGAACTACAAGGGACCCTAGAAATGGTGGGGTCCAGCACCTTCTATTTTCTTCAGCGGCTCATTAGCTGGCCTGAGTTAAGTTAGTGACAGAGTTAGCAACAGAACCCAAATTTCCATCTCACTGTATCATATCACTTCAGGAAATTAAAAAATAGATTTTTTTTTCCCTCTTGAGAAAAGATGGAGCCTTCTACATTGATTTAATTCACTGGTAATATATCTGGTCATTTTACTATCCCTATTCTCTCTAAATAAAGTAGAAATTGTTTGGATTCTGCCCCAGTTTCTTCCCAGCTGCCCCCTGCTACATACCAGCAAGACCCCCAACTGTGAAATAATTTGCTTGAAACAGTCCCCGGTGTTCTGCATCTGACTAATTTTAATTGAAATCCGGTGCCAATTATCTAGCCCTTTCCCGCTGGGTCAGCCCTTTGTATTTTTTTCACAATTAACAATTCAGTTAAATGTGTAGTTCTTAGCTACTCTTAATCCAAGACAATCTTATACCAAATCTATCCTTTGGTTTTATTATTGCTGATAAAAGCCATTTGGAAGTCCTCATTTAATAGATAATGGATATGTACCTACCCAACGTGCCAGGTGTTCTGTTGAGTACTTTATTTGCATTATCTTAATCATCCTTACAGCAACCCAGCAAAATAAGGGTTACTATCTTAGTTGCATAATGAGGAGACTGAAGCTCAAAGGGGTTAAGTAACTTACCCAAGGTCATAGAGTTGGTAAATCATGGGACCAAGATTTGAATTGTGGCCTTCTCAAGTCTAAACCCAGTGTTCGTCCCATGACAGTTTTCAGAGCAGGTGGATGACATGAGCTGGGATGGAAAACTTCAGCAACCATGAGCAGTGGTGCTGCCTTCTGAGAAGCATCTCCACAGGGATCGATGCAACTTGGGAGGCTGTTAGTGGGGCTGGCAATAGCACATGCCTCTTGCATATTATCTGTATTCTCTCTAGCTGTAAGCACTCCTGGGGTACAGGAGTGATGGTGAAACAATATTCCTCAATTCAAAGCTGAGGAATGGCTCCCCATTTCAGTGAAGATAAACTGTAAATTCACTTAATATGTCATGGTTAGGAATGCTGACCCTTAAACCAGATTGCCTGGGTTTAATTCCTGGCTTTGCCAATATACTAGCAGTGGAACCTTGGACAAGTATTGAATCTGCCTTTGCCCCAGTGTTCTCTATAAAATGGGCATGTATGTGTTCCTACCTCATAGAGCTGTTGTGAGGGTTAAGGAAATTGATATGATTGATATGTAGGAAATGCTTAGAACAGTGCCTGCCACAGAGTAAATATGTACATGTGAGTTATCACCACTACCATCATCTTCATCATTATCATCATCATCACCTTCATTTCTCCTGCCTCACCTCTCATCTCTTTCCCACTCTCCTTTCTCCCCTCTCTGCCCTTTAGTAACAACTACTTTCTTTTCTTCACGTGTGCCAGACCCCCTCTCACCTCCAGACCTTCATATCTGCCTCCCTCTCTGCCTGGAATACTCTTGCTACTCCTCTGCCCACCCCTCTTTCCACAGCCCTGCGTGGACACCCTGCACCCATCCTCACCTGGATGACTCATTCAGATCTCATTTCTGATGATCCTTCCTCCAGAAAACCTTCTGATACCTCCTCATACCTAGTAGGGGCCCTTCCTTTGGGTCTCAGAGCACTCTGACCTTATCCTGTCATAGCACTTAACCACTAGGTGCTTAATCGTGTGTTTACCTGTCACTGCCCTCCACTGAACAGTAAACTGCTTGACAATGGCTATGTGTCACTCTAGTTCACTCCTCCCCTTAAGTTGGAAAAGGAAATGACAAAAATGGATATTTTAAGGAAATGGATTTTTTTTGTCAGCGCTGTATTTAGCTCTAGATACCACACCAGGTGCGTATTAAAGAATAATAGTGTGAGAGCTTCCATTTTGCTATAACTGACCTCACATGCACTCAGCTGAGTCTCTGATGAGGCATTAAATAATAAGATGCTAGAAATAACACTCATAAGAGCCATCCCAAAATGAAACAGACTAGAAAAGGAGAGAGTTCCCTGTCACTGGAGATATGCAAATAGAAACAAATGGTCACTTGGTGAGAATGATAGGGAGGGAAGGGGAAGGGAATGAGGTCGTTTAACCTAGAAAAGGGAAAACCATCTTCAAATGTTAGATAGAGGACCATAGAAAAGAAGCAGTCATAGAAAAGAAAAAATATTCTGTCAGCCCTCAGAGGGCAGAACTAGAACCAGGAGGTGGAAAGTACCAGGAAGATGATTTAGATTCCACACAAAGAACTTTTTTTTTGATCACTAGAGCTGACCCCAAGTGGATTTTCCTGAAAGACAGTGAGTTCTTCAACAGGTGAAGCCAATGTCAAATCAGCTTGGATGACCATTTGCCTGGGATAATGTAGTGAGATTATTCACTCACTCACTTAACTTATTCAGTCACTCCCCTCTTCAGTTATTACACACCTACAATCTACCAGGCACTAGGCTAGAGACTCAAGCTCCAATAAAACAAGCTCCTATCTTTAGGAGCTCATAAATAAGCACATCCCACAAGTCCATTCAGACGCAACCTCTAGAGGAGAGCGGCCAAGGGGATGGAGTAGAAAAGTCCCCAAGCTCACCTCCTTTCATGAGCACACCAAAGTCACAGCTATCTGCAGAACAACCATCAGTGAGAAAGACTGAAACCTACCAGAAAAGGCCTTCTACAGCTACAGATACGAAGAAACCACAACGAGACGGGTAGGAGCGGGGCCGGGGGGGGAGGGGGACGACTGGTGATATAATCAAATCCCCTACCCCCCGGGGTAGGCAACCCAAAAATTGGAGAATAATTATATTGCAGTTGTACTCCCACAGAAGTGAGAGTTCTGAGCCCCACGTCAGGCTCCCCAGCTCAAGGGTCTGGCACCAGGAAGGTGAGCTCCCAGAGCATTTGGCTTTGAAGACCAGCTGGGCTTAACTGCAGGAGCCCCATAGGACTGGGGGAAAGAGAGACTTCACTCTCAAAGGGCGCACACAAAATCTCCCACGCGCCAGGAACAAGGGCAAAAGCAGTCACTTGATAGGAACTTGGGTCAGACCTACCTGCTGGTCTTGGAGAGTCTCCCGGAGAATCAGCGGGGCGGCTGCCGAGCTCCAGGGCAGCCATATTTGGGAGTGCATTCTCCCGCAGCGTCAGCGGCGCTGGCGGCGTCAGGTGGGACCTCCCACTACCTCGTTAGCCCAAGATCTGGCCCCGCCCAACAGCCTGCTGGTGAAGGTGCTGGGACGCCTCAGGCCAAACAACTTATCTGAGCGGGGGCACAGCCCCACCCATCCGCAGACAGGCTTCGTAACGACTCAAAGAGTCCACAGTTGCCTCTGGACATGCCTCTAGACACAGCCACGCCCACCAGAGAGTCAAGACCCAGCTCCAACCCCTAGTGAGCAGGCGCCGGCCCCTCCTGCCGTGAAGCCTGCGCAAGCCTCTAGACCCACCCTGGGGCAGACACCAGAAGCAGGAAAATCACCACCTCACAATGCAGGCCAGATCCTACCTTGGGTCCAGCTGGGCCCTGGCTCTGCCCACTAGCAGGCCAACGCAACCTTCCAGACACCTGGACCCCATACCCAACTGTGTCAGGAACCAGCCCCCCACAACCAATGATCTTAAACGAGTTTGGGGATCCCTGGGCCCTGCAGCCAGACTCCAGGAACCAGCTCTGCCTGCCAGCAGTCCAGCACTAACCCCAGGACCTGGCTTCACCCGCCAGTGGGTGGGCAACAGCCCCAGAGTCTTCAGGACCCTGACTCCACCACCAGTGAGCCAGCACTAGCCCCAAGGCCCCCTAGGTTTCTGCAACCAGCCACCTTGTGACCAGGCCCCACTAAACAGCAGCCAGCAGCAGGCCTACCGGACCACCCACATAGCCTGCTGCAACAGAAGGACCCATGCAGCCCTCTTAGGGCTAGAGCATATAGCTTGGGTGACAAGAGGGGAGTGCACTTCTAGGACGCATAGGACGCCTCCTACAGAGGGCCACTTCTCCAACCTACCACAGACATAAAAATACCAACAGCAACTTAGATAAAATGAGGCAACAGAGGAATATTCCAGACGGAAGGACAAGATAAAACCCCAGAAGAACTAACTGAAGTGGAGATAGGCAATCAAGATGATCAAAGAACTAGGGAGGAGAATGGATGCACAGAGCAAGAAGTTAGTTTTTAACAAAGAGTTAGAAAATACAAAGAACAACCAAAGAGAGATGAAGAATACAATAACTGAAATGAAAAATATACTAGAAGGAATCAATAGTAGACTAAATGATTCAGAAGAATGGATCAGTGAGCCAGAAGACAGAGTAGTGGAAATCATGGCCACTGAACAGAAGAAAAAAAAAGAAAAAGGAATGAAAAGAAATGAAGACAGTTGAAGAGACCTCTGGGACAACATCAAGTACACTAATATTCACATTATAGAGGTCCCAAAAGGAGAAGAGACAGAGAAAGTGCCTGAGAAAATATCTGAAGAGATAACAGCTGAAAACCTCCCTAACCTGGGAAAGGAAACAGTCACCCAAGTCCAGGAAGCACAGAATGTCCCATACAGGCTTAACCCAAAGACGAACACACCAAGACACACTGTAATCAAAATGACAAATATTAAAGATAAAAGAGAGAATACTAAAAGCAACAAGGGAAAAGCAACAAATAACATACAAGGGAATCCCCATAAGGTTATCAGCTGATTTTTCAGCAGAAACTCTGCAGGTCAGAAGGGAGTAGCATGATATATTTAAAGTGATGAAAGGGAAAAGCCTACAACCAAGAATACCCAGCAAGTTTCTATTCAGATTTGATGGAGAAATCAAAACCTCTACAGACTGAATCTTTGAGGACTAGGAGAAGTTTTCCAGGTGAGGAAGAGATGAAAAATTATGTTCTAGGTAGGGAAAATAGCATGTGCAGAGATGCAGAAATGCCTGAATCAGAGAAATGAAAAAGGTCAACATGGTGGGAGAACAATGTGGTTGAATCAGCTTAAAGGTATACATCATACATTGGGAGTTGAAGAGGGTCACAAAGGCTCTCTCCATTTCTGAAATTCTGATTGTGATAGCATCCTTTCTATAATACTAAGAAATAGTCAAATATTTCTGGAGAACATTGAGTCATTTATTCAGGGACTCCCTGGAGCCCCAGGCCAAGGGCCCTAGTGGCTGAAATAGCAAATAGTTCTCATCTTTTAAAAACAAAAAGAAAAAGTGTTGACTCTGGACATGGTCCACCATTCACCTTCACATTAGCATCTGAAAAAACCCTACAACTGCTTGAATCAACTAGAAGTGCTAAATTTCTATCAGCAACATGGTTGTGAAAAGGATGTTATAACAAGTAGAATTTAATTTTTTCTATGATCTAATGACAGTTGTATATATAAGGAGATAGCAATAGATGGAATTTTCTAGCCTACTCAAAGCCTTTCGCTTCAGCCCTATACCATCTGATCACCACAGGCTGGGCCATAATGTCTAAACCAGGTTGTTTGGGCTGTGGTAGAGTGGACCAGCTGCACCCAATTGTGTGCTGCAGTCTCAGGGAGCTTGAAAGTCAAGTTTCTCCTCAGAACTGGATAGGTTATTAAAGGGAGAACAGTGGGAATTGGCAGTTAAGAGCTCAAGAGTTTTAGTTAGACTGTTTCAAATCCTTAACCTCTTCCAACTACTTAACTTTGAACAAGTTAGTGATTCTCTCTGAGCTCTGTTTTCTTTTCTTTTTTTTTATAATGATACCTTTCTTTTTTATTATTTATTTTTATTTTTGGCTGCGTTGGGTCTTTGTTGCTGCACACGGGCTCTCTCTAGTTGCGGCGAGCGGGGGCTACTCTTCATTGCGGTGCACGGGCTTCTCATTGTGGTGGCTTCTCTTGTTGCAGAGCACGGGCTCTAGGCGGGTGGGCTTCAGTAGTTGTGGCTCGTGGGCTCAGTAGTTGTGGCTCGCGGGCTCTAGAGTGCAGGCTCAGTATTTGTGGTGCACAGGCTTAATTGCTCCATGGCATGTGGGATCTTCCCAGCCCAGGGATAGAACCCGTGTCCCTTGCATTGGTAGGTGGATTCCCTGCGCCACCAGGGAAATCCTGAGCTCTGTTTTCTTATTTGTAAAGTCAGAAAAATAATCCCAGCCTCCTGAGAATTAAACAAGATAATGTATAAAAGTCTCCTATATATATGAGCATGCCTCATGCTGTTATCAATGATTATCATTGTTAATCTCAACAGTAACGAACGGCGTCCAATCTCCCAGTCCATGCTTTAAGAAGAGAAAATTAAAGCTCAAGTAGAAAAATAGAAATAATAAATATGTGAGGCTGTATCATACTTGGTATTTTAAAATGTCATATTAATAATGTAAACTGTTTTTGAATGCCTCTGAAATGTTATTTGAGCAAAGATTACTGATAAAAACTCAAACCTCAGAGATAGAAATAAGAATCAAAGTGACCTTGAAAAGTTTGAAAGACTGGAGGAAAGCATGTTTGCTAAAACCTGGAGGAAAATCAACAGGGCCACGGGCAATGTAGTATTGTTCAGGATAACCGCAGCATCAAATGTGGAGACCCATGTAGAATTAGGTCCAAGATGAGCAAGATTTGATTATTACTGGCCCAGTGGAAAACAAACACACATAATAGGGCACATCTGCTACAGTGGAAATAAGCCTGGGCTGGGCAAAAGAAACTCTGGGCTGGTGCTGACCCTGTGCTAACTCTGATATTACTTTGGGCAGGTCCATTCCCCTATGGAAACCATCTCTAATGTGTAAGCACTGGATGAACAGCTCTTCCAGTGCTGAAATTGTTCCTAAAAAAGAAAAAAAGAAAAAAAAAAGGAAGAAAAGAAAACCATGAAGTAACCCATACATTATATTCAGTATTCGTTCATTTCCATTAGATTTTATTTCATCACTTATAATCACAACTCTTTGAAGAAATACTCACAGCATAATAGATATCATTTCCTGAATGCCTATTTGCGCCAGGCTCCGTGTTAAGGGCTTTACAGTTATTGTCTCATCTATTTCATGCAACAGCCCTGATAGGCAGGTAGATATTATACCCATTTTACAGGTAAGGAAGCTGAGGTTTGAAGAAGTTAAATGACTTTCCCAAGTTACTTAGGTATAACTGGTGGACTCAGGGTTCAAATCAAGTTCTCTCTGACTCCAAATCTTTTGTTCCTTCCCACTTTTTCATGGCCCCTTAGTGCACTAACTGAGAGAAATTCAGAGGATGGTTAAAATATTGAAAGACGTAGAAGTCTGACGCTATAAAGGAAAGGTCCAAGAAAGGGTGTGTTCACCTGGTTCTCACATCAAACACCAAAATATTTTCCAGTACAACAAAGATTAAATGGCTAAAAATTAAACCAGGGTTGTACTAGAAGAAAGCATGGGTAATTTGTTTAGTATGTATCAGAGAAGGGAATATATAATACAAAACTCAAAAGCTAAAAAAGGAAAAAAAAATGTGACTATATAAAACATTTTAAAATTCTGTATGGCAAGAAATAACATACAAGGGAAAAGTTTAAATACTTAAAATACAATAATAAAAAATACAAATACCAAACTAGTAAGAATATTTGCAATAGTTATCTGAGATGAAGAACCAATATTCTTAATATGCAGATAAATTTTTAAAAGAGCAAACTACCCAAACCAAAAAAAAAAAAAAAAAAAAGGCAAAATAAGTGAACAGGCGTTTTATATAAAAACAAATTTAAATATCCAACAAACATATAAAAAGCTGTTTAACCTCATAATTGGAGAAATGCAAAATTTAAAAATATAACTGTCTACCTATCAGAATGGCCAAGGTCAAATGTTAGGGTATGAGCAATTTTTACAAGAGTGTGAGGAAGTAGCCAATCATATTATTTGTGGGAGTATAAATTAATACTACATTTTTGGAAGCAACTTGGCATTAGCTACCAAAATTTAACACTCATACCCTTTATCCAACAACTTACTGTTAGATGATATTTATTATAAAATTGTTTGTAATAGCAAAATACTAAAATAAGCTAAGCGCCCATCAACTGTGCCCTGGTAAAATAGCTTTACATTGACTAATAGAACCCTCCATGGCTATTAAAAAGAATAAGATAATGTATAAGAATATGTGACTGAAGAATGCTCTCGGGATTAAGAGAAAGAAACTACTATGTATAAAATAGATAAGCAGCAAGGATATATTGTACAGCACAGGCAAATATAGCCATTATTTTGTAATAACTTTAAATAGAGTATAATCTATGAAAATATTGAATCTCTGGGCAGTACACCTGAAACTAATATAATATTGTAAATCAACTATACTTCAATAAAAAAAGAATGCTCTCTAAGATGTGTTAGTAAATGGAAGAAAATCAAAGTATAAAGCAATATTTAAAATATTATCTTTTTGTGTAAAATTTTTAAATTATTTATAATTTTATAAACCTGCTTATATTCATAACAGAAATAATTGGTAGTATATACAAGAAGCCATTAACATGGTTACCTTTGGAGAGAATAATTAGAGGTAGGGGAAGGCTTTTATTTTTATACCTTTTTGTATGGCTTTAATTTTCACATATGTGCATTATGTGCATTCAGTTATCCCTCAGTTGTCCCCAGGGACAACACACACACACACACACACACACACACACACACACACACACACACAGATATCAAAATCCATAGATACTCATGTCCCTTATACAAAATGGTGTAGTATTTGCATATAATCTATTCATATCCTTCCATATATTTTAAATCATCTCTAGATTACTTATAATACTTAATACAATGTAAATGCTATGTAAATAGTTGCCAGGTATGTAGCAAATTCAAATTGTGCTTTTTGGAACTTCCTGGAAATTTTTTCGAATATTTTCAATCCGAGGTTGGCTGAATTTGTCAATGCAGAACCTTCAGATATAAAGGGCTGACTGTATATTAATTATATTTTTTATATCAATACGTTATCTGGGCAATGAGATTATGGCCTGTTTTTGTTCTCTTCATTATTAGTTTCTGTTTGTTCAGGAAATAAATATTTTTTAAATGTACAATAGCAAACTAAAAGAAACATAATGCATATGCTTTTTAACTTAAGAAGTGTATTTCCAGGGAATTTATCCTTCAGAAACACCTTCATAAGAATTTTTTTTTAAATAAATTTATTTATTTATTTATTTTTGGCTGCATTGGGTCTTTGCTGCTGTGCACGGGCTTTCTCTAATTGTGGCGAGCGGGGGTTACTCTTTGTTGGGGTGCACGGGCTTCTCATCGCGGTGGCTTCTCTTGTTGCGGAACACGGGCTCTAGGCGCGCGGGCTTCAGTAGTTGCAGCATGCAGCCTCAGTAGTTGTGGCACATGGGCTTAGTTGCTCCGTGGTATGTGGAATCTTCCTGGACCAGGGCTCGAACCCGTGTCCCCTGCATTGGCAGGTGGATTCTTAACCACTGCGCCACCAGGGAAGTCCCCATAAGTATTTTTAATGGTAAGAAGCTAGACACAGCCTCAACCTCATCAGAAGGGATCCTACAGAAAAAATACTGGTACATCCATACCATGGGATACTAGGCTCCTGTTAAACGTTTGAATGATATGAGCTGAATTGGATGATGACCACAATAGATTGTTAAATGAAAAGCTAAACAAAAACAAGTTATACAACTATATATATGATATGATCTTATCTGTTTAAATTAAAAGTCAATAATATATTAAAATATAAAATAGAAACAAATCGCGATAAGGCGACCTGCTTGCACCTGCATATAGCAGATTTCTAAAAAGCATACACTAGAAACTGCTAATGGTGGTTACTTCTGGGAGTGAAGGTGGTGAGGGGACTTTTTACTTTTCTTTTTACACCTTTCTGAAACATAAGAATTCATTACCATGATCATATATTATTTTTTAATAAAATGTTAAGTCTAATTGTTTGACAAAAGAAGAGGTCATTCGGCCTATGACATTTGTGCATTCAGCTTCCTGTAGGCAGGAGCCTAGATCAAATTACTTTTCTGTCTCTTCTGGCTCTCTGAGTCATACTTCTGACTCATCGACACCTAGACAGTCTCTGAAATGACTGTCATTTAATAAGGATTAAATCTGGGATTTTATAGTTCAAAGAGGTTTTAGACTCAAAGAGCCTAACAGTCCCTTCTCCCTGAGGCAGGAGAGAGTTGAGGCTCAGAGAGGTGATATGACCATCACTCAGCTAGTAAGGAGTGGCCCAGCCAGACCCAGGTTCACTCAGTGGACTTCCCAGTGTTACCGTGTAATCAAAGCTCTCAGTAAGCATAGAAAGCCAATCAATGCTTTCACCAGAATAGAAAGCCATGAAATTAGTAAAAGTGAATAAGGAGACTTTAACAAAGTTATTATGAGAGCACCAGCTTGTGGGATTAAAGATTACAGATGTTCCAGGCCTGACAGGGAAAACTCAGTGGCAACCCCCATCCACCACTCAATATCGTTGTCAAAGAAGACTGATGAGAAGTGAAATAAGATTCTATATTTTATGTGTAGATAAGCTGATCAGTTCTTTTATTCTTTTTCATGTTCCATAGCCATCTTCCCTGGAAGTAAAAGGAAACAGAATTCAGATATCAGCTGTGTAGTTTGGAAAACTGGACTCTGTGTGTTCAGTTGAAACTGAAAAGCTTCTTAGGGGCTTGTCTTGTTCACCTTTGTTCCCCATCCACCATCCCTCTCCTGGGCACACACAGAACCCTGTCATTGGAAAGCACTTAGTAATTACATTGTGTTGGCTTAGACTGAATTGATTTGAGAAAGATTTTAGCTTTTGCGTCTCATTAAATTTGACTTCAGAGTGATTTTTCCCTCTCGGCAGAGTTTTGTGCTTAATTTTTAGATGCTCTGTTTCTCTTTTGGCAAGGGCCCCAAAATGGGAGTTAGCAAGAGCAACATAAACTCCTGGCATTCTCTATTTCATTTTGTCACAATTCATTCTGGAATTATACATAAGAAATGGGGCAGTCAAATTTATTTTGGTAACAAGGCTCAGGGCTGTCTAACCAAGCTCAGGATGACAGGACCAGGCATATGACCAAAGAGAGGGATTTGGCAGGCAGCCAGCCCCATTCCATACAGTCTCCCCAGAATCTCATATGAATATATTATTCTGTCAGCACATACTTGTCTACATACATTACATGTGTCTTTCTTTATTATCCTGTTTTCCTTCTAATTTTGAAGGCTCCTATCTAACCCAGAAATCTAGGAAACTCATAGAAGCATATTAAATGCACACACTAAAATCTTACTGGACATGGGTAGGCAAAACTTTCAACCCATTCAGACACAAAAGTCCGAGGTGAAATTTCATGTTTCTGCTAACTAAAGTTATCAAGAGCATGAAAGTTGATAGGTTAACACTCAAATGCCTGGGTAGGACATGAAGGGTTTTGAGGCAGGTAACATAATCTTAGCCTCTCAGTTTTGGGAAACTTTTTCCCTCTGTCTATCAGAATAATATGCCTTATGAAATACCAAAATTCTCCGGCTTCCTCTCTTTCAGGTGAATGGCATTGACCTTCGTGGAGCATCTCATGAACAGGCTGCTGCAGCACTAAAGGGGGCTGGACAGACGGTGACGATTATAGCACAATACCAACCTGAAGGTCAGTGAGAACTCAAACTTACAGTGTTCTGATGTGTTTCTGTGTGAACGGGTGCCTGCATTTCTGATCGCCGGTACTAACCAGTCACCATCCACAAGATTTTTTAAAGCAATCTATGGTGAAAATTTTGTGGTTTATGTCCAAAGAACATGAGGCTTTGTTACTCTCAATTCCAAGGAAAACATCCAACAGTTAGAAAGGCCAGTTTGAAAATATGAATTTAAACAAATAACAAGTAGCATCAGTTTATTTCATTTATATTCTTATCTGGTATACACCTTTGGTCAGCAATGGATACTATAAAAGCAATTAAGATTTAGGAAGCAAGGGGGAGAGATCTCATCTACAGAAATAGACCATGATCAGTAGACCATAGTCTCTCCTTGTGGCATTGACTTACTCTTATTAACACTAACATGGTTTTTGGATGTCCTTGATGTGGAATTTTTATTTTATTTTATTTTATTTTATTTTATTTTATTTTATTTTATTTTATTTTATTTTTGCCTCTTCTGCCACACTATCCCTTGCTTGGAATACATCACTGTAAACCCTGAGACTTGGTGAGACGTCATAAGTTGAATTAGCCAATTGAGATTTGGTGAGATATTCTAAATTAGATTAGCCAAACCTGCTTTCTGATTGGTTTCAACATCTGTTTCTGCAATCAGAATGAGGATCAGTGAGACAGTTGGGATATTCCCTACTGTGGAATTGAGTTCTTAGCAAATTTATATATATTAATTGCTCTTTTGTTAAAGAAATGTAGTTATGTATATCACTGTGGACTAGACTTTACCAAAAAAAAAAGAGGAATATGGTTCTGTCTTCAAGAAATGTAGTTAATTGTTTTTGGTCTACATGGCTAGCAGAGAGGAGAATTTAACAGATGAATGTGAAAGTACAAGGGACCTCCAAGGAAGAGCCTTTGTGCATCCACACGCATAAAGAGCTTCTTTGGCCTTTTCAAATGATTCTTTCTTAGCATCAGTTGGTCTGTTGATGTTTGGAAGATTGAGGTTTGTGTCTTTCCTGTGACATCTTAGGTTTTGCTGTTAATGGTGGCCAACCACATGTTTTATGAGAGACTAAAGAAAACATTCTGCCATTATGTGTTTTGGTATGTCACTTTCACTTTGCCTGACTTTAGAATTAGAATTTGCAATTAAGTTATACCAAAAAAAAAAAGTATTAATTGCTTTCTTCTATTGGCCTAGCCCAGATATGGCCAGAGAGCCATCTGGGAAGAAGGGATTTGTGTTTGTCAAAGATGGATGATGACAGCACCAAGGAAACGTTTTCTTCCCAGACAGTTTTGATAAGTCTTTCTACTTCTTAAAAATTAGTAGATATGTCTTCTAATAGGAATAAACAGCTCCAAAGTACCCATTGTAAAACAGAAAATGAAAAAGATCTGGGTTAACACAATTTGATGAACAAATTCTACTTCATATAGAGTAAGAACTTGTTCATGGGATTCTTCCATTTTATTGATAGCTGTTATCTTTGGGTCTCAAACTCTATGCCCTACACCATAATCTGACGCAAGGCATAAATATCGCTGACTGTTTTCCCATTTCTGAAAAATTTCATCTCAAACAATTCTGGAGACTGATAAGATGGTCAGAACCATAGCTACACCAATTAGAAGCTCTTGATAGTGAAGACAGTCATTCAAATAACCTTGAACAGAATGATTCCAAGCTTTAAAAGTTACAAAAAAGGACAAGCATGTCCTAGTTCTATCAGCATAAATCTTCATCTTAAGCTTCCTTACAGCTTTGTTTCCTTTAAGCAATATACTCACTTTGGATACTATGCTGTACTTTATCAAGATGCCTGTTCAAAGCATGTCTTATAAATCAAATAAATTGATTTTTAAAGTGCTTCTAAAGAAACCTGCAAATAACAACAACAAGCTTAGTATTTCAAAATGCCAAAGTACAAATCAGACTCATGGAATGACTTCCCTATTTTAATAGCCTAACTGCATTCTAATTTGTCATGGCTTTAAATCAGTTGGAAATGTGGTAATGCAACATCAAGCAATCATTCTTCTCCCTTTGCAAAGGGAGAAGAATTTAACTATTCTTAATTTAACTTAATTTAGCTTAATATAGCTTAATTTAACTATTGTTTGAAATGGAAAACTGATTGGATTGTTGTTTAGGTCATTTAGGGACATGTAATTTATATGACATATTTAAAAAATAATGATCAATTTGCCTTTAAAATAACAAGTGAAAAGAAGAGTATACCATGAGATTCCATTAGGAAATTCTCACCAAGTCCCCTTAATCTGCACCAGTATTGTGAGGTATCCATGCTAAGACAAATTTTATTGACATCTCTTGTGACATGGTCAAGAACCAGGCTTTCTGCAAAAATGTTTTTCACTTACATTCAAATACTTTTATCAGGAATATTCTAGATGCCTTGCTCAATATTACTAGATATACAGAAAATTCCACTTTTACCCCTATCTCAGGTCTTTGTCTTTAAGGAATTTTTTATCTCCTTCAGGAAAAGAGACTTAGATACATTTAATAGAGATCAGTTCCTGATGACATATAACCAAAATTGTATGATAATGGCACCATCTCTAAGAATTATGGAATGTCAGAGAAGGAATAAACCTGCAGGAGCCAGAACAGTACAAGAGTACTTCATGGAAGTGGGAAAATGGAGCCAGACTTTGAAAAATGGGTGAGAATTCTATTCCAGAGAGCAGGGAGAAAGAATATCTTGATAAGCTACATAAGATTGTGAGTTCCAAGCATGCAGACACCAAAACCTATGTTTTGTTCACTGATAAATTTATCTTCAGTGTTGTACATATAACTGGTATTTCTTAAAAAGTTGTTGGACTAATGAAGAAAAGTTTACCATTCTTCAGTACTTGATTTTCCACTTGACAGTAATTGAAGGTTGAAGGGATTCATTTTTACTACTTGCACTTTTTCATTTTTGCTTCAAAGCAGAAAACAGGTGGTAAATAAGTGTATATTGCAAAATACAAAACCATTTCCAACTGTATTTTTCGTAGTACTTAGCACATTTTTTGAAATAATGATAAATAATTTATAATCATCATAATATAACAATAAGTGTCTTCCTTGGCAAGTTTCACTGCACAGGGTAAGGCCAAATTTGTTATACTCACTTCTGCCTAAAATGAACTTGGCCCCAGTTGTCTGAATTACTCTATCCATCATCAGTCTTATTCAATGCCTAGTTCTAGGTGGCAGAATTGAAGCCAAATTTAAAGAGTCACATACAAACAAATGTTTCTTTCTCATGGTGTGATTGTGATTCATTTTTACCATCTTTTTTTATCCAATGTATGTCACATGCTTACTTTGAAGTTAACAGGTATTACATTAATAATAGAAAGAAAATAATAAAGTTATTTTCTCTCTTTTTTTTAAAAAAGGATCATGTATCTGATACTTCAGAATAAATTCTACTTAAGCAATATGAGAAATTAATTCTCATAAAAATTTCAATTACCTATATTCAATTAGTGAAATTACTCCAACATTACTTGGAAAAAAGGAAACATAATGCCCACCCACCTCCGCTACACACACACACATATATACACCCATTTCCTTACCCCTCCCAGTCATCTTCATCATTGCTTTCAGAATTACCATTCTAGAAGATATCACCCCAAGATGCCTGTACACAAACTCCATGCCTTTCACAGTATGGTCCCAGCCAACCTCCATGCCCCCTCCCCCTACCACCACCCACCAGCATCATCCTTTTTCACTGTGGCTCTGCTTCACAGGACTGCTCCCTGCCCCTGCCCTTCATCCTGAACTGTCATGTTTCTGGGCCTTTGCTTATGTGGGTCCCTCTGCCTGGAATTCCCTTTTCTCCCTTTCCACGAGTAGTATTCCTGCTCATCTTGAAGGCCCTCAGATGCCAATTCCACTACAAAGTCATCTTTTTTTTTTTTTTTTTTTTTTTTTTTTTTTATAAATTAATTTTTTTTTTTTTTTTTAAATTATTTATTTATTTATTTATTTACGGCTGTGTTGGGTCTTCGTTTCTGTGCGAGGGCTTTCTCCAGTTGCGGCAAGTGGGGGCCACTCTTCATCGCGGTGCGCGGGCCTCTCACCATCACGACCTCTCTTGTTGCGTAGCACAGGCTCCAGACGCGCAGGCTCAGTAATTGTGGCTCACGGGCCCAGTCGCTCCGCGGCATGTGGGATCTTCCCAGACCAGGGCTCGAACCCGTGTCCCCTGCATTGGCAGGCAGACTCTCAACCACTGCGCCACCAGGGAAGCCCCCAAAGTCATCTTTAATCTGCTGAATCAATGTTGATTGATTCTTTCTCTGAGCTCCCTAGACCTATATTCAGACACCTGTGTGTCCCTTGTCGTGATTTGCACATTCCTCCACTTAAGTAAGCTTCTAGAGGGCAAGGATCCTTCTACCACTCATTTTATCTCCCATGTTAATGTGCTCAATATGAATTTGACTATGCTTTATTAAAGAGTTATCAAATGTGTCTCCCCTTGTTTTAGAAGTGCAATATAATATCTTTAGTGTGTTGGCAAATATTAATAGTAGATGTTTAAGAAATATTTGCTGAGTGAATATTGAATGAGTGCCCTGGGGTTTTGATATTAGATGCAGAAATGGTAAATGAATCCCTATATTGGACATTTGGTGTTGATGCTCTTTTTAGGTGGTGCCTTTTTTGCTGTTGTTGCTACAAAACCTTTAGCAACCCTAATGGGTAAACTCCCTTTCTCCTGCGTTGCAGAAAATCCACAGCTCTTGCTCTGTAATATAGAACAAAGAAAAGACTATTAAAAGTCTCACATTTCATTTTTTAAAGCTCTGTAACTCAACTTTAACATCATTGATGAATTAAAAAGGCATTGATTACAACCTAATTATACATTTGTCAAAAAGAGTCTAACACAACATTCCCCTGGGTCAGATTGGGACAAATCTTTACAGCATTTGTTGCCTTCTCACTAATATAATAGCACCTATATTTAGTGTGAGGTTACTGCCTGAGGTTGAAATAACAAACCATCAGATATTCACTAGGAGAATCAAATGAACAATATAAGTTGTTGGATAGAGCACAAAATGGAGACAATTAATTGCCAAGCTGTCCCCATGAAAGCCACCAATATCCCCTGGCCTTTAATCTGGCTACTCAGGGCACTGCTGGGGACATTGCAAGGGCTTCAGAAGGGCCTGCAAGTAGGAAGGAGAAAGTCGATGTTGGTCCCCATCAGCAAGCAGGGACTTGAGTAGACAGTGGAGGGGCCTGATTTCCTCCACCTTTTATTCTTTAACAGAATACTTGAGTTCCTAAAGGAAAATCCCAAAGGACAGAGTTGATTATTGCCTGGAGACTCATAAGTGTGGTCTGGTTTATGGAATGGAATTGTGGCAGAGTGGCCATGTTCATTCAGTTAATAGATTTTTGGTGAACATTTACTATGCCTCAGTCAACATTCTAGGAAAATGATAAAGCAGCAAACCAAAGAGCCCCTCTCAAATAAATATAAAATTTGTCAAATGGTGATAAGTAGTATAAATAAATAGGAAAAAGAATAAAGGTGATAGTGACAGAGAAATATATGGTGGGTAGGGAAGGTCTTGCTAATAAGGTGGTATTTCAGCAGAGACCTAAAAGAAGTGATGGAATGAGCCATGTAGGAAACTGGGGGAAGAGATGAGTTATTCTAGAGTCTTGGTCTGCCAAGTGTGGTCGGTGAACCAGCAGCATGGATAACAACTGAGAGCTTGTTAGAAAGGCACAATCTTGAACCCCAACCCAGGCTAACTAAATCAGAATCTGCATTTTGTCGAGATCCACAGGTTATTTGTATGTACGTTAAAGTTTGAGAAGCACTGCTCTAGAATACTTAGGGACGCTGCAGAAATTGCCATTTGATGCTATTGGGTGGGACTCCCTCTACCTGGAGTACTGGACAAAGTCACATGAGGCTATATCACAAGGTTTGATTTCTGACATGTGTCACTCAATGGTTGGTCATAGCTCAGTGGTTTTACTAGGAACAGATCAAGCTGCAGGGGGTCTAAGAAGTTCACGTGTCACTCACCTCTGCTTTGCCTATCCCTCCCCTCTAAATACAGATTATCAAGCTAATTCATAAATCTTGCTAGAACTCCTCAGCTAGTGACACAGTGAACCTATTCAGGCTTCATTCTCTTTCATTATGGCCTCTCCTGCAAGTGAGTTAAAGAAGCAGTGAGTTGGGATGAAGTAAGATTGAACCCCATCCTAATGGATGGCTCTGTGAATCAAAAAAAGTCGTTCAGCCATCACTATAAATTTTCTTTGAGTAACTTACTATATTTTAAAGCAGAAATTAATTTAAATAATCTTTTTTACTTCTTTTAAATTGTGTAGCTAATTCAGGGGGGGAAAAGTACATATTCTTTTTAGCATGAAGTGAAACTCTGATCTTCAGAGTAACCACTCTGAATTAAGTTATCGAGCTTAAACCAGAGCTGGAGACCATGGTGCATTTCTCTATAGGGTAAAAGATACAATGAAAGCTTGAAATTAATATGCAACTTAACCTTGGAAGAATATTGACACCTTCTGAAAGTTCTCAGAAAGGAGAGTATTTACAACATCCAAGAAGCCTACTTGCAATGCAAGCTATATTTCTTTATTTAAATCAAGGTCTACATAGATTTATGCATACGAATGAGCAGCTGTGGCATGTTGAAATATTTTCTCAGTACAAATAACTGCATCTTAAATGCCCAGGCAAGATTCATAAGGTCCAGCTGTGGGCCTTGATCAGAAATTGCATCACCATCATCAGGAAACATTTAAGATGAGCACTGGAGTGGAAAGTACTGTGCAGGACTCTGGACTTCGACGAGACCAGTATTTTAATGCCAACTCTAACTCTAGCTGTGTGACCTTGTGGTAGTTATTCATCTTTATGAGTCTCAGTTTTCTTACCTACAAAAAGAAAAGGTTAGAATGGGTAAGGTATTATCAGAATAACCCTTCAGTTATTAAATTCTAGATAAAAAACATGACCCCTGACCTCAGGTGGTATAGAAGCATAAATTCCATTACTTGAAAGTTTTGTCACTAACATAACATCCTTTTTCTTTGCATTTTTTTGCATGATTTAAGAAGAAGTGAATGAACAATCTAGTTAACTTGATGCATTCTGTGTGGTTTAACCAGAATCATTGAGAAATAGAAATTAAGAGTTGGAGGAATCCTTTTAATACCGTCTTGTCCAGCTTCTTCATTTCACAGGTGGGGGAGCTGAAGCTCAGTCAGCCTGTAGATAGGAAAGCAGTTCAATATCTTAAAAGTTGTCATAGCTACTAAAGTTGAGCAGCTAGTAAATTTCTTAATTCTTTTTTTTTAAAATAAATTTATTTAAAAAAAGAATATATATATAACTGAATCACTTCTTAATTCTTTTAATTCACTATAATAGCTCATGAGAGCAGATGGCTTAAATAGCCCAAGGAATCATCCAATAATATTGTTATGATCAAAAGGACATTAAGGAGTTAAAAACAAATTCTCATGGCATCTCAGGGCTTTCTTATGTATAAAACTTTCACTTTCTAGCTTACTGTTGTTAATTGCTGTTGTTCATGTATCAGAGTTAAATGATATATATGAGAGCTTTAAAAGTATAAACAATTATTGTTAATTTAAAAACCCACCAATCTGGATATATTGATAGTTCAATAAATAGTTCAAATATATTATGATTTTCCTCTTCCTCATCCTAAATTCTTCCTGTAGCACCCTTTATTCATCCATCCATCCACTCTTCCATCCATCTATCTATCCATCATCAATCAGTTCATCCTCAGTGATAGTCTGTATTGCCACATATCAGATTTCTCCAAATATGTTGCATTAAATCTGTTTTAATTAATCTGGTTGGTATATTCTAATTTTTACCAAAATTTTAGGAAGAAACAAATAAAACTTCATATGACTCTAGAATTTGTACTGCTTAGCCATGTCTTTCTCTACAACTCTCTCTCTCACATACATACACCTCCACCAGCAGACACTGCCGCCTCCTGCAACTAGAAATCTCCCAGGATGTCTCCTCAATGCTTCCCTTTCCTAGCCTTCTCCTAGTTGCTTCTGTTTTCTCCTCAGCCTCCATCTAACACATAGCACTATAAAATATGACCAACAGGATGATTCCTGCAAATAGAGTCTACAGATTCATTGGGAGATTCCTTCCAGATACTTTAATGATGAATGATGCTGCATCCCTCTCTCCATGCCCACACCCCATTTTGGGCCTAGAAAAATGCAATGACTACAAAGGGAGGTACCATTTCCTGACTCTTAGAAAACTCTCTTGACCTCATTATCTATCCTGGGAATACAATATCCCAAGCTCATATCAAAGGGATTAAAAATATTTACAGGGCTTCCCTGGTGGTGCAGTGGTTGAAAATCCGCCTGCCAATGCAGGGGACACGGGTTCGAGCCCTGGTCTGGGAAGATCCCACATGCCACGGAGCAACTGGGCCCGTGAGCCACAACTACTGAGCCTGCGCGTCTGGAGCCTGTGCTCCGCAACAGGAGAGGCCGCGATAGTGAGAGGCCCGCGCACCGCGATGAAGAGTGGCCCCCGCTCGCCGCAACTAGAGAAAGCCCTTGCACAGAAACGAAGACCCAACACAACCAAAAATAAATAAATAAATAAATAAATTTATTTAAAAAAAAAAAAAAAATTTACAAAGGTAATTATAAGTCATGCCTCCTCCCACTGTATAATCCCTCTTCCCATCTCCATAGCAACTCTCATTCCGTAATTAAATATATTGATCTTTGTGTATATCATCTATATATTAAGTTTATATTATTTGGGGGATCTCTTGGTATCTGGTAACATAAAGCATTCACTCCTTAGTACTGAAAGAGGCTAAGTAAATCCTCGTGCTAGAGATATTTTGACAACCAAGAACATTTCTTGGATCCTTACTTGTCTTTAGCAACATCCAGATCAAATACATGGAAATAAAGAGTCTTAATTCTATTCTTGAGTATACAAGGATCGCAAAGTGAACACAAATCCTTGTTAGATAACCCTCCCATTTGATACGAAATTTCAGGATGTTACATAACTGTCTACAGAGACAAAAAGAAGAATATAAACCAAGACAGATTTAAAATACCTACTAACTTAACACCATATTCTGGGTTCCCATCTAGTTTACCCCCACATCTGTTTGCTTATCCCCCTATTTAAGCCAATCCTCAAATGTAAAAATACATCTTTCTTCTCCTTTACCTGACTCTGCAGCCAGTGCTTTATTGACCATGTTTTAAGCCACATCACTTTTCTGAACATTGATTCCCTTGTTTGTTAATTAAGATGGTTAGAGAGATTTATTTATTTGTTTGTTTATTTATTTATTTATTTTTGGCTGTGTTGGGTCTTCGTTGCTGCGTGCGGGCTTTCTCTAGTTGCAGCGAGCGGGGGCTACTCTTCGTTGTGGTGCGCGGGCTTCTCAGTGCGGTGGCTCCTCTTGTTGCGGAGCACAGGCTCTAGGCATGCGGGCTTCAGTAGTTGTGGCACGCAGGCTCAGTAGTTGTGGCTCGTGGGCTCTAGAGTGCAGGCTCAGTAGTTGTGGCACACGGGCTCAGTTGCAACATGGGTTCAGTTGCTCTGCGGCATGTGGGATCTTCCCGGACCAGGGATCAAACCCATGTTCCCTGCACTGGCAGACAGATTCTTAACCACTGAGCCACCAGGGAAGTCTCTAGAGACATTATTTTTAAGGCTCTTTCCAGCTGACATTCTGTGAAATTTAGTTTACTGTGTCTTCTAATTAAAGCTTGTCATCAAACAATAATAATCACAAGCAGGTAATTTCTAAATGTTCTCTTTTTGTTCCACACATTTTAAAACATGGAAATTCTGCTTTCACCCACTTGTGGGAAGGGGAAAGCTCTATATCTGTGGGAATTTTCTCTTTCTGTGTTTAATAGGATTTGAACCCTCCAATAATAGTTTGTTTTTTTTTTAAACTGGGGGAGGTGGTTTTAAATTTTTATTTATTTATTTATTTTTATTTATGACTGTGTTGGGTCTTCACTTCTGTGCGAGGGCTTTCTCTAGGTGCGGCAAGTGGAGGCCACTCTTCATCGTGGTGCGCGGGCCTCTCACTATCGCGGCCTCTCTTGTTGCGGAGCATAGGCTCCAGACGCACAGGCTCAGTAATTGTGGCTCACGGGCCTAGTTGCTCCGCAGCATGTGGGATCTTCCCAGACCAGGGCTCGAACCCGTGTCCCCTGCATTGGCAGGCAGATTCTCAACCACTGCGCCACCAGGGAAGCCCCAATAATTGTTTTAAATGTAATTCAAGTAGAAGCACTTATTGCTTGTGGGGGCTTTCAAGACTAACAACTTACTGAACATGGTCTCTTTGTTTATAGACCCACTGTAACCTAAATCTTATCCATTTAATAAATTAAATTGTAATTACCAAGCTTACAACTAGATTTATTGAGGCTGAAAGAAAGCAATATGAAAAAATCAATTTCAGGAAATCAAGTGCACAGAAAACTGAAATAGGACAATATGTTAAATTCTCAGAATCACAAGTAGTAGCAACTTCAGGATGGAAAAACCAAGCCTAAGAAATATGAAGTATACATCTTTAATGTGCTTTATAATACGATTCCTGGTAGACTCTTGGACTAAGTCTATAAAAAGCAAAAGTATCCAAATTGTACTTTGGTTCAAGACAGTCTTCTCTTATTCCCTCTTTCCATTTCCTCATATTCATGTTCCCACTGCCAAGGATAATTTGCTTTCTTAGTAAAGAGCCACTGATGCATTACAAAAATTAAGGAATAACAGAACAGATAAGAGGAGGGAAATTTGGACGGAGAGACACAGACACACACAGAGAGAACACTGTGTGACTAAGGCAGAGACTGGAGTGATGTATCTACAATGCCAAGGACTGCTGGCAACCACCAGAATCTAGGAGAGGGGCATGGAACAAATTTTCCCTCTGAAACTTCGGAAGGAACCAACCTTTCTAACACCTTGATTTTGGATTTCTGGACTCCAGAAGTACGACTGAGTCAAAGACCAACACCAGAAGAACTAGAACAACGAAACATACTACAACCTAAAAATGAAGCTGATCATCAGGCAGAAAAGCGAGAGATTACACGTCAGCTCACGAGAAAGCTCAGTCAAAGGCCAACTGTGGCTGAACTACTTGCCAGGAAGATTCTGAGGTTTAATGAATACGTGGAGGTAACAGATGCCCATGATTATGAGCGGCAAGCTGACAAACCTTGGGCCAAACTGACCCCTGCTGACAAGACCTCCATAAGAAAAGAATTAAATGAATTTAAAAGCTCAGAGATGGAACTTCATGAGGAGAGCAAACATTTTACACACTAACACCGTCCTTGATGCTGAAGTTTGAGAGAGGATCTTATCAACCCCCTAAAACAGGGCTGCTTCGCTGCTTCAGTCTCCAGAGCGACATGGAGGGAACTTCAGCACTTCTCAGCGCGGCCAGAATTGAGTCCTCTGGGATATAGTTCTGGGGTGAACAGCACTTCTATGAATGTAGCATTTCACTGGAATGGATTCTCATGTGCTGCCTTGGGCAAAACTGAACACTTTTTGTCAGTGCTTTTGAACCTTTTAATATTGCAGCATACCTGAGGGCTCTTCGTTCACCAGCCACCAATGTTCTGAGTCACTTGCAGGTTCCAGGTTTTATTGGCTGCACCTCGCCCTCACCCAGGATGACTGCCTGTGCTGAGGCACAGTTTGCACCATTAGCCTTACCTGCCCTGTCCTGTTGTGAGACCCACCTGTGTAGGCATTAAATTCTAACCATCACATCCAGTTGGTGATGGGGGAAACCTTCTGGAGGCCCCCAAACTTCTGGAAAAAAGGTGCCCCCACCTCCAGGGGAAGCCTTCATACCACACTGGCATGTCAGCTGAAAGCACTGCACTGTACCTCTTGTAACACAGCAGTACAGCCCTCTTCAGGCAGTCCAGCCCAAGAGAAGCTCAGGATCTGACATGTTCTTCCTTTTGGCACAAGTCATTCTGACTTTTACTTGTAAAAAAAAGAAAGAAATCGTGAAGAAATGATGGGAACGTATGTTTTTCCTATCTGTTAAACAATCTGAGCTGCAACCAGATTCCAAGTTGGGAAAATGAGAAAGCGTATATGTTTTCTATACATAAAAACAAAACCAAAGAAAGGCCTTTACATTGAAGCTAACTTGGCAGAAAACTGACTCATGGCTTAACTTGTATAGGCTATTGTACTTTTGTTGTAACAAATGATACTCTAAATCATTCTAACCAAGAGATGTATTCTCCCCCATAAAGCAGAGTTGCAGCAACTCTGTGGGAGCACTTGTGTGCTGTCAGCACCCCCACTTCCAGCCAGAGTCACAGCAACGTCCTGTGGATGTGGAGTGCTAGATAGAAAAAGGTCTTTGGAGAAACAGTTGGGAGGGGCAAGATCGTGACCCACTGCTCCTCTCTTTTCCTCAGTACTGTTTGCCTTCTCCTGCTGTGCTCTTTGCCTTAACTACCAACACTGATCTTCCTGCTGACCCTCTCTGGGAGCTTCCACCTCACTCACCCCTCCTCTTCCAAGATGTAGCCAGTGCAGTTGGTGCCTGGGCATTGACTCAGGCCCCACTCCTTTTTGTATGTGTAATATATATTAATATGATTTCCTAAAAGAGAAGATTCAGTCGCTTTCTTTGAATTTTTATTGAAAACCGTACAGCCTTACTATTTCCCTCTAATTCCTATACATTCTAAATGGAAGGGAAAAAAATAGTTTCTACTTAACTGATGAATGTGGCTTTTTCCCTTTAATGTTCAGAAAATTGTGGCCATTTTATAGATTTCTTCTGATTCCTTCTGCAGTCCCTGTTGTTCTGTATGTGATCTTTCAGAAGGTTTTTCTCTTTTCCTCCTTTCATGCCCATGTGAAGTTTGCTGAACAATCAGAATATCAGGTTAAAACAAATCTAAAGTGACCTTAAAAGGTAGTATCTTCCCTCCATATGGGGAATAGGGAGGTATTTGGATTTCTCAGTAAATGTCAAGTGCTTTATGGCTGTGGAGATACACTGGGCCCACCTCTCCTTCAAGATCATTAACATTTAATATGACCGAGGGAATATAAGTGACAATCCTACAAAGTTGTTAGAAGTTTGTATATAAGATGGCCGCACATTAAGTGTTAACTTCTTCTAACTTTTCTATCTTGTTGGTTTGGAAACTATTTGGCTTATGCCAGCATCTTCTGTGGCTTCAGATGACATTTTTCAAACCCCTTTCACTGCCTTCCTTTCCCTTAATGTGCCAAGCTTGAAACAGGATTTGATTTCCTGAGCTACTTGTCTGCTTTCTATGTGCCACCAAGGAATCTAGTTCATCTTTCATCTCATTCATGTTCTTCTGAAACAAGATACTTTGGGAGTCAAGTCTTTTCAGGTGTTTACATAAGTATATATATAAAGTGGATTTTGTTTTCTCTTTCCATGTAAGTAACAATTCACAATCATAATGTAAAGAAGAAATAAAAGCCCGTTGTATTGTACTTCAAGATGCTTCCCTGATGTACAGAATCTCCTTATCAAATAAATAATTGCATTGTCTATCAGTCTTCCTATCAATATTAATTATTAATGTATTTTAGAATTAAAAAAAATTATACTAAACAAAAAAAAAAGGAATAACAGAACAAAAATTCATTCATTCAATTTTTATTCAGCTAATGTTTATTAAATGCTTCTGATGAGTGACGCACTGCCCTGGACATTAGAGCTAGAAAGATGAGCAAAAGAGATATGGACATTTCCCTAATGTACCTACAGTCAACCAAGTAAAATCACACTATACAAGCTAAGGTGAGTGCTCTAGAAAAAGAAAGAAACTTGGATCTAGACTCTTAGAGTCTAGAAACTCAAGTATACACTTAGAGTACACTAAATCAGATCAAACCCAAACAAACAAAAAACTCGATAGAGGGTTAAGAAGAGATCCCCCCAAAGAATATTTTCTTTACTCTGAAGGGTGAGTAGGCATTAATTTGTCAAGACAGAGCAGAGAAAGGAGTTGTAAGGAAGAGGAGGGAAAGGTGTGCAAAGTCACCTCTGGAGGAGAGAGGATGGTGCTATGGAAGGACTGAAAGCAAACAGGAAAAAGTGGGAGAAACACTGCGCCTAGGATGTTGGAAGCGGGAAGCAGAGGCAGATCACCCAGGACTGTGTTAAGTATTTGGTTCTTCCTCCTGAAAGCAACAGTTTTGAAAGGTTTCAAGCTGTAGGCTGGCAGAATCAGATTTGCTTTTCAAAAAGATGGATCTGGCTGCTGAATAGAAACAGGCTAGAGAGCTCCAAAGGGGCTAGGGAAGGACTGGTTGAAAAGCATTCATCAAGGGGGTGGGATCAGTGTAGTGGCAGAACAGAAGTAGACAGACTCAGGGGGGAAAGTAGGTGACAAAACCAATTGACATACATGTGGGCTTATTAAAATGCATAAATTCATCCGTTTTATTAAAGTATGGCAAAGAATTTTTGACTAGTTACAAAACAAGTATACCCCTCAAGGAAAAGCATATTTTATTCACTGTTGTATCCCTGGTCCCTAGCACAGTGCCTAGCTCATAGTAGGCATTTAATAAATGTAGACCAAATGAAAAAATAAATGAATGATGCCAATGAATTATTGTATCTATTTTACAGAAACTCTCTGTTCACTTTTTAATTTTAACTAAAGCATTAGGAACTATTGATGAGAAAAAATGGGAGAGAGAGAGAAAGGGAGATGACTGCAAGAAAGAGAATAATTAAGACTAGCCTATATGGAGCACTCACTCCATCATGTGCATGATGACATTCTGCAAGCTTCTACATATGTTAACAATTCTAAATATGTTAACTTATTTACACTTCTCAAGAACCTATGACATAGTTTCTATTGCTTTGCCCATTTGCTCATTTACAACTGAGGAAATTGAGACTCAGAAAGCATAAGTGGTTCTCCCAAGGTCAGACAACTAACGAGTAGAGTAAAACCAGAACTCAGTCTTAGTCAGAAAGACTCCAGAACAACCAGCACAACCACTGCACTAGACTGCTTCCCACAGGAGAGAGGAAAAGGAACCAGATTCACATGGTGATAAGAGGGTTGGAGAGAAAAATGGGAAGGGATGTAAAGGATATGGAGAATCCAAAGAAGGAAAGATGCCAAATACCCAGAGAGAGAAAGGAGAGAGGAAGAGAGGGGACAAAAATGAGCCTGATGGGGAAACAGAGATGAGAATGTTCTGGTTAGGGAGGGCCAGAGGCAGGTGGGATCGTGGAGTCTAGAACTAGATGTGACTGAGAACAGAGACAGGCAGGACTGGCTTGGAGTAGACCCTGGGCCAGAGAGCAGATCCAGGCTGAAAAAAAAAAAGAGTTCTCTGTTTTAATTTGTTGTTGTTGTTTTCAGGATATTGGAGTTTGGGGCCTGTGGTTCAGCTCTGAGAATAGCTGTGGCCCCAAACTGGCATAAAGGCAGGCAGAGGGCTCATCACGTACTACCTGTGAGGACTTATGTGATTGACAACCTCTCTGAACCTGAAATTCTTCACCTATTACAAAGGGATGATCATATCACCTTCCAAATTTGCTGGAAGAAATGGAGGAAATGGATATAGAATGTCTGGAATGTAGAAGGCCATCATAAATGATAGCTAAGATCATAACCCTCAACAACAGGCTTGTTATAGTAGACACTGTACCCCTCTGCTCTAATCAGAGCTTGGCACGATTCTTAGAATTATCCCTGAGAGGGCCAGAGCCTCCCAGAATATAGGAAGCATTAGTGGTTAAGAGTTTCTACTGTGAAATAGATACGGTTCAAATTCCAACTCTACCATTAACTGCTGTGTGATCTGGAACAAATTACTTCACCTCTCAGAATATCATTCTTTATCTGTAAAATGGGGATTCACACCCATGACACAGGATGATTTAGAGAATAAAGAGAACGAGTGCATGTAAAATGCTAAGCACAGTTCCTGACAAATAGCACATCTCCAATAAGTGATAACTCTCATTATTATGGCAATTATCAGAAAGACTAGAAAGCCTATAATGTGATTATTGTGTGGAGAGAGAGAGATGTAGACCCAGAGAGGGAAAGGAACTTGAGAAAGCCTTTGGAAGACTGTGGAGACAGGCTTTTGAGGGATTTCTTCAGGTAATAGAATTGATGTGGAAATAACCCTGTGTGGGAGTGTCAGACTGCTCTCTGAAGACTCCTAGAGTCCACTGAAGGAATTGCAGGAGCAAGGGTCAGGGAGTATGGGTGGACACAGCCTGGGTCCTGGCCTCACTCCCACTTCAACCAGAGCTGACCTTATTTGTTGTTCATGTTTGGTCTTGGACACATGAAGAATTATGCCACCAAAAAACAGTTTTAAGCTGTTTTAGCAGAAGGCAAGAAAAGCCGTTCAAACTAAGGTGTGTGTGTGGTTAGGATAAAAAAAAAGTTGAAGACTCAGTTATTTTTCCACCAGAATGTAAACTCCATGAGAGCATCAAGTTTTGTGTATTTTAATCACTGCTGTGTCCTCAAGGCTTAGAACAGTGCCTGGCACACAGTGGGAGGTCAATAAATATTTGTAGAATGAATGAATCAGCTAAACAAATGTTCATGCCTTGCAGTTTCTGTTGAACCATAGGTGGCAGAACAAATTCATCCCGTTGAAAAGCCAATTAAGAGTCATGTTAGTTAACGAGAGCTCCCAAACATTGATTTTGCTTGCTGAAAAAAATAGTCGATCTATGAGAGTAGGTTATGTGGTCCCCAGATTGATTGTGGCATCGCTGCTGACCAGGCTGCCAAAAACAAAGACACTCTTAGTTTTACTTTCGTTGTTTGGTGTGTGAAAACAAAAAATTAAGCAAACCAAATAGACTTTTATCCCAGTGAACCAAATAGTGGCTTTGTACATTTCTGTAACTCTTAGACACATTAAATAAAATATAAAATATTAACTATCACAAGTATAAGACTTTGCAATTTTTCACCTGATGTACAAAACAACTCCAAGAGGTAAATAGACAGGTGATATTAGCATCAATCTAATTCATAGATAAGGAAAATGAAGCTTAGTGAAGTTATGTGACTTGCCCAAGGTCATGCTAGTAAGTGCTGTGAACTGAACTTGCACCCAGATCCTTTCTTGTGCTTCATACTGTTCTTCAAATGTTCTTTAGCATTATACTGTTTTTTAATTCTTTTATTGACATAAGGATAGCTGAATCAATCTAGAATGATCAGGCTTTCCATAAATTTGCTAAATAAATATATTCTGAGAAAACTTATTTATGTGTTTTTAGTGGGTGAATGTTTGATGATGAATGGTATATCGTTTTAACCTTATTTTTTAATGATAGTATAATTACATGATTTCAAAAATCAAAATAATATTAAAACTTGTACACTGAGAAGTCTCATTTCCACTTCATCTCCATCAACCTCATTTCCTTTTGCCCTTATAGGCAGCCATGTAATAAATGAGTAACTTATTTAAGTGAAAACTGAAACTAAGACCATAGAGGAATATCAGTGAGTTTTATGTGCAGTGTTTTAGAGGGGGGAAAAAATGTTTAATAGGAGAATGCTTAATAACCTAGAGAATTAAGGAATAAAAAATTGTTGTTTCTTAGTTGGGTTACCATTTATATATGCTCCTCATATATTTAGATATTTTTCTCAAATCAGAAATAATTAGAATTACATTTTCTTTCAATGTGACTGTCATAATACCCAATATGCTGTGTAAATTGCCAAGGGATCACAATTTCTAAAAGAATCCTTCATGCAATTGTTCTTCATTAAGTAGTATGGTTTTTTTTCTAGACAAATTTGGAACACTTACTATCCCCTAAAGAGGTCACTGGAGACTAAAGGGATCTTAAATCAGGGTTAAAGCCAATCCATTCCCTTGGAAATATGTGCAAGAGTTACCTAGTTTCATATAATAGATATCTTCATATAAAGATATTTAATAATCTTTATTACGGGATAGTGAATATATAAATTCCTCTTTGTTTAAGGTCACTCAGAAGAGTCTTTATAAGTGATTAACTTCTTTGTAATATAATCACACCCTATCTTATCCAAATTTTTAATATTTTCATTTTCTTTTAAATATTTAAATTTCCTAAAAATAGGTATCATTCATTGTGGGAGATTTTCCAGGAAGCAAAAGGAGGAATGTTAGAGTTTTAGGATTAATTCTTAGCTATGGTGATTTGGCAATGAGCAGCAAAAACACAAAGCCTATTTTTTTAAAGAAACACAATGACCCATAAAATTGCAGACGAATAGTTGCTTTGGGTAACTATTAGTGAGAAATAATGAAAGTAGAGTGTCTACACAATCGTCAAAACACAGCTGACACAGTCCAAAGAAATGAAGATGTGAAGATTGTTGGGGTTGGGAGAAGGGTGGCGGGAGGACATGCTGAGAAAACTGCTGAGGAGGGGCTTCCCTGGTGACACAGTGGTTAAGAATCCGCCTGCCAATGCAGGGGACACGGGTTCGAGCCCTGGTCCGGGAAGATCCCACATGCCGCACAGCAACTAAGCCCGTGCACCACAACTACTGAGCCTGCTCTCTAGAGCCTGCGAGCCACAACTACTGAGCCCATGTGCCACAACTACTGAAGCCCATGCGCCTAGAGCCCGTGCTCCACAACAAGAGAAGCCACTGCAATGAGAAGCCCGCGCATCACAACGAAGAGTAGCCCCGCTTGCCACAACTAGAGAAAGCCCACGCACAGCAACGAAGACCCAATGCAGCCAAAATAAATAAATAAATAATTTTTTTTAAAAAAAGAAAGAAAACTGCTGAGGAAAATCACAGTTAGGAACACATTTTCCCCTCATTCTAGGAGATTTATGCATATTTAATTGTCTTATTGGAAACAAAGAAAGTGGATTTTCTTGTTGATCTTTTATTTGATCATTGTGTGGTTGTTGATGATATTGAAATATTACATATGCATTATCGTAGGGTTTTTCCCCTGAGCTGTTAAATTTCTCTCACAATTTGTGTTTCCTCATTGCAATTCTATCTTTGTCTTTCCTAATTATAAACCCCTCAAAAAAATGTACAGAGAGCTTGAGACTGTAGAACAAGCTATAAAGAAGATGCAAATATAATATCTGAATATAAAATACAATCTATTTATTTTATAAAATGAGAGTTGGTCTTTAGAATAAAATTTAAATGCACTTATTGAGCCTTATATGCTTTCATCTTCTGTGACTAGCAGTTATTACTCTCTCTGCCCAGAATTCCCTTTGTCCTTTGTTCACTTGACAAATTCTTTTTCTTTTGAAAAACAAGCTAGAGATCATCTCCTCCAGGAAGTCTTCCTGGCTTTCACTCCATCCCCAGTAGAGTAACTCTGCTTCCTACATGCTACCTCAGTTTCTTGTATTGTTGCATTTCTCTCTCAGTCTTGCAATTCATACAAAGGACTGTCCAGTCTCTCTACAGACTATGAGCTTCATGGGGAAAGAGAGATACCACAGTAGGTAGTCAGTAAATGTTTAATGAATGACTCAATCAATCAACCAATGAAGATTTGAGTGCTGGTGATTTTTTTAAGCCTAAGCATCTTGAAAATGGGTTGGACCATGTGGAGAAGCTGATACTGGCTCTAAAGATAATAATAAAAATAAATGGTTGTGAGTTTCTGCTTTATATGACCATGAATTGTTCACATATTAAGAAGTGAACCAGGTTCAAGAGCTCAAAAAAATCACAGATGAACAAGGAGAGAGTTGGCAACAACTAATAATGATAAATGTTATCATTATGGCTAGTGCGTCTCAATATTTACGTGTTATGCCATTTAATCTTCACAAACACTGTTACATTATTATCTCTGTTTTTCATATGAGGGAATAAAATCCCAGAGAATTTACATAATTAAGTGACAGAAGCAAAATTCCAACAGTGGTCTCCCTGATTCAGGAGCCCATTTGGAACACCATGTTTCCAAGAGGGGCCAACAGTCAGATTTCAACTACCACACTTTGTGTCCTCACCTATTCCTCACTTCTTTAGAAAGGAGAAAAAGTCCATGGTCACACTAGTATAGAACAGGTTCACAGATTTGATAGCACTTCTCTTCAAAGCCTTATTAAACATGTTATATGCATGGTCTTAAAATCTGCAAAGCTACATTATACTGCTGAGCCCTGGGGCTTTAGAACTCCCTTTTGCTCTAAGAGAGCACTTTTCTTAAATCTGGCAAGATGTTGCTTAATAAAATACACACCAAGTGTCTGAGCAATTGAAGGAAGAGAGTAGTGATTATGGTTTAGAACTGGATATAAAAAGACAGAAGATTACCACTGAAGTGAGGATTTCTGCATATCATTTGGTTTAAATGGAACTGTGATTAGGAAAAGAAAAAAGACATCTGAAAGGTCATGAAAAGAAAAATAGTAGCAATATTGAATTTCAACTAAGTGGATAAAACTGTGGCATTACAAATGGAAATACTTTCTAAAGCTCTCTACACTAAAGCATTTAATCTAAAAAGTACAAATGCCATAGGAAACTATATCTAACCTCTAAGATACAACATATTTTGTTGATAATTAATGAATTCTATTTGAATAAAATGACATCAAATGTATATAAATATATTGCTACGATAATGAACAGCTGAACTTTAGGCAGCAGCAAAACAAAGACATATAAAAGGGAGAAAAAATTATCAGAATCAGCAAAGAAAAAACCTGAGAAGGATGACAAGCAGGATGAATTTTATTGTCAGAAAATATGTATTATCTTTCTAGTCACAAACATGAGATTAGAGATATAATGGGTTTAATTACTGAGCTGCTAGAAAGTAAATATTTGGAAAAAAAAACAAAACTTCTATAAAGAAAGACAGAAAGATGTTTGAGGACAGAACAGAAGTCAAAGACAGTACTTCTGCTACATTCTAGCTGCATGAACTTGGGAAAATTATTGAGCCTCTCTAACTCTCTCATCTGTGAAAAAGTGTTGACACCTTCTTCATAAGGTTATTTTGATGAGCAAGTCATGATTAGAACTCCTGGCTCGTAGAAAGTGCTCAGTAACTGCTAAGATAATGAAAGCCAATACTGCGAAGTACCTATAACGCCAGAGACTGTTCTGAG